>NW_027185797.1:18826455-19023640 GCF_028583685.1 Petaurus breviceps papuanus | reverse complement strand
ATTTTTGTGTGTGTCACGGATTTGAGGGTGCACTGCTGATTTTTGTGCCATAGTTTTCATATTCATCACCCCACACATTCAAAAGCACCCATGGGCTTCCATTGGATTTTATTTGGAAAAATAAATAACATGCTTGACAGACATGGGAGAGCAAGGCCTGTTTTATCTGAGGAATCATTCCTACCTCCCTGCTGTTGGAATCAGCATTATAGAATGGCTCATTTCATTTTTCTTACACAATTTTCTAGTTATTTTCTTTTTTTCTTTTTGGAGGGCAATTGGGGTTGTGACTTGCCCAAAGTCACATGGCTAGTAATTATGTCAAGTGTCTGAGGCCGGATTTGAACTCAGGTCTTCCTGACTCCAGGGCCGGTGCTTTATTCACTGCACCACCTAGCCGCCCCTTTTCTAGTTATTTTCGATACTTAGAATCATGCACATGCAAGGGTTGTTTAGAAAGTAAGTCTCTTAAGGTTAATTATTACTGTATTTTACAGAATGCAGTAATAGTTGTGGTAACAATATTTTGCTTGCATGTTAAACAGTGTAAAGTTGACTGACCCTTATTGTGATTTAATGTGGCAGTCATTAAGTGAATTCTGCCCTAGAATCACAGACCCCAGATAAAATTTGTGCTCCTTTGACTTTTTTAGATTGAAAACCAATTTACATTGCAGGAATTTACCATCAACTTACTGAAATTTGTTTAGAGAATATTTTTAATCACTATATTATGTGAAAATTCAAAATGTGCAATGATTTAGTAAAGAAAACAGATCTCCCGTGCTACCATAGAAAGTGAAAAGCCAAATTCTAACCAAGGAAATTACATTTCATTGACATTGAAAAACTTGTCTTGTGCGGGGACCAACATTTGAATGTGTCGCAGGCCCTCTCCCCACCTCCCCGCCACCTACGTTGATTTCCCAGAAAGCTTTACAGGTATAAAACAATTTATGGGTAGATCCCTACCCCAAACCGTGGTTCTTGAGTCCCTACTGATGTGTTTCTTTTTAACAGATCCATCTCAAGACACGTTAGTTAAAAACAAAAGACACTTAAGCACATAGTATAACCACCTAAGGGGTAGCTAGTTGGCTCAGTGAATAGTGTGGCTCAGTGAATAGAGGGACAGGCCTGGAGTCAGGAAGACTCATCTTTTTGAGTTCAAATCTGGCCTCAGACACTTTACTAGCCGTGTGACCCTGGGCAAGTCACTTAACCCTGATTGCCTCAGTTTCCTCATCTATAAAATGAGCTGGAGAAGGATCAGGCAAAGCACTCGAGTATCTGTGCCAAGAAAACCCCACATGGGGTCACGGAGAGTTGGACAACACTGACACAAGAGATGAAAGAGAACCAAATGAGTGGCAGCCCAGACTTCTTCCACAGACATAGAAGGATGTTCTCCCAAGATTATCACCAGCCCAAGAGGGTACCCAGTCAGGGAGCACAGGCATCTCTCCAGGCCCCTGTGTCATGAATGCATATGGCCCCGGGTCATTAATGGTGGCACAGGCTCGTGCCTTCTATGTTCAAGGAAACTCATTTCCTCTGGTGATTGAATTGTACAGCTTTCCATTCTTGCTCTTTGATGCCATCTGCTGGTGTCCTTCTGTAATGTGGCTTCTTGGGAGGGCGTTACTAACCCTAACTCCTGTCATCCCTTTGGTTCAGAAGCCTGAATCCTGTCAAACCACCTTGGGGTGCACTAAGCAGGGGTTCTGGTTAGTGCTCTGGGGAAGGGATGTCTTTTAACCCTCCTAATGCCCCCGATTGTCCTGCAAACTAACTCAGGAGCACGACTGAAAAGGGCCAGGTGGCACAGGCAGAGCCCTCCAAGGAGCAGCCAGAATGGCTGTACTCTCTTCAGATTCGGTAAATGACTAAGGATACAGGCAGCAATGAGTTGTTTTATGTCTTAGAGACACGCACTGGTTAGTTTCTTCATAATAAAATCACTTTTTAAAAATGCTGTAATTCATTTATTTTAATATAAAAACACATTTAAATATATATGTAATAGACAAATGCGAAATATTTTAATATGAAATATACAGACACAATATATAAGTATACTTATTTGTATAGATTACATACATGTATATATAAAAGATGTAATGTAATATGTTGTATATAAAATGAATTGTATAAATAATATAAGCATATTGTATGTACATATCTCTAAAATATATGAAAAATTTTAATCCCATTCAATGGAGGCATAAAAATTCCCCTCCCCCTCCCACACCACCCAAGTCTGCATATATACTGGGATCCATTTTAAAATATTTTTTTTCACCAGCTATGTGATATTTTCGATCATAAAATTTTTTGAAGTAAGCAAAATCACATTAATATTTCTTTTTGTATTATTTTAGGATAATTCTTTAATGATGTTGTTGATTTGTGTTTTGTAAAGGTGCTATAGCTTTTGTTTCCAGTTATGTAGTTTCTCATAATCTTTATTTAAAGCTGATTTGCTAAACTTTTCTGATTTTTAAATTAATTTAACATCCAGAGATGGAGTGGTAGGAAGTTAAAGGACATTTTAATCATCACACTCCTTCCTCTCATCCACCATCACCCAATACAAGAGAAGTTAATCACCAAGTTCTCAGCAGAGAGTAGAATGTCTTGAAGACCACGTAGCAATTTGCAGAGGTATTATATTCTACACTGATGAAAGGAATAACTTCACCTGAGAAATCATGAATCCTTGAATTATTGAATAAGTTAATTCATTAAGTTGCTGCTGTACATGATTACATTTCTATCTCTTCTCTCAGTATCACCAGCATCTGATAATGTTATTTGGCTTTTTACTTGCAGGAAAATGGTGTATATATAATAGCAAAGTTAATTTTACCAAGCAAACAAAAGAATGCAGCAAAAACTCACTTATTGCAGGTAATGAATGAATGAATGAATTGACCACCAATGTACTTACTTACTACCTACCCTTGACCAGGTACTGTGCTCAGGATTCAGACAAAAATGAAGCAGACCCTGTTCTTAGAGTTTGTAGTCTTTTGGGGGAAGCAGCCTTTGAACATGTAAACATTTGCAGAATATTCATAGGGTCGGTTAGGGAGGGAGGGTGCTGACAGGTGGGCAGATCAGGAAGGGCTTCTTGTAGCAGGTTGTACTTTAGGGAGTCTATGAGATGGAAGTGAGGAGGAGGAAAAGGCACATTTCTGGCCTGGGGACTGGCCGTTGCAAAGGCACAGAGGCAAGAGACTGAGTATTGTATGAGAGGAGCAGCAAGAAGGCCAAGATGTCTAGAACTGGAAGTGTGGAAAGGGGCGCCATGTATGGGGAGAGGTTAAAGGTGGTTCGGGTCCAGCTAGTGAATGCTGACTTTAAAAGCCAAACAGAGGAACCAAGAATGGTTCCCTAAAGGAAACAGGGAGCCACTGTAGTTTATTGAGGAGGGGAATGACATGGTCAGATCCGTGCTCAGGGAAGTTCACTTTGGCCACTGGGTGGAGGGCGTGCTAGGACAGGGGGGCCAGTTAGGGAAGTTGTCCAAGCTAAAGGTAAGGAGGGCTTTAATCAAGGCAGTGGCTCTGTGGAGAGTGGAAAAATAGCAGGCCTGAAAGATGTGGAGGGAGAAAGCAAAGCTGGGCAGCTGGCTGAATGTGGGCTGAGGAAGAGGGAGGAGTAGGGGGGAGACCTGAGTTTGAAAGTGGAGGAAACTGGAAGGATGGCATTACCTTGTATTAAACAGGGCAGTGTGGAATAAGGAAGATGTGGGGAGAATGAGATTTACTTCAGTCACATTGAACTGGGGATATTTACAGGAAATACAGTTTGAAATTTCCAGTAGGTGATTGATGCTGCAGCTCTGGAGCCCAAGGGAGAGGCTGGGGCCGGATTTATAGGTTTTCTGGAAGTCTTCTGTGCAGAGACAGTAATGAAACCCATAGGACCGAATGAGAGAAAGAAGAAAGGGAAGAGAAGAAGCCACAGATGGGCTCTGGGGAGCCCTCACACTCAGGGGGTGTCAATATGGACGAAGAAAAATCAGCAGAGGAGACTGAGAAAGATCCATTAGATAATCAATCAGCAAGCATTTATCAAGTGCCTCCTGTCTACTGGGCACTGTGCTAGGTACTGGGTATACAAGTATTGGAATAATGCAATGAAGTACAAAGAATTGGAACAATCCAAACTCAGGAAGACCTTACATTCTAATGGGGGAGATAACAAGTACACACATAAATATTTTCAGAATAAAAACTAAGACAATAAAATGCGAATCTCTGCAAAGTATTAAACACAGGGGAGTGTGGAAGGGAGGGCAATGGTATTCAAGAGTCAGGTTGGAGAAGAACCAGGATGAAGATCCAGAAATTATTTTTATTTTATTTTTTTTAATTTTTATTTTTTGCTTTTTGGAGGGGGGAAGGTAAGGCAAGTGGGGTTAAGTGACTTGCCCGAGGTCACATGGCTAGTTTTGTGTTAAGTGTCTGAGGCTGGATAGAGATTATTTTAAAGAAAGATTTCATGCTGAGATGTGGGCCACCTTAGAATATAAGCCTGTTGTGGTCAGCCCTGAGCACGTTCTTCTTCTTTGTTGTGTTCAGTCCTGCAGTTGTTTCCGACTCTTGGACGGTACCCCTTGGACGGTAGCATGCCAGGCCCTTCTGTCCTCCACTGTCTCTGGAAGTCTGTCCAAGTTCATGTGTATTATTTCCACGACACTATCCTTCCATCTCATCCCCTGCCACCCCCTTCTCCTTTTACCTTCAGACTTTACCAACTTCAGGATCTTTTCCAGTGGGTTCCGTCTTCTCAGTATGTAGCCAAAGTTCAGATTCAGTATCTGACCTTCCAGGGAGTGGCCCAAATTAATTTCTTTAAGTATTGACTGATTTGATTTCCTTTCTGTCCAAGGGACTCTCAAAAGTCTTCTCCAGCACCACAATTCAAAAGCATTGATTCTGTGGCACTCAGATTTCCTTGTAGTTCAACTCACAGCCATATGTTGCTACTGGAAAAAACACAGAAAGAACATATTCGTTCTTAGGCAAGCATTATTGTATGCAGGTTAACCAGGGAATAAACATTATGGACTTGCCTAGTTGGAAGGGATCTCAAGCCAACTCCTAACCAGAAGGCATAGAATTAATGAGATTGTAGCTTTGTGGAAAAGAAAAAAAAACTCCTTTGACATCTTCCTAGGATAAGGCAGTATGCCTTTCAACACTGACATAAATCCATGGGTGGAAATTACAGAGAGGCAGATTTCAGTTTGATCAATCAGCATTAATTAAGTGTCTGTTAAGTGATGATGAGTGTGCCCCATAGGCATTGGAGATATAAAGAAGAAAGGACAAATTGCCTAATAATGAAAGGTAATCCACAATTAGAAGGGGCTGCTTTGGGAAGTGATAGGTTCTCCCCCCTTGGGAGTCTTCAAACAAAGACTGGGTATGTTGTATGAAGGATACTGTCCACATGGCCAACAGGATCCCTTCTGCCTTTGAAATTCTGTGATTTCGAGACTGAAGCAGATGGACCAATTTCCCTTGGACCTCACCTCACTGTCTTTCCATAGCATGCTCTTTGTGTACTTGTCCTTCCTCTGTTAATTGGGGAGCTTTTTGGAGCAGAGTGTGAGTAGTCTTTCTGGCTCCACTCTAGCAGTTTAATAAATGCTTGTTGAATTTTAATTTTGCAGATCTTACATCGATAGGATTCATGTACAACAGAATTCAAGTCTACCAATTCATTGTGTGCATAGTAATTCAACACATTGATCAGATTCTCAAGAAACTCAAATGTGTCTTTTTGGGGTGTGCCATTTCTTACAGTGGCAACTGGACTTAGAGGCCAATATGGCAGCATCTGTTTTTGTATTTCATCTTTTCTGATGTTACCATTTTCACATAAACTGTATCAATATTGAGGGGTCATCTAGAAACATGGCATCCTTGTGAAACATTGTGATCCTTGAACGTATTTTTGTTCTTCAGAAAAATTATTTATTTTTAGTTTTCAAAATTCATTTCCACAAGATTTTGAGTTACAATTTTTCTCCCTGTCTTTCCCCTAGCCCCCCACTCCAAAATAGCAAGCCTACTGAATACCCCTTCCCCCAATCAGGTCTCTCTTATATCGTCCTCATCACCCCCCTAACTTTCTAGTAGGGCAAGATGGATTTCTATACCCCAATGCCTATATATCTTATTTCCCAGTTGCATGTAAAAACAATTTTTTAAAAAACATTTGTTTTTTAAAACTTTGAGTTCCATATTTTTTCCCTTCTTCCCTCCTCACCCGCCCCCACTGGGAAGATAAGCAATTCGATATAGGTTGTACATGTGTAGTTACCCAAATCATTTCCATAGTAGTTATATAAGACAAATTATATTTCCCTCCATTCTGTCCTGCTCCCCCACTTATTCTATTTTCTCTTTTGTCCCTGCCCCTTTTCAAAAATGTTTGCTTCTAACTAGCCTCTCCCCCAATCTGCTCTCCCTTCTATCATCCCTCCTCTTATTGTCTTCCCCCCTACTTTCCTGTAGGGTAAGATACCCGATTGAGTGTGTATGTTATTCCCTCCCTAAGCCAAATTCAGTGAGAATAAGGTTGTCCCATTCCCTTTCACCTTCTTGCTCTTCCCCTCCATTGTAACAGTTTTCTCTTGACTCTTTTATATGAGATAATCTAATCTATCTCTCCTTTTCTCCTTCTCCCAATACATTCTTCTCTCACCTCTTGATTTTAACTCATCCTGTGCCCTCTCTCTATGTATACATGTACACACATATGCACACACTCATATATTTATACACACATACACCCTCCTATACATACATTTATATGTATGTATACATATAGATACACACATATATATTCCCTTCAACTATCCTCATACTGAGAACAGTCTTAGGAGTTACAATTATCATTTTTCCATGTAGGAATGTAAATAGTTCAACTTTAATAAGTTCCTTATGATTTCTTTCTCCTGTTTACCTTCTCATGATTCTCTTGCTTCTTGTATTTGAAAGTGAAATTTTCTGTTCAGCTCTGGTTTTTTTCATCAAGAACGCTTGAAAATTCTCTATTTCATTGAATGACCATATTTTCCCCTGCAGCATTATACTCAGTTTTTCTGGGTAGGTGATTCTTGGTTTTAGTCCTAGCTCCTTTTACCTCTGGAATATCCTATTCCAAGCCCTTCAATCCCTTAATGTAGAAGCTGCTAGGTCTTGTGTTACCCTGATTATGTTTCTACAATACTCAAATTGTTTCTTCCTGACTGCTTTCAGTATTTTATCCTTGATCTGGGAATTCTGGAATTTGGCTATAATATTCCTAGGAGTTTTCTTTTGGGGATCTTTTTAAAGAGGTGATTGGTGAGTTCTTTCAATTTCTATTTTGCCCTCTGGTTCTAGAATATCAGGGCAATATTGCTCTATAATTTCTTGAAAGATGGTGTCTGGGCTTTTTGTTTGATCGTGGCTTTCATGTAGTCCAATAATTTTAAAATTATCCCTCTTGGATCTATTTTCCAGTTCAGTGGTTTTTCCAATGAGATATTTCGCATTGCCTTCTATTTTTTCATTTGTTTGGATCTGTTTTATAGTATCTTGATTTCTTATAAAGTCATTAGCTTCCAGTTGCTCCACTCTAATTTTAAAGGAGTTGTTCTCTTCAGTGAGTTTTTGAAATTCCTTTTCCATCTGCCAAATTCAGCTTTTTAAGGCATTATTCTCCTCATTGGCTTTTTGGGCCTCTTTTGCCATTTGAGTTTGTCTATTTTTTAAGGTGTTATTTTCTTCAGTGTATTTTTGGGTCTCCTTTAACAGGCTGTTGACTCACTTTTCATGATTTTCTTACATCATTCTCATTTCTCTTCCCAGTTTTTCCTCCACTTCTCTTACTTGATTTTCAAAATCTTTCTTGAGCTCCTCCATGGCCCGTAAACAGTTCATATTTTTCTTGGAGGCTTTTGATGCAGGAGTTCTGACTTTGCTGTCCTTCTCCCACTTCATGCTTTGATCCTTTTTGTCCCCAAAAAGGATTCTATGATCTGTTTGTGCTTCCTTTCTTTGCTCATATTGGCAGCCAATTACTTGACTTTTGAGCTCTTTGCCACAGTAGAACTCTGCTTCTAGAATGGAGAGACCTTTGTCCCAACCTGCTGGGGTTTTTGCAGCTGCTGGAGTTATTAGGAGGGCGCCCTCTCTACAGCCCCCACAAGCTCTGGTTCACTGGCCACACACCCCAGGACCACCACCCAAGACTGTGATCCAGACCCAGGCAGGTTAGAGCAAGAGCAATTACTTGGTCCCCCTATGACCTGCAGGCCAGGAGCTCCTGAGGCACCCATGGGGTGGCTGCATAGCTGCTGTGCCTCGGCTGCTTCTCTCCCTGGGGGCAGGGCTTGACCATGCTCTTCACCCTCCCCCACCCCCCATTCCAACAGAGTTCCCCACTGACCTTTTACTTTGTCTTTAGCGTTTATGGGTTGAGAAGTCTGAAAACCGCCAGAGCTGCTGGTGTTTCAGTCTCCTGAAGTCTGCTCTGGTTGCCGCTGGTCGGGGCCGCCTCAGGGCCAGAACTATGGGGTTCACATGGGACTGTGCTCAGCTCCCAGCTTGGTGTGATCGAGCCTTCCTGTCTGCCTGCCAGGCTGCCTTCAGCGGGAGATTGTTTGTCTCTGGCTCTTGGTGGCTTCTGTAGCTCTAAAGTTTGTTTAGAGTCCTTTTTTTACACGTATTAGAAGTGATCAGAGCGGGACTTCATGCCAAGTTTGTGCTTCTACTCTGCCATCTTGGCTTTGCCTTTCCAAACACATTTTCTTATAGACATTTCACTGCTGGGCCTGGTTTGGCCCTTCTCATGAAGGATGGAGTGGTGGGGAGCAGGGCTAGGTGCCGGGGATACAACAAGAGAAAAAAGATAGTGCCGGCCCTCAAGGAGCTTTCAGTCTAATGGGGCAGAAGGCATGGAAAGCATGCCCTACTCAGGATAAGTAGAAGATGATGAACAGAGGGAAGGCACCAGAATTAAGAGGGGTTGGGGCAGGCCAGCCTCATAGTGGAGGACCTACAGAAACCAGAAGATTAAAATCAAGTGAAGGAACCTTAGTGTGTATAGGAACATAAATCTGGTGAATGAGAAGAGTAGAAAAGTACATTGAAGGGGTAGGTCAGCTCCTAAGTACGAAATGCATATGAGGCAGTCTGGTGACTGTGGGAGAGGGATCAGAATTAGGGTCTGGAAGACCCGAGTTCTAATTCTGCCTCAGATGAGGATTAGCTGTGTAACCCTGGGAAAGTCACCTGATGAATAACACCACCTTCCTCCCAAGGTTGTTCTAAGGATGAAAGGAGATGATATTTCTAAAGCGCTTAGCGAGACTTAACATATTCTACAAATGCTGCTGTTATTGTCTTTACTATAGAATGCCATGAATAGGAGGCCACTTGCAGGCCATTTTGATAGAAGCAGAGAGTGTATTAAAGGGAGAAATATGAAATTAGACTGGAAAGGAGGGTGATGAGGGGTTTGTATTTTAGCCTAGAAGCAGTAGGCAGCTGGTAATGCTTTTGGGGCAAAGGAGTTGGCATGGTCAGACCTGTGACAGAGGAATCTTAATTTGGTATCTGCATAAAGTCTGTTGTTGAAGTCCAGGTGCTTGGTGATGCAGGCCTGGACTATGGTAAAAGCTGAGTCAGTGTCCAAAGGGGCAAGCCTACCAACTTGTGGAGGCCTGACTGACTGCTGCTCATTGACCATGGGGTGATGGGGGTTGTATACCTGTGTGCCTGGAAGGATGATCATGCCCTCAACAGAAATAGGGATGTTTGGGGGAGAGAGAGGTTTTTTGGGAAATATAATGAGTTCCAGTTTGGATGTGTTGAGATTGGGAAGTCCTTGGATCATCCTCAGAAATGCCCATCAGGTATTGCAGACCTGGAGTTGAGGTGGGAGTGATGAAGGCAGCACATTAAGATTTGGGGGTCACGAGCATAAAGGAACCTACTGGAGTTGAAAAGACCACCTGAGTGTGTAGAGCTTGTTCTTTGTCTGGGATAGAGTCTTAGGGGGACACCCACTATTACTGGAAGGGAGGAAGAGGATGGTCCTTCCAAGGGGATGAGAAGGAACAATGTTAAGGATAGGAGAAGTCCAGGGAGGTAGATCCTGGAGAAGGGAGTGGTGGTGGTGTCCAAAGCTACAAAGGTGTCCAGTAGAAGGCGGGCTGGGAAAAAGCTATTGGATTTAAAGGTTTGTATATCACCTGATAGTATTGAAAGCTTATTACTTATTTTATTTTACAGTGTTATGCTTTTAGAGCCTTGCGGTTTCTCTTCAGTATGGAAAGGAATAGACCTCTCTTTAAAAGGTACATGTTTATAGAGTTTTAAATGCCAATGAACTTACTATTTTTATTATTATTTTGCTTTTTGGAAGGCAGTTGGGGTTAAGTGACTTGCCCAAGGTCACACGGCTAGTTTTTGTGTTGTGTCTGAGGCTGGTTTTGAACTCAGGACCTCCTGACTCCAGGGCCAGTGCTCTATTCACTGCGCCACCTAGTCGCCCCCAATGAACTTATTTTTGCTAAAGCTAGCATTCAATTTAAATTTGTTTATGGGGCCTGTTTTCAAATAGAATGTATAGTTTTGTGCCAGAGGAAAAATGAATCACGAAGATAGAAGTCAGTCACCACATTGCTGGGCAAATTACCTTTTGCAAACAATTAATTATGGAAAAGCATAAATAACTGTCAGTTATGAAATTGTGGAGATAAGCCACCATATGGCTATAAGTGTTTTAGTTGCCCATGACTAGAAGGACTTTTAATGTTCCTTTCTTTTAAACAAAAAATTAAATACATATAAAACAATTACGTTTATATAAATATAGTCTTGAGTTTTACGTGTTATAATTATTAAAAAATGCAGCTTTCCTTAATAAATAGGGGCAAATATTTTGAATTCGATATTCTCTAGACAGTCATTCCCTTTAGATGCACTTTGATGGTTATTGATCATAAGAGTTGCTGGGCTTTGCTCAGAATGACTATTTTGGGGGAGAACCTTCTGAGAGGAAGTGTGGTGTCTCAGACAGAGCTTTGAATGCTGAATTCCAGTGCTGACGGTCATTTCCTAGGCGTACGCACTTGCTCAAGCCATGTCCTCTCTGTAGGCCTCAGTCTTCTTGTTTGTAAAATGTCACATTGGACTAATTGATCACCAAGGTTCTCCTAGCTATAACCTCCTTTGATAGATGCTTTTACCCATTTGGTCACATCTAAATGCATATGTGGCATCTTTTGAGAAGCTACATTCATTCTGTTTCCATGATGTGCTTGAATTGAAGGGGCAGGTCAAGAGAGAGCAAAGGAAGAAAATTAAGTGGATGTTATTCTGCTTCTTGTCAAGAAGGCCCCAGCTTACCCTGGCACCTCTTAGGGGACTTGCCTTATGGAACATCTATCTTGTCAAGAATCCCTCTTCCTTATTTTTTTCTATTGAAATGATGTCAGCCTTTTCAGAACTGGTATGATGTAGCATTCTAAGAAAATAAATGAGATTAGACATGATTACCCCTACTTTATAGACAAATGAAGCATACTGAGATTGAGCTTTGTGCCCAAATTCATGCACTAAGACTGTATATGAGGGGAAGATGCCCCTGAATTGATTAGGTCTACATAAAGCATGTATGTATTTTTTTTTACATAGACTTTTCCCCACTGACTTGTTTGAGATCTTCATTGATATAGGACATTATGTACGTGATATCAGTGCTTACGAAGAGCTGGTATCCAAGCTGAATTCACTGATGGTAAGTGCAGAACCTTATCAGTACTGTGGTGAGCTGGCAGCGTGGCCCATTGGAGAATCGCTGTGGTCACTCATTTCCCTTTTGTTTTCTGATCAGGAGGATGACCTAAAACAGATTGCTGAGAACATTGAAAGCATAAATCAGAATAAAGCACCTACGAAATACATAGGCAACTATGCCATTTTAGACCACCTTGGGAGTGGTGCTTTTGGATGTGTTTATAAGGTGAGTTTGCCTTTCATCGAACACCAGGTTGGATACTTGGGAGTAAGCTGGATGTGCCTGGCGTCATTGTCCATGCCAGCACCGTGTGGGCCTGGAGGTCTCTTACCAAAGGCATAGAGCAATTGTACAAATGGAGGTAAAGAATGGCCCTTCCCTTTTCCTCCACCCATAATCCCAGTTGCTACAGTTTCAGCCGATGATTTTAGAAACTGGCCAGCTGCATTTTGAGAACGACAGTCTTTATTTTTCTTTTTATTATTTTTTATATGAATTCTCACAAACAGTAGGCAGAATTGTTATTGCAGTAAAGTGTGACCACAAGTCTATAATTTCACGGCTGTCAGCCTGTCATTCCTCAGTCAGCCTCTGCTGGACACCACGCACTGTGGGATGGGTCATGGACGCTTTTAGCCAATCCAACTAAAGATAGGTTTGGAATGAAAATTTTAAATGCTCTGAGACTGGCCAAGATGCCTTGCTCAATTAATCCCAAGACCTTGTTTATGAACTTTCTTCACTTTTTCTTATCCCTTGTCATTCCTTTACTTTGTTTTGTATTATTTTTTACAGGTTAGGAAGCGTAGTGGTCAAAATCTTTTAGCAATGAAAGAAGTCAACCTACATAACCCTGCATTTGGGAAGGACAAGAAAGATCGAGATAGCAGCGTAAAGAACATTGTCTCAGAGCTAACGATAATCAAGGAGCAGGTGAATTCTCCTTTGTTTTTGAAATTTATTGATGGAATAGTGGATGTAATTATTGATTAATCAATTATTTATTATTGAAAATTATTATAGATTAAATAGTGAATGTAATCAATACAGTAACTGAGTTCTAGGCCTTGCTGTTTATATTTGTCACAGGCCTGGCCAGTGAAGGCCCATGTCTTGTGACATGGGCAGTAGGGGGTCCGACCAGGGGCAGCAGAGGCCTTGCTTCTTGAGATGGGGGATGCTGAGTGTTGGAGAGGCCTCCCTCCCTGGTTCAGAGCATTGTCAGGTTCTCTGGGAGCTTTTTGGTTCTTTGAGTAGGGAATGAAAGCCCAGGTAAGGAGTCTCAGTCCCTCTGTGATGCAGGCTGATGAAGCCAGGAGCACATGGGGCTGGCGTTTGTCCTTCTGAGTTATGGACTCGCTTGGCCAATCCCCTCTCAGCTTGTCAGATGGGTCCCCAGAACATGGCTGTCTGCATCCCCCGAGCTCACAGTAGTGAGGTTCTCCTAATGATGCTGGGGAGCAGGCAGCAGTCGGAGAGGACATATGGCCAAAGCTCTTGGGACCAGGACCTCGCCACTGTAGAACGCTAAATTACTTTGTTCCCATTTGCAAAATTATTTAGACACATCTCATGTGAATCTTACAACTCTGTGGGGTGGGTAGTAGGTGGTAGTGATAGTGGTGGTTTTTAAAGTCTGGGCCAGTGATTTCATCACTGTAGGGAACTTCTGGATTGGAAACTCCCCTCACCAGTGCAGATTGCAACTCGTTTGTGATTCATACTCTTAGAGAGTTGTTTGGGCTACTGAGGAAGTGAGTGTCTTGTCCTCTGTCACACTGCTCCCAAGTGACAGAGGCAAGACCTGTACCCACATCTCCCTGATTCCAAGGCTGGCCTTTTGTTCACTTACACTGTCCCACTGCTCTGCAGTTCATACTACCCCCATTTTCCAAACGAGAAAACTGAGTTCCGGAGAGATTAAGTGACTTTTATCACAGCTATTAAGTGCTCAGCGCTGGATGGGAACTCAGGACTACTTGACTTCTAATCCAATGAGTGTAAGGTGCCTCGCAGACTTTACAATGCTAAAGAAATTCTGGCAATTATGATGATGATTATGATTACACATTATTAACTCTGGTTAAATGCATAAAGATGGTTTTGCTTATGACTTAGAATTTCCTGGCTTTTTTCAAGTGGAACCAAGCAATTAACATTTATGCTACTAAGATTGTATAAATCTGGGTTATTAAAGAGAGTAAGTATGGTGGTTCAGTTTGTGACTGACTGCACAGGGATGCAATCCTGGCGCTCAGTGAAGTTCACGTCATTCAGTATTTGTTAACGGATGACAGTGTTCAGTTAACCAACATCATGGAGGTGGGCTTAGGGAGAAGGGAGCATTTCAAGAGAAATGGGATTTTCCTCTGTGGTCTGGGGCACAGAACTATTTTTCAGTTGGCCTGATTTTTGTATTTGTAAGAGTACTGCCCTTTGAGATGGTTTCTCTTGGATGCTATCATTATCATGACTCCTTATTATTCAAATCTACATGGCACCTGCCAGTCAGTCAGCTAGCATTCATTAAGGGCCTGCTGCGTACCAGAGCAGCTAGGTGGTGCCATAGTGCATAGAGGGCTGGGACTGGCATCAGGAATACACCTCTTTCTGTTTTCAAATATGGTCTCAGACACTTTTAAGCTCTGTGACCCTGGGCAAGTCACTAAACCCTGTTTGGCTCAGTTTCCTCATCTGTAAGAAGAGCTGGAGAAGGAAATGGCAAATCACTTCAGTATCTCTACCAGGAAAACCCCAAATGGGGTCACAGAGAGTCAGAGATGACTGAAAAACCACTGAACAACAACAATCTATGTGCCAGGTATTGTGTTAAGCTCTGTACATTGAAACAAAAAATATTATCCACAGACTATGAAATAATTAAATCAATTGGATTTCAGATTTGTCAGTTAGCAAGATCATAAGCCTGAGGTTGCCATATTTAACTCACCGATCTTGTGTACTGATACTAAATGAGGGTGACTTGTTTATTAAGAGAAGAGATACTCTGCACCCCATGATGGTCCCATCCAGTATTAGAGTGAGTGTGTAAGACTATCTCACGTAACTCTGGGAGCCTGCTCTCCTCTGTCATGCCCCACACTGCTGAGACATTTCAGATGGCTTGCCAATTGGTGAGACCTCTTCTTTTTAGTTCTCAGAGGCTTGGGAAAAAGAGGTCCCTTGGGGGACCTGATCAGTAGCATCCGTGACCTGTGAGTCACATGAGGCTGAAATTATATAACCTGCTGACTCAATAACTAGTAAGTGGGTAGTGAAGAACAGAGTCAGTAAGGGAAGGGAAATGTAGGTTCAGGTGAAAGCAGGGAGAATGAGAGAGAGACAGAGAGAGATGGAGTGAGAGAGACAGAGAGAGACAGAAAGAGAGAGAGAGACAGAGTGAGAGAGAGAGAGACAGAGAGACAGAGTGAGAGAGAGACAGAGAGACAGAGAGAGACAGAGACAGAGACACACACAGAGACAGAAAAATAGTATGTGAAAGACAGACACAGAAAGATAGAGACACACAGAGAAAAAGAGAGCGTGAGAGAGACAGATGGAAAGAGAGACAGAAAGATGGAGAGAAAAGAGAGACACAGATGAATTGTAAAAGTATTTAGAAGGAAGCTTGAAAATGGAAGTCCCTTTGGGCAGGGAAGAAGTAGGGAATTGGAGTAAAGGTCAGTGAAAGGACCATACTAGGAGTCTGAAAATGAGTTTCAGGTTGTTTTATGAAGGAATAATCAAGAAAAATGTAAATGGTTGATAAGTTGTGATGACCTTGTTCCTTTGTTACCACTACAGAATTCATTGTTATTAAATTGTCTTTTTGTTGTTGTTCAGTCATATTTCAGTCATGTCCGACTCTCTGTGACCCCATTTGGGGTGTTCTTGGCATAGATACTGGAGTGGTTTGTCATTTCCCTCTCTAGCTCATTTTATAGATTATGAAACTGAGGCAAACAGGGTTAAGTCACATACCTATGAAGTGTCTGAGGCTGGATTTGAACTCAGGGAAGATGAGTTTTCCTGACTCTAGGCCTGGTATTCTATTCACTGCACTGTCTAGCTGTCCATTGATTACCTAGCTTCCATATAACTTCCCAAACAATCTAATTTCTAAATCTAATATATTTGGAAACATGTTTCCATATAACTTCCCAAGTTAATCTAATTTTTTTATAGCTTAAATTGGGTGGGATCTCAGAGAATTTTAGTTTTGTAATTCCTTTTTCTTTGGAGGATAGGGAAACTCAGATAGATAAAATAGAGAAAAGATAATTTGGGAATTTAAAAATGTCCAAATTCAAATTTTAAAATAAAACTTCCATGAATCTCAGTTTCTTCATCTGTAAGATGAGGGGCTTGGGTTCTCTAAATTGTACGCTCTATAATTCTGTATGATTAAGTGGTTATCAGTACATCATAGCTAACTAGACTTTTTTTGAAGGCTATATTTTAGGAGATCATTGTACTGAGATAATGTTTTCTTGACTGTGGCACAGATTAAAAGGATCATGATGATTTCAGTGATACTTTATAACTTGTAAAATATTTAAATTTCTTATTTTCCACTTTGTAGCCTCGTTAAAATTTTCCACAATGAAATGTTTTCAAATATGACTTTTTAACTCATCACTTCACACATTTCTCATTTTTTTTTACAGCTTTATCACCCCAATGTTGTACGCTACTATAAAACTTTCCTAGAAAGTAAGTATATGGCCTTGGTATTTGTTATTGCGGAAAATGTTAATAACATGTGAACAACAAAATCACGGGGTAGTGGTTTATAATAGGGAGTCGGGAATAATACAGTATCTTAATTTGCAATGATACTACATTCTTTTATTTAATATTAATAATATTTATATTTGTTGTTTTATATTATGCAGTTTCAGTCATTGAGTATTTATTGTGCCTGTTATGTGATAGCATCGCATTGTGCCAGGAACTGGGTGCTGTGAACATCATTGTCACTATTAAATGTTGTCGCCTTTTCATCCTTTTGTATGTAGATGACAGGCTGTACATAGTTATGGAACTCATAGAAGGGGCACCTCTCGGAGAACATTTCAATTCTTTGAAAGAGAAACAGCACCACTTTACTGAAGAGAGGATATGGAATATATTTATCCAAGTAAGGATTCAGGCGCAATATATCTGTTTGTAAAAGACACAGAATGGCATAATTCTTTTGAGCTCCATCCTTGGAGACATTCAAGTTACCAACCACTGAGGTGGTTCTATATCCCTTTCTCTACCATCTCTGCCTTTGTCTCTATCTCTATCATCTCTGTCTTTGTCTGTATCCCTGTCTTCTCTGTCTTTGTCTCTAGCTCTATCATCTTTGTCTCTCACTGTCTTCTTTGTTTCTATGTCTATCATGTCTGTCTTTCTCTGTCTCTCTGTCTCTGTCTATCTCTATCATCTTTGTCTCTGTCTCTATCATCTTTGTCTCTGTCATCTTTGTTTTTATCTCTGTCATCTCTGCCTTTGTCTCTATCCCTGTCATCTCTGTCTTTGTTTCTGTCTCTGTCTTCTCTGTCTTTGTGTCTAGCTCTATCATCTTTGTCTCTCACTGTCTTCTTTGTCTATCATGTCTGTCTTTCTCTGTCTCTCTGTCTCTGTTTCTGTCTCTCGCTGTCTCTGTCTCTCTCTCCCTGTATCTATGTGTTTGTCTATGTCTATGCCTATGTTTGTCTCTATTCTCATTTATGTCTACCTGTGTTTATATCTACATCTGACCTTGTCCTTGTCTTCGCCCCTTCCTCTGCATTGTCATATCCATTCATGTCCACATTTGTCTTTCTGTCTATATTTCTATCTGGAAAAATAAACTCACTTCTGTTTCTTGTTTCAAGCTCTGCCTGGCTCTTCGTTACTTGCATAAAGAAAAGAGGATTGTCCATCGAGACCTTACGCCAAACAATATCATGTTGGGGGATAAGGACAAAGTAACCATTAGTAAGTACAAATTCTGAGGTTTCTTGGAGGAAAGTTTCTTCATACTGTCCTGAATCAGTGAGTCCGACTTGCCCAGAGTAACCCTGGAGAATGAGGCCCCGTCCATGGGACCCATAGAAGTAGCTGCTGCTGCCCTCAGCAAATTCTTGTTGACCCGAATAGGACATGGCAGTCTCTCAGCTTGCCTGCTGCTTCCATGGGTCAGGAATTCAGCCCATTCTTCATAGAAGGTTGACTCCAAACAGGCTTGTGACCTTTCCTCTCTAGTTCCATGAATGACATTTCACTGTTCAGCTATTTATACCCAGTCCACACAGACTTAGAAGAAACCCAAACCCAACCACTTGCCCCACTCCCCATTGTAAAATTCTAAATCTAACCAGTCTAGAAGATGTGCTGTGAAGTTGGTAAACCGTATCAAACTTATCTGCGTCAGACAGGATGCGTGGCATTTGAACCCCATGAAATGAAGTTGGACCATTGTGACAGTCAGCTGAGGTCGTGTGGCCGTTGGTGCTATGTGACTTCATTCATGCTTTTGGTAGCGAGCCTTAGGGCCTACCCAGTGCAAATTTAGATAAAATAATAAGAACTGATTTGTATATTATCATTTGAAAGTAACGAGGTGCCTCATAGGCATCCAACTTGAACCTGGCAAAAACCCACTGAGGTACGTAGGACACCAGATTGTTATCCCCATTTTACAAAAAAAGGAACTGAGGCTCCTACAAGGCAACCACCTTGCCCAAGGCCTCCCAGCTAGGAAGTGGCAGAGATGGGGCTCAGAGTTTGGTTTAATGACCACGGTACCAAAGCCGGAAGATTCACCTTTAGAGTTGATAAATGCTAAAATGGAATTTGGCTTTATTTCTCCCCTTTTTTTCCAACAGCATGGGACTGGTTTCTAACCATTTCCTACTAATTATGAATTGTAATGGTAAGACATCCATTCATTTCATTGTTAGAAATGGACTGATTTTTCTTACAGTCAGACTTTTGAAGACTTTTTAGTCTTTCCAGACACAGCCTAAAATATAAACTTGGTTTTTGTTTTTTTTTTTTTGCTTTGGACTGGCAATATTTTCTGGATAGTTTTTATTTTTTATCCTTTGTCTAGATTCTAAGCAAAGACATTCCAGACTCTAGCACCACAGACTAGAAGATCAGAGGGTGTTCCTGGGATTCCTTAGAGTCTCTTAACAAACACATTTGCTTGTGTGCACATTACAGAGATTTTAGCCGAGATACATTTGTCATTTTTTTCATCTTTCATGGATGTTGTCATGGTGGGGGCCATTTTATTTCAATTTTTAGTAGAAATTGTAGTTTTCTTGATAGTATTATTTGGAGATTTACTATATAAAATTTACTGGTTTTAAAAAATGTGCGTAGTTTTAAAAAGTTGGTGAATTTCAGGTTCCTTAGCCCCCACATAGAAATTAAACTCTTCTAAAAAAAAGTCATGATCTCATTAAAGCACGATACCACTAGAGGGCACTCACGCCATGCTTTTCCAATTTCATCCTGCAGGAGGGTGTTTATTTTCTCCACGATGGCAAGGTAGAAAAATGCAGAATAATTTAAAAAGGAATGAAAAAAAATGTGCATGAAATGGGTGAGAAAAACACAAGATCCTTAGAAATACTGGGAAGGGCTGAACTGCCCTCAAAGGGGCCTCCTTGTGATTCCTGGTCCCAGTGCAGAGAGAGTCAGAAGCAGCCAGAGACACTGGGTCAAGCACATTTTAGGGAAATGTAGCTTTGAGAGTTAGAGACACAGTCATGGGAAGTTTGTTTTAAGCTTCTCTTTTAATGACCTTTACTATATGATATATATATATATAATATAGGATATGTATGCTATATGGGATATATGGGATACACATACATATACATTTAGGGTCTATAACTTTACTGTATGAGATATACTTAGGGTCTGACCCAGATCCTTGTGTGCAGCCTTCAAAGAGACACAAGACAGCAGATTCTGGCTCCCACAACGCTGCCACCTGCCAAGTCAAAATCACACTCATGACATAACACTGTAGAATTCCTCAGAAGGGGGAAGTCTGGTGCAAGTCAGCTTTCCTTCCTTCTGTGCTCTCCATTTGTCAGCTCTGCTTTTTTTTTCACCACCTAAATTCCTAATGGTTAAACAAAGAACAACCTTATCCCCCCTGCCCCCGAAAAAAGCCAGCTTATTTTATCCTAGAGAATGAACTTTAGCCATGGATGTTAGGGAGCTGATACAGCGAAAAGAGTATATTGAACGTTGAGTTGTAGGACCTGCGTTCAAATCTGAGCTCTACCATTTACAGTTTGTGTGACTTTGCTGCTCTGGGCTTCAGTCTTCCCACTTGTATGTACACTGAACAGCTTATATGGAATGGGCACTGTCTACCGCAAGAACAGTGTGGAATCCTGGGGGTGTAACATGTAGCTCAAGCTTTGTGAGCTGCTAACCACAAAGAGAGTCATAGATCTTCAGATAAAACTGGGCACATTTCCCCCAAGGTCAGAGATAAGAGGTTCCACTTCTGTCCGCTAAGTTCTGTGGGTCTCCATTTGAAGATATTCAATGGAGTAGTACATGCTGGCCTCAGGGTCACAGATCTAGAAATGGAAGGGCTCTCATAGGTTAGTCCAGTCTTGTCATTTGACATGTCACCCAGAGAGACCATAGGAAAAGAGCTCACAGAAATCCATCGGCTTCCTTCTGGTGCCACTGGGGCCATGCTCAGCTAGGAAGAGACGGTACCAGGACTTGGGGCAGATACAAAAATGTTTTGACCTCCAGTCGTGTGGTAGAAAACAAAAAGATCATTCGTCTAGTTATCGTTAAATTCCCAGTCAGTTGGCCCAAGGCTCGTCCTTTGATAGTAGCTCAAAAGAAGGTGAATTATCTGTTTAAGGAAAGGTTTGTATATACCTAGATCCCTGACTCTGGCCAGGAGTATGTGCCATCATCAGTATGTGCCATCATCAGTATGTGCCACCGGCTGGAGAAGGGAACCAAGTGAGAATGAGGCAGTTAGTCCCTGGTGATGTGTCTGCACTAATGTATCCATACCATTCTAGGAAAAATGAGTGAAGAAGTCATGTTCTACTAAGAATAGTGGGTCAGGAATCTTATTTTCCTATAGTAAGTTGGGGTATTGTATTGTAATCGTGTATTGGGATATACTTTCTTCATATAACTTTGATGTGTGGCACGTAGAAGAGCCTCACAAGCTCTAAGCTGGTTTCACTATGGGTTCTTTGAAACAGCGTGCATGATATGTAGTGGGATCGTCTGTTTTTATGTTGGCTGAGTCTAGCGCTCTAGTCGGGGTCCAGTAAGTTTGTGTCCTCTTCATAAATCTACTGAAGTCCCTGGGTCCCTAACGAACCACCTCAGGCGTCCTCCAGCGTCTGGCAAGTCATAGCTTGTTTCCAAATAAAGCAGAATATTCTACTTGTGACACTGAAGGAGGCGTTTTTCAGAGCTGGCCACCTTCCGTTAGATCTGTGTTGTGTTGTTACTGGATTCCCCAGATTTCTCCAAGAATGGATTTCTCCAAGAATGAAGATTTGGTACTTCTCTTTCTTAGGCATGAGTTGCTGTTGGATGGGAAAAGACCCGATGTTCCTGTTGATAAGCTTGCTGGAGCATGGGCTGAACCTCAGAGTGCTGGCCTAGTCCTTGGCTGGGTTGGTACCCGAAGCCTTCCCACCTCATTGTGAAGTCCCCAGAACTCAGGCTTCTCAGTTAATGCCTTATGAGGCCTAAGGCTGTGACTGGGCCACAAAGAGGTTCTGCAGAAGGATTCTTACATGGCAGGACATTAAATTAGCAATGAAAAACGCGGCTCATCTTTACCATTTATTTCAGTCCTCTTCCCTGTCAAACTTTTCACCAGAGCTCATCACAAGAAGTAAAATGGACTTATTTGAAATTCCTTTCCTGTCCTTGCCTCTGTTTTGCTCAGTTTTTTTTTTTTTTTTGTGAGATAATTGCTTGGGCCAGGTCTGCCATGAATAGGGTGCTGACAGGCCCCACCTGCCAAAGCTGACGTCATGATGGGAAGTACTCAGGCTTGGGTGATTTCCAAGAAGTGAGTGCTGACCAGGGGGCACCTGTGCCTGGACAGAACGGAGAGTCCTGTGCCAACTCTGCCTCCTTACTTTCTGCTGAGCTGGGCAGAAGTGAATTGTGCTCCCCACAGAGCAGGATGGAGACCAGGTCTCCCAAGATAAAAGCTGGTGGGGGATCATGAAGAGCATAAATCCAATCTGTCAAACCCATCTCCTTTAAAAATTTTACCCCTTCTCTTGCCACCCCCCATTGGAGAACTGACTGGCAATAGAGAGAACTCCACCTGACGGCACCAAGTAATAAGAATTTCCCATTTTATCCAAGCAAAAAGGGACAGAGGGCAACCCCCACCTGGAATCTTCAGTTGATTCAGCTGACTTTAGGGGAACAAAGCCTTGGTAATCTCCTCCCGTCATGGAATGCTGCAATGGATGGATATCTAAACTGCCTGCATCACACCACACCCTCGGGAGCCCTTCTCACATCCCTAGGTGACAGCCACGTTCCTGGGTGAGGTCCACTTCCTGACCAGTGGAATCACCAGGTCCCGGATAGGACGAGCCCGGGCTCTCTGACCTGCCCCCCTGTGCCAGGTCCCACGTCCTGTGCTTCTGTTCTCCTCCTTTATCTCTCCAGTCTTAGAGGTGAAGATGTTCTCCAGAGACACCTCTGAATCAGAGGGAATACTTTCTACCTGCGGCCTGTTAGTCCTCACCTCCTTTCCACTTGTGGGCAAAGTGAAACCATTAATATTTCATCTGCCTTCAAGGCTTTGTCTTTAAGAGATCAAAAATCTCATTCTTCCTCTCCCTAATCGCCTAATACAAAAGGGCCGACTCTCCTTGTGTAGGAATCCAACCTCTCCAGAGCTATTAATAAGAGCCACGGAAAACCAATTTCAGTACATCTTTGCAAGGCCACAGCCTCAAAGGAAACAGGCCGCCATCCCCTCACCTTCTGCAGCTGCCCTCACATCAGGTGAACCACAGCGGCTCAGGAAGGTGTTCACCTTAGGCAGCAGCTTTGGGGACTGCTCACACCTGTGATCCCTTCCCTGCACCCCCAGCCGGGCCAGGCCAGGCCTTTCAAGGTCTGACCCAGCTCCTCTGATGCTGGAGTGACTGCCTAGGGTGTAGAGTGCTGGTCTGGGCTTCCTTGGAAGAATGGGGGGAGAGAGACAAAGGGTAAGGCCACAGGGAAGAGAGGGGAAGAGCTCGGACCACCGCTCCCTGCCCCAGAGAGATGGTGCGCCTGTTACACCAGGGCTGGCCAATTGGCCAAGGCGCACCGACCAGGAGGAGGCTTCGTTAGTGTGCTCTCACTGCCTGGGCCACGTCCACTGCCCGGACACTGAACCTTGGGGAAGGTGTTCCACGAGCCGAGCGACTCCAGGATGGAAATGTTAGAGTTTCCAGTGGGGACGGACGGAGGGAAGGTGCCGAGCTGTGCCAGGCCTGTGGGTGAAGGGGGATATTTGAATTTCAGCACCTAAACTTTGTTCAGGCCCCTGGAATTTGGGTTCCTCAGCCTGCAGAGGGAAATGATGATGGTGATAACAGCTAGCATTTATATGGTGCTTCCTGTGTGCCTGGCACTGGGCTCAGTGCTTACAGTTACCATCTCCTTTGAGCTTCACGACAACCCTGGGAGGTGGGTGCTGTTCTTAATCCCACTTTGCAGATGAGGAAACTGAGGTGAAATGGAATTTTGTGACTTGCCCAGGGTCACACAGCTCCTAAGTGTGTGAGGCCGCATTTGGGCTCAGGTCTTCCTGATCCCACATGCACAGCTCCCTCTGCCGCACTGCCCAGCTGCCCAGGACAGTTGCTTTAATGTGTTGGGCTTTATTCCTTTGAAAGAATGTGATTGAGGGTCAGTGTGTGGCATAATGGGTACGGCTGGTCTTAAACATAAACAATTGTGTATAGATAAGTAAGAGTGGTTGTTCAGTCGTGTCCAACTCTTCCTGACCCCCTTCAGGGCTTCCTTGGCAAAGATACCGGAGTGGTTTGCCATTCCTTTACAGATGAGGAAACTGAGGCAAACAGGGCAAAGTGACTTGCCCAGGGCCACATAGCTAGTCAGTGTCTGAGGCTGGGTTTGACCTCAAGAAGGCTCATCTTCCTGACTCTAGGCCTGGTACTCTTATCTCCTGCACCACTCAGCTACCCCAGATAAGTAAGAAGCAGATTAAGTAAAAAATATAATAATTATATCATGTGTTTGTGTGTGAATTGTTTAATTTCACAACAGTTTGAAGAAGGATCAAAATATGAGAGGCCAACCATCTATGAATACTTTCTTTGCCTTCTAACATATTTTGGAAGGAAGATAACATTTCCTATGATTCCAACTATAAATGAACAAAATTGAAAAAAAATTATGCTATTAATAGAGATAAAACCCCTTTCAAATGGCTAGCCCTTATTAATTCTTGCTGTCTTTGAGTAGGCTTCCCAACCATCTGTGTTTTTTTATAGAAATATGTGTAATTGTCTGTCATTATCCAAACTGGCTGCACTTCTGTGCATAGAAAGTGAATGGAATGATTATGTTAAGTAGTGATGGTTCAGCACCTACTGTGTGCTGGGTGCCCCACTAAGTGCTGGAGATTGGGAGCTGTGTGTGCTGTGGTTACCCCACCCCCTAGGATTTGGAGTCCCGCCCCACCCTTTCCAGCTGTATGGCTTTGGTCACATTACTGCCCCCTGGGGCCTCCCTGTAAATAGGACCCCAAATGCTGCCCCTTTGCAGTATTCTTCTTGTGACACCAAAGGAGAAAATTCATTAAAGGGGCTCACGATGAGTTGCCTTTGTTGCTCTCTCTCCCCAAATTTAATGATTTTTTTTGGCAAAGATAGTGTGGTGGGGCCAGCTAGAGCTGATGATTAAATTTTCAGTGTGAGCCTTTACATCTTGGAAATTGGGGCTTCATTTGTGGTTTTGTTGATTGTCAGGACTTAAGAAAGTGCTGGAGAAAAGGTTGCTTAAGGCAGATTAAAATTTTGCCCCCTCCCCCCAGCTAGTTAAACATTTACCAGCACACCCCTGATTTCAGCTAAATAGTGTCAGAAGGGCTGTTTGGGGTCCTAAGTTGGCCAAGATGCCTAGGCTACTGTGAGGTAATGCCCGGATGTAAAACTGGCATAATGAAAGTGTTTGTTGAATTTCTAAATGACAAATTTTGATTTTTTCTCTCAGTAAGTGAGAGGAAGCCATGCCCTAGCTGACAGAGAAACCTGGATTCCAAGGCAGGGAGAACAGGGTTCAAATCCTGTCCATAACCCTGGACACTGGGACCCAAATTACTTCCCCTCCCAGCTCCCCAGGCAGGTACAAGTTGCAGACCAGGTGTACAACTGCAGTGGCCGAAGTACCTTATGAGCCTTTCCTGAGCAGAGGGAGGAAGCCCTCTCTTGCAGTGCCGATGAGACCTTCTCCTCACTTAGTTTGAGAACCCTGGGAAGTTGTATTGTTTGCCCAGGGCCCCGGCAAGTGTCAGAGGCAAGACTTTGGCCCACATCTTGTCACCCCTGTTCTGCCTCTTCATTGGGAGTTTTCCTGTGCCAAGAAAACCCCAGGTCCCTCTCCCCATGTCAGAGGATTGAAACATTCTTAACAGTCTGTTCAGGCTCGAAGCAGCTCCTAATAACCCTGGACAGATCCGAGCCCAACAGCATTTTCTGTTTTCCAGCACTCCTCGCTGGAAAGGAAGAGAGGCAGTCGGAGGAGCGAACGCCAGCCCTCGATTGGGCTATTTTCAGATGGAAATATTTGTCATGTTGAAGAATGAAAAGGATGTGAATCTGGGCGTGTGATTAATTTGTGTCTTGTTAAATTTTTAAAGAATCAGGCAGTTAAAATACATGAGATCCAAAAGGAGGGGGCTAGCGTAGGGAGCAGAATCACTCCAGCAAATGAGCAATTGGATTTCTCCAAAACACTGAAATCTGTTAATTATTTTGTTCCATTGGCTGAAAATATTCTCAAGCTCTTATAGCTCCGTACAACGCTTACTACATGGCCTAAGGTGAATGTGTAGATTCATCCTTCAGTGCCACTATGAAGTATATTTACTATGACGTGGGGTGGCCTGGTTGTGAAGGGAAAGCTCCTAGTCTGGTGGGTTTGAGGGGAACCTCATCCCCATCTCACAATGGTGATTTATATCCTCAAAGTCTCTGTTTCTTGGGCTCTGGGTCACTTTGTAGTCCATTTCTAAGTTTCTTGATTTTTAAGAAACTTTCTGGTCATCAGAAGTAGAGACACCTCAAAACAATGGACAAAGTTGATGGTGGTAGTAGTAGTAGTAGTAGTAGGGATACTTACAAAACCCCCTGAGGTTCTCAAGAAAGACCTCACAAACCTTAAAGTACTTTATAAATATCAGCTGCTGCTGTTATCAAGTCTGTCGATTTATCTTTGTTTGATGTCTAGATTTTCCTAGAAATCAGATGTTATCCTATCCAGGCTGCTGAGGACTGCGCACTAGCTTTAGAAATGCCTGAGCTCTCCCTATGGACAGTGCAGATTATCTAAGCAGAGGAGACAATGAGCAATTTTTAAAATGCTTGAAATATACGGTAATTTTATTAAAATAAGGCCAACAAAAATCCACTTGATTTATTATTTTCCTATTATTTACACATGCCTACCACTCATGACATTTCCCCCTCATCCCCAGAAAAGTATAAAAACTATTATTTTTTTTTTTTTGCCGAACACCAAGATAGTATTCTTGTTAAAACTACCAATTATGTAATTAGACAGCAGGGCTATATTTTTACTTCATTTATTGTAGTCTGTAGGTGTAATGAGAACATATATTACATATATGTACTATACATATATACTATATATTATATACACACATGTATACATGTGTGCGTGTGTGTGTTGTTTCAGAGCACATGACCTATTTATAGATATCATATCTTTTGTATGAAAAGAGACATGAATTTGAGTCTTAGCTTCAAAATTTACTGGGATGACCCTGGGTGATTGATTTATTTCTCTGGACTTCACTTTCCTTATCTGGAAGATTACATCACTACTGTCTATGTGCCCTGTCTCACAGGACTGTGGTGAAGAAAATGCTTAGAAAATAAAAGAGTGCCACATTAACACGAGTTCATATGTAATATCTTGAACATAATAGACATTCAGTTTAGTGAGGAATTAATGTAACTTTATCCATATCGTCATTTGTACACATCTCCTTCCTTTTCTATGATAATATAGCTCATTATATACATAAATATATGTATAATAAATAAAATATGCATAGCAAACAGAGCACATTATATAAATATACACATAAAACATATATAATCATATACTACTTAATGGCTGCAATTCTATAAATGCCTTTGCCACAGTCAGCTTTGTGGATGGGGAACAGAGTTCCAGATGATCCCAGATTTAGATCCGGAAACAACTTTAAATCCTTCATTTCACAGATGAGTGAACTGCGGCCCAGAGAGGTGAGATGATTTGCCCAAAGTCACACAGATAATTAAGTAGCGGAACAATGCTTGTGACTGACGACTGATAGCTTTCTGATTTAAAGTCTGCTTTTTCCTCTCTGCCGTGTTGCATCATCTCTCTGGCCAGGGCAGATCCTGATCACTTGGATGAGTCCCTTAACCCACTTGATGACATTCTATGGTGCGGACATTCTTAGGGGCGATTTAAGGTTCACCGTGCCATGAAGGTGTAGCAGCAAGCACCCCAAGCACATCCTCAAGGTTTGCTGCCCATACAGGTTCTTGGATCTGCTTTGTTAAAGGAAAGCAACTCAAAATGGGTTAACAAGCTTACTTTAATCAGTCAGACATATATCGTCTACCTTGTTCAGGGGAAAAAGGTCAGCACCCCAAACTTCAAAATATACAGACAGAATTATCAAGACATTAACAGATCAAGTAGACAGCTTCCCAAACTGTCCAACCATTACATCCATACCCAGTCAACATCTGGGTTTCCACATCTGGGTTTTTCAAAGCCGGGGGACTCTCAACAACGGCTTCCCAGAATTCAGATCAAATCACAGAACACTTCTCAAAGTGAGTCCCAAAACAAAGCTACACATCAGGGCTTATATAGCCTTCTCCTGGCTCAGAGAATGTAACAACCTTATTGACCCACTGGCCAATCAAAAAGTATCTACTGAAAAACAAGCCTCCCTCCCCAGGCTTCTGGTGCACTTTAGCCTAGGGGCAGGGAAGATCTTTAAAATTTACATTCGCATTACAGAAGGCGAGCATGCTAATGTTGGCAAGTTACTGACTGAGGTTCAGAGCTGGGGCTGCCTCCAGGACTGACAGAGGCTCAGGAGGACACCAGCCACCCCTCTCCTGGTCTCTGTGGACTTAAAAGTCAGTTGGACGAGCTTGCACCCTTTCACTCTTGGACTGTGAGAAGCAAATCAGAGAGGAGCAGAGTGGGCCTGGCCCATGTGGGTCGGGAGGTGAGCAGAGGGGGTGGATAGGCCTGAGCCCACCTGAAATTTCCTTTTCTTTGAAGCACTCGATAGTGATGGTGGCAGAAACATGTGTGTGATCATTTCTTTGTAGAGAGTGTTTATGAACCCCATCTCCTAGATAGAATGGGCCTAGGCAGTGGAATCACGGAATCTGGGTTTCAAGCCAGAGAAGGGACATTCCTCAAGGTGCAGCAGCTTTGGGAATTCTCTTGGAGCGAAGCCCAAGTCGGGGAGTCTCCAAGGCTCTGTCCTCCGTTTTTATTTTTATTTTTATTTTTTGCTTTATTTTTTTGGAGGGGGGAAGGTAGGGCAATTGGGGTTAAGTGACTTGCCCAAGGCCACACGGATAGTTTTAGTGTTAAGTGTCTGAGGCTGGATTTAAACTCAGGTCCTCCTGATTCCAGGGCTGGTGCTCTATTCACTGTGCCACCTAGCCACCCCTGTCCTCCGTTTTTTAACAAGAGGAAGTTTCAGTTTTGATGTATCATATAGAGAGCCTCTTGTCACCAGCTGTAAAATATAGTATTAAATGGCTTACTTATTGCATGTCCCTCAAGTTTAGAAAATGCAAAGGGCATTGGATTTATCACCAGAGGACCAATGTTTGAATCCTATTTCTGCTGCTTCCTGCATGTGGGATGACCTTGGGCACTCTAGGTTTTGACTGGATGATTTCTGAGGTCCTATGAAAGGGTCTAATAAACAATACCTGTGGGTATCCTCCCTGTAACCGAAATGCAAAAAAAATTCACATATTTCACATTATTTTGTGTAGTTTTGTTTTTAATGATATTCCAATCCATTAAAAAAAATCAAATTACCTTCCTATTGGGGTTTCTTTTGTGACATTTCATCAGTTTGGGGGCCTGTTTCCCATTGTGATCACTGGACCAGGAATCCTAGGTCTGGGTCCCAGGTCCAAGTATACTCATTTTGAAAGAGTCACTGAATCTTTGGCGGCCTCAATTTCTACATCTATATAATGTGTATAATAATGGCATTTTTATTTACATAAAATTATGTGGTTAGAATCAAAAGAGTAATTATTTGAGTTTTGAAATTAAAAAGTGATCAAATGCTAGGAATTGATTTATTTTTAGTAGTTACAATACTAAATATCACTCTTCTCTTCCCTAATAAAATGCAGATCATTTTAATGCAGTGTTAAAAATTGCACACTCACACACACACACACACAAATAATTAATGTCACCTTTTTGTTGTTACTGAAGAAAGCTTGGGATGATTCTAGAGCCCTTATCCCTGAGGTGGTATATTGTGTAGTAGTAATATTTTAGTTAATTTCCTTGGTTTTAGTATTTCCTATTGCTTTCATATTACATAACTTGACTTAATTACTTTTATCATATGATGTGAATGATTGCTTTCATTTTCGATTTCTTGTATTAATGGGCAAACAATTCCAGATGATGTGAAAAATGAAAACTCAGTGGATGGTAATTTGCTGTTGTGTTCTGAGTTGCATTAGCAAGGAAAATTTTCTTTTTTTTTTTTTTTTTAGTGAAATCAACCTCTTTAATATGTATCCCATTAATTAGGGCTGAGGTAAGCATGAAAGATAAGCAGATGGCACTTTGACAAAGTGGAAAAACAACTGCTTTTTGTTGTGAACAACACTCATTATCAGCCCAAATGATAAGAATTAAGGAACAGGACTATCCTCATGAAAGACATTAATGGAACTTTCTTTTGTTAATGAATTGTAGCTGACTTTGGCTTGGCGAAACAAAAGCAAGAAAACAGTAAACTCACATCGGTTGTTGGAACGATTCTCTACTCCTGGTAAGAAAGATCGAAAAATGTATAAATCTTGAGTTTGGTGTTTGCTATTTCAAGTTTTCATTTGTTTTCTTAATTTAAAATGGAAGATGTTCCAAAGAGATCCTGATTATATCAGTTGTTCCTCCAGGACACAACTGGAAAAGTTAATTGCATGTTTTAAAAAATGCTGCTTGCCGATTTTCCCTTTTTCTGGGGAAAGGTGTGGGTGGGGAGAGTGTACCATTCCTAGCATGATCAAACGTAGGGCATTGTTACCACCGCGTGTGTGTTCCAGAGTGCTGATAGAGACACAGTGGGATGGTAATTACATTGATCCAGATAATTCAAATAGAGGTATAGACAGATTTATCCAAATGTCGCATCACTTTGTGAGAGACTTAAAAAAAAAAAAAACCAAAACCCAGTTCTTAATCTGAAAGGCCCAGCCAGCCTCAGACTTGAAGATTTAGACAAGCAGGTTGTGGGAGAATAAAATTTCCTAACCTACTTATTTGGTTCTTTATGTCTTTTGTATAAACCAGGCTCTGATTTAAAACCCAGGCTTTTAGGGTGACTCTGCATAGCTCACAAAACAAAGTCCAGATGTCATTAGCTGCATGATCAGGGCCCTCTCTGGCCTCTACCTCTGCCTCCAGCCTTATCTCCCATTTCACAGACCATGTGCTCTGGCCATATTGGACCACCTTCTGTCTCATGGACATTCTCTGGGCTTTCTCACTATCAACATTTTTTTCTTCAGGCTGATAATTCTGAATGGAATTCCCTTTTTCTTCATTTGTTAGTCCTTTCTTTAAGACTCATACCAAGTGTCATTTCTTCCATGAAGCTCTCCTTGGTTCCCTCACCCAGAAGTAACCTCTCCTACCCATGTAAACTGAGGTCTTTGATTTGTGCCCTTCTTAGGGCTCTGAGCTCCTCCCACAATGTGCCCATCTTAGGGTGGCCCTCATGGGCATTCTAATTATCTTTACCCACGGCTTGTTCTCTCTCATGCAGCACTAGATTCTAAAATATTTCACAGCTTTCAGTGTCATGATGTTAATCTTCCATTAGCTCACAGTACTTGGTAAATGACAGTTTTTTTTAAATTTGAAAAATTTTTTTTTCTGATTTACATCATTCATTTCCGCCAGATTTTGAGTTACAAATTTTCTGCCCGTTTTTCCCCTACCCACTGCCCCAAAATAGCAGTCCCACAGGATATCCCCTCCTTCAATCTGCTCTCTCCCATATTTTCTCCCATATCCCTTTCGACTTTTCCAGTAGGGCACGGTGGATCTCTATGCCCCAGTGCTTGTATATCTTATTTCCCAATTACATGTAAAATAGTATTAATAATAGCATATATATTTAAACATTTGATTTTAAAACTTTGAATTCCAGATTAATTCCCCTTATCCCTTGTCTTCCACTCTTACTGGGAAGATAAGCAGTTCAGTATAGGTTGAACAAGTGTGGCTAATGCAAAACAATAACATAATAGATATATTGTAAAAGACTGACTATATTTCCCTCCCTCCTATTCCACCTCCCACTTGTTCTATTCTCTACTTTGATCCCTTCCCTTTTCAAAAGTGGGTGCTTCCAACTTCCCCCAGCCTGCCATCCCTTCCATCATCCCCCCTCTCATCCCCTTCCCCCCTACTTTCCTGAAAGGTGAGATACCCTATTTAGAGTGTATTTCATTCCCTCCCCAAGCCAAATTCAATGGGAATAGGGTTTACCCATTTCCTTTTGCCTTCCTCTTCTTCTCCTCCATTGTAAACATTTTCCCTTGCCTCTTCTATATGAGGTAGTTTACCCCATTCTGTCTCTCCCCATCTCCTCTCATTATATTCTTCTCTCACCTCTTAATTCCACCTTTTAAGTATGATCCCTTCCTGTTATATTGGTCCTGTGTCCTCTATCAATGTATACCTGTAAACATATATACACACATTCACATATGTATTCATATGCCCATACACCCTCATATATATTTCTATTCCCTTCAACTACTGAGAAAAGTTTCATCAGTTACAAGTATTGTTTTTCCATGTGGGAATGTTAATAGTTCAACTTTGATAAGTTCCTTATGATTTCTTTTCCCTGTTTACCTTCTCATGCTTCTTGTATCTGAATGTCAAATTTTCTATTCAACTCTGGTTTTTTCAGCAAGAATTATTGAAAGTCCTCTATTCCACTGAATATTTTTGAATATTTTGAATATTTGACCATATTTCCCCCTGAAACATGATACTCAGTTTTACTGGGTAGGTGACTCTTGGTTTTAATCCCAGCTCCTTTGACCTCCAGAATATCATGGTCCCTGACGTGTGACAAGATACCTGAGCTGATAGAATGTATACATGCTGCATGTATTTATCTATGTGTTCATGTATATATGTATGTTTATATTTATGTATATGTCTGTGGGTATATGCATGCACTATAATGTACATACATGTAGATACTATATATTTATATTATATGTATATATTGTATATTCCTCTATATAAGAATATATGTGCATATATGCTATGTATCAATACTGTCATTATGTATGCATACATTACTGTATGTGTGTGTTTTAATATTCTTATTCATGCATATTCCTCTCTCTATATATATATAGTTCCATATGTGTGTATATGTTTTCTCTGTGTGTATACACACATGCACACACATAGGCGAGCATATACACAGTGTGTGTACATACACACATATGCAGTGATAATGTGGATAAATAGGATATATTCACATGTATACACACATATACACATATTTATCTATACAGAGACAGATACCCATATATTTGTAAAAAGAGAGCAGGTTGAGATTATTGACAAGAACGTATAATTTTCTATCTCATTGTCCTTCAGCATAAGGGAAAGAGAGACAGGTATATAGTCAGAGAAAAGATGTGGAGAGAAACAGAGACAGAGATCTTGACTAATTCACCAGGGCTGCCCACCTAGCTGCATGTCATCATCTGTACAATATTTGTTTTTTCATCTACTTTGTTTTTTCCATGTGGATGCTTAGGCTGATCTCTTTCAAATTACTATGGATTTCATTGAGCAGGCTTTGGTATTTTAGAATTTAGTACCATTAATGGAGTTTGTTCTGTGAAAAGAAACATGTAGAAAACTTTATCTGCAGTAAAGAATTCTTCTGTTTGGATCCTACACAGGACATTTTCCATGACATTTGCTTTCTCTCTTTTATGCTTCATTTAATTTTTTACTCAGAAGAATATTGAACAATACTGTCTCAGTGGTCACATCTGTCATAAAATTTTTTATGTTGTAAAACATATCTGGTTGAATACTTGCTTGAGGACAGCTTTTAAGACAGCATTTGAATCTACTGAAGTAAATATTTTTGTGAACTTAGTAAACACCAGACATAGCAGTTACAGTCAGTTGTGTGACTTTGAAGATGTAGTCTGCCTTAGAAAATAATTGAGAAAAACTTGCCTCTGCCATGCTCAGACTTTTTCCTAATGTTTCTCCAGTACCTGCATAGACCATTTTCATATATTTTTAATAAAGATGGGAAAATGGGTTTATGGATTGGTAATTACTGGTCTCTTTTCAGTCACCACTTTCAAAAGCTATCCATTCTCTTTTCCATTCTTTTGGATTCCTCCTTTCTTTGAGATAGTTCACAATTTATCTTTGAATGCCTTTAAATTGTGTCACTTCTTTCCTGATTTTATTTGATATTTTATTTATTGTACAGTCTAACCACTTATCCAAGTACTTCTTCTTAACTGTTACTCTCACTCTTTCACAAAGTACATTGCATAGGAAAGTAGAATATTGTGATTTCATTATTACCACTTTTGAGAAAAAAGTATAGAAATGCTGGCAATCTCTTCATTTCATGTCTGTCTGTTATTCTTCAAGTTTCATCTATAACTGCGTCTTTGGGGTAGTCTGATTTAGCTGGATTTCATTCCAAGCTCTCAATGACGATCTAACATTTTGTGAAACAATGCTGATTGTAATCTTCCAGCTTTCTCTTTCGTATTTTACAAGTACGTTTTTTCTCTAAAGTGCTGGAGGTCAAGTATTTGCTGACTCATGTGCTTTCTGGTCTTTTTTTCCCTTCTCATGGTGGCAAATGTTTTATTTCCCTTAAAGTTATATTTTTTTCAAAAAGCATAATAATCAGATTCGATGTCTTTGACTTTATTCATTTCCCATTTTTCAAAATCAGTAGCTTCTAGAATAGGTCAGTTAAGAGTTAGTATAATCATGTATAATGTCGTTATGCTTCCTTTTAATTTGGTATTGATTTTAACATTTGCTTAGTCATTTGGTATCTTCTAGACGTGTTTCTTTTTATGTAAGATATGCCTCAGTGCTCACTATGGCTTTCGACTCTTCTTGAAGAAAATATTCACAATAAACACTTTAATGGTAAATGGGCCTTTGGGCCATGTTCATCCCTTGATCTTGTACGGCATTTTCTCCCTCATGTCCACCTTCCCATTGAAGTAACCCAGTATCCAAGTATATACTGCCTTAGTTTAGAGGATCTTCTCAGGTCTTCATGGAAGTTATTGACTTCTTAATTAGTATAGAATCATAGAATTGCAGAGCTGGACAGCACCTCAGTGGTCATCTTAATCTTTCACAACACACAAATCCCATCTACAAAATTCTTCCAAGTGGTCACTCAGCTGCCCCTTACAAGTCTCTGGTGATGAGGAGGTCACCACCTAGCTGCGTAAATCTTAAAGTTCTCTAGAAATATGAGTTGTTACTAGTAGTGTTATTATCATTCTTCCACGAGGCAGCCAATTACACTTTAAAGCTTTAATTATAAATTATTTTTATTTTATTATATATAAAATATATAATTATAAATTAATTTTCCTTGTATTGAGCCAAAATTGGCGCCCACAGGTCCCATTTCTTCTCCCAGCAAGTAAAACAAATATAATATGATTCTTCATCTCCTTGAAGACAGTTATTGAGTTCAGCTTCCAAGCAAGTTTCCTCTTCCCCAGGTTAAACATCCCCAGTTATTCCAACCCATCTTCTTCTGGCAGAGTTTCCATCTTGGATCAGTATTGTAGGCTGTCCTGCACTGTGAGCCATGTGAGATTTAGGTAGGCCAGAGAGCTGATGAGCTTCCATCTTGTGGGCTTTGAAGACTAGAGCCCTCTCCTGGTGCCTGTCACATTACTGGCCGATGTAGTTGGTAGTTTAAAAAATATCAAGATAATGTTCATATAATAAACTATTCTCTAGCCATGTCTTACCTTTCCTATAGTACTTCAGCTTTCAAAAAAACCTTAATGGCAGGACTTTTTGCTTTTTTCCCTATGGAATTTTATGTCTCTAACTTTGGACAACCATGATAGACTTTTTTTTTTGCTTTTTTTTGGAGGGGGGAAGGCAAGGCAATTGGGGTTAAGTGACTTGCCCAAGGTCACACAGCTAGTAAGTGGCTGAGGCCAGATTTGAACTCAGGTCCTCCTGACTTCAGGGCCAGTGCTCTATTCACCAAGCCACCTAGATGCCCCCATGATAGCCTTTTGATATAACATTTTGGGTGCTGGGTCTATCACTCACTACATTAGGTGTACTTCCCTTCTTCACTGTAAATTTGATGAATCTTACCTATGCCTTTATGCAAGTCATTGGTACCAAAGATGGTATACCATAGCAGTCCACTGGAGGATTTGTTTCCTCCTGATGGATTTTTGGAACTTTGATGGACCCATGATTTGATCAGTTTGGGTGCTACCCAACACAGGCTGAAAATTCTAGACCTTCTCCCCCCTAGGTGCCAAGAACTGTGCTAAACTCTGAAGTCTAGCAGTTCTGAGCCCACCTGATAATCCCATTGTCTAGGCCACATCTTGGCATAGTCTTCAAAGGCATATGCTGAGTAATCATCACTTGCTTACTGAAATTCAGATTTATTATTTCCAGGGTGTTTCCCAATCTCCTGTTCTAATAATCCCATTAACAAAGGAAATCATGTCAGTTTGACATGGTTTGCTCTTATCTAACATGTGCTTTTCAAAGCAGTCACCTGTTTCTGAAGTTAGATGAATAATAGTTAACACTTAGATAGCACTTTAAGGATTGCAAAGCCCTTTACAAAAGTGAGATTGTTTGATCCTTGCAACAGCCTTGGGAGGGAGGTAATATCGTTACCTCCATCTTACAGACAAGGGAACCGGGTAGACAGAGCTTAAGGGACTTGCCCATTGTCTCAGTTAGTAAGTGTTTCAGGTGATAATAATTAATTATATTATATTTTATATGATATAATATTAATACAATATAATAATATGACATAATAAAATGGTTAACATTTATGTAGGATTTCCTATGTGCCAGGCATTGTGCTAAATGCTTTACAAATATCTCAGTTGATCCTCACAGAAACCTCGTGAGGAAGGTGCTGTATTATCCCATTTTACAGATGAGGAGACTGAGGCAAACAGAAGTTAAGTGACCTGCTCAGGGTCACATAGCTAGTAAGTGTCTGACGCCGGATTTGAACCTGGGGCTTCCTGACTCCAGGCCCAGCATTCTGTCGCCTGGGCCACCTCATTGCCTAGCTCAGTGCTTATAAATTATGCTCTTAATATTCTCTTCTACAATTTTATTGGAAGCTATTAACTCATGGAGTTGCCGTCTTCTGCGTTAGATGCCTGTTTATCAGCAATATTGTCTTCTCGGTAGCTGTTTTGTTTGTACTCGCTGTGAGCCCTGAAAGATTTGATGAAATGTCCCTGTTGTCTTTGGCCGGGAGATGAAGCCGCCTCTGCCAGCTCCTTTCGTCTTCTCTCTGGGAAGAACCTGCAAGTCACCCCTTCATTTAGCAGCAACTTCTGTGTCTTGATTTCATTTAGAGTAAGAATGTGATTGTGTATGTAGTTCAGTCCTTTCCATGATATCAGGGTCATTGGACAAAGATCAGGCATGAGGCACGCCAGCTTTCCAGTGAATGTTTTAGATTGTTTAAGAGCTTTATTATTCTTAACTTGCTCTGTTGGGCCCCTTCTGATGCTGCACCAGCATTGCTGGAGCCACATGGGAAGGAAGCTGTTCTTTGCTGTTTTTCCTTTGCTTTTTCTCTGTGTCTAAGAAAAATGCATCAACTATTGTCCAGCCCTCTTGTGGTGCTAATGATCTCTCTACTTAGTTATGCTGATTCTTGGAGGGAAAACCCGATGTGTTGCTGTGACCTGCTGGGGTCGTTTTAGGTTGGCAGGACCTGCTAACTGCCCCTGAATACACAGGGTCACCTCCGTGCCATGATCAAAGTGATAAAAATGGGACTTTTGTGGAGATGGTGGCTTTTGGGGATCAATGCTGCTTACTCCATTTGAGTGCACCATTGATTATAGTGCTGTTATTTAAGAGAAAGAAAGGATGGTTGACATCATCAGGCTAATCAGAAGAAATATACATGCCTTAAACACATTATGTGTGCGTGTGTGTGTGTGTGTGTGTGTGTGTGTGTGTGTGTATGAGAGAGAGAGAGACAGAGACAGACTGAGAGAAACAGAGAGACAGAGAGAACTACATGGAGTCTCATTATTGGTGAGAAAACAAAGACTATCGAATTGGAATTATTAAAGACATCTGTTGACACAATGATGAATTAGGACTTTCTCAGAGGTATGCAAAGTGTAATGTTCTTAGAGGGCTGACTCTTCAGCTATGGTAGGACACTCTGCAAGAGTCTGCTTTCCATTCACTTTCATTTTTGAGGCAAATTTATGGTAAATTGTTGACCAAATTGACCATGCCCCTTAAAAGGAACAAGTCTCCCAGCAGCAGACTTTGACATTTTGTAACATCATCAAGCTTTACCCACACATTCCTCTCCTCCCTTTTAGGTAAGTTCTTTTCTTTTGTGCTATCCTGTACTGTGCTTCAGAAATAGGGAAAAGTTACAGACTTAAAAATTTAAGTAATGTATGCAACTGAGTAGGTTTCATTGTCAATCAAGGATAAAGAATAGATTTTGTGAAATGCAGATTCATAGAGCAGTGAGTAGTACTTGCCATAATGCAGATTTATTCCCTAGGCTTCCAATTATGTTTAGAATTACTCCGTGTGGCCGAATCAGCCTTCTGAGATAATGCTACTGTGGAGTGGGCGGGAAGTCAACGCATAATTAATAATGTGACTAATATCTCCTTATCTTAATCAATAAAGGTAACTTAACATTTCCCCTTAAATTTTAAGTTGACAGAACAGTGAAGTCTAAATTTACTTATAGATATTGAATTGTTATTTTTTATAGGTAAGATGTTGTATTTTGGAAGCACTTATATCTCCAAGTTCTGCTAATACTCTGTTAGAGGACTGTCCTTACTGCTTATAAAACAATAAAGCACTCACTTAAAAAGTCTCTCTCATTGTTTCCTCTCACCATCTCCCTAGAGGATCCCTAGAAATTCTCTTAATTTTTTTAGGTTAAGTGTAATGGATGTAGCCCAAATTCTACCCTATAGAATTAGAGTAAGTTTATAGAACTTAGTGTATTCCCTTTTCCATAGTCAAGACTTCATAAATATTAGTTGAATAAATGAATAAACAATCTTGAATCTCATCCCCCTTTTGTGATAGTTTCTATGTAATATTTGCTGTTGTCAGCCAAGGAAGAGGAGAGGGTGGTGAGAAAACCAGTTTTCTGTTTCATCATGTTTAACATTTCACTCTTTATGGGTTTATATATTTAATTGGCTATCAACCCAGTTTCCATTCTACTAGGAGAGATCCTTTCAGGGACTTTCTCTTAGCTTTTGAGAGTTGGCATTCATTATATGTAGAGTTCTCAAACTGACTGCAAGGTTTATGGGGCAGAGTTCAGACAGCTGCTGGTTTGATGTCACTGCCACGGCTATCTTATAGAGACCCCAATGGCACAGACTAGCTTGTACTGGAAGGCTGCCCCCTTCCACCCAGCACCCATCTGTTTTAATTCTGACACCCAGCTTGAATCTCCCTTTGCAGACAGCTGAGTCTCCTGGCCTCCCAACAGTGGAGAGGTTTGTCACTAACCACTAGCAGCTGCCCCACTAGTCTGCCTTCTGTTTTTCTGCTTAGCATCACTCCTGAACTCCTGCAGGGGCAGTGCGGCCCAGCTGTCTCTAGATATTTTTTCCCTAGAAATTTTGCTAACTAACTGCTACCCCCTTTGCAAGCATCATGGACCACAGGGCTGACTGTGTGTCAGAATCAAAACAGATCCCTTTATGGAAAGTCCTCATTCTGAAATTCTTCTGAAACAATTCTGAATGACACTCAACATGACTTCCCTTGGAAGCACAGCACGTCTCTGCTGGATTCCTGGTAGTCCCGTAGACCTCCCAATACGGACTCTCCTTGGATGAAGCCAGGAATTTTGGGAGCAGGCTGCTCTTTGGCCTTGAAGTCTCCTTTGGGGAGATACAGATCACATGTTGTTATTTTATTTGTTCCTCAAAGCCTTGAGTTTGTTTTATTTTTACTTTCTACCCTCTTTAGTGCAAGAAAGTTCCCTTTATCAACTATTTTAAGTAAATTATTTATTCCACATTTCTTCTTTTGCTAAACAACTGTAGTCTATAGGCTAAATAAGTGGAGTAAATAAACTAAGATTTAAGGGGGGGTAGAGCCTCTTTTCATCCCTAAAATGACCCTCTTCTTGTTATGATATAAATGGATGTTATTCTCCCTGTTTTGTTTATCCTTTCTTAGGAAAAGGAAGGATCTGAATTTAGAGGATGAATCCATTATTTAGCAATGTGTCCGGAACTACTCATCACAACTGAGATTAGAACAGCAACTCCAACTTGAATTTTCAGCTTAGATTCCAGACCCTGGCAGAGTTTCACAAAAACAACAAATTTTGGGGTTGGAAAGGCACGCAGAGCTCGTCTAGTCCAAGCCATGTCCCAGAATGGAATTCCCGGTGGGACATACCTGATAAGTGACCCCCTGTCCTCTGAGGACAGGGAGCCCAAGGCATCCCATCCACTTTGGATTGTCAGGAAGTTTTTCCTGGCATTATGCCTAAATTTGTTTCTTTGTAACTTTTCCACCTCCCTATTGCTCTGGATTCTACCCTCTGAGGTTGAACAGAAAATTCTGAACACCCTTCTGCATAACTTGGTTTGCACTAACACATTGGGCTGGGGCCTCCAGAAGAGCTTAACCCTCACAGGGCTGAAAGATGTATGGCAGCTATTTTCTAAGACTATAACTCAGGAATCCCAATTGGTGTGCTTCCTATTAACAATCAGCTGGTAGACTCAAGCAGTTCTCAGCAAAATCATTTACTCAAATTGTGTAGTAAAAACAATAGTTACAAACAAGCCTCCCGTGAACCTGGAGTACAGCCTTCCCCAAATGTATGCTATGTCCACAGACATAGCAGGCACAAATGTAAAGCATTAGTATTGTGAGGTACACATGTAAAGAACTCGTATGACCAAGGCCGTCCACAAATGGGGACCTGGAGGACCTCGATGGCCCCCCTGTCTCAGAGTCTCACAGAGTTCACCCCTGGACGTGGCATTGGGGATGGATCAGTTGCTTGTCTGGGCTTTCGCCTCCCACAGACCAGTCCTCTGTACTTCTGGGCTTGCTCCTAAGAAGAGCCTATAGACACCATCACTTCCAGTTTTAGGTTCAGCCGTAGGTCTCCCCTTCCAGAAAGAGCAGGGATCCTTAGCCTGAGACTGACAGAAGCCCTTCTGGTCCTGCCTCTGAAGGACATCAGCTCTGAAGCTTGTCACCTCCCAGGCAGTTTTTTCCTGTCCTTCCCACAACTCTTCCTTATCTAGAGATGGCTCCCTTGGCAAGGAACCTCACTCTAACCTAACTTGCCACCCAGTACCTTCCCCAAATCTTCACCTCTGTAGTCTGGGCCATAACCAGGCAATAGCTGTTTGCCCAGTAATCACCAGACAACTCTGGGCTTCAGATTTATCTAGTTATTTTTAAGCTCTAAGTTCTCCCCGAGGTCTGTGAAAGTGAGTGGTTGGGGAAAAGGTGCAGAGGCAATCTTTGGTGGGAGGAAGGGCATGGAAGGGCATTTCTGCCAACCTTTTGTATTCAAAGTCTCAATTCCTTCACAAGGTGTAGCATGGCCCATGTATATCTGAAAGGGCCTCTCTCCTCTTCTTGGTTCAAATTCAGCCTGAGTGGGACATAGAATTATGGGCAGAAATCTGTGAGAAGGACAATCTGAGCAGACACCTGCTGCTGAGTGCACACGATAGTCTTGAGACACGACCTTCTTTCACACTGCCTCCTTCAGACATGCCGATTTGTTCAAGTCTGGAAGGGGCAAACACTTAACACATAATGTTGAACATGTGGTCTGCTGGAAGCTGGCTCACAGCTCAGTCAGGCTTCTGTGTCGTATGTAGATCACAGACATAAAGGTTTTGTAAAGACAAAAATGTTGACAGACAGGTCAGTAATGACTAAGGTTCTCTTGAATTGCTTTTTTGGGTCATAATACTGGACATTATTCCCCAGCCCATCCCACCCCCCTACGTTTGGTGTCTTCCTCTCCCTGAGATAACCTGCAGAATAATCCCTTAGTGTCTTCATGATGCACTCGCCCGCCATGTGGATTCCCTTGGTGAATGAATGCTGGGTCTAGTTCATCATCTTTGATTGACTATGCTTTCCTAGGTGTCCTCTGATAGTATGTTGGGGACTGAGGCATTCATGTCCAAATAGTGTGGTTCAGCTACCAGAGATGATGAAGAAAGACCCATTTGTGTCATGTTCCATCCCTTTGCTGTCCTGCCAATTTCTCATTAGAATGCTTTTGAGATGACCACGTGACTCAGTTGTATCTTGTGCTAAGCTTCCTGGAGAAATTATTTACTTATTATTATTATTCCACCATTTTCACAATTTTTAATGAGGTGATACTTGGGGGAGATGCTTAAAATAAATTGTAGGTTTCTGTCAACTATAATCAAGTCAGTCTAATTTTTTTTCCAGAATGGCATTTTAATATTGTTCACAATTCTGATGGATTTGTCTTGGGTTGTGAAGTGTTGATCCTTTGTCAAAGACTTCCTATTTTATTCCTCATGTTCCTAGGACATCTAACGTTCCCTTTGACACTGATCTCAACCATTCCAATAATTCCACCATTGCTCAAAAGCATTTTTTTTTTAAATTTGGAGTTGTGTTCAGAGGCCACAACACATTCTTTTGGGGAAGGCACATTTTATTCTTTAAGGGGTCTGTTGATTTCTGGAAACAACCAAAAGTCCCATGAAGCCATGTCTAGTGAATATACTGTATTTACAGAGATACTGTGGATACTTTTGTTCCTAAATGAGGTGTGACTGTAGAGGGACAAGACAGGCACTCCCAGGTGCCTTCTGTTCTCCCTCAGAAGATCATCCCAAACAAGGGATTCCAGGACTGTTGTAAGTTGGGTCATCATCGCTAAAATAAGGATAGAATGCTGCCTGCCCCATCTCAAGGGAATTATTTTGATTCTAATCAAAGAGAAGATTAGATTTTCCTGTACCTGACACGTAATCAATCGTCTCCTAGTTTCCCATAATTTTTATTTTTTTTCTCTCTTTGGCAGTTTTTTTTTTTTTACAAACTTTAATTTACCTGCATGATTTGTGTATGCTAGCTTGTCAGCAAAATAGCTACTCTGTAAAAGAGAAAATTATGAGTGATTATAGCCCTTAATTATAGACTTAATTAAATTAAATGGAATTTCATTCTTAATGATCTTTTAGCATGTGTGTGTATGCTTAGCCTTCACAGCATACTTTTATTGCCTGCTTTATGTTTATAAAGCGCTTTTACATACATCCTGGTGGCTGTTCTTCACAGGCCCAGTGAGGGGCTGGTTCCCATATTGGCGTGCCTTTTTCATGGGCAGTGTGCATAAAAGTTCATTGGTTTAAACACTCACAATCATATGCATAGATTTTCTTACACCAGATCTTGTGTCTTCTGCCATCCCACGCTGGCTCACGGCAGGGTCCTTCTTGTAAACTCTATGAGGGAAGGGTCATTGCCTTCTCCTGATGGTCTTCTCTCCACCTCAATACTATTAGTGCCTAGCATAAGTGCTGACTGTGAGATCATCAAAGGATATTTGTTAAACTTTGTATGACCATCTCAAGGGTTTTGCACTTTGGGCAACCAGAAAAGCAAATTCCTTGGGAGACTGACGGTTGATATTCTATGGAAGTCATAATTTCCATATCATCAGTGAGTTTAGATATTAATAAGCTTTTTAATCAAATGGCAATTTCCCATTTCACTAAGTACTGTAATTTGCATCTCTTATTTTCAAGATATTCAAAGTTTTATTTTTCTTTTGCAAAGTTTTGTTTTGAAGTAACAATGAACTTGATTAATATTTACAGGTGCTTTGGGGATTTAAAATAAAGAAGTTTTGCATTTGGCTGGAGGGGAATAGATTACCTCAGAGTGAAACTAGTTATAGCTTGATGTGATTGTGAAATTTGTTAGTATTAGGAGGCAAGTAGGAGCACCAGCCCTGGAGTCAGGAGTGTCTGAGTTCAAATCCTGCCTCAGACACTTGACACTTGCTAGCTGGGTGACCGTGGGCAAGTCACTTAAACCCCAATTGCCTCACCAAAAAACAAAAAGTTATTCGTGTTAGTTTTGTATGTGCTGTTGTTGGGAGCCAGTGTGGTATAGTAGAAGGAGGGATGGGATGGGAGTCATGGGACCTGGGTTCAGATTCTGCCTCTTACAGTTATGGTGTCATTATGTGACCTCAGACAAGTCACTGAGCTTTTCTGGGCTTCATTTTCCTCCAGTGTTAAGTGAAGGGGGTTGGACTAGATGAGCTCCAAGCCTCCTTCAGTTAGAATGTGAGAACAAAACCCATCAGTCTTTGATTATGTATTGGGTGCGTGTGCCACCCTTCACGTACCACGTGCCTGGCTGTGTCTTCCCTTGGTCGCCTCTGACTGGAAGCTGTGGGGAGGTAGCTTCATTCATATCGACAGCCACCCTACAGATGTTCCCCGTCTCATTTGTTCTTCATGGCCTGGCAGCCCCAAGACGAGAAAGGCCTGCTCCAGATGTTGATTTGGTCAGGGGGACCCCGTGCTTGGCTCACAGATTCATCATGACCAGCCTGAAGCTCACACGCCTCTTCTCTCCCTCCCCTTTTTGCTCTCAGTGCCTTTTCCTAAGTACTATTTGTGATGGATACCTTTCCATCTTCTTTCCAGCAAGCCTTCAGATAAATAGTGCATAATGGTAGGGTATATTATCTTTCAGGGTAAGCTGGGTGGCCCAGTGGATAGAGTGTAGGACCTGGAGTCAGCAATACCTGAGTTCAAATCCAGCTTCAGATGCTTACTAGCTGTGTGACCCTGGACAAGTCACTTCACCCTGTTTGCCTCAGTTTCCTCCTCTATAAAATGAGCTGGAGGAGGAAATGGCAAACCCCTCCAGTATCTTTTCCAAGAAAACCCCAGATGGGGTCACGAGAGTCAGACTTTCAGACTTGACTGAACGGTGCCACTACCTTTCAGGGCACTTTCCATTTTCTCTGTACACGTTAATTTCTTTCATTAACCTTTTGTTTTTCCCTTTGGATCTATTGATATTTTTTTCCCTGAAGATGTTTATGCACCAGGCATTCTTGAGCACTTGATGTTTTCCTAATGGAAATGAATGAGAGGAGATATAAAAAAGATGTGATGTCAAACCATGAGTCCTGGGACAAGGGGAATATTCCTGGGACAAGGGGAATATCCTTACATTCTCACAGTGGAACAAAATAATGAATAATTAAGTTTCTCTAAAAAAGAGTGTTGGGGAGATATCAGATAGCAGGCAAGGCTCCCAAGTCGGGGCTGACATGATGGAAGTGATCCTTTGGAAAGATTATCTGGCATTGTGGGTGAGGGGGTAAGGCAAGATATTCCACTCAAGGTTACTCTCATCAATTGCTGTGCAGATTAAAAAAAATAATTAGTTAAAGTTGTTGACCCTGAAGAGCTTCTCATCTAGCTAGGAAAAAACACTTGGGCACACTAAGAGTTAAAAAAGAAAAAAAAACCCACAATTCCCAGTTAAGTGACATCAGCTCAGGAATGGTGGGAAAGACTTTTCAGGGACCCAGGGATTGGTGGTAAGAGAAGGTTGGAGGGGGGAAGGTGTGATATGGAACAGCAGCAAACTTTCCCCAGGTTCTCCTTTTAGAGTTTAGTAATGACAGAATTGCCTACTTTATTGACATGGTAGTGAGGCTGGTGGGCTGCAGAAATCATGAGAGATCAGGAGGAGGGAGAAAACATTAGAAAATGATAGAAACAAAAGAACAAAAGAGGGGAAAGGGGAAAAAAAGATAGGATTTAAACAACAGAGACCACAGAAAGAAACATTCCTGTGAGATGCTGAAAGAGGGGGAAAACAAAGATGCTTACTTTATACTCAACTCCTTTTATTTTTCTTATATAAAGTTAAAATTACTTTAATTACTCAATTTCAAATGATTTTCAAAAGCATTTTTTCCTTGACCTTGAAACCCCATATTGTGGTAAATTAATACTAAAAGGAATGGACATCCAGAATGCCCCATCCTATTCTTAGAAATAACTGTACAGCCTCAACAAAGGAAAGTCTTCCTTTGAAATTCTAGAAAAAGATTTGTACTGAAATGGTAAGAAAATAGGTACAGATGATGGTTTTTTGAAATATAAGCTATTGCTTTAAGAGGAAAACACAAAAATAATAAATGATTGAGTCATGATAATGTTGACAGAAAGTGAAAATGAAAACTTGATCATATCTAAACAAAGTAACAACAACATACAATCTCATTTGATCCTCACAACAAATCTGGCAGGTGGGTGCAATTATTATTTCCCGTTCACAGTTGGGGAAACTGAGGCAGAGAGCTATTGCATCCCTTGTCCAAGGTCACATGGTTAGTAATTGTCCAAGGTAGGATTTGAACTCAGGTCTTCTGAATTCCATGTCTAACTCTCTCTACTTCGGTGCCACCAAGCTGGCATTTATATGGGGCTTTATGGTTTGCAAAATGCCTTCTGTTCACATTCTCTTTTGAAATATAACAGTTGTTTCGGGCAGCTAGGTGGTGCAGTGAATAGAGCACCGGCCCTGGAGTCAGGAGGACCTGAGTTCAAATCCGGCCTCAGACACTTATCACACACACAAATAGTTGTGTGACCTTGGGCAAGTCACTTAACCCCAATTGCCCTACCTTCCCCCCTAAAAAAAGCATATATATATAACAGTTGTGCATGCATAAAGGCAAAATGTATGTAGTAAGCCTTACTGGTAGTATTTGCTTCAGTTTTGTAGAAACAGAATTTCTACAAATATTGTGTATCCCCAGTTAACAATAATTATTAAGTGGTAGACAGAAGCTCTGACCCACAGACCACAGCATGCTTTAAGAAGGAGCATCAAATGCAATCAGTGGTCCTTCCTGAAAGCCTTGGATTTGTCCTCACCCAGGTGCTGTAGAGATGCCTGAATTATCCCCTTCCCTCCCGACCTCTTTTCCCAGTCCTTCATCTGACTTCATTTCCTACTCATCTGAGGGCACTTAGAATCCCCTAGGACTCAGCCAGTGAGGGGGGTTTCCATTGATTTTTTAGACATAAATTAGAAAACCTATAGATATTAGTCTAATTATATTAAGATACCCCAAACCGCCACATGTAATAGATGTTGGTCTGATGTCTAGAAGTGAAATGGGCTGCTTTGGGAGGTATTGGCTTCCCTCTCACTGGAGGGCTTCATGTGGAGACTGGTGAACTGTTGGCGATGTTCTCTTAGGGTCCAGTTCAGAGCATCTGTGATTCTGTAAAGTAGACATAAATCACACCTGATTAAACAAGTCTATTCCTGGGCGTGTGGATTTTCTTGTCTAAGGAGTACTAGATGTTGCTAGACTACTTTTTAACAGTACATCATTATGGAACAACAGATGTTATTTGATACGTGATTTTGTATTTTATAAAAGGCATTTATATAATTATACATGCCATAATTGAAATGTTATCTTTCTTTGTGAAATTGCTATAATTAAGTTTAAGCCTGTGCTCTCTGCTTAGAACAATATGCCAACATATGTGCAACTTAAAATTTTAAAAAATACTACCACAAATAATGAAATGGCAGTAGATTTTTAAATTAAATAGGGTGCCTTTTACCTCGAGGCTTTGGGCCTGCTATCAGCAGTGACTAAAGGCATTCACCAGCATATAACTTGGTGATGGGTTTGTCCACAGGCTCAATACCTTTACTGAATTTCCTAGATTCATCATTTCATTTGCTAATTACTGATGTTGTTAAATGATAATATGAATAGTGTTCAGAAGATGCTGAGATTAAAGAGAACTCTGCTTCATCTTTAAAATGGGAATGATGCTAGGAAGGATGCTGGGCCAGGTCTGTGTCAAGGTAGCTTTAAGTTCTAAAAGCTATGCTTCTGAGTGGACAGGTAGGTGGTGTCATAGTGCATTAGAGCCCAGGACCTGGAGTCAGGAAGATCCAGTTGTGTGAGTTCAAATCTGGCCTCTGATACTTCCTAGCCATGTGGCCCAGGGAAAGTCACCTAAAACTGTTTGCCTCAGTTTCCTCATCTGCCAAATGAGCTGGAAGAGGAAATGGCAAACTTAGTCAAAAACAAACCAAAACCCAAATGGGGTCATGAGAAGTCAAACAGGACCGAACAGCAACAAAACAGTGCATGGCATTATAGGATTAAGGGCCAGCATGAGTGACAAAGAAATGAGGGACAAAGAATAAGTAGAAATCAGTATAAAGAAATATGTCCTATGGGTGGTGCATGTCTGTGATCCTTGCTCCACAAGGCTGAGACAGGGGTGGGGGTGAGGGCCTCTTGGGTTTGGGAGTTCCTAACGGTGATTTCTGGGTAATTAATCATCTTATCAATTGTGGATAGCAAATAATAGAAGGATTTGTCATTTGGCCATCTCTCATGAACCAAAGATGGATCATGGTGGCTTCTTGGCACTTATATATGCTTGGAAAAGTGGGTCTTCCCAACAAGTGGCAACTAATTTAGACTGGTTAACAGTTAATAAAAATGAATATTATAATGAGAAATAGATCTGTTCTAATGAGGGGCTGGGGAATATGACTTTGATCATGTTACTTTTACTCCCAGATCATCACTTGCCTAGCAATCTCACCTAAGCCTGTGGAGAACACTGCACTTGGGTGGGGTCTGAACCAGATTGAGGAGAAAGTTAATACAATTTCATTAATGACAATGTCCTTCTGCATTCTGGCTGAATAACCTACCAAGGAGTGGTTTGGTGAATGAGGAAAGGGGAAGGGAAAAAATCCTGGGTCTCCCCCATCTTAAATGGTTATTAATATAAAAGAGAAATAATAATTTCTCTCCACAGGTTGAAGGAGAGAGAAGGAATCCCAGATGATTTCAAGGTTTCAAACTTGGATAGAGACTTATAATATTGATGAGAATTGAAAACAGTTTAGGGAAATATAAAAAAAAACTTCATTAAGAAAAGTAGTTTTTGCTTTTTTAAAAAGAATTATTTTGTGTTATTTTGCCTATTTAAATTCTGATTTTTTTCTTTTGAGTTTAAAACTCCCACCATGCTAATAATATCAGACACTCTTGATTAAGTAACGTTCTATTTTAAAATATCCAACTAACGTCTGCTGGTTAGCACTGAGGGAAGTTATAATTTGCTCCTCTTTGCTCTGAGTTGTAATTGATTCTTAGGGGTGAGTGGTGTTAGTGAACACACACTGTCTCCCTCTCTACCCATGGGACCTTTGATCTGAAAGCATTTGGCCCCATTGTCCCAGGATGTCACCAGTGCTGTGAAGAAGGGTTTCATTATGATGCCTATGGTGTCTGCTGGCAGACTAGCCAAGTGGTCAGCTGGGCGGTCACCCTCGGGCCTCATCACTTAGGCACACGTCACCATCAGACATAAGTCATGCTTGGTAAGTATGCCTTCAAAGGGGCATTAATCAGTCTTATGCTGAGATTCAACCCAAGCAGCGTTAAAAAGTGTCCTCTCTGTACCAGCATGATGCTGGCTGCTGGAGACATAAAGACAAAAGTGCAATACTCCCTTCTCTATGGAGCTTGCACTCAGTGGAGGGAGGGGGGCACTACTCAGTGTCTGTACCCAAGTAAGTAGAAAGTAATAACACAGCAATATAAGGGGAGTGGTCCTTATAGACCCTGTGTAAGAGGAGTATATTGGAAGAAAGCCAGGGATTCCCAGTGACTTCCTTCCATGAGGAGGCAGTAAATTTTAGATGTGGAGGACCACCCGTGCAGAGGTCCGAGATGCAAGGCCATGAAGGGAGGGACGTGGCTAGCAGACCTGTTTGCGTGGAGGGGACTACCATACCATTAGACAGGGAATGTCAATGGGAGTCACACCGTGCAGGGCCCTAAATGCCAGGCTGGAAAGTTGATCCTGGAGGTGACTGGGAGCCACTGAGCAAAGTGTGTTTGTGGGCGTTTGGGAAACGGTCAGATCAGTCTTTCATCAGCTGTGTGGAGGATGCATTTTAGCGGAGAGAGGCCACTTGGAAAGAGATTGTAGCAGTCCAGGTGAGAGCGGATGAGGGCCTGTGGGGGAGCCTTCTGCCCTGCCATAATCTTGGTGGCTGTGTGGGTGGATGAGAGCGCTTGGCCGTCAGGCTTTGTGGCGTGGTTCTTCTGTCCCAAGTGAGGGAGGAGGGACAGGAAGCTTGAGTGATCATGCAGGACCCACAAGCTATGAAAAGAGCAAGAAGTCCTCTTGGGAGGACTTAGAGAAAGACCTAGGTGAGTGAGAACATAGGTTTGCATCTTGGTTCCACTGAGCTATAGAAGTGTGTGTGTGTGTGTGTGTGCATGTGCGTATACACATGTGTGCGTGTACACGTGTGTGTGTGTAGGGGGTAGGGGACCATGGGAGGTCATGAGAAAAAATGATTTAAATTTAGGATTTGGATTGTCTGATTCTAGCTGTATTTGACATCTCAACATTTGTTTCGTTGTGGATCAGTAGTTTCAGTTGTGTCCAACCCTTCCTGACCCCATTTGGGGTTTTCTTGTCAGAGATATTGCAGTGACTTGCCATTTCTGTCTCCATCTCATTTTACAAATGAGAAAATTGAGGCACAAAGGGTTAAGTGACTTGGCCAGGGTCACCCAGCTAGTGAGTGTCGGAGACTGGATTTGAACTCAGGAAGAGGAATCTCTTCTGAGTTCTGTTCATTGATAGCCTCTGAGGTCCCTGTGGGTAATTAGCACAAGGCGGCCAGGCAGCTGTGCTGGGGTTCGAATCTTTAATTCCAAATTCTGCTTTCTTTCCTGTGCTCCATTCTGTCTCTCCATCTTTAGCATTTATTGTCTATATCTTCTGGACAGACAAGGGGACGGCCTAATTCAGCTGAAAGACCAGTGAATGAAGGGCCAAGAGATCTCAGGCTAGCTCTCTCGAGACAGAACTTTTTTTATTAATCTGTCTCCCCCTCCTTCCCCTCTGATAGTCATGTAACTGGTGCCTAATGGATGCTCGTAAAGACTTGATGCTTTTTCTGCACCACAATTTCCTCACCTATTAAATGAGGGAATTGGATTCAGTGATGCCTCTGAGGACGCTACACTCCTGTGAGACAGCAAGCTCATTTTTTTATGGAGTAACTGGTAGCAATAACATTTTGGCTAAATACATGGTAATAACTCTGATGTTATTTGTACTTAGGTTTCCAGCTTGTGCTTACAGACAGGATCTAGGAACATTTTGGCTTTTGGAGTCCAGGATGCAGATGAACTAAATATTAAGTATTTTTCAGCTCTGAGCTGTAAAAATGGTTTATTGAAATTGTGCGAAAGTGAGATTTTTTTCAGTCAAGTTTTTTTATAGTCAAAGTTTAAAAACTCTGTGCTCACACTCTGTACATAGGTGAGCCTAGGAGAAAATGACTAGTTTCTGGTATGAAGTATATTCTAGTTAAAGGAAAAAAAAGCCTGTTTGCTCCCATAATTCTCCCTTTAGAACATTGTCCATCTCTGCTTTGGTTTAAGTCCAAAGCTTCATTGAAGGCCATTCCAGCAAAGCCAATGCTGGGAGAGCTCTACCTGGGAGCCTGATGACAAACCGTGGGTCTCTCATCCAAGGGCCAGTCCAGCTAATCGTGGATGGCCTCCTCACCAGTGTGGCTCAGGCATGGTGGGTTTTCAGCCCTCTCATTTCTCAGGAAACCATATACACAGTGACAGCGGCTTATAGGGGAGGGACCCATTCTGTTAGAAATCACAGATCTTTAAAGGATTTACATGAACATAATTTCCACAAGGAAAACATTTCCTGAAATCCTGTCCCTCCCCATTGTTCTGTTTGTTTGTTTTTTAACAAAAAAGCCAATCACAAGAGCATGCTTGGTCTGTGTTAGAGCACAGTAAAGGTAAAAGATAAACTAAGTGGTGAGGGAAGTAACTTTGTTGTTCAGCCATTTTCAGTCATGTTCGACTCTCCGTGACCCCATTGGGGCTTTTCCTGGCAAAGAGTGGCTTGCCATTTCCTTCTCCAGCTCATTTTACAAATGAGGAAATTGAGGCAAAAGAGGTTAAGTGACTTACCCAGGGTCACACAACTAGTAAGTGTCTGAGGCCTCCAGGCTTGGTACCCTGTCCCTCATGCTATCTAGCTGTTCTGTCTCTAGCCAAAGCTGTCTTTCCTCTCCCTCTCCACTCCCTCCTATTTGTCCCCCACTTCTTATCTCTGTCCTCATTCTGCCTAACCTGTAGAAAACTCGGGGTGTTAGGATCCTTGAATGTACTTCTGCCCCTGGGGGGAAAAGAGAGCTGTGAGCTCTAGGGTAAAGCTCATGTTTAATCTCTTTACCACAGATTCGAAGTTAACACCCCAACCTGAAGCTTAAGGAAATCCCAAGCGAAAATGAGGTGTGGCAGTCACTTTCCGGTTATTGTTGGCTCCCTCCGTTTCGCACTCCTTACCATTAAAGGCTCCACAGTCTGTCATCCTCTTGTAGGAGAGAAGAGTGCTCTCTGGTTGGCAGGTCAGATTACTCAAAGTTTTTATTAGACAACTAGCCATTTGGGTAACAGTCCCTTTAAAAGACTGTCCCAAAGGACCCCAGCACTGTAGATTTTTGTTACTATGCCAATAGAAATAGAAAAGGGGAACATTGCAAGTGGAATTGCACCCCCTACCTCTCAATGTGTAGGATCAGGACTTCTTGGACCCAGAAATGGGAACATCTTGCAGTTGTTGGCACAAAGAGAACCAGAAACATAAGTCTACTCGCTTGGTCACTTGGACCTAGGCTCGTTCTACAACTCATTTGGCACCATTTTACAAGGACTGAAAGAAGGAATAGAGATATTGTAGAAGATCCATTTTCCCTTTAACTTTGACCCCCTTTTTGAGATATAGCAAAAAGGGCTGAGAGCAAATAAACACAGCATCTCAGAACTGAGAGAGACCTTCCAACCCCCTGTTTGATGCATGACTCTCCTCTACATTCTGACAAATAGTTGACCAGGCTTTGAGGGAATGCTTCCTGTGTCTGGATGCATTAGTTTTCTAATGTGTCCGCCATATTTATGGACAACTCTGTTGGCAAATCCTGCCTTGGACTTTGTGACCTGATATGCACAAGTTATTAGGTCATTGCCTAGTACAGCTCAGGGAGCCCCAGCTTTGGAGCCAAGGGACCCAAGTTCAGTCCCTGCCTATGCTGCCTCCACTATTTGTGGTCTTAGGCAAATGGTCTCATTGCTCTGGGCTTATCTGCACAGTGGAGTCAGACAACATGGCCTCTAAAGCCCTTTCCTGCTCTCACTCTGTAGAGGTGCCTAGATGGTACAATGGATAGAGGGCTGTGTCTGGAGTCAGGAAGACCAGAGTCCAAATCTGGCCAGAGATACTTCCCAGCTCTGTGACCCTGGGCAAGTCACTTAACCTCTGTTTTAATTTTCTCAATTACAAAAAAAAAACGGGGATAATAATAGCACCTACCTCCCAGGATTGTTGTGAGGATCAAATGAGATAGATTTGTAAAGCTCTTAGCACAGGGCCCGGCACATGGAAGTCACTTAATAAATGCTTGTCCACAATCTTCTATGCCTTCTCACCCTAAATGCTTCTTTGTGTCTTTCCCTAAGTCTTCCTCACAAGACGTGCTTCAGACCTTCCTCTTCTCTTTAGTATTTTGTGGTTACCAGCACAAGACCAGCGTGCCCCTTTATCTCTTGATCTTGATACATGATTGGCATAGCTCCTCTTTGCGTCTCATAGGCCCTTGGTGGTGTGTCTTATTGCACTTCTGTTTGCAGATGACCCTTCCTAACATGCCTCAGCCTACCTCCTCCCTCCGCCCCTTGCATGTCTCTGTTGCCCTTTGGGTCACTCTGTGATATTGAGGCTTTAGAGATCATAGCATTCCCTAATTTGCATCTATATAATGTCACCAGGAGCCTGGCCATGCTTGCTGTTGCCCCAAAATCTGCCAACCTAAACCTTCTGCTAATTTAGTGCCTCTGGAGGCATGTAGGAAAATTGAATTTCCTTTGCAGATGGCATCTCTTCAAATAATTAGACTTTTATCGAGTGCCTCCTGTTTTCTCTTTTTCCAGCAAAACCTCACAGCTCCTTGTACTGTTTCTCATAAGCTGTGCTTCTGTCTCCCCTTCCCCTCCTAGGCAGTCCTCTCATAGCTGTCACTATAACTTGTGAATATTTATTTAAAGTGCGGTACCTGGAATTGAGCACAGGACTGTAGATGTCGTCTGGAAAAAGAATGTCGTGAACATGTTGTCAGTGCCTTGATTCTATTGATTATCTGCAATCTGTCATATGTGTGCATGTATATATATGTATGTGTGTATCATATTTGTTTGCAGGCTGTCCCCCCCCCATTAGACTCTAAGCTACGTGAAAACACAGACTTTTCTTCCTTTCTTTGTGTCGCCGTTGTGTAACACAATGCCAGCCGTGTGATAGGCACTTAATAAATGCATGTTGCTTAACTAAGCCTGTAGATGGCACTTTCAAAGAGTTCAGGACTTGGAATCAGGAAGACCTGAGTTCAAACCCTGCCTCACATACAAATAGTCATTGCCCCAGGGAAAGTCGCTTAGCCTCTCTGTATCTCAGTCCCCTCACCTGTGAAATGGGGATGATAATGGCAGGATAGACATTAAGATCAGACGTGATCACATATAACAACCCCTTGTAGATGCTGAAGTGATAGGTAAATGCTAGTTATTATTGTTATTGACAGAATGCATTACAGGACACGTTCCTCAATGCAGCTCATGATGGCGTTAACTTTGTTGACTCACATTGACTCTGTAGTCAGCTAGGACTCCCGAGTCTTCTCACGCTGACTCTTTGCAAGTCAGGGCTTCTGCTTGTGTGGTTGGTTTTTAACCTGAATGCAAGACTGTCAAGCAATCCCTCTTTAATTCCCACCTTAGACTTGTTCTGTTATGTCTTGTGGAGATCTTTGGGGATTCTGATTTTTCAGCCCACAGATTAAGCCATCCTTCCCATCTTGGTGCCCTCCACACATGGGCTACGTGTTTCACTTATAATTTTATCCAAACAATACATTGAAACATTGAGTGCACAAGCGTGGGTGTGACCGTCCAGGTTGATATGAATTCAGTAACTGGTATTCTTTGGGTGTCATCGTCAGTCCCTTTCCAGATGATCCCACCTGTGCTCTGCTCTGCCAGTCCCGAAGCCTGGCCACCAAAGTCCCCAGTGTCCACTAGCCAGGTTGTTCTTCACATCTGATGGGTCCACATTGGCCTGGAGTGCTCACCGCTTCCTTTCTTAGTGTTGATGATCCATCACTCTGATGATTCATTGCTTACTTTCCTCTTAGAGGCCCCACCACCTTCTCTGGTGGAATGAGAGGATGGCATTTACTAGTCTTCAGGCAACGGGCATTTATTAAAAGCACGTAGCGTGTTCCAGGTGTGGGGCTAAGTGATTTACAGATATTATCCTATTTGATCCTCACGTCCATCCTAGGAAGAGGAGGCCTTGTTATTCCCGTTTTACAAATGGGGAAAGAGAAGTTAGGTGACTTGCCAAGGACCATGCCAATAGTAATTGTCTTAGGTCAGATTTGAACTCAGGTTCTCCAGCCCCAGTGCTTTATCTCCTGCACTGAAGGCTACATACAGGGGCGTTTTGTGAAGACTCTAGGAAGGGAGAAGAGGCTTTCCTTCCAGCCGGGTGCTATGAACTACCTATTTGTCACATAAAATCTTTACATTTGAAGCCACTTTTCTCCCAGAATTTATATGTCCAATGGGAGATTATGTCCCATCTTTTGTAAGGATGCTTTGTATCAGTTGTTCTGATATACCACATAGGTAAACGCCTATTTCTAAAAGCTAGTTAAGTCTGGCTGGAAAATTGATGATCAACTGGGAGCACATTAGTGGGGACTCATGAGAATTAGAAATCAATTCTAACCCCCCAGGAGAGAAGTCAGCTGCCCTCTGGGGCACCTGCCTGGTTAAGCATGTGGGAGTTATGAAGTAGCCCCTTTCTCAGTTCTCTCTTTACCATCCTCTTCCCTCATTTTAGTGTAAAAATATGGGGAAAGGTAGAGAACCGTAATAGTCTAGTAAAAACGATTGTTTTTTGTGTTGTATATTTTAAAGTGTTTTTTTTTTATTTGCTAGTCCTCACAGCACACTTGGACATAGTTCTGTTTCTGTTACATCTAAAAGAAACTGAAACACAAAGAGGTTATGTACTTTTCCATAATCACAGTGTCGAAGGTGTCTTTCCATTCAGTCACACCAGGACCAGCTGCCTAATTGATTCCTTTTCCCTGTATGGAGTTGACATCACATCGATACAATGAATTGTTAAATGAAACACAATATATTTAGACTTGAATAAGGTGTTTTCTATTTTTTTTATCTTTTGAAAGTCTGTAATTATAGAGCTGAAAGGGATAAGATAAAGCGATTATTTTTATAAATTACCAGAGATTACTGTGGAGATTATTTTCAGTTGTGCAGAATTAGGTATATAGAATTCTTAGAGAAAGGTGTTTCTAAAGAAAGATATCGATTCATGCTTTGCATTTTAATGATTTGAAGAAATGAATGAAAGTTAGGGCAGGCTGTTTAACTCATTGCTAGCAGGAAAAAATGACTTTCATAAACTCATTTTCCATCATTAATATCCAGAATGAAACATCTTGCTCTTTTAATGAACTTCTCCAGGGCCAGTGGGACTGACGTCCATCCCTTTGGTCTGACTTACATATTGTCAGTATTTGTATGCCCATTGTTCCAATAAATTGCCCGTGGCCCAGAGCCTTCCAGCTGCTGACTGTCTGCAGTCCCACATGGTAGAAAGACCTCAGGTCTCTCACTTGGAGCCGGGAAAGGCTATAAATTACTTCCCACCCTTCACAGCCAGACCCTCATCTGCAGATTTATGTCCTTTCCTGCCTGGAAGCCCCAGGGCTCTTGCTATATAGTACAACATGGAGGGATGTGCCATGCTGGTGATTCTGATGGACGCCAGCCCAGTTTCATAGGGAAGTTAGATAGAGAGACTGTTATCTCTGTAGCTTAGACACTGATCCAGGAGGAACAGATCTTGTCTTCCATATCTCCAAGGTAACAGTCAACAATCAACTAAGTGTTTATTAAGTACTTAATATATTCTAGGTACTGTGGTGATTTGGAGAAGGACATGGGACAGTGGTGGCAGAGAGATAAAGGGGTGTGTGTGTGTGTGTGTGTGTGTGTGTGTGTGTGTGTGTGTGTGTGTATTTGCCTGCCCTCATACTTGTCCCTTTCCCTGGGGAACAGCCATACCACCTCTTAGATTGTCCATACTCTGACCTTCACCTATCAGAACTTATCAGACTTGTTTCCCATTACTTAGTGGTTTTCAGGATGACGACTGGATAATCATACAGTCTGATTCCCCATTGATGCATGAATGGACAAGGATCACCCAAAGGCCCTTACCCTCCTGCCCCCTGGCCCAGCTGCCCAGTGCCTGCTGTTAGGCCTTTCTTTCTCTAGAGGTGAAAAAATGGGAGTAGCTTCCCTTGGTATACAGCCCCTATAGAGTGTATGTATATATGTGGGCAAGATGGAGAACACATATTCACCTGGTGTAGGATATGTGTGAGCCCCAAAGAAACATAAGCAATGAAGTGAGATCAACATAGATTAATAATGATGACAATGATGATTAAAATGATGATACTAACTGGCACTTATATAGCTCTTTAAGGTTTGCAAAGAACCTTACAAATATCTCTTTTGATCCTCACAACAACCCTGGTGCTATTATTAACCTTATTTTACAGATGAGGAAACAGAGGCAGATACCGGTTAAGTGATTAACCCAGGATCACACAGCTGGGTCATGTCTAAAACTGTACTTGGACTCAGGTCTTGTTGATTCTAGGCCTGGCCCTCCATTCATTGGCCACATAGCTACCCCTACTCACCACAAGAAAGGAAGAAAAGTCTGTTCTCCAACTGCCGCTACCCTCCTGAACTCTCCTTCATTCTGCTTATGAGTATGTATGGGCCAGTTTGGTCAGGGCTACAAGAACGCCAGGCTCACTATCTAACTTTCCCAATATGGTGCCCAGTTCAGTTCCTCTGATTCACATCTAGCTTTTCCTCTGGTCTCTCAGGGAGATCTCTGGAACATCTTTTAGGTGCCACCTGCATACTCCTAGGCCTCTCTAATTCTGGTGCCCAGTTTTCTTGATTGTACCAACATGCCTTCCCTCACCCCATATTTACATATGCACACTTCTTTTCTCTTATTTATATAGCGTATCGTGTGACTGAATAAAATCATTTGTGACAGTCAAATAATTCAACAACCCAAAGCTTTTTGTGGATCCAGAGTGATGTAACTTTGTTTCCAAGGTGAAACAACATATTTCTTTCTTCTTTAGCTGCACATAAGATTATAGATTTAGGACCTGTTCTCACAGCATTTTATGAGAAATTGTAGTTGTGATTCACCCTAAGACATCCCAGTTAGAAAGAATCTGTTTTTAAAAGTGACTGATAGATGTGCTAGTTGTCTCCCTTAGAATAAGGATGCTTTATTTTAAAAGAAGAACAAATAACTGGAGAGTGGTTTTACATAAAGAGTCAAAGCCATTTGTCATTAAAAAAGTTTTTGAGTGACAATTCAAGGATTTGAAAAATTTGATTTTGAATACGAACACAGTCTTATTCTGAACCCAAAGGTGACACTATCTGCCAACATTTTAGTTATGGTGAAAAATTTTAAAGTATGGTGCATGTCTTTCACTGAGGTAGTTTTAAACCGTTTATCATGGTCTCAGAATCATAGACTCTTAGAGCTGGAAAAGACCTAGAATGAACTAACTAGAATGAAACTTAAGTTCCTGAAAGTGTAAGGGATCCAACCCAGGCCATGTAGTGGGGACAGCATGTGGCAGAATGTGGTTAAATAATGAAATGAAATGAAATAATTAAATGTGATGTCACTGAATGATATAGGCTGTAAGGGGAGGAATTCAGTAGATAGCGATTAATGGCCTGGGATAGTCTAGACATGCTTTGTGGATGTGGGATTTGATTTGGGCCTTAAGATATGGACAGAATTTGGTCCCAAAGGAGAAAAGCAGTCCACTAATGAAAATAGCATGATCAAAGGCTAGGAAAAGAGGGGTGAAGTGCTCTGTGCAGGATTCAAGCTGAAGACTGGCCTTTGTGAAGTAGGTTGACACGTCTGTCTACCTGAGTCCCCTGGACAGATATGGGCATCCGTTCCTGTCATGCCCCAAATACCCTCTACTGCAGTGAGAGGTACAGTTTCTCTTTCTTTCTTCCTTCCCTTTTCTCTTGCTTTCTATTCTCAAGCAACAAGTAGTCCAGACAGAAAAGTATGCAGAGGAGCCATTCCCCTAAGAGGAGAAAAAGGGTGTAGCTGTCTGAAGATTTAAAAGCTCACCGAGGGATGGTGGCAAATTCTTAAAATTTTCAAAGTCACATAAAGAATGAAGAAGCAAAGAAAGATGGTGAAGGATGCATTCAGAAGCATCTCAGGCCATCATGTGAGAACAGAGTCAGGGCTGTGAAAGCTTATTCTGGGTAAGAAGAGTCAAGGATGAGAGGGTTTTTTGTTTGTTTAGTCATAGTGGCAAATGGTGATGGAGAGGAGGTAAAGCTTCTCTTCATTTTCCTATTTTTTCTGTCAAAGGGAACAAGCTTTGAACAGGTAAGGAGAGAAAAAACTTGATTAATTATTGAAACCCAAGATGAAGAAGGGAATGATAAGAGAGAAGTCTACTGCCCTTGATGAGTTCAGGTCGCCAGGCCCAGATGAACCCCATCCCTGGGTACTGAAAGAATGCGCAGATGTGATGGTTTGCCCCTCTCACTGATCTCTGAAAGGGTGTGCAGGATAGTAGGGTTACAGCAGCATCAGAAAAGGGTGAAATAGACTGATCAAAATGGGAATGAGAATGGATTCTACAGACCACAGACCCATGAGACTGACTTTGATTCCTAGCAAAAACCCGACAGTGTTATTGTGGAAGGGGTTGTTAATGAAAGTAGTTTTTAACCTTGTTTCCTGTTCAGTGTGGCCAGATTATAATGACATTACCCAAAGAGAGAGGTTAATAGTATGTCCTCACCAAGGCCTTCAGAGTCTCATCTCTAGGCTTAGCACAACAAGGAGCCCTGTGGCCGCAGCAGGGCTTCATCCAGACCAGATCTCGCAAGACCGAGCTCACTGCTTTTTCTTAATATGTTAGTGGGCCCAGCACCACAAAGGATTGCTATAGATACGGTTCCCCTGTATTTTAGCAGAGCATTTGGCTCTTATGGGAAGGCAGAGAGATGTGGGCTAGACAGCAGTGTAATTAGGCAGATTCAGGACCAGGTGGAAGGCTGTACCCAGTGAGCAGTCATCAGTGAATCAGAGGATTCACTTTGTTCAGGCAGACACACATATACATAGACATGTATTCATATTCACATAAATATGTGTATTGTAGACATGAAGAGAACTTCCCAATTAGGGCAATCTGGAAGAGGCATGGGCTGCTTCAGGATAGGGAAGCGTGGAGTAGGGAGGTGAGTCCCCTTCCCAGGAGGTATCCTGGCAAAAGCTGGCCGTCCATGTGTCAGACATAGTGTCTATCCCTGTGACTTCAGCTTTGCAATTCTTCCAGCTTGGCAATTCTGTGGCCATTTGTACTTTCTTTGATAATGGTGTCTTTACAGAAGCAATGATTTTTCTCCCAGTTTTGACCTAAAGAAGGTAGAAATTGGTAAATTTGGTTAGATGGCCATACAGGTCTCCTTGCTTGTCATTCAGGAATGTGTCTGGTCACCTTTTCTGCCATTATCATCACCCAGTCTGGTTTATTGGGCCCTCATTCATAGCCCCTACAAAACTGATGTAGATGGACATGCCCATCCTTTTCATAATTCTATAGAATATTAGATTGTGAGTCTTAACAGGGACCTGCGGAGCCCTGGCCTCTATGTGCCTTACCTTGAAGATGAATCCTACCTGTGACCTCCCTGATAAATGGTCACTCAACTTCTATTTGAAGTCCTCTGGTGACAAGGAACTCACTACCTTATGCTTTATATATGTAGAGAGTGATGGGGAGCTCTCTCTTCCATTCTGTATAGACCATACGTCCTAAGCACTTTCACATATATTTTGTCAAGAACAGATTCAAAAGAAATTACATTGTCACATAAATTGGTTTGAAATTGATTGTTCTGTCTGAGTGTTGTCCCAGAATCCTAGAGGGGAGAAGAAAACTTAGTGTAATTTGATTCTTTTCCAATTAAAACAACACATCAATTAAGAGAGCTCTGATAGAGAACCGCACTGGAAGTCCAGATTTCTTGTACTGAGGCATTAACATGCTATACTGAATTTTCTGATTTTTTGTGTGTTTTTGATACCAGACCTACATGTATGTGTATCCACATGATCTTAAGGTGTCACTTATTCATAAATTGACAAATGCTTTGGAAGAAGAATTATTGAGTTAGTGAGATGGCTCTGACTTGGTTCTTTAAGAGAAAACACAGTAATAAGTATTCCAGCCCCCTAGGACACACTTAGTAGATCATTACTCTAACTCGTTAATGACATCTAGAAATCCTACAGTTCATCTCCCTAAAGTCTAATTAAATCCAGGAAAAAGCTGATCTCCAAGAAATGTGTGCTGTTGGTCACCAGCGTATTTGGGATGAATGCAACCATCATTTTTGAACTCGATTCTCATTCAGTTTGTTGCATAATTAAACGTTCCCCTAATTCCTTCTCCGATGAGTCATTCTGGTGTGGAGGTGACCCTCGTTTCTCCAACTCTTATATTAGCATATGATTACCTCCATCTAGCAGGCCCCACTAAGCTGAGAAGGCTTGTTAACCGCCCAAGCCAAGTTTAGAGGAATGTACCTTTGGAATGTTGGCTACCGAGTGAGGATTTTATTTGAACCCTGGCAACTCATAGAATTACCTCTTCAGGCATGGAGGGATTGCAGTCTTTGCCAGGGGAGAGGTTATTCATGCTAAAGGGATTGTTAATCTTTGGAAGTATTTGAAATATCAAGCTCAACTAAAATAGTTGTTGCAACTCTTGTGCGTGTCTTTGAATTTCAAGTTCAGTATATATAGACAGATATAAGACAGATATCTGTGACATTTAAGAGGACTGGTTCTCTCTCACTAGATGCATCTCTGTCTGTGTTGAGTGGGCCTGCCTGGAAAACTATGAGCCACCAATGAACAGTAAGTGTCTTACCATTAAAAGTAGTTGTAAGAGGGGCGGCCAGGTAGCACAGCGAGTAAGAGCACCGGCTCCAGTGTTGAGAAGACCTGGAGATTGAATCCCAGGCTCAGACACTTAGCACCCACCCAGAAACACCTGGCCGTGCAACCTTGAGCAAGTTACTTAACCCCAATTGCTTAGGGGTGGCCAGGTGGCTCAGCGAGTAAGAGCACCGGCTCCAGTGTCGGGATGACCTGGATCAAATCCGGGCTCAGGTACTCAGCACCACACCCAGAAATAACTGGCTGTGTAACCTTGAGCAAGTTACTTAACCCCGATTGCTTTAAAAAAAAGTAGTTGGAAGAGATCCTAGCTAGCATTCTTTTTGACTTCTAGCGTCTTCCTAGCTCGCTCTCTCCTCATCTTGACTTGGAGACTGTGTGTCTGTCCTTCTGTTCACCTAACTTTGTACCTTGAGAGTGGGCACAGTGTTTTTGCCTTCTCATTGTATCCCCAGAGCTTAATACAGTACCTGGCACATAGTAGCCACTTAATAATACTGGTTAACTGACTTCCTCCTCTTTGTTGGCTTTGAGTATTATTTTTACCCTGTCCCAGCCCCTGTTCATACCTTGATTTCCCCAGTATTGCTTCCCAGTGTCTTTTCAAGCCAGCCACCACGCCTGCCACCTTTGGCTTTCAATGTTTCCCCCACCTGTTGGACTGATCACATGTGCCCTCTGGACTGGCAGGCAGTTCAGGTTCACCCTGGCTAAACTTGCCCCAACTTGGGGAATTTGTTTAGAGTTAGACACTTGCAAATGCTGCCTTTATTTTAGAATTCTTTTTTTCTTTAAAACAAGATATGGAAAGGTGAGGGGAATCAGTATGTTGAAGGTAGAAGAAGGTGATACCAAATATAAAGGGACAAAGGAGCCTTGAACACGTGGTGCTAAGTGAAGGATACAAGGCGCTTCCTGAAGAGAAGGAAGCAGCTGCTTGCTCTAAGGAATGGGGAGAGAGTACCAGCCAATCAGCTGGGCCTTCAATGGGCCAGACACAGGGGTTACAAGTACAAAGAACAAAACAGTCCTTACTCAGAAGGAGCTGCATTCGTTGGGAAAGATAGCAAGTACATGTACAAACATACACATCCAAGGTCATTTGGAGGGAGGGCTCACCAGGCATGTGGTGCTGCCATTGCAAAGCCATGGAGATGGGAGCTGAGAGTTTCATGAATGAGGAGCAGAGAGAGAAAAACGGAATGAGATCCAAGGAGACTGGAAGGATGAGTTGAACCAGGTTTTACAGATCTTTAAACAATAAAAAGGGGGATTTTCATTTAACGTTAGAAACAACAGGAAACCACTGGAGTTTATTGAGTAGGGCAATGCCGAGGTAAGATCTATACCTGAGGAAGTGATTTTGGCCTCAGTGTGTAGGATGCATGACCAATTAGGAGGCTCTTGTAATAATCTGGGTGGGAGGTCATGAGGGCTTGAATTGAGGGGGTAGCTTAGTGAAGAGAATGAGGTATCATGGTGATAGAAACAGTCAGGAGATGTGGGATGAAGGAGTGTGAGAGTCCAGGACGGTGCTGGGGGGACTGGACGGGTGGTGGTGCCGTTGGCCAAAATAGCAAAATCTAGAGAAAGGGAGGGTTTTGGGGAAAAGATAACCAGTTCAGCTTTGGTCATGTTGAGTTTAAAACATGTCTAGGATGTTTAGTTTGAAGTGTCCAGTGGGCGCCTGCTGTCTGACATCGTATGGTGCTTCCTACGTGCAAGGCACTGTGCTAAGGGCTTTGATGATGTGGAGAGGCTTAGGGCAGAGGCTGAGGAGTCATCAGACAGGGAGAAAAAGAACAGTCGCTCAGTAAATACTAAGACATGTGCCAGGCCTGGTGCTAAGAGGGTCAGATGCGTCTGAGGGAGGAGGATAGAAGTGAGGGGGTGGCTGGTGACTCCCCACTGAGGGGTACTGTGGCATCTATGTGCCCACGGGATGTGAATCGTGGGGTGCCATGTATCTAAGGCACGTACCCAGGATGTAACAGACCCTCTCCCAAGACTCCTCCACCCTGATCAACCACTCCCCTCTCATGGTGATTCCCATAGGCACATCAAGGCCTTCACAGGAATCTAGGAGACATTGCTGGATTGGGAAGTCTAGGCTCAGAAAAGGAGAACCTTTGTTTGCCTCTGAATGATTGAACGTGAGAGTTACAGAAGAAAGAGGGACCCGGGGGAAGGTAGCAGTTAAGAAGCTGATTGCAAGAACAAGATTTGGCTTTCTGTTGCTCAGTCGTTTCATCATGTCTGATTCTTCCTGACCCCATTTGGGGTTTTCTTGGCAAAGATACTGGAGGGGTTTGCCATTTCCTTCTCCAGCTCATTTTACAGATGAAGAAACTGAGGCAAACAGGGTAAAGTGACTTGCCCAGGGTCACGCAGCCAGTAAGTGTCTGAGGCTGGATTTGAACTCAGTAAGAGTCTACCTGACTCCAGACCAAGCACGTTATCACTGTCACCTAGCTGCCCCAGTCTCAAAGAAACAACAAAAAATATTTCTTTCTAGCTCAAAATTGTGTTCAAAGAGCCTGGAACATCATAGGTGCTATGCTGATGCTGATTTCCATTACTTTCGCCCTATAGAACAAATTCTCTAGACACAGAGAATTAAAGAGACAGTGAAATTTCAGGGCCGGAGATTCCTGAGTCTTGGGTATGCACGTGACAGGGACACGGACACCGTGGCCCTTACCTAAAAGAGTAATCTCCTCTAACGGCGGCCGTCTGCACTACTCATTTAACAAGGAGTCGCCTGCCTTCTAGCGCTATCTGCACGTTAAGTTGTCTCCATCTTGTTTCCCCAGGGACACAGTGGCTCTGATGGAGCTTCTCAGGCAGCCCCATTGGACCCGGAGCGGTGCTGTGAAGGGAACAGGGTCCATTCACATGAGGGCTGGGGGACTGTGGGAGCAGCCTCCTAGAGAGGAATCGGGAGCATGTGGGGAAGGGGCAGGAAGAAGGAGGAGGAGTGTCATGAGTGGTGGCAAGGCCACAAAAATGAGAAGTGGAGAGCCTATAAGGAAGCCCTTGCTGGCTGCAGTGTTAATCCAATTTACTTCAATTCACCAGGCATTGATGGAATCACAGCTGCACTCCTGTAGGCTCTGGGAAAGAGATCAAGTTAGGTCAAATGTGGTTCTTACCCTTACGGAACTTATATAATACAAATAATGCACAAGGAAAGTCAAATCAAGAAGCAGCTCAACTGCTAGAGTGCTGGGCCTGGAGTCAGGGGGACCCGAAGTGAAGTCTGGTCTCAGATATTCACTAGCTGTGTGACCCTGGGAAAGTCACTTCACCCTGCTGGCTTCAGTTTCCTCATTTGTAAAATGATCTGGAGAAGGCAATGGCAAACAGCTCCAATATCTCTGCCAAGAGAACCTGAAATGGGGTCAGGAAGAATCTGACACGATTGAAACAGTAACAGCAACAACACAATGGACACTATGCTAAGTGCTGGGCACACAAAGAAAGGTAAAGAACAGTTCCTGCCCTTGAGAAGCTTATAGTCTAACAGAGAGGGGACGCTCGACCAGGGGTAGGAACAAGGCGATGCATGGCAACGTGGGACCACCACCAACTAGGGGCATCGGGAGAGCCTCACAGAGGAAGCGTGGGTGGGTGATCTTAGCTCTACAATCATTAGACGTAGACTCGTTAGCCGCCTGCTTCATTATTTTTGCTAGACTGCAGAGATCATCAAATTGGACACAATTAGTAATCAGTGTCTTAGAAACTTAAATTAAGTAGATTAGTAAATGACAAATACAGAGGATAAAACTTAAGAAGTAAAATGATAATGGCTTTTCATGTGGAGCTTTGCTATATAACGAAAATTCTGTGTGTTTTTTATTCCATGAAACCATCATTCATTCATTCATTCACTCATTTGTTCATTCATATATATATAAATATATATGTACACACACACACACACACACACACACACACACACATATATATATCTTTGTCTTTAGAAATTTGCATTGTATCAGTCTGTGGCATAAAGCACTGAATTCTCTGGTGATACCACAAAGAGAGTGGTTTTATTCACAAAAAATCCATGTGATCTAACCCCTTCGTTTTATAGTGGTGGGGGTATGCAGGGGGAGAACTGGGGCCAAGAGAAGAAAGGCATTTGCTCAAGGCATAGAGGTCCCCGGGAATGTGTTTCCATCTTTATTGGTGAGACCCTCTGCAGGGGACCCGTGCAGTGGAGTGCAGACTCTAGTAGGCTTCTGGCATGTTTATGGTAACAAGGCTGCAGTCCAAGGACCTGCTGGGCAATGTGCAGGGGAACTCATAAGCAGCAATATCTCTACTAGGAGACACATTTTCCGACCATGGGGACTTATGTAATGGATGAAAATACAAAATGGCACCAGTCCTATGTGGCCCTGCCATTTTCATAGTGACAGTTTCAGAAAAGGTGACAAAGGATCATACACCTCTTAGAAATCTTCAGATATTAATTTAACTATTGGTATCATCAAGGTAAGGTATGTATCCAGTGACCAGTGAGCTGATATATCATTGGAGGAATGGAGTCACACATACACACACACACACACATACATATATATATATATATATATATAGAGAGAGAGAGAGAGAGAGAGAGAGAGAGAGAGAGAGAGAGAGAGAGAGAGAGAGAGAGAGAGAGAGAGGTTCTTGCAATAAATAAGGCCCAGGAAGCCTCATAACAGCCCACGGGATCCCTTTGGAGAGTCAGAGGAGGGGGTTGGCAAAGTTGGTTTCTTTATGTAGTCAAAGGCTTCTCATGGGATACCAAGTCATCCCACATTGTGTTTTTCATAAGGAACATAAGCCAAAAGACTGTTTCGTAAAGTAACAACAGTGGCAGAAAATTAAAAGTAGAGAAGTTACATAGTGAACTTCACAAGATTGTCCAAGCTAAGTGGATATATGTGTGTATACTGACACATAGGCATATATACACAATGTATGTACTGACATATATATACGACATGCATATATGTACATATGCTTCTACACAGGCATATATATGTATATATGCCCATATACATAAACACAAACTGACATATATATATGTGAATAGGAGAGGTTGTTAAAAATATGTTGGAAAACATAGTTTGAGTCACAAGTTCATAGTTTTATGTACAATTCTCTTTCCTTTTTCATATGTGAAAATATTCATATTGCTTAAATTCATAATGAAAAAGAAAACATTTCAGAAATGAAAAAGAATAAAGACTTTTAGATAAATAAATAAAGTCCTATACCTCTGAGACAGAAAGCACTGGACTTCGCAAGTATGAAATCCCATCATAAAAATGAAATTGGCTTTCTTAACATACAGAAAATGATTGGTTACTGACACAGGAGCTATTTCAAAATCAGCCATCTGTGTACAGTCAGGCTATTGACTGCCTAGACCAAAGTTCAATATCAATGTCAAGCTGAAGAAAGAATTCAAAGTTGAAAAGAAAACTCGCCTTGTAATCAGAATTCCAACGTGACCATTTTAAACAAGTCATTGAAATGAGAAACTGGAAGTGAATGAAAGAAAAGAGATTGGGATGGCATAGTGGAAAGAAGGCTAACCTTGGAATCAGGAAAAACTGAGTTCAAGTCTGCCTTTGACAAATATTAGCTCTGTGATTATGGGAGATTCACTTAACCTCCAAGGAACCCTAGACAGTCCCTCAAGACAGTAAGACAAGTTGCTATTCTATACCAGTGGAGGGAATTTCACACCAGAATTTCCTGATAAAGAATATATTTTATTACATGATTATGTAATAATTATATAATAATACAAAGCCAAGCAGATATGTCATTACCAAGTGTCATGAAAGATGTCCTGGGCAAAGAACAAATGAGGGAAGAACCCTTTAGGCATTCCTGTTTGTAAATATTGAATGCATCAACCCTTAGAATATTGAAGAGCCTTCTCAGTGAGCTCCATGGTCTTTGGGTCCCACAAATAGATTATGAGCTCCTTGAAGACAGGGACTGTCTTTTGCCTCTTTCCTATTGTTTGGCCCATGGCAGGCACTTAACAAATGTTTTTTTTGACTAATCTAGTCTTCTAGGTTACTTTATTTGACAGATTAAGACACTGAGGCTCAGCCAGGTCATGTCCTTGCACACAGATATATCAGGATGGGAACAGGGACAAGAATCACACAGAATAAGGTGGATGAATTGTGATCTGTACCTGTAGGGAACAGTCCATCAAAGTATGGAATTTTAGAGGGGACGACATTATCAGGAGAATTTCCTTATGGTGATTAACATATTCTCCCCCCCCCCCCCCCAAGCTGTGTGTTAAACACCGTGCTAAGTGCTGGGAATACAAACACAAGAGAAGAGCCTGTCCCTGTCCTCAAGGTGCTTCCATTCTAATGGGAGGGAGGGCAGCACATGAAAAGAAACTGAAAAAGGAGATGCCCCATGCAGGTTGTAATGGACCAGCCAGCTTGCAAGCCTGGTGAGGAGTGAGGAGATGCTTGGCTCGGACACCTCCTTAAATGCCCTTTCTATAAGCAGCCGTCCAGTCTTAGGAGGGGCTGCAGGGGCAGAGGGGCCTTATCAGGTGTGAATTCCAGCAGTGACATGATCTTTCAGGATGCAGAGATTTCTGGGATATGATATAGTAGTCAGGAGTGCAGTCCTGGTAAATAAAATATGCTTGTTGACTGGCCTTAGAGATCATCAATCCAACGACCTCATTTTGCAAGTGAAGAAATTGGGACCAGAGAAATTACATGATCTGCAGGATCACACAGCAAGGTTGCTAGTTGTAGAGTCTAGGCTCTATAGAAAGTCTCTAAGCTAGATAAAATTCCAGATTAAAATAAGCTTAGTTTGATTGTAAATGCCACTTTTTCCCCCTGGAAAGTAGCCTAATGTGATTTTCAGTCTGTAACGCTTATTATCTCTGCTTAAGTTAGACCTATTTTATTGCATATTCTGATGGACTTTTGTCTCTGGTACCATATCCTAAAAAAGTAAAGCTTAACTATTTTCTCCAGAAAATGTTCCTTTCTGTTATAAAAAATTTGCTCCTGCCTAGCACCAAAAATGAGCATGGTAATCTACTATCTGAATTTTAAGAACTACTGAATAGATTTTTAAAAGTGCACATTTTGTAGTTGGATACACAATTCCTTTTTCATTTTTAATAAATAAAAGAGATGTTGGGAGAATTTCTTTTAGCAAAATTAATTGTGTTCCAATATTTAGGTTCTTTTATAGTTATTTTTCTACAAACATTTGCTGTTTCCCATAAAAGGAAACATTTCTTTATGAAGTCTTGGGATGGCACTATTCTTGTCCTATATATTTGTATTATCAATTAGAGGTTGCTTTTTTCAATTATAGCTTTCAAGTCCCTCTTCAAAGTTTCATTTCTTCTCTAGTTTCAGTTAATCTTGGACATAATGGATGTATGGATTTATCCAGGCTCCTGCCTTGTCTAGGGAGTTAATCCTTTATCACATATCATTCTTGTGAAATCCCAGCTGCCAAGTGTAATAGTTATTCCTTTTGTTTAAAAGGATAAAGTTGGGGAGTGGTGACTTGAATTGTTATTTATCTGTCCTAATGGAAGGAAGCATTTGGAGAGAAAATATAAAAGTGTCCAGAACTTTCCTTCAGCTTTGAGGCTAGGAAATAAAAGATGTGAAATAGAGATGAAGGGAATCTCCAAGAAGGGCCTGGTAATTGCAATAATAAATTTAGCCATTCTTTCCTCCTCCTTTCATGAATACTGCCTTCTCTCCCTTTTTTACCTTTATACCAATGGGCAACAAAGACATTGCTGAAAAGTGAGTCCTGCCTTTTGGATTCTAGGTGGCAAAAGCAGAAGGTAAATAGTATCTTACTAAGAAAGTTGTTCCCTGGTAACGGAAGGGAAGTTTGCCTGGAGAATGTGGGAAACAAGAAAGACCCACCTAGCGGTCTTTAGGAAGTGGTTCATCAGAGTGTGGGCTGCTTGAGGAATGGACTTTTTGTCTTTCTTTGTAGCCCCAGAATGTAGCACATTGTCTGGCCCATAGTGGGTGCCTAACAAATAATTGTTGCCTCAGCTTCACTTGGCCTCCCAAACATGCAGGGAATTTAGAATGAACTATTAATGGATTGGGACTGTATTTGACCTTTGCTTATCTCTGGTTTGTTCTGCTACCTGGGGGTTTTCCATTCCAGGTGGTATGGGACCACTAAACCGGGATGCAAGCCGCCGTCACTACTTAAGTGACAAAGATGAGGCAGAAGACCTCTTGGATTCCCAAGAAAGGATGGAATCACAGTAGCATATTTGTGAAGGGTTCAAGAAAGAAATAAGGATTAGAGTGTAGAATTTATGGCCCTGCTGGGCAGAAATAATTGGCAGAATAGAAAAACTTGTATCCACAGTGGCAAGTCTCATCAAAGAAACAAAAGAGAGAACATCTGATTGGGAACACAAATGCACAGAAGTGAAAGAGAATCTGGAAGAAGAGAAGCAAAAAGCAATAATGTTATAAGAAAACATGTTCTCTTTACAATCAAGACATATTGATCTTGAATACAAAATGTGGCAAGAGAACGTAAGGATTTATGGGTCTCCCAGAAAAATATAAGTGAAAAAACCTGAAAATCATATTGCATGAAGTAATACAAGAAAACCACTTGTACCATTGAAAGAGAAACAAAGTACCATTTGAAGACTCTGATTCCTCACTCCCTACCCCAGGAAAAAGCCCCAGGAAACAATCTATGTTGCAAACTGTAAGACACATGGTGGTTTAATGACCAATTCTAAGTGACAGGAGAAAGGTCTTAAAATATAGAGGAATTTCATATAGCATAAGCATATTCTTTTTAAAAAAATTTTTTTTAAAGCAATCGGGGTTAAGTAACTTGCTCAAGGTTACACGGCCACGTGTTTCTGGGTGGGTGCTAAGTGTCTGAGCCCAGATTCGATCCCCAGGTCATCCCGACTCTGGAGCTGGTGCTCCTACTCACTGTGCTACCTGGCCGCCCCAGCATAAGCATATTCTGTAACCTATAGAAACCATAGAAAAGAATGGAATAATGTATTCTGAAGATCACAGGAGCTGAAGGTGCTACTGAATGTGACATACCTTGGAGACATCAACCTAAACATCAGTGACAAAAGATGGGCCATTCAATAAAGGAGAGGCTTTTGAAACATTGGCTACACCCCCACCAAAAACAAACAAACAAACAAACAAACACAAGCCGGTTATTTGCTTTGCCCCCAACGGTATACTTATTTTAAAAAATATTTTGATAATTTTATTTCAGTATCATTGGTTTCCTTTGTATTCCTATGTGTTTTATTTTATGACTTTAACGACATGATCCTGAGAAGGGAGTCCATAGTCATCAGCAAACTGCCAGAGGGGCCCATGACACCAGTCAGGTTAAGAAGCTTCAGTCTAGTCTGATTCACTCTTGTTTGTTCAGGGGAGGAACCTGAGGTCCAGAGCCACCTGATTCCCCCGAGGTTGCACTTGTAACTTGATAAGGACATGCTTTTCTTATCATTATTGATTTTGACATTCATACGCCGTAAAGTAAGCCCACCGTGAAACCTGACCATGGCTAAGATCCGATTCAAAGTTACCGAAAAGGCGAAACTGCTGAATATTTTTGAAGAAATACAATTTTGTTGCCTTTCTCTTCCATATAATGAGCGATTTAGTTGTGATTGTGTCTTTATTTACTCTGAAATAATTCATCATCCTTCCTCCCATGCTTGTTTCCTCTATTGATGTATTTGGCAAACTTTTTTCCACTAGTGCTAAGGTGAATTTTGTTTTTTAATAACCCTCCTTCCCTTGCCTCTGTCCGTATCAGTACTTTATTTGTACACGAGTGCTCTGACTTTTAGAAGAGTCTTAGTTATTACTGAATCTGCATTAGCAGGATCCCAGCTTTTTCTCGGTCTAACTATAATAGATTTGCAAATCAAGAAATGGTGCCAAACTTTTTTTCTATGAACAGAATAATTAATTTTTTTGTGGAAAGTTATTTATTTTTAATAGTCTTTACATAGATGAGCGACCCTTCCAAAAATATTGTACTAACTTGATAGACCTTCTTGCATTTATTTTCCATAGTGGAGCTTAGGCAATCTGATGAAGGAAATTTTAAAGTTGTTACAAAGCAGTGATAGTCTTCATAATGGCCTTCCAAACAAAAGTAATTGATGTAAGTTTTCAGCTGTAGTACGGATTGGAAGCACTTATCTCAGTTATATCCTCCAAAGACTTAGGATGTGTCTTTTGGAAGGTGAGAAATGGACTGACAAGTTCACAGAATCCCTTCTCTCCCACTGCTAGTTTTCAAACTCCTTTTCTCACTCATTGTTTTTATTTGTAATTATATAAAGCTGTTAGACCACTAGGGTATTTGAAGCTTAATGCCAGAAACGTTGTGACTTTTGGCAACTGTTTTAGTGCTTGCTGCTTCTTTTCCATTTTCATTTTCCCCTAGAGTGGGAAAGGAGGGGTTGTAGAGATGAGATAAAGAAAAGATTCCTTACTGGGAACTAAATAAGAGTAGAAGGGCACAGTTTCTTCAAGTATTGCCCCTTCTTTGCATGAGTTTTCTTTGAGATTAAGAGAGTATAGCATTTTATAATTAATTTTGGTAAATAAGGATGGAATTGGGCCTTTTGTTCAAGGTTCAGATTTGATTTGAATGAAATTTAACATAATTGGGATTGTGAAAATGCAGTTAACTTTAATTTTAGATTTTATGTGTGTGTGTTTGAACTATATGCAAAATTGTCAGTATTGCTGAATAAATGAGACATTTCTTACAGAAAATAGGTTTTACTAAACATTTAGTGTTAGACCTTGTGCTTTCGATCACCACACTGGTGCTACCAGTTCAAGTGATCTTTGAACTCTTTATGGTTCAAATTCCATTCTTTTCTTTCACTGAATCATTTTTTTCTAGCTACCTTTTGAGGAAATCTTGAGATTCTATATCCCTTTTGCTTCCCAGCACTGACCATCATGACAATTACCACCCTTGTTACCACCACAGATTCAGAAATGGTTTCTAAATAATTTCCTTCTCAAATGTTGTATTCCAGAAGCCCACCAATGGAAAAAAGTCACCAGCTTTCACCATAGATTGTCCCTCTAATGACATACTATCTTTGCTTTCAAGGTTATCCAAAATTATGAATGGTTTTATATTACACGCCAATGAAAGACATCAAGAAATTATATTTTTAAAAAAGTGTTAGTATAGAATACATCTTTGTTAGCAGAATTTATGAGTGTATTTAGTAATGTCTTAAATTCTGAAGAAAATGGCATCTTTAGGATAGCCAGATCTGTAAAGAAATTTTTCTTTGGATAAATGAGCTCTAAGGGATATGGTTTTAAGTTCAAGGAACAGGTCTAGTTTCTTTTAAACAAAATTAGATAGCAGTTTATTCCTTAGAGTATCCATTTACCTTCTGTTGGAGGCATACACATGTTTTTACATCTGTACATGTACTGGATATGTGATCCCTGTAAAAATCATTATTTCTTCTGTTATCTGTTTGTACCCTGCCCAAAATGACTTTTTTCAAACTATTGACGTTTTAATCTGATTATTTCAGTTTGATTTGCCTTACTATTAAAAGTAATTTTAATAGTCTATCCTTTAATATCTTTTAATAGTCTATCCCATTGTGGTAATGATATAACCTGGGTCTTTTCGTTTTAGGTCTTTGTAATATAATGATACAATCTGGGGCTTTTGTTTTAACTAGGTTGTTACTCACACAGTGGGTAGAGATTGTTCTTAAAATCCTTCTAGCTCATTAATGTCTGTCAGAGCTTGTGCTCTGCTCAGCAAAACCTTTGAGAAGCATTTTCCTGTGCAAGACCAGATAGGCGGAGGATCCCCCAAAGACGGGCTGTGTATCTAAATGTTCCCATTGTAAAGCTTCATTGTGCCAATGGCATTGATCTTTGGAACATCAGATGGTCTCTCTTGTGAGATAACCTGTCCTTCAGAAGAGATTGCCTTAGTTATTCACATACCAAGAATAAACCAGGTGAAGAATGCACATTGCCCAGATTACAGTTTACAGCTGGATGGGCAACAATTGGCTATGTTTCAGTACATTGGATAGATCCTTAATTGAGAACTGAGAGGGAGATAATGGGTAACAATGGCAGGGACTAAGAAAGTGCAGGTAGGAGTAGCAGGAATGATGAGAATGCAGATAAATATTATCCATGAATCCAGCTGAACCTTTTAAAAATCATATCCTGAAATTGAACTTAATAATTAATGCTAGTGAAGACAACAAATATCAACTTTGAAATTTTAAAAAACACTTGACATTTTCCTTTTTCCTTACTCTTTCTAAACTTGTTTTCAATTAATGATGGTGTTTGTTGTTTAAAATTCAGAAGTGAACATTGTCATTCATTCTTGCAACCTCAGATAAAATGGGTTCTCACTAAATATCACATGATGATAATGGTAGTGATTATTAGATACAGCAGATTGATGATCATGGATAAATGTTTCAGCCACAGAGATTCCTGGAGACCATCTTTTTTTTTTTTTTTAAGCAATTGGGGTTAAGTAACTTGCTCAAGGTTACACGGCCAGTTATTTCTGGGTGTGGTGCTAAGTATCTGCTCCTGGATTTGATCCCCAGGTCATCCCGACATTGGAGCCAGTGCTCTTACTCGCTGAGCCATCTGGCCATCCCAAGACCATCTTTTTAAAATGTTGAGAGGTCACAGTTTGCGTTGATGAAATGTATCAAATGGGAATACCTACGTGGACAAAATCGGATTCTTGAAGTATCAGAAATCTGTTGGGAGAATAGTAATACTGTTTTCTGTTCCTTGATTCTTGTCAGTCAACAAAGATGTATAGCTACCCTGATTGTTTTTATAATGATTTATCAATCTCTTTATACGATAATCTGCCCTTTAATCTAGCATTCAGTACCAGCCCACTAAGTGTAGTCTGTCCTTTTCCAAACGTACACATATGTATTTATATGTATGTATGTATGTATATATGGATAGCTTTGTCTTTTCTCTTTCACAGTCCATAATACAATTCTGGGGTTATTGATAGGTGCTAAATAGAATTTAGGATTGGTTGACTAAAGCTTCTTTCTTTCCTTCATCTTGCTCTATGAGGACTTTTTGATTGTTTGGTTCAGCTCTAGAAAAATAATTTGCCATGTATGTTCGAACTCTCATTCCAAGATACTTCAGAAGACTATAGATGATATGTCCCATAGCTGAGACCCAAAATTAAATACAGTTGGAGAAATGTGTATTCCTCGACATCTGACTTAAAGATTGGCAGTGTCTTCCCTACATTTGGAGGTACAGTTACAGCTAAAATGAAAAAAAAAAGATGTATGGAGAAGCCACCAAATATTCCCTTTGTAAGTTCTTAGGAATTTAAATGATATAGTTGGAGCTTAACTGGGTGTTGGTTTAGGGGCTCAGGAAACATAGACAAGGGTCCTGGGGGGTTGGACTGGGGAATGTGGAGTAGAAACAATGAGCTCTGCCTGCCTCACTCTTATGCCAGGTGTAAGTTGTGGTGAGGGTCACATGCATGTTTTATCCCATCCTTTGCACATCTTTTCTGAAACTGCTCTGAGGACCCAGTGGTGTACAAACCTTGGAAATACAGGAGCCAAGAAGATATATCATTATGCAGTCTATTGTGTGTTTGTCCTTGCTCCTATCATGTTCAAGCCCATAGAGATGTTTCTTCAGGCAGTTTATGGGAATCTGGTCTCTTAACTATGGATGGAAAAGCCAGGAGATTCCAAAAAGAAAACATTTTTACATTTTAATAAGGTTTAAATCAGACTTCTTTTTCTCAGGAGTCGTGTTCAACCCATACACGTATATGTGTGTTGAATTATTCTGCCACATAATAATTAGTATATTCAATTAGCAGAATGCATCTTATTTTTAAAGTGTTCACATTTTCAGTAATTTAGCTACTCTTTAAAAACTTGACCTTATTAGTCAAGAATGGGAACTTGGAAGTAATTGGAATGTAAACAGCCACTCCTCTGAGTGGGTCAAAATTTACTTTATGGACTAAGTCTGTATATTTTGAATCGCTGGAGTGTTTTGCATTATTTTTTGTCTGTTAAATGAAAGCTTGTGGATACATCAGCTCAAGGGTATGACCAATAACCGAATGTAATGATATCCAAGTCTTCATGTCCTTACCATCTTTTTTAACAACTAAAAACACTGCTCACCATTACTTTTTGAAAGGATTTAGCCTATAGATGTAAAATTTAAATTTCTAACCATCTGTCATTTGTAACATTAGACCCATTCCACTTTTATAAAGGTTCATTTCTAATTTTACTCAACATCTATTGCAGTCAGCACATATGTACTCATAACTTTGTAGTTAGTGGGGTGGATGGATGGAGGCAGTTAGTCATCCATCAATACATACTGAAGTTAGGATAAGCGGCCTAACTCTGTACCTTCACCATTGTACTTGTAAGGACAGAAACATTTGGTCTCTTTCCCTCTATTTTCCCTTCCATTTTCCCTACTCTTTTCTCTCACCCTCTTTCTTTCTTCCTTGGGCCTTTCCTCTCCCTCTCTTCTCCCTTCCCTCTTGTTCTTCCCTTTCTTCCTTCTTTTTCTGTCTTCATCCCTTCCCCTTCCCCCTCTTCCTCTTCTCTTCTTCTTCCCTTTGCATGGCTGGTAAGTTGAAATAGATCTAACTTTTTTTTTTCTAAAGAGGATATTGAATTTTTATTTATATTTTAAGAAGAGATTAAGTTCTAAAACTTTGAAACTTTTGATGTGAGGATTGTCAGTTTTGCAATTGAGATGCTGCAGATGCCTGTGGACATAATGAAACTCTTTGCAAATCATTACTTATTTTTTATTTACTAATTAAACTTTAAGCTTGGTTCTTGGCACATTATTAGATATCATACTATTGTAAGACATTGGAAAATCTTTTTTTCTTGTGCAAGTATACACATTGTATAGTGCCTTCAAATGCTAAAATGTTATTCTAGGGGAGAATAATTTTTAAGTGAATATGTGTCTTAGTTTTCTCGCAAAATTTTAAAGATGTGTCTCTTCATTCTCTGTTTACATCCTGCAAATTCAGTCCAGTTTTGCATCATTTTATCCTTCTTATATGTTTATTGACTTGTTTTGACTTAGCCCTGAGGTTTTGAAGAGTGAGCCCTATGGGGAGAAGGCTGATATCTGGGCTGCAGGCTGCATCCTCTATCAGATGGCGACGCTGAACCCGCCCTTCTACAGTACCAACATGCTCTCCTTAGCAACGAAAGTAAGCAGACTTAACAGCACTAACTCATCTCGGGCTCCTTGGAGGGCTAGCGCTTTCCTTCTAAAAGGAATGCATGTGATTTTAAGAGATTGTCAAGAGACGAGGCTGATTAAATTGAATATAAAGGTATCCTGACTTTTCTCCTATCTTCTAGTAACCACATATCACCGACAGCTGTAATATATCTCCCTATAATTTAAATTTAAAAATTCAGCCTCCCGAATTATATTTAGAAAATTATGTTGACATTCAGTTCATCTTAAAATTCTACTTTAATGTAGGTCTGAACTTAATTATACCATAACCTGCATTTCCAGATGTTTTGTTCAATCCAAAGTAATTTATTGATAAGGTGTGATGTGGTACGGCATGATATGATGTAATCTAATATAATATGATGTTATATTATATAATGTAATTTAATGTAAATATATTACAACACGGCGTAATATAAATTTTGTGGTATTAATTATCCCTGACTGCTTCACCTTCATTATTCTTTCATGTTGTCTTAAATGTCCCACCAAAGAAAAATATGAGCATTTTATTAGAGAAGATGGAATATATGCTCCCTTTAACCATTCTGTTTCTTTTGCAGATAGTAGAGGCAGTATATGAACCAGTCCAAGAAGGAATCTACTCTGAAAAAGTGACAGTTATAATCAGCAGGTAATATACTTATGGATTTTCACGGATTTTTACAAAGAGAGACCACGAGGGGATGACTCACCCCCAACAGCCTTCCAAACTAATGGGTAAATGATGAATAAGCGAGCAGGGTTTGCTTAAACTGTTAATGTCACATAATGGTGAATACTGTCAGCTACTGATTTATTGAAAATAGTAATTACAATTCAACCCCAGTTATCTGACTAATTTGAGTTTTTTTAATTTAAAATTATGTATTATGAAATTTGCAATCATCAACAAACCAGTATTTCAGCATGCAAAGAACCAAAAAACCAAGATTGTATATGAAACTCTACTTTGTTATGTATCAGTTGCTTTTAATAACAGCCCACATGTAGCTTAACACACTGGTCATTAAATTGCCTGGTTTCTTTTAAACCTTCTCCTTTTCTCCTCTGTGCATTTTAATTGTCTTATAAATGTTTGTTGTTGGCTGCATCTCTATCAATACCCACTAACTCAGTCAGTCCGAAATAATTTATTCAGGGCCTACTGTGTACCAGGCACTCTGCTCTTTCCTCTCCTCCTTATTCCCCAAAGAAACCTTGTGTCATAGCAATCAGACACAAGAATAATCAAGCAAAGCAGGTCAGCACATAGGCCAAGTCTGAAAACTCTGCCCCTCTCAGCTAAGATGGGACGGCTCACTTCGTTTTGTTCGGCCTTTCCCTTTGATGGGCACCCATTTTGTTTTTAGTTCTTTGCTTTAAAAGAGGGAAATAATAGCACCTCCCTTCCAAGGCTTTGTGAGGGTCAAATGTGATGATATTTGTCAGTGCTCAGCAGAGTAAGCTCTGTACATGTTTTAGCTGCTTTTGTCTTGGTCACAGTTAAGATGGTTTGTCTGGGTCTCTCTCTGGCCTTGCACACAGTAGGCACTTAATAAATGTTTACTGAATTGAATTATTTGCTTTTGGCCCAGTCTTCTTTAAAACAAGTAGATAATAGATTCTCCAGAGATGTCAATACTATCTACATATGTGCTTGTGTATATATAACGTGTATGTATGTATTATATATACTATACATGTATGTATATGTGTACATATATGTATACAAATACATTCATAATTTCCATTCTTCTTATAGCTAGCTGTCCGACCATTTGCATAAGGAGGGGAGGTAGAGAATAGTGGGGATTTTGCCATGACGTTGCTCTTACACTCTTGAACCTTAGTTCCAAGAGTTCAGATGTAAGGCCTACAGCACTGCTGACTGCTGTCCAAACTAGCTAGAAATGTAATTCGGAAATTTTTTTAACAAGACAAACAAAAATGTATCAAAGCAGACATCACATCGCATCTAAAAGCGAAGTCGATATGCGTCCCACAGGGATTGTTATGACTGGATGAGTGACCCCATTTCTGTTTGAGTTTGGCACCACTGGCCTCGGCCATACCATTTCCTGGCAGACTCCCTTATTCTCCTTTTAGAATTCTTCTTGATTTCACTATGGATTTCTCCAGATCAAGTTTGTCTGCTTCTCTAGTTGGCCCTGGTATCTTCCCACTTTCCCTTTCTACACAGACTTGTCCTTGATAGCTCCCCAAGTTCACCCTCCTCAAGTCTGCTTTTTTTTCCTTTCCCTCCTGTTGGCACATGGGATGCACATTCATATTCTGTTGTTGTGACACTTTTTTTGAATATTTTTTTTCCTAAGTGGGAGAATAACTTAGCAACCTCAGAGAGTCTGGGGGAGCAAGGAGATAAATCTCGCCAGTCTGCCAGGCACCTCGGTCGCTATTTTTACCCCTTTGTAGTTTGTTGGATATTACTTTCTGTTTACTTTGCCAGTTCATATAAAAGAACATGGAAAAATGTTTCCACTTCTGTGCAAAATATTCAGATCAGTTTATTCTTTTGTCTCTGTTCTTCGTTACCTAAGTTTGCTGATATTTTTTTAGGGGGGAAGCATTCACGAATAGCAAAATTATTTTTTCAGATCATTTTAAAGATAAGAAGATCTTGAAAAATACAGAAGCCACAAAAGTGTGGAATTAAAAAAATTGCCCCCAAAATGTGATGAACAAAACTGGATGACACTTCCACCAAACCATTCCATCCACTAAGTTCTTCATACGAGGCTTCCCAGAACAAAACTGCAAAGTGCAGTGAGAGGGGAGATCTCTCTCCTTGCTCTTCTCTCACCCCCACGCATGTAAATCTCAGATTACTTTCTTAAATCTTCTTAGTTGGGTCAGATAATCCAATCAATAGTCTACCCTCTGTGAAGTTCCTGCTGGGCATTCTGATACCCGGAAAGGTCCTGAATTTTACCTCAATTTGACCATTGTAGGTTGGAACCCTTCTCATCCTATGCAATTATTACTTGTATTTTTTCCTGGATTCTATTATCTTGAATATTTCTTTAGAATGACAGAGAAGGGAGTTGCTTCAGAGAAATAGGGCTAAATTTGTTCCCCCGGCAGAAATATTTCTGGCAGTCCATTTCTAAAGTTCTGAAGTTTTGAGAATTAGAGGCAAGCAGATTCTATCTCTAAGTCTGTGCATTGAGGATAAAAACCACATTCAATCAAACTTGAATTGTTTCTAAGATTGGCTCTTAAAAGCATTACTCCATGGAGAATATGACCTAAATAGAATTCCACTTTAAGTGTCTTGTATCTCTGTCTATAATGATAGTAATGCTAGCTTCAATTGCTTTTTCAATTAAGGAAAAAAAAAAGCTGCTTCCTGATGCCAACATGTTGGCCAGGAGCATTCTGGTCCAATTTGTACTGTCTAAGATTTCAGAATTTAGAAAACTATAATTAATGGAAAACGAAGAGAACTTTTACAGGAGGCATTTTTGATGAGGCAGCATCTCTTTACCCAGCACCAGGTCAAGCATGCAGTCAGGAAACTATAATCATCATCTTTGCCATTTAGGCAAGAATTGGATAACTTTTAAATTAGAAAGTGAAACTCAAAACTCTTCTTTATTTGTCTAGACTGAAGGAAAATCTTTCAATACTTCTTCTATGTACAAATTTGCACACTTAACTTTATAAAATAAGAGGGGGTCAGGTTAGCCCACTAACACTTATATAACCACAGCATAATCCCATTGGCCCAGAGCTAGAAGGAAGCACTATACTTGCTTCACATACCTTGAATCAAGCAAACTGTGTGTCTTAAGCGTTAAAAAATTGGCAGATCTCCAGTGACCAACCCGTTAATGCATCGCCATCTTGACGTACTTATAAAAAAAAACTCCTTTTAATTCTGAAAAAAAGTTAAAAAATCAAACACTGTCTGTGGTGGTCCAGAAGGGAGAACAATTACAAAACTGATGAATTAGAATTTTGTTCAGATTTGTGAAGCTAAAGGGAACCATATGTTAGCTAAATCAGTTTCAATGCCTTGATTCTGGGAAAAAGACGATGGGTGCACAGGGGTTCTTGTTACAAAATAGTAAATGTGGGATTTGGACATATTAGGAGATATTCAAATATGTTTGATGTTATTCAGTAATTGAAGTAAAGATCTGAAGTAAGATCTGAATTTAAAAACTCAACCGATAATGGACTTGTCAGTAGAAGGATAATTACACCATTGGATAACTGGAAAGTATGCATATGCTGTGATTGTCAAGTATCTGTACTAAGATGTGGAGAATCAGGGCACTTGGCTTAGTGGGGTGTGGGTGCAGGGAGGCCACCAGTGGGGGAGGGAGAAGGACCTTTCTGGTTTAACCAGATGGAGCTCAAGAGTCCTGAGAATGGTCTACCTGCTTGTAACTGCCCACCTTGCAGATCCCTCACCATCACCACTATGAACCCCTGGAACCATCTGCCTCATTTATCATTTCCAGTCCTGAAGCTTTATTGTGTCCATTTATCTCTGCTTTTCTCCTTCAAAACTATTTTTGTTGTGTTCATTTTAGCCCATTTTTGCCTATATTGCTTAAAATATGGAGGCACAAGACACATGATGTGATTAACAGAGGGCCTCCCTAGGGGAGGTGATGGCGATTGCCTGGATCATTCTGTAACCAACAGCTCTTTTCTTAGATGCTTAACTCCGGATGCAGAAGCACGGCCGGATGTGGTGGAGGTCAGCTCAATGATATCCGATGTCATGATGAAGTATTTGGATGGCTTGTCCACCTCCCAGCTCGCTTTAGAAAAGAAGCTGGAACGGGAGAGGAGGCGCACACAGCGATATTTTATGGAAGCCAACAGGAACGCGGTCACTTGTCATCATGAGCTGGCGATCTTATCTCATGTAAGTGACTCTGGATGAGAGGGATGTGCGTAATGTGTCAGTTGCCATTTCTAAATCAGTTTTGCAATTTATCTTGTAATAACTTTTGGAAAGATATTACTAGTCAACCTATTTACAGTGGGATTCATTATTATTCAGTGGCACATATATTTGTGCACTCTGAGAATATCAGATTCTCTCTACAAATAAATGCATTGAAACAACTCTAAAAAATAAGTTTAATGCTGTAATTGCCTTCCATAAAGGACTGGCTGGTAAATGTAGCAAGTTTCAAAAATGGACTTTTTTTCTTAGTAGATCATTCAGATTATAGGATTGTAGGTTTAGAGCTAGAAGCACCTCAGGGGCCAGCAGCCTTCTTGTTTTACAGATAAGAAAACTGAGACCCAGAGAGGATTTGGTGAATTGCCTCAAAATGAATAAATAATAAATGACAGGCCCAGGATTTGAACTGGGGTCCTGAGATTCCAAGCTTCGTGCAACTTCCTTCCATATCATACAGCTTTCTTGACCTTTCAGTCATATATGAAGAATTTAGTGGATAGACTCTGATTTTGACCTTGATAGGTATTCTTGTCCAGATACCAATGGGACACGTGCTGCCCAGTGGTAATTCTTGACTGTAGCTACAGAGGTGGGTCAGCCTCCTTTCTTGCTCTTATTTCTGATAATATGATAGTATGAGAGGTAGTATGGAGTAGTGGTAGTGTGGAGTGGTGGACAGCCTGCTGAGCTTGGAGACTGGAGGACCTGGGTTCAGACAGCATTTCTGATGCTTTCTGGCTGTGTGACCATGGCCAAACAACTTGAGCATTTCATAGCATCAGTTTCCCCATCAGTTAAATTGGAGTAATACTTCAAAGTGCTGTCATTTGGGTCCAGTGAGATAATGTGGGTAAAGTGCTTTGCAGACTTTAGGGCATGATCTGGATATCACTATGAGAGGACATATTTTATGTTGTTTCTTCTTTGCAAATGCTTAATTGGTCATATTCATTATTCTCCTACTCCCTGAGCATGTCTCCACTGCCCCACATTTTAATTCTTTGGTGATCGCCGTGGGCCATGACTAGCTGTAGTCAGTCATGACAGCATCGTCAGAACAATGAGTTTGTAAACAGCTGCTTGGGGAGAGGCTCAGCATCCCTGAATTTCCCAGGTGCAATCTCACCCAGTGCCTGCTTCCTCTTCCTGTCTCAGCCCAGCTCATTGTCCACAGGGAGGCTCTGTCCAAGGTCAGTGAATGACTAGACCGGTTTGTTCAACCGCAGAGCAGAGTCTGTGTAATAGAAATCGTCTGTCCACTAGATAACTCTTTTAAATGGTTATGGATCTTCTCTAGAAGGCTTTCCAGTGTTCTAGGGCATTATGTAGTGAGTGCAGTGCTGTTCCTGACTAGCAGCATTAAGGGAATTAACCCCTAGTTTCAGTCTGCTTGCAGGACATTCTCAATGAGGGCTCCAGACACTTTGCAAGCATATGTCAATCAATCAATCGACAAGGACTTATTATCTCCCCATTTTATCCCTCTCAGGATATTAGTAATCAGAATGGTGACTCACAGTTATCTGTGTTGTTAAATCTTTTAAGATCTCTTGTCTGCTTTGGGAAGATAAGTGGGAGATGCTGTGTGGAAGGAGAGCCTGCAAGGCAACGTTCTGCCCTACCCAGCAAAATAACAATAACCTCTGTGGTTTATGCAGCTCTTTAAGGTTTGGAAAAGCACTTGTCATGGAGTATCTCATCTGATCCTCAAAACAGCCCTGTGAGGTGGGTGCTGTTATTATCCCCATTTTACAGAGGAGGAGACTGAGGCAGACAAAGGTTAATTGATTGGTCCAGAGTCATACAGCTGGGAAGTTTCCATGGGAGGCAGCACACTCAGGGCTTCCTGAGCCCGAGCCCAGTGTTGTATCCACTGTGCCGGCACAGTGTTGGCAAGCCGGCACCTGAAGGTGGGCTCAGCGAGATCCTGTGCTTTCTGGATGATCTTCATCTGCTCTGTACCTGCCTTCCTTGTGCCCTCTTATGTGTGCTGTCTGCCCCATGGAAAGTGTTTGCCTTTCCTCAGCTCAGTTCGTACCGAGTTCTGTAGTAAATGCCTGTTGATTAACTGGCTTATCCTGGGATACTGTTCAGAAAAGTGGTCTGTGCCTTCTTCAGACCTTCTTCAATGATGTCCTTGGTCATGTGTTCCCTCATCATGGCCAATTGTACACATACCCTCTAGTCTTCCTGGTCCCGTTGTATGGATTCTTTGGTCCTAACATGCCCTAACCAGGACCAGGCGCAGGCACACCCAAAGACAGCAGCTGTGGAGTCCAGACCCTTCAGACAGCTGAGGTTCTAAGACTCTTGAATCACCATATCCTGCCCTGCTGACTAGAGTTTTCTATATGGAGGCCAGGAGGACCATGTCTACCCAAGCTAAGGGCTGGAGTATCTTTACAGAATAACTTCTTTATGCTATGGCTGAGTAAATCTCCTTTTTAAATTGTTAAATGACTTAATAATGCCCCATTTCATTCCAACACTCACCCTGAACTAGCAGGGTGCCTGACTGCATCTGGGCATACACACACACACACACACACACACACATACATATAACACATCCCTTTTCTATTCATGACCTTTTAAAGGGGGTAATGTATTCATGAGGTGGTAGCTGGTTCAGGTGGTCAGCAGCACCGAAACTTACTTAGACATGAGCACCATTTCACTACAGAGTACAATTAACCATGAAGCCTAGATGGAGTTAGAAAATTACTTCCCTCTATGCTGAATTTTAAATGCACCGATAAATGTGGGATCCTTGACTTGTATTCACATAATATTCCATTTCATGCATCATTGAATATTAGCAAAAGGGTTGAAAAAAACAGGATTATAAAAGCCTGAATTTGAACAGAATTTAAAGAAACATAATTGATTGAATTTCATCAAAGGGTATGTAGTTAATTGGTAATATGCATTCCCTGCTCACCAGGAACCGATTACTATTAAAAAAAATGATATCTGTTCTATTGTTGGTCTGAAAATTACAGATGTAAAAATGTTATGCCCTTTTTGTTCTTAAAAGTATAATTGTTTTATTTGAGAGAAAAATACAACGAAATGTGCTCCCATAACAGTTTATAGCATTAATGTAAATAATGGGATTATAAAATTCAGTGATGAATAGTAACCAAGGGACAGAGACATCAGTAGTTCAGTAAAACTCCACGAATTCTCACTACCAAACAGGAGACCCATTTTGAATTACACCAACTATTGTGGTGCCAAACCAATAATGGGTAAGAAAAATTGAAATATTTTCTATCACAAGAGTATATGCTTCCCACTCTCAAATTTTAGTTTAATCGATCATTTGAATAGCATGTTGGTCAAAGAAAAGTACATTAGGCTGCCTTCTACACCAGGGCTTCTTAAACTTTTTCCATTCCAGACCCCTTCTAGTGCTTCAGCAGGGTTTAGTGGTGCTGCTTGGCCCGAGGGCATGCACAGTGCGTAGTGCACATGCTGTGTCTTGAGAAGCAAGGCTTCAGTGGATTTATGCAATGCAGCACTGGCAAATCCTGCCAGAAACACCTTGGAGTCATTACACATTGGATTTTGGATTAGCTTTTGATCATTGAACGTTCAGAAACCTTTTACCATTGCCAAATTTTTTGTGACCCACAGTTTAAGAAGCATTGTAAAGTCTACAACAGGGCTCCTCAGTGACCCCCCATGATGTGGTGGGGACCCTCAGTTCTCCAGCTTGTGCCCTGGGAGTATAAGGACTGGAGGGACCTCCCAAGAGGTCCAAGAAGCAGCCTAGGGAGGGACCAAACATCTTGTCTGGATATCATCCGCCTAAGTAAGAGCAAAGAGATGTCCTCAACGGAGGACGGGGCACCAAGTTTTGGAGTCTTCGGGCTGCATCAACCCTTGCAACAGTCTCCTAGTGCTGTGGTCTCCAACATGTTTTGGCCCTGCACCCCTATCAGTAAAAAATATTTGAGAATGCACACATATGAATTACATTATAGGTAATATAGACTATATTACATACTATACATTAAATATAGAAATGTTTATAAACTAAATGCATATACTACTGTCATGTATAATTTTCTACTCTTCTAATATATGCATTATAAACCACACATAAAAATAGAAGTTAAAAAGATTGAAATAATGATGAAATAAATGATATTATACACATTTTATTTTATTTATTAACAGTGCAAAACTCTTTTGATCTCATTAAAATATTATTAAAGTTTTATTTTTTCAAAAAGCAATGCAATGCAGTGTGCTTCATCATTTTTGAAAACGTCAATTTAGCACTTTGAGATAGCAGTTTGTGGGGCTGTTTCTAAGCTCAGTTTATTTCAGTGCTTGGTTTTAATGACCATCATAGAAACATGATATTTCACAAAGACAAGCAGATCTCAATGGAAGAAGTACATTGTTAGGTCGTGCTACTTGTAGAGCTGGAATGCTTTGGCTTGCTCTCCCAGGAGAGTTTGGGATATTTACATTGAAATTGTAGCAATAACAGAATTCCCCTAAGACCTTGTTTGGGAGTGGGCATCTCTCTCCCACTCTGTTCTCTGGGAGAGGGACCTCAGAATTAGCTCAGTTCTTACAGAACATTGATTCAACCAAGGTCACATCCAATTGTGGTGTGGCTTCAGTTCTCATCTTACCAGATTCTAGGCTAGGTCCTGGAGGTCACTCACCCAGGCCTGCCACTTGAATTTATAGTATTGTAATCAGTGTGGATTATATTCTATCTTTCCTTGCTTTCCTGTATACCATTTCATATATATTTTTTTCTTTTTGCTTACATAAAAAGTGCCGCTATAAATACCTTGGTATACCTGGGACTTTTTCTTTCTGCCCATCCTTGACCTTCTTGAAATATATACCTGATAGCACAATCACTGAGTCAATGACAAGAACAATTTAATCCGCTTTTTCCCACAGGGTTAAAAATTGTTTTCTAGGAAATCTGGACTCCCAGTTTACAACTTTACCTCCAAGTGTCTACAGCCCAGCTAACAGTGATGATTTCTGGCTTTTATCATCTTTGACATTTTGAGGGGTCTAGCATAAAAATTTCAGAATTTAAAAATTATCACTTTATTTATTAATAACCTTATCATCATCATCATCATCACAGTTATGTAACTATTAGAGTGATCTTTAAATGGTTGTTGATAATTTGCAGTTTTTCTTTTGAAAAGTATTTATTCATAACCTTTGACCACTTTTGACTTTTGGTCATACACACAGACATATGTTAAGGAATTCTTTTTCTTAGATGTTAGACATTAGTGAGAGACATTTGGCGTATTTTTGTTTGTTTGAACTTAACACTTTCTCTTATGCTCTAGCATCAGTGATTTCATTGACAAAAAAATTTAATTTTATTTAATTAAAATTTCTCTCTTATGGTCACCTTTATCCCTTGATTGATTAATATTTATTTCCTTAGTCACATTTCTTAAAGATATCTCCTTAAATTCACCATTGATATTTATGTTGTAATTTTTAATATTTAAATTACATTTTCTATGTTATGATATAATGTCCTAATTTTTATCAGTCTGCTTTAGCTTCTTTTCAAATGGGGAGACCTTCCCTAAATAGTTTATGTTCTTTGGTGTATTGAACACTGGGGTTCTTGGTCATCTAGTCTATTATACTGGTATATTTCTCAACTTTTAAAACCAGTATCAAAGAGTTGTGATGATGATGATTTTATGATATGGTTTAAGGTCTGTATGTGCTATTCCCCTTTCATTCCTATTCTTAAAAAAAATTTCCTTAACAGGCTAGACCTTTTGTTCCTCCTAATAAATTTTTATTATTTTGTCTGCCTCTAAGCACTATATCATCATTTATGTGACATCTTTATTTTTGTTATATTGACACTGCCCAGTCATGAACAGTGACTATCCCTCCAATTATTTGTCTTTTTTATTTCTGTAAAGAGTAGATCATTATTGTAATTATTTATGCCCTGAATGTCTGGCCAGGTTAATTACTAGGTATTTTTGATGTTTTTAGGATTATCCTCAATGAAAATTCTCTATTATTTCCTCCTTCATGATTTTGCCACTGTTTTATGTGAATACTGATGATTTGGTTGATTTTATTGTGTGTTCAGACCGAACTGACATTATCAATCTTCTTGATTATTTGGTTTGCTAATTCTCTGAGGTTTTGTTGTCTGCAAATAAGAACTATTTTAATCTATTCTTTGCTTGTGTTTATATTAGTAATTTTTCCTGTCTTATTGTACATACTTAGCATTTCTAAAATATATAAAATAGTTCATGGGAGCTATTTTATCTGAAAATTATACAATTTTAAAATTTTTAGTTGTCTTTGCTATTTTTAGGGACTTTTACATTAATGAATACTGTTTTTATCAAAGACTTTTTCATTATTGATGAAATCACATCTTTTTAGTTTTTATGGTTTGGTTAATTATTCTAATTGTTTCTTAATATTGAATTGCACTTGAATACTTGGTATAAATCTAACTTAGTTGTACTGATTTTTTTTTGGATATACTGTGTTGGCCTCTTTGTTAAAATTTAATTTAAAAATTTTTTGCATCAATATTCATTACTGAGATTTGTCTGTAGTTATATTTCTTTGTTTCATCTCCCTGAATTTTGAGTATCAGTTGTGTAATTTGTTTCCGAAAGAGTTTAGTAGAGGGCCTTCTCAGTTACTGACAGTAGATTTTATAACAAAGGTATGTTTACTTTGCTTTTTAAATGTTTCATGTAATTCATTTTTGAATTCATACAGACTTGCTTCCTTGAAGCCTCTCTCCACCTCTGTTGGTAGTTCCTTCATGGTTTGCTCAATGTTTGGTTTTTGAGATTAGATATTTTAAGAAATACATTTATTGCTTTTATTTGTGTATTTTATATTTTTGTAGGTAATTATCCATTTCTTTTCATTTCTTAGTTGTAACATATCATTGTGTGTAGCAATTTCTGGTCACATTTCTTCTCTATGTTCATTTTTTTATTTTCCTTTCTTTTTGATGAGTATACTAAAGGTTTATTAATTATGTTTTTAAATGAGTGCTCATTTTAAAATAATTTATAGAGAAAATAGAAAAATTGCAAAAGAATTGTGCAGTTTTAAGCTTTAATAGTTTAAATTAAGTATGAGACACTCTACAATAGTTTTTGTAATTTTGTTTTTCAGTGTAATTTATTATTTTTTGTTTTGGGTTTATTAATTTGTTTATTTTTCTAGGTTTTTTTATGCTTCATGCTAAGTTCATTAATCCCTTCTTTTTTTTTGTTACTATTTTATGTTTTTAGAGACATAATTTTTCCTCTGAGGACTGCTTTAGATGCATCCAAAAAATTTTGGTATGTTGTCTCCTTGTTTTTCTCTTTTTCATAGTTATTGTTTCTATTTCATTCTTTGAACCACTCGTTAAAAATTTCATTAGTATTCATTATAGCCTATGTCTTTATTATTAGTTTCCTATATAAATTATTTTATAGTATCATAATCCATAAAGGATATGCTTAATATTGCTACCTTTTATGTTTGTTCATAATTCCTTTTTACCTTAGCAAAAAATAAGTTTTTATAAAGGTACCATTCATACCGAACAATTGTATATTTTTAAAATCTCAGATTATTTCTTGAGTCCTTTATATCTATTTTTTTCAAATAGGCTATTCAGCTTTGTGGTTTTCTGCTGGTTCGTCTTTTGAATTAGATTTTTTTTTTAAATCTCTGAGAGAGGAACATTTAACGTTCCTACAATTATTGTATTATTAACTATGCCTTATTGATATTTTAGTAATTTTTTCCTATTGACTTTAGATACTATGCCATTTGGGGTGTGTGTGTGTGTGTGTGTGTGTGTGTGTGTGTGTGAGAGAGAGAGAGAGAGAGAGAGAGAGAGAGAGAGAGAGATTTAGTTTTTAAATGTTTCTTTTCTGTTACATATTCTTGGGTTTTATCTTAGTCATTCTAGCATTCTCTTCCATGGGGGGATTACATTTGTATTTTCCTCCATTTCATTCTTTCCCATTGATTTCCCTTCTCTTTTAAGGATTCAGTGCATGTGTTTAGTCCTGCTTACACTCTTTGAAGCCCAGTTTTCTTCCATAGGCTTTTTCTATCCTCCTCCCATTTTCATGCCCTATCCCAAGGTCCTTGATTATTTAAGTTACTTTTCTGTATGCACCCCTCCCCCTTCTCCTAGTCCAGATAAGAGTAGAGTTTAGAGTTCTTTGTACCTCCATCCCATTCATTCTTCTAACTCTGAGTAACACTCATTTGTGTCCCCCTTTTGTGAGAAGTGTTGATTGACTTCATGCCTCTCCTTGTTTCCTTCTTATTCTAGAATGAGAACTGGACAAAAGGATTCTGGATGAAAAGGCCTTGCTCTCATTCCTCTTAACCTGTTCATCTATTAGCTCTAGAAAAGTTCTTGTGTTCTCTGTCCTTCCCAGTATATATTTTTAAGTTTAGAGGTGTATTTTTTGGGGGGGAATGACATTTTGATGATCCAAACTCTCAGAAATATTCATCCAAGGAGACAGTGCCATGTGGTTGAAGTCGTTCTTTCTCCACAAGTCACGGTCCTGCCACAGTCAGGACCTATATTATATTCACCACTTACCTATCCCAAGGCCAGTCTACTCTACCTCTGTATCTACCCTAGATGTTAGGTGTCTAAACACAGAAATTTCTCAGAAGAGAAGTCTCCAGTGTCTACTACCCCTCAACAAAATCTGGTAGGAAACCCTTGTTACTTTTCCCTCCTCCTGCTTTGAATGATCCTTCTCAGCATTAGTCATGAGAACTCTTCCTAGGATGAGACTTATTCCTTCTTCTCCCGTGTCCCTTCCATCAACTGCACTCACCCCATGCTCTAATGGCTCCCCAGGTACATGAGCAATGGAAGAGTCCACTCTCTCTCATCTTAAATGAAGACAAGGTGGAGTCCAAGTCTGGCCTCCTCTTGTCTCTGACTTCTGCTCTCCCTAAACTGACCTGCTTTGTGTTAACCCCACTTCTGCCCAGATGCTTCATTTATGGAGAATACATTTTAGTCTACACAGTATTAACTCAGTTACTTTCCTTTCCTCCCTCCCGACCCTTTAAACTTCTCTTACTCTTTCTTTCCTCGGTTTCTTTGGCCTCTAGATGCTAGGATTCTAGATTTAAGCAGGAAGAAACCACAGAGCTCATCTAATTTAAAATTTTCAGTTTACAAGTTTGAGATTTGAGGCTAAAGGAGGTTAAGCCCATGGCCAGGGTCGGCAGTAGCTCGTTTTCAAACCCAGGCCCTCTGACTCCAAATCTAGCTCGGATCCCCCCTATTGCGCCAGATCTCTCTTGGTTCTCTCTCTTTGCCCTTTATTGGCCAGTATGTGATTTCAAAAAATAAAGCCTTGTCTAATCTCAGAATCATGAGAATTTATTCATGGTTTAGTCTTTTCTTATTAACTCTTTTTACTTCATTTTGCTCCAAAGCTTTTTGTTTGTTTTTGAGCCTGGATCTCCCCTTTTTTCCCCATTCTAGAAATATAGCAGCCCCTCACTAACCTGGCCCATCTATTCCATTTATAACCATTCCTTAGGCAATCTGGTGGTTTGCCACTGCTGGGGGCAAGACTTAGTGGGAACACCTGGTCACCTTATTTCCCCTGCATCCAGAACTCCCAAGCTCAGGCAATCCACCAGCTTTAGCCTCCCCAGCAGCAGGAATTATAGGCTCCAAATTTACTTTTTTATGTCTCTCTCACTCAAAGGACCTACTTACTTCTGCTTTCTAATGACTTTTTGTATTGCTGTTTAATTGTGCAATTTATATTATTTAGAGGGTTTTTATTTTCTTTGCTTTTTACAACATAGTAATAGTCTAATGCCTTCTTTAATTTCTTGTGGATGAGTGGTCCAGAATTAGTCAAATCAGTTTTTCCATGGTAGATAATGAATGAATTTTAAAACCATATTCTTCCTTGGTTATTAAAACTTAGGGTTTCTTTCTATTAGTGATTTGTATATTATTTCAACCAATTTATTCTTTGTTTTTTAAAAATACTTATTGGGTAAGTTTCTGGTATTAATTATTGGAGTTTGGTAATTAGGCTTTTCAGTTCATTGTGGTGTTTTTTTTTTCCTAAGAGACCCTTAGTTTTCAAAATTGCATTTGTGAATTTTGTCTTCAAAATCAATTGCTTTGGGAAGTATATAAAGTATACTTTTATGTTGCTGTCTTGCTGCTTTTCCTTCACATTTTAATTTGTGAGGTCCAAATTTGCCTTTTTCAGAGACTGTGCAGTTTTGAACAGCTTCTCTATTATGTTTTTTAAATTAATGCCTTTGACTCCCAATCATCTAATTTCCATTCCATTTATTCTTTTAATTTTCCTGTTTTTTATATCACTTCCTTATTGCTCAGGGTTCTTGTAGAATTTCTTGTCTCTTTCTTTTTACTGCAAGTTTTCAGGCCATTTATATTACTGCACGATCTACTTTTAGCTTTTAGCGTACTCGCTTTTTCTGGTCCCACGGCTTTCTCTGCAAGCTCTCTTGCTTTTTGACCACACCCTTTTGATCATTTGGCATCTCTTCAGGCCTAAAAAATGGCTTCTCCCCCAGCTACTACCATTGTGATTTTCTTTTTTCCTTGAGGAGGCCAGTAGAGCTAGGAGACTTCAAAGTGTTCTTGTGTTGAGGGTGGAGGGTATCTGGTTTGCTCCTTGTCTTATGGAAACTCCTTCCCCTCACGTCAGCACGAAAGTCTAGCTCTCCATTGCTGTCTCCTCTCCTTATACACAACTGTTCACTTTCTTCACTGTTGGACTGGGGGAGCTTTAGTGCTCTCCCCAACCCCTATTAAGGGATAGATCAGAGAGTTCCATTTGGAAGCTGCTAAGGGTGGGGAGGAGAGAGGCCCTGAATGATCCTACTCCAGCATCTCTGACATTGTGACAACAAATGTCAAAGCTCTAAATGATAAATACCATTGGAATCACGATGAAAAAAGACTGTCTAGAGAGACAATTGAAATAACATTATGCCCGCTGCTTTCTAAGGATTACTTGTGGTTTAGAGACCAAGGCAGCTGAATCTTCATTTCGTACGCGGTTATGTCTGTAAGCCCTTCCGGCTGCCATGTTTTATGATAGAGCATTTATGATCACACCCACTCCTTGTACATGTTTTCCAAGCCATGGTAGCAGGTACTTCTCCCAGCTGTTGGTTACTTTAGTTCTTATAAGAAGAAAGGAAACAAGGCATTCATTAAGTGACTGTGCTAATTACTTACCATTCCAATAGTTGTTACTTTGGGCAAACTTTTGGATTTTTTCTGTACTTTGTTTACCATACGGTTAACACGAGCACCACACCTGCTGAGCATCGTCCTAAAGGTCTGCCCATGATTCTCTGATAAAACTAGAAAAAAATAGTAAATGAAGCCAGGTATAAAATAGCACATTTTAAGAGACCCAATATCGTGTAAACAACTTCCCTCTTATTGTCTTTTTGGTTAGCTATAGTTCCCCTCCTAGGCTTTGCAGGCACAACAGATTGGTAATGGTGTGATAAGCACAGACTGCTAGAAAACTATGGCTTCAGTTGGAGTTTCAGTTTTGTTGTCTTAAAAAAAATCATTCGTGGTGTGTTCACCATGCAGGCACCTGTGCAGTCTTGGTTTTCTTTACATGCATGAGGTTTTGGTAGAGTATTGGGAAAATAGCCCCATGTTTACTTTTACCCTCATCTTGAAGATAAAATTGACTTGATAATTAAGCGTCTTCTGCTGATCAGATGGTAAAGGAGAAAGAATGTTGGACCAAGCTTGCGTCCCATGGCAGCTGCTTTCCTAACTCTGTGACTGTAGGCAAGTTACCTTTGCCTCTCAGGGCCTTGGTTTACTCATCTTTTAGGTAGAGGCATTAGGCTGGATTCTCTTTAAGAGAAAACACTCTCTCTTTTAGTCTGATGCTGTGAATGCAGTTGAAGAAAATTAAACTTCTTGTTTCACGTTGGATTCCAATTGAACCATAAGGTTTTCCAGATCTTCAGTAGTCATTGGACTGGCAGTCTGTCTAATACTGTACTCTTTTGTGCTTTGCATTGTGGTGGAGTTCAGTTAAGTGTAAATTATGAATTAGTCAGACTTAAGATAGGAAATTTGTTTCTGCTTGATCACTTCTTTTTCATTTTTCCTTATCTTCTTATTCCCCAAGTAAAAGAAATGACTGAGTTTAACCAAATTTGGTATGCTGTTGAACAATAACAAAGCATACCTTAAGTCTGATTTTCAGGTTAGTCTGGTAACAATGATGATGATGGTGATGATGTGATGGTGATGGTGGTGGTGATTAATGGTTATGATGATGGTGATGATGATGGTGGTAGTGATGGTGATGATGGTGGTGGTGATGATGATGTGGTGAGGATGACGATGATGGTGATGATAATGGTGATGGTGATGATCATAGAGTGGTGATGATGATGAAACTCCTTTAGAAGTAAGAAAGATCAAAGATCCATTGAAGATACTAATTTAGCAGGAAGGAAGGCAAATTTTTTTAAAAAGATATGAAACATGGTAGGTTTGACATTTGATGTATACTTTTCATTTACATTGTCATTCTCAGCATCTTAAAGGCATTCATGTTCATAAATTTCTTTTATTTGCTGACAGTTCACTAATATGTATCAATCTTTCTAAGTAGTTCTAATTGCAATGATGAAAGTGGCATCATAATCGGGTAGTGGTATAAAATTAATATTTTTTAATATAAATATCCATCTTTAGAATTTATAATAATTCTGATGTTAAAAAACACTCTGGAATAAAACTTTGCAATAAAGATCCACTCTTGGAGGGAATGTTTTTCTTTTGTTAATTGATTCTTAGTCTTAATCCAGTTCTAAGTTGCGGAACCCCTAAAATGTCTTTCCTGGCCTGTCTAGTCTGACTTAAAGAACATTAGCCTCTCTCATGATGTGTGGAGCACCAAGAAAGGAAAATGCCCCAGGACTTTAGGAACTCTATAGGAGTCATGGTAATACCCAAACAACTCAAAAAAGAAGTGCTTAAAAACTGTCCCACAGCTCTTAGAGTGATGTAGATTTTATGTTCAGCATATCCAAAGGACATATGTGGTCCTGTGACATATTCCTTACTCCTCAGGTTGTAGAAAGACACATGTGGAATGTGCAGTGGGGTGACCACTTTCAGAATGCCTTTGCCCCCCATTATATACCATCTCCCAACCCTATGAAGAGGAGATGGGGGACTTTGATGAGTGCCCCTTTCCTTTGGTGTCATAACCCACTAGGGGGCTGCTGTGATTGTACAAACCCTTTAGCTCCTCTCTGACCAACATTCAGTCAATCTGGCATCTAGATTTTGTCATTTAGAAAAAGTTTGTCTACTAGAAAACCGCAGTCATGATCCTTTGCCATTTAAACATTTTCTCTGTGCTATCTATCATCCATTCAAACCCTAGAAAGTGGTTGCCAGGATTCGAAGATCCTTTGCCAAATGAATGTCTGCCAAACACCTGGTACCCCCACATATCTGTGCACATAAGGACACAGTCCTCAGCCAAACCAGCAGAAGAGAAAAGGGTGGCAGAGACAGCTACAAATAGAAGCTCGACTCTTTTGGAACTCGAGAGCAAACATGAATTTATTATGCCCCTGCTGGGAGGCGTGTGCAGGGAAGAGCAGGCCTTCTCATGTATACGCATTACTTGATTTTTCTCCATCAAGCTAACGGCCTGGGCAGTGTTATTTTTTAATTGTGCTACTTTTAATAAAATGGACCTCATGTGCTCACTGCCAGTTGTCACAGCTTATTTGGATAATACCTTCGCCACTGTTCAGAGCTGCTCAACCAAAAATGTATCACAGGAAAAAGCTACTTTATACCAAGAGAGTCTGAGCTTGACATCAGGAGGCTGACAGGCACACAACTCGCATAACGGTGACAATTCCCATGGTGCCTCGTCTAATCTCCATGATGTTCTGGAGATGCCATCTCGGCACACAAAATGTGGCTGCCCATTTTGGAGGGCACAGGTGTTCTAACCGATCTGGTTAAGTCTCTCTTCTGCCCCTGGCTGATCCTAAATAATTGTCCCTTAGGGTTGCCTCTCCAATTCTGAAGAGCCTCTTACCCCACTCCCAGAGAGCCAGTACTGTTATGTGTTGGGTCCCAGCTGGTTCTTAGCCCGAATTGGCTGGATTATCATTAGGCTGCTTATCTCTGTGATGTCCAAGGGTGCCATTCTCTGCAAACAGCAGACCTCATATCCCCTTGGATATGTTTAGGAGAACAAGAGGACTAAAGTCCCTAATCTTTCTAACTTCAGGAGCATTGAGTGTCTCCTTCCTGTATTGAGTTCGCAGTCCTTTGGTGCCCATGCCATATTTTATACCTGTGCCACCCATCCCTAAACTTATGGAAATGAGATTTTAAATTTAATATAGGCTTCTCATTTTTCCCTATTGGATTTTGTGAACTTAAACTTGGTTCACCATCCTAACCTACCAGTTTCTTCATACACTGATGAAATGAGGTCCTAAATCTCCTTCTTGACAATCTTAATGATTTCTGGAATGATTTAGAAGCAGCAGTGGGAGACAGGGCATTGACCCAAGACCCCTGTAGGCCTATTTCTAGTAGAATTATCTGGCTTCCAGAGAGAATGGCGCGGTGGGGACAAGATCTCAACAACCCTTGCTTTGTGAAAGGAGGGCTTAAACAGATCCTTCTCTGGGCCTCCATTTTCTTGCTTGTAAAGTGAGGAAGGATAATAAAATCAGGAGTTCTTAGCATGGGGTCTACTGATAGGTATTAGCAGGAGTGGGGGGAGTCCATGAATCTGAACAGGAAAAAAATATATCTCTATTCAAGATAATTGGTTTATTTATAACCATTCCATGTATTTCATTTCATATATTTAAAAAAGATTATTCTGAGAAAGGTTCCATAGATTTCACCAGACCCACGGGGCCCATGACACAGAAACAGTCAGGAATTCCTGAACTAGCTGGGCTTGAGAGTCCCTCTTGCTCTGAATTAGATGATCCCATAATAGGGAGAGGATGTAAAAAATCACAGATTCTTTTGTTTCCGCTGATGAACATCTTTTAAGCGACCTGATAAGACACTCATAAGAACAACACGTAAGAGAAAATATTTTAAGTGGTCAATGCCCTGGTTTTTAGCAGTTCCTCTAGTCTAACTGCAACATAAAAAATTATGGCAGTTGCAGCCAGCTTGGAGGTACAGCGCATGGAATCAGCAGGTTCTGAGTTTGAATCTCGTTCTAGTCACCAGCTGTGTGACCCTGAGCAAGTCACTATCAGACTCAGTTTCTTCAGTCTGTAAGGTGGGGTAATTATAATAGCTGCCTCACTGTATTGTTGCTGATATCTTTGATGAGATCATCCATGTAAAGCATTCTGTAAAGCCTTAACGTGTGATATAATGCTGGCTCTTATTACTGTGATTTAAGTTCATGAGGCTCAGTGTGTCACACATGTGAACGTTGACTTGCTATGCACATGCACACACATACACATATGCACACACACACACGGCACACTACAGGTCATCTTGCCCTAGTGGCTAGAGATCCAGCCTTAAAGCCAGGAAAACCTGGGTTCAAGTCCTACTTCTGACCCAGACTGGCTGTGGGCTGCTGGGTCTTGCACCCCACCTGTGCTTTGGGCAATTCTCTAACAAGACTCTAGAATGTGGAGAGTATGCCAACCTCCATGGCTAGAGGCATGAGGGCACAGATCTGTTCCCTGTGTCTGTCATACATATGTGTGTATATAATAGATGTATTTCTCAGTTACTTTAGTAAAATGAACCAGTCACAGGGATGGACATTTGGGAAAAAAAAAAACAAACAATCCTAGGCAGTGTGTAAAATGACCGCCATTCTCGAGTGGACAGTTTGGGGCATGGCAGGCAAAGGTCACCAATTGCTATGAGGGCAGAGGCCAGTAAGTGAGGTAATTGTTTAATATGCTTCTCGGTACAGGCATCTCTGTCTCTGTCTATCTCTCTCTGTCTCTGTCTTTGTCTCTTGCTTGTCTGGTCCCTTGTCCTTACCCCCTTTTTCTTTCTGCCTCTTCTTTTTCTACAATCCTGGCTATGTTTTAGTTATCAGAATCTTGCACGGATATTGTTGTATCACTGCATGGGTGGTACTCAGAGCCAACAGCATTTCCGAGCTTTTTAGCAAACACAGTTTGAGACTTGTGAGCACAGAGTCAGATGAAAGACAAGGGTGGAGAGGCTGAGACCCTTTGCTGAAGACGAGGACTGCTTTGTCTGCCGAGCTGCCAAAAGTAAAAGCTATCAGAACTCTTTTTTTCTCTAGAAGACTGAAATCCCTAGGCTTGTTCGGAGCCCCTCTTCATGTTTTTTCTTATTATCTTTATGCAATTTTGAGAAACAACCATTTGTAGTTTCTAGTGACAACATTGTAGGAAAAAGGAAAAGGCTGTTTGGAACCAGATGATGGAGGGCCTTCAATGCCGTTGGGATTAGTCTTTACTAATTTGCACTGAAGGGAGCACTTGAAAGTTTTTAGGTGGAGGAATGATAGTGTCTTAGAAGTATATTCGGACCATTACTTGAGCAGCAGAGTTGAGGAGAGATTGGGATCAGGAAGAGCAGGTACCATAAAATAAGTGTAGGCGAAAACAGAGGAGGAGACCCCGAACTGCAGCGGGGACAGTGAAGAGGATGGTAGAGATACTACAGAGGCCGGAGTGACAAAGGTATTACACAGGTATTGGGGTGTGGAGGCTGAGGAAGAGTGTTGAATGTGCCTGGAGCTCTGGGGGGATAGTCTTGGCACTAACAGAAATAGAGCAGGCTGGGGAAGGAACTCCAGTTCATAGAGGGAAGGTGATGAGATCAGTTTTAGATGCCCAAAGAATATCCAGGAGCCAGTTGGAAATATGGGCCAGGAAGTGCGGGGAAGTTCAGAGTGTAGATAGAGCAACACTCTGCAGCTGTTGGAGAAGATGGTTAGGGTTCATGGAGCAAGGTAGAGTCAGGCTTCTTATATGGAAAAATAAAAGGGGGCTTCCTCTCAGAGATTTTCAAACAAAAGTTGCATGACCAATTGTCAAATATGTCATAGTAGGGGTCTTTGTTCAGGTGTGGATGGCTTCTAGGGTCATTTCCAACTCAGAGTTTCAGTCATTCTGTGATTTTAGAGTGTAGAGAGAGAAAAGAAGAGGGTCTAGGACAAAACCTTGAGGACATCCACATTTGTAGGGTAGCAGGGGGATAGAAGTTAGCCAAAGAGCCACATGAGCAATGATCAGAGAGAGCACTGTCATGGAAGCCCAAAGGTTACAGGGTATCAGAAAGCAGATGGTAGAAAGGTGAAAAGAAGGGACCAACCAGGGCTCGGTGCAAACTCAAAAGGCTTTTGGAACTGATTTCTGCAATAGATTCTCACTTGGAAGAAAGCTCAGAAAAGAAAGCCGTCAGCTCTTTTATTTTGCTTCTCAGGAAAATTTTGAGAAGGCCAGCCTGAGCAGCAGTAGCAGTGGTGGGGCCAGCTTGAAAAGCGAGCTTTCTGAAAGTGCTGACCTTCCCCCAGAGAGCTTTCAGCAACCCTGTGGGAAAGACGAAGACAGAGCCTGTGAGGAAATCTTGTCCGATGATAACTACAATTTAGAAAATATCGATAAAGGTGAGGGCATTTGTAAAATGTCGACACGGACCCATTTCTTATGCTTTCTGTTCCAGCATTCATTTATGTCTCTTTTTTGTCGTACAGACATATATTCAGAATTAGATGATGAACTTGACATCTCGGATAACTCCAGCAACTCTAGCTCAAGCCCTTTGAAAGAGTCAACATTTGGTAAGCCATCTATCAGAGGCCTTTTAACCATTTCGTGGTTTTCAGTGGCAAACCCGTCAGCTGTGTGCTGAAATTGTTGTACTTGGGGAAAATGAAGGGATCGAGCACTGATTAAGCTATTAAGTTCTTCACAAATATCTCCCAATGATCCTATGTGGTAGGTGCTGGTATTATTGAGGAAACTGAGGCAGACTGAAGTTAAATGACTTGCTCAGGGTCACACAGCTAATAAATGTTTGAGGATGGATTGGAACGCATGTGTTCCTGACTCGAGGCACAGTGCTCTCCCATTGTACTTGCTGCCTTGGAACAAAGAAATGGCAAAACAGAACTCTGGCTAGCTCACACACAGCATTTTGCACAGTAGTCTAGTAGGGCCTGGAATTCCAGCCATCACAGTACCATTTCCCTACCCCAACTTAACATGGATGGTTTTGACTATTTTGACTAGCAAATACAGGAACTGTCAAGGAAGCATAAAGGAATCTGGACCAGGAGCCAGCTTAGTCGTGATCATAGCAATTACTTGCTTTGGTTGCTGATTTCCAGTGAATTTTATTGTTAATATATTGTCCTCAGAGAGGACTTATCTAATAAGCAGGCCAAGAATGTTATCCGAAGAGATATTTGCAGTTGTCCTTAGGAACACAACTGATGCTTGCATCTCTTCTTTTCTTACTGTTACAAACTGAATTTACCCACTGGACTAGGAGGTAACATCCATGTCCGTAAGTATGCAAGGCTGACCCTGGAAGCTGCACTTTGCTCAAAGTTTTCATGTGGCTATTTCAGCTACGTTACAAGTCACACTTTTATGATGTGTCATAATGTGTTTGCAGAGCTCATCCCTCTCCTAGACTTACTGGTTCATCCTGGCCAGCACACCCTTGAAATAGGACCTGAAAGTAAAACCATTAGGATGTATTGGTCACCAGAGCCCTAATGGACTTGGCCAAAGTGTAGGCACCTAAGCCTCCAGTTGGGGTTTCCAAAGTCCATTCGAGAATAGGTCGTCGAAGCCCTTCCTGTCTGAAGACAAGAAGGTCACTGGGTCAGGCAGAACCTTCTGGTAAATTAAAGCCTTTTAAAGTGTACAAGTATCAGTTCCCATCACGCAGACTAAAGGTCACAAACATTGAATTGCTTACAGTGATGGTAACAAACTCAACTAGAAAGGGGAGCCATAGCTTTGCGTCAGGTTGGCTTAGAAAACCACATATTAACATTATCTGTGTTCTACTGCATTTTTATTTATTTTGTCAAATGATTCCCAATTACATTTTAATTTGGTTTGGGCCATGTTTGATATCTCTGCTGTATTGTATGTTGAATGTATCAAACTGTAGCATTTGCAGAGGGATTGGAGACATCGAATTACAATTTCCTAATATTGCGAAGCAGGAAATATTGTAAGACCTTGGTTGTTCCAGGGCTCTGTGTACTTAGCTCCATCCCCGCCTGGACTTTAAAATGATAATACAAAGGAAGGTGCTGCCTTTTTATGCCCATCACCGTGGAAATTCACTGTCATATGAGTTTAGTTTTGTTATTTCCTCTTGTCTATTCTTTTTGGTTTTATTTTTTGTGCTTCTCCTTTTTCTTTAGCTTCCTTTATTTTTTCTTGTTCCCTTTGTCCACTCCCCATCCCCACTCTAGCATTTCATTAAATGCTTAAAAGATTGAAAAATAAATCTTTTAGTCAGGAAATGGGAGACCTGAGCTTGAATCTAATCTCTGACATTTATTAGTTGTGCAATCATGGGCAAAAAAACACTTACTGTCTTGGGGACTCTGTTTTCTTGGATAATAATAGTTTATACAACTGAAAACACCCTAGAGATGTGATTTATTGTAAAATCAGTGCTTGGGGGAAAAAGTTACTGTAAAACTCTAGCAAATAATTTTTTTCTAATGTTTTATTTTCCATTTATGTTTTTAAGAATCTTTCCAGTATTTTAAATTGATCACATAACAGAAATTCTGGGAAACAGAAATCTAATTTTTTCAAATATAAAATATCTTTTTAGAGAAGAAAATGTAATTACTGTTCTGTGCATACATTTGTTTCAGGAATATTAAAAAGAAGTTTCAGTGCTTCTGGAGGAGAAAGACAGTCTCATGGAAGGTCTGTGAAATTTTAGCTTTCAGTAATATTTTAAGCTTTGCAAAGTCAGGATATTGCTAATTGGGCTGGCTGCTGGAAAAAAAAAGCCTTATGTTTTACATTAAGTAAGAGGTTAGGACATATCATGTTAATTTTCATTCATGGGACTGGTTACTATGTATACATTGATAATAAAAGAATGTTTTCAGAGAGTGTTTGAAAGAGGTAGGTAGAAAGCAAATATTCCAGTTCACACAGAGAAAATATGTCAAATTAAGAACAAGTTTGTTCTAATTTGCTATGACCCAGTATCGGAATTTATTAAGAAGTTATTGTAAGGAATAGGTCTTTGAAATGCCCTAGATTCTTCATTTTGCACAATGAACCCCCAAACCAGCTCCCCTATGCCACATAGAACAGTCTAGATTAAAGAAATTGTCTATCCTAAAGATACCATTTCTTGAATTATCATGGAAAATTTTTGTCACCTGATAAGTCCTTGAGTAACCAATTTTTTGAAAGTAATAATTGCATTCCTGTATCATCAGAAGGCAACAAACTCAGTTTGAGCCTTGAAACATCCCTTGTAATGGTGGTATGATGGTGAGGTCTCTGGTGAGACCCAGTTCTAGGGAAAATCGGAGCTGACTGGGCAGACTAGTTGTGTTGATGGAAAACAGTGAACGCTCTGAGAGAGGACATTAGTGCCTGCAGGAGATGTAGGCAGTGCACAGACAGCATATTCTGAGGGATACAGGTCCTGACTTAAGCATAATTGAGCCTTCAACAAACAAAGAAAAATTTATCGAGCATAGTACAATTGGCTAGAAAGACAGAAAATAAAAGATCATAAGAAATTGGCCTCAAACCTTATTGACTGAGGAGATATGGCTATACTCTTGAAAAGACAGCAAAAATGAAAGGCACATGTGTGTGTCTAATGGATGGCATAGAAACAATAACAAGAAAGAAGAATAAGAAAAGGATTTCTTGGATTTCATTGAGATAATCCACGAGGCTTTTGAAAGAACATATGTAGTCCTTAAAAAGTGTTATAAAGGGCAGCATGTTGTTTACCATATAATTGATTTTGTATATTTTCATAGATGTGTTTTTACTGACCTTTGATAAAAGATTATCTTATAAATTATTTAAACATAAATGAGCTACTAGAATGTAAAACATTTGTCAAGAGGGCGAGCCAATCAGTCAGCGAGTGCTGTTTAATGTCTGCCGTGTTCCAGGTACTGTGTAGGAGCTGATAGTACAGCACACTGAATCAGCAGAACAATCCCTGCCCTAGAGGAGGTTTCCTTCTAGCAGGAGGTGATAAGTATGTGGCCTAACCATAGAGAGAATAAATACAAGATGACCAGGGTGGGAGTGAGGGAGGGAGCCCCTACTGTGAGGAAGTAATGTTGGAGCTGTGTCTTGAAGGAGGAGAGTGATTCTGTGAGGTGGAGGTTATGGGAGCCTTCATTCCAGGCTTGGGGAAGCAAGCAGTGCAAAGGAAGGGAGTTCTTTTTCTGGAGGGGGATAGCATTTTCCATCATGAGTCTTTTGGAACTGTCTTGGATCATCCATCATATTGTTGAGAAGAGCTAAGTAGCTGATCATCACACCATGTTACTGTTACTGTGTACAATGTTGTCCTGGTTCTGTTCACTTCACTTTGCATCAGTTCATGGAAGTCTTTGCATTTTTTTTTCTGAAATCATCTTGCTTGTCATTTCTTATAGCACAATAGTATTCCATCACAATTATATACCACAGCACTTTATTGAGTAGAGGAGAGACATGGTCAGATCTTTGCTTGAGGAAAAACACTTTGGCAACAAAACCATTGAATAGCATCTAGGAAAAATGTTGTTAAAAAGCAAATCAATGTAATCATTTTGGTTGTAGTGACTTATACATGAGACAGTATATCTTTTAGAGACTATGAAGGAGAGGAAGACAATCTCTACTCTCCTAGAACTTAGGATCTCGTAGAGGAAAAAAAGACATGTATACAAAAGATTGGTGTCTTCTTTTCTATAAGCATGTTTGACAGCCTTCTAATGAAAAAAAACAGCAGAAAGTTTTGGTAATTTTAAATGTTCCTTTAAGTTACCTTAGGAGTTGAGAAACACAGAATGTATCACTTTATGGGTGGGTCAATAGCATAAAAAATAAAGTTAAATTCAGTCACAGACATTGTAATTGCTGAAAGAATTTGAGATGTAAGACATGTAACATGGTCAAGGGAAGGAGAAAGTGTATCTGAACCAGCCATGATGGACAGTGCTTCTCAATTCATGCTGAGTTTTAGCATCAAAGCCAAAACATACAATGCCCTTAAATGCAGGTTCCTTCCTTTGACAAGCTTTTGAAGTCCCAAAGGCAAAAAACCCACCAGCTCTTCCCCCATAAAGCTGCCCCTAAACAATGAGAAGGAGTAAATCAAATGCCCCGATTACAGGCAGGAAAAACTTATACCTTCAGCTCTATATCAGAGAGTCAAGTCGTTGAGTGACCTAGTGAAACAGGGTCGGACGAGAGTCTGAAGCAGAATATTTGTGAGAGAGATGCTGTGCAGATGGAAATAAAGTCTGTCAGCTCATTGGCTCCGAGAAGTGACTGAGAATGAAGAACCTAGGGCAACAGTGAGGTTGTGAGGCTGCTTAACTGAAGGATGGTGGTGCCTGGGACACAAATGGGGGTGTTTGGAAGAGGGCATGTCTTGGAGGAAAAGTCCCCCAAGTCTGTTTTTGACACGTTCATTTTGACTTGGTCATGAGGCATTCAATGGAAAATGATGAACGGCCAGTCGGTGATTTGAGGCTAGAACTCAGGAAGGAGAGTTGGGCTAGATATGTCAATTTGGTGGGGGCTGTTGTGTGTCCTTGGTTCTCAAGGAGGACCATGTCACCAGGGAGGTGATGCTGAGATGTGCAAGTAATTGGATTTAAGTGGGGGAGGACTGTGCAGAGTCCCCAGTCTCATTTTCTCCTCTGGAACCATCTGAGTCCAGTGGTGAGATATGGATCAGGGCCACTGACGATGGCAGTACTCATCAACATAGAGATGTTAATTAGGCCCAAGTGACTTAAAGAAGTCACCAGGAAAGAGAACATAGAGAGAGAAGAGGGCCTAGGACAAGTTCTTGGAGGTTTAGCCACAATTAGGGAGGCATGTTATAAAGGATGGTCCTTCAAAGGAACCTGAGAAGAAGTTATGTGGGGAGGAGGAGAATCAAGAGAGTGATACCATTAGAACTCAGAAAGAAAGGCATTTTCAGGAGGGGGTGGTCCCCCTTGTCAAATGTCACAGAGAGATCAGTAAATAGGTCTGGGAAAAGGTCATTTGGTTTGGCAAGAAATAATTGGTAGCTTTAGAGAGGGCAGTTTTAACTGAGAGATTAAATCCAGTCTGATCACATTCGTGAGACCTTCACTGATACCTGTATCCAAAAGTAGTCTCTCCCAACTTGGAACACTGCCAGCACATACTTACACCTCTCTGATGCATTTATCAACTTTACTTATTATTAAACTTATTTCTAGATGTCTTATCTCCCCTACAAAATCATAATTCTTTGTGGGCAAAGACCCTGTCTCATGCATTTTTGTATTGGTGCCTTGAAGAGACAAAAGAACTCACTAAATGTTACTTAAAAAAATGAAACAATTTTCAAGGTCCTGGGGTGGGCAGGGAGCAAAAAAGAGAAGGAGAGAGAGCTAGAATGAGACCTTATAATAGAAAGTGCACCAGTCCAGTCTGGATTGAGCAGCTAACAGGAATTATAATTCATAAATTTTCTCCTTTCTGACTAAGGACATCACCCTAATTTGAACTCAGGTCTCGTAAACTACAAGCACCTGAGACGCAAGCATCCCACACCAGTGACAAGTTCCATCCGTCTTGCCATGAGGCAGTTTAGAGATTCCTGAGCCTGAAAACCCATCGGCCATCCTGGAGCCTAGAACCTTGGCCAGTGCCATGAGCTGGAAGCCCTGGTTTTTCCCTTGTCCTGTTGCTTAGGCAACAAAGTTTCTCCCCGCCCGCCTGCATCCTGTTGCCACGGTAACAGGCCAGAGGGAGCAGGCAGCCTTGAGCGGTCCAAGGTTTTCAGTAGCCAGGCTCTGACTGTGGGCCTACAGCTCTTCCTCTGCTGACTTCATTTATGTATATCTGTATATATATGTGCGTGCAGGTGTGTTTGGCATTTATATTTAAAGATGACTTAAATTCAGTTTTTGCAGGAATAACTGCAGGGCCATTGTGTGATCTCAGAGTTGATGGAGTCGGCCTCTCATTAACAGCTGTTGCTGCTTTTTTCAGAGCTTTCCCCATCATCTGCGCTGCCTATTTTTCTCATAATCTCTATGCTAATTTTACTTAAACTGAGCCAACTGGTCTTGGCTTGCCTAGAACCAACTTAACTTATCTGAACAGTCAACGGGAAATGTCATCCCCAGGCCAGTCAGAATTACCGTGTGCATGCTTTCTCTATGAAGGAGCTGAAACTGGATGCTTTATTATTTCCTTGTGCTTTATGATCCTCAAACCTGATTGAATAATTTTCACTTTTAATGATATGCATAGGACTTGGGAACGCTCTGGAAAAGAGTTTGGTTTCCTGACAGTCCCCTCAAAGAATTCCTCATAGGATTACCCAGGAAACCACAGTTAGAGGCCATTTGGTGGAGTGTAAAGAGTATTGAACGTGGAGTCACAGGACCTGAGTTCAAATCTTGTGTGACCGAGGCAAGTCACTATGTCCTCTCTTTAAAATGAGGGGGTTAGCCGGCAATAGCTAACATTTATGTAATGTTTTAAGGTTTGAAAGCGTCTCTCTCTCTCCCTCTGGCTTCCTCTTTCCTCCCTATATAAAATCTCAGTTGATCCTCACAACAGTTTTGTGATGTAGCTGCTGTTATTGTCCCCATTTTACAGATGAGGAAACTGAGGCAGTAGAGGTAGAGAGAATTTCCTATGACCACAACAGCTAGTGAATATCAGAGGCAGGAGACTCGGGAGATTCGGGTCTCGGAATCATAGGTCGTGAGCCAGAAGGGAACTTGGAGCAATCCACTCCAAAGGCCTAATTTTATAGGTGAGGGGAATGAAAGGCTGGTGGAGTAAAGAGAATTGCTCCAGGGCATACAGATAGTTAAGTGTCAGAAATGAGATTTGCATGAAGGTCTTTTGTTTTCAGAGCCAGGGTCTTTCCACAATATCATTGCCACCTTCTGACTCAGAAGCCCTTCACTCCATCCACCATACCACAGACTGCCTCTAAGGTGCCTTCTGTGTTGCAGTGAAGCTTCTTATATTTCCATTTGCAAAAGAATTAGCTCAATAGTTAATTTTCTGATCATTTAACCCACAGTGAATGTTTTTAAGTCTGAATTTTTCTGCTTGGTTTTATCAAGTTTTCACCCTATTTGGGCTGTGTAGTATGCTTGTAGTTGGAAGGCTTCCACCAAGAATGAATACTCCCCTCCCCTAATTAGCCTGGCATAAGGAAGAAGCCACATTGGATGTTAGAAGAGAGATGCATTAGTCTCAGTTCTGCAGTAGTGTTGGCTTCATAACCAGTCTTTATCAGGTCACTTTAATTTTGTAAGCCTGGTTTGGCTTATCTGTAATCTTGCTGATGAGTTGGGAGAATTGGTCTTAAGAGCCAGGAATTCCTTCCTTTGACACATACCAGCTGGGTGTAACTTCTCAATGCCCTCCCTGGATGACTCTTTAAAAGCAGTGTTGGCTGATCTGCATTGGTGAATGCAGATCCATCTACATCCAGTCTGTACTGGATTTTCCCAGCTGAGAGTTCCCTAAATGAATGAAATCACAAGTCTTGTCAAAATCTCATTAAGTTGCTTTTTCTGCTCCATTCTCAGACCAGGAAATGAGGTCAGATTCAGTCATGTTAGACCAAAAAGGCCATCCTGGATCTTCCAAAGCAGATTCCTTTAACGTATTGCTACGTTCCAGTCCTGGGCCCTGTGAAGTCACACGCTTCCACTTGCTTGTCCTCGCATGCAGTGACTGTTCACTACAACCCTAATAAACTGTTTGAATTGAAAATGCTGCAGCATTTGTTAAAGAGCTGAAATTCTCCATGTCACCATGCTCTGCAGTTGAGTCTGTCCCAGAATTAATGGTCAGCCCTACCTGTTGGCTGGTAGGTGATGCTACTTTGAGTCACAATTAGACTCTCCTTCCTCCTTTTTAAATTCCAGGTGACCTAATTGTCTTCTAACTAATATAATAAATGCACACCACTGCTCATGTACTTTTCATTTCAGTTTCTATTTGCAAATGATTAGAACCCAAGTAAAAGTTGGCTGTAAACATAAGTTAGATAACCACAAGAGTTTCTACTCTCCAAACACTATCTAAAAGACTATTCTTTAGGTAAGATTTCATATAAGTTACAATTCTATGCTAAATCCAGTCGCCCAGCAAAAAGGAATTTTCAAAAGCACCTAAGTAATTATGATTTAAAAAATCCCTAATAATCATTAAAGATTGATTTAAAATTATATTTTGTTTGTATCAAACGAGTATTTCTAGTATTGAAGTGACATGTCAAGGCCAAAATGAGCAGACTCACACAGAAAAATATTGAAATGCTAGCATCTTCATAGTATTCCTCAGTGCAATGCAGTCAGTTAAGTAACAGAAATCTGAACTTTGATTCTCTGTCTCAAAAGCCCATGCCTGGAGACTTGAGTGAAAAACTCATGGGGGCTTCCTTCACAGTACACTTGGTATAAAGTGAAGTCTGCTAGCAACTTACAAAATGGGAAGACAATCTGGAACAGAGGGTGAAAGAAGCGGGGTAGGATAGGGTGGGAAAATTGGGGGTAGGAATTGGCAACATGGAGCAGTATTGGCAGTATGGAACTTTTGGAATAATTCAAGTCATGAGACCTGGAAAATCATGTGTCTTACAGGTTTTTTGGACACAGCGAAAATGAAAGGATTTTTTTTAAAAGAGTGTATATACTTAAATTTTTTTAAAAAAATGTGTTTCCTTAATTAAAAAAGTCTTAAGAGATATTTCTAAATGTTTGTAATGTCATAGTCTTTTTTTTTGAATGAAATTTCTATTTCCATTTTTTTTTGTTTTTACATCCCCTACATTTCCCAATGTCTCCTGGCTTCTCTCCCTCCCAGAGAGTAAATCACTTCTGATGAAGAATAAAAAAGAAGAAAAAACAGTTCAACAAAACTAACCTACATATTGAAAAAATCTGATGTTCTATGCAGGCTGCATTCATGCCCACAGTTCCCCACCTCTGCAAAGAAGCAGAGAGTAAGGCTTTCTCTGTCTCTTCCTTGGTGGCCAGTTTCATCATTAGACATTTGTAGCATTTAATTTGGGTTGTTTTCTTTTTTATTCTTTCTACTTACGTTATTATGGTCTTTGGGTATGTTGTTTTCATCATTCTGCTTTTCAGATGATTCTTCCCACACTTCTCTGTTTTCACCACGGTCATTGTTTCTCACAGCATAGCCATATTCCATTACATTCATGTGCTACAACTTTTTTTTTTTAGCCATTCCCCAACTGATGAGCATCTGGAGGCCTTCCTTTCTATAAATGACCTCCTTGGGTTATATGCCTAATAGAATAATGTTTGGAGCAAGTACTTTGGACCTTTTCTTCACCCTCATGTGATTTCATGTTGCGTTCCACAATGAATGAATGAATATACTTCCTATATGACAAACATTCTACTAAGTGCCCTGGACGTGAACACAAAAAGCAGGAGAGTCCCTGCCCTTACAGAATGTACATTCATACACAGGGACTTGTCGGCCGGGGGGAGTGTGTTTTGGTCTGGGAAGCCCCAGGGATGGTGAGGGGACTCAGAGTATCTGAATGGCACATCCTTTCTAGGAATGACAGTGTTGAGTTGATCATTATTCTCAGAGTCAGAGGTGGAAAGTGGGGTGGGGAAGAGGGTGCTGTGAGGATGTCCGGGGTGGGGGAGCAGCAGTAGCAGGGTGGGGCTGGGGCAAGCCTTGGCAGGATGAGCTCAGAAGAGCTGGGGGGAGGAGCTTAGAATGTTGGACCAAACCTGAGCTGATCCTCTTCTTCCAAGGGCCTAGGATGTCAGCGTCTCTAGCTTACTGTGGCCTCTCAGTGTTTCTGGGGTGGGACTAGGTTTTCTGCTTCTTATCTGGTATAACTCAAATCTTCTAGCATTAGAATGTCACGTTAATAAATCTTCCTTTTTTTCCCCAGGGAATACACTGGCGGAATAGCATCACGACCAAGACCAGGTAATTTAACATTTATATCCAATGCTATATACACATACATATATGAAATTTGTTAAAGCCTCTTTCAAGTACATTGCCAGCTGTGTTACAGTTTGATGTCTTTCCTCCTTTTATTTCTTCAGCTTTGCTGCCTCTTGACCTGCTTCTGAAAGTGCCATCACTCATGTTCAGGGCCCACGTTAAGAAAATAGAGGCCTCGTTAGTGACAGGGTGGCAGTCCCATAGCCTCCCAGCTGTGATTCTTCGCAATCTCAAAGATCATGGTAGTACTTATTAGATCATTTTGATGTCGAACAAACAATAGGAGAACGCAGAATGATAGTTGGGCCAGAAGTATCTGAATGATCCTTGAGATGTCCTTTGAATAAGAGCCGCAGGAAGCCCCCATTATGTCTGTCCACCCTTATGAGTGCAGTGATTCAGTGGATTCAAGTGCTTTCTGGGTTCACTTATTTGATGGGAAGATTACAGGCTATTTCTCCGTAATTTGCATTTCTGTCTTGGGGCATTTAAGGGGGAGGGAATGTTAACCAGCTGAACTATTGACACTTTAAAGGACACCTGCTAACCATGTGTTAGTTACATGCATGGATTTGACAAAGCTCACGTAATACAGCCATTAAGAAAACTCGCTTTTCCCACCTCTTATTGCTATTCTGATTGATATTGCTGGCCCCTTTAGATTTGAATGAAGCACACTGTATCCTCAATAATTCAGGAATTTTAAGGTTCTCACTGATGTTTACATAGGGTCCTTTATGCTCATTAGCATAATTTGGGGATGAGAATGTTTCCTTCTGTTTATAAGTGCTACAAAATAATGTAAAAAAAATTCCTAAAATAAAAATAAAGGCTTTAGTGGGACCACAGAACCTATGATTCTACCTTTAAAGTTTGAATCTAGGACCTAAAGTCTGAATTCCATTATTTTGGTGAATGGGCATGGTACTTTATATTAACAAATAATTTATACATATAAATATATTTAGATATAATGGCTTATATCTAAATAGATAAACAAATCTACTGAAATAAATATATGTGTACACATGTAAATTTATATAGTGTTTTATATAAAATATCTAAACATATAAATTTTTCTATATTTCTATATGAATACATTTATACACGATGTTTTATATACAAATATAGAAACCTGTTCATATGTACATAGATATATTTCCCCACGTTTGTCCTTTTTCTTCCCATTGGTGGAGTGAAAACAAAATAAACTTACATGATTTCATGTACAAAGCTACAAATGTGAGTATAGACCATGATGTCCGGCATGGGTTGGGGAGCAATTAATTTTATTTGGGGCTCTCTTAACCATTAGCTGTAGCTCAGTAGGACAGTTGGATTATGTGCTGTATTGACCACTATGTGGTTTGAGTGTTTTAAGATAAAGATCTAGGCCTAACTCCATCACCAAGGTTTGTCTGATGAGATGAAATTCAGTTAGTCATTTGGCAAGCATTAAGCACCATCTGTGTGCAAGCATTAAGAACCTTCTGTGTGCCTTGGCTGTGGCTATCAATGTTGGGGTAAGCCATGTGGGTAGGCTGTTGTGCTCCAACACAAAGACTAAATGAAATAGTCCCTCCCTTCACTTACAAAGTATCAGAGGAGACCACTTGTACAAACCTAGGCATATTGTATACAGAATGAAATAATGCAAGTTAATTGAGTGATAGAAAGGAGGAAAGTATGAGTGACTGCGAGGTGGGAGCAGTAGGTGGGTGTTGGGAAAGTCTTCATCTAGGATGTGGCCTTTTGGCTGCACTTTGAAGGAAGCTAGGAATTCTGAGAGGCAAAGGAAGGAAGGAAATGCCTTCTAGGCATGGGGCACAGACAGTGCAAAGGCCCAGAGATGGGAGATGCAGTATCATAGGCTGATTCACTAGAATGCAGCCTGTGTGAAGAGGGGCAGTGTGCATGGTAGGGCTGGAAGGACAGGCAGAGCCAGCTTAGAAAGGGAGCAGAGGGGTTTCCATTTGATGCGAGAGGTATTAAAGAGACAGGGCAGTTTATCGAGCAGACAGTGACATGCTCAGACCTTTTTTTTCCCCACTTAATAGCATTTTATTTTTTTCCAATTAGATATAAAGATAGTTTTCAATACCCACTTCTATAAGAGTTGAATTCCAAATTTTTTCTCCCTCCCCTCCCCTCTCCCCAAGGCAGCGAGCAACCTGAGACAGGATACACGTGTACAGTCATGTTAAATACATTTCCACATTAGGTTGTGAGAGAAGAATCAGAACAAAAGGGGGAAAGCACTGGAAAGATAAAACAAAAAAGCAGTGAAAATAGTTTGCTTCGTTCTGCATTCAGGCTCCATAGCTCTTTCTCTGGATGTGGATGGCATTTTCCATCACGAGTCTTTTGGAATTCAGACCTTTGCTTTAGTAAAACTGCTTTGCATCTATGTAGGGGATGCATTGGAGAGCAGAGAGAGGCCAGGAGACCAATTAGGAAGTGACTGAGATATTTCTATACATTTCTACAGCACTTACTGTGTTCCAGCCACTGACTGGGCTGAGCACTTTACAATTGCAATCCTATTTGATTCTCACAATGGCCCTCCAAAGCAGGGCTGTTATTGTGCCCATTTCACAGAAGAGGAAACTGAGGCAAACCGAGGTGAAGTCACTTGCCCAGGATCGTAGAACTAGTAAGTGTCTGAAGCTGAATTTGAACTCAGGTGTTCCTGACTCCACTGAGGCACCTGGACGCCTAAGGCAAGAGGCCATGCCGATGTGAACTAGGGTGCTGGCCATATGGGAAGGGAGAAAGGTGCTGATGCTGGGAAGGTCATGAAGGTAGACGCCTTGATGCTTGGTAACTGATTGGCAACGTGGCCCAAATGGGAGGGAGGAGAAGAGGATCCTGAGGCTGGAACCGGGGTGGCAGCAGATGGTGACTGATTATTGGCTGGGATTTGATAGCCAACGGAGAAGAATAACTTAGAAATTTATTATGCGCACACAGACACATAAGCAGTCAATAATTCTGTGTCCAACTGATGTACAACAGAATCATCAGATTGTTTTCCTGAGACACATGCTGTTAGTCAAAGAGGAGACGATATTCTTATTTTAATGAAATAAGAACATATCTTCTCTTGAGTCTTTGATCAATTCGTTTACATTCTAGAATCATCCTCATTTAATCTACTATCATCCTTAAAGGCCCAGATCTTTATACCATATAATCCTTAATGCTGAAATGAGATAATATTTGTAAAGGGATTGGCACAGTGTGGGAATACAGTAGGCACTTAATTTATGTCGCTTCTGATTTTCTTTAAAAAGAATTTCTTTTTTTTTTAAGTTAGATGTAGAATATTTTGGACCTTTCTTTATATCTCCAGTGCTAAGCATAGTCTTCAACACATAGTAGGTGCTTAATAAATATACATTTGCTTCCTTTAATACTTTAAAAGTTGGTGGTGAACAGCAATGTGTATTGATGTAAGCACTTTTTATTCTTAATGTCCTGATTCTAATGTGACTCTGTGGTGGACATATTTACATCTTTGATTATCTACCATTAAGACAGATAAAAATGATGCATTTTTAGTTTCCCTTCCTGCCTGTCAGCCCACAGGATCCCAGTGTCTCTCTCTACATAGGCTTTCTCACTCTATCTAATTCTAACTAACTAATATTCATAACTAGTATTATTCCCTATTTGTAACTAGTCTGGACATCTAGGTAATGTAATGGAAAGAGCACCATACCTGGACTGAGGACCAGAGTTCAAGTCCAGCCTCAGACACAGACTAGCTGTGTGACCCTGGACAAGTCACTTAACCCCATTTGCCTCAATTTCGTCATCTGTAAGATGAGCTAGAGAAAGAAATGGCAAATCACTCCAGAATCTCTGCCAAGAAAACCCCAAATGGAGTCACAGAGAGGCAGACATCACTGAAAATGACTCAACAATAATAAATGTAACTGGTTTAAAAGAACCTAGCTATCTGTGCTTGATAAAGAATCAATCTAACATGCTAATACATGAAATGCAGCATTTGGTGATCCCATGTTTTGCCCATTTAAGAAGGCTAGTTTCCTGGAGTTCCAAAATGAAACTGTTAGACGTGGTCTCCCCTATGGGATACTAGGGCATACTCAAAGGAGTAGAGCAGGAAGGGATGTTAGGGGACCATTTGACGAATGACACACTGACAGTCCTGGATGTGGAAGGGTCTTGAACGAGGAGGCAGCTGGGCTGTATTTGAACTCAGGTCTCTTCACTCCAAATCCAGAGTATTTTGCAGTTGATCCCATCCCATGGCCCACCATAGCATAATGTAAATAGCCATGGACTTGGAATTGGCAGAGACCTTGGTTGATTCAAGGCCTTTCTGGGACACTTGCTGGCCTTGGAACTACGAGCAAGTCATAACCTCTTCAGATGGCATCTGGTTTGTCAGGGGGGGATCATTGACAGCAAAGGGTTGTCTTGAATGGAGGGAGTATTGGACCTGGACTCCCGATGCCCTGGCTTAGAATCTTGCCTTTGGCACTCTCTGGTCATATGACTAGTCAACTTTGGGCCTCAGCTTGTTCATCTGTAAAATGGGGCAGAGGGGGTCATACTTGCAGCACCTACCTCACAGTGTTATGACACCAAAATGAGATAATGTTGATACAAAGCTTTGCAAACCTTGAAGCACATTCTAAAGGTCAGCTGTTGTTATTAGACCAGTATGACAGCATTCGGTACTAAATAACTTCAGATTTGACTTAAACTTTTCCACCACAATTTTTCCATAGAGATTTATCAAAAAACTGATGTAAAAGAGAGAACAAATTTAATAAATGTCCTCTTGACTTGATGCTAAATTGTCATCATCATCATCATCATTATTATTAATTTACATAAAAACTTTTAGAACCTTAAAGCACTATGTAAATGTCAGCTATTAATATAATGCAAGTATTATGGTGTTCAGTGCCCAGCATCCCAGTGCAAATGCAGTTTGAATTCTCCCTCAGCAGATTATTCCATAGAGACCTATTGAAAAGCCAAGGTAGAAGAGAGGATAGAGTTTATTGAATGTCCTTTTGGCTCCCCGCCTAAGTTCTTTTAAGCCAACTCATTTGCTTGGTTGATTTATTTTGCACATATATACATCTTATTAATTTTAAAGCAGTCTTGGGTAAATTCATTAGTCATTACTGAATTGATAATTAATTTATATACTATAATTCAGAAACTTTGAAGCCTTGAATTCCTGAATGGTTAATTAAAGTTTTGTGAATTTTTTTTTTGCCAAGAAAAAAAATTGATTTCCTTAATGTTGTGAAAGAAAAAAACTTAAGAGGTTTTAACAATCCTTAGCAAATCTTTACTTGACCTGTAAAACCACACTTGTCAAACGATAGTTGTTTATTGTATGCTTATGGTGTGCAGGGCACTGTGAAGGAAGCAGAAATAGGGAGGCAGTGTGGTACAATGGAGAGTGCACCATCTCTGGATCTGGGAAAGACTGGGTTAAAATATCCCTGATGCTTAATGTGACCTTCCTCAAGTCACTTACCTTTCCTGGGCTAAAGTTTCCTCATCTGTAAAGTGAAAGTCTGGACTGCTTAACTTCTGAGGTCCCTCCCAGACATGAATATGTGTGTGTGTGTGTGTGTGTGTGTGTGAACACACCAAGTGTTAAATAATGATGCTACGTTAATAAAAAGGAACAGTAAGAAAGTTGTCACAAACCCCTGGTGGGATTTGTTATTCGACTGGCGGTAAGTGTTCTGTCAGAGGTAAAACGCATCAGCATTTATTTGGCCTCTGGTGCTTTAGTATTTCTTTTAAAAAGCCCACCTTTCACATTGATTGACCTGCGATCTGGGACTGGGGAGAGAGCTTGGTTAATTTCACTGAGATTGACAATATTTTTTAGGCAAGTCACCAGACTGGCAGAGCGGATTCTGGTAAAACAGAAATAGTGCTCTCTGATTTCTCAGCTGTTAATGATGATATTTTCTTATTAGATGCTGCAGAACCTATTTTTAGATTTGTCTTTTGTTCATAAAGGTCAGACCCAAATAAAGCAGTTGAAGCATGAGCTGAATGAATACCCCTGCCTGTACAGCTCATACTTCCATTACCCCAATTTACCTCCTCCTCGGAGGCTTCAAAAATCTTCCTTCAAGTTGGGTATTGAAGCCTTGGTATTGGTTTTCTTTACCAATTAGTTTCTTTTAAAAACCAATTGGTTTTTCACCAATACCAAGCCAAAGTTTCTGGCTTACATTTCATTAGAATGCGTTAGTATGCATCGTTCACATTTTTAGAGTGTGGAAATCGCTGTGGTATCATGGTATCCATCAGGGTATCTAGCTTAAGACTCCTAACTGAAGTACCCCAGAACTTAAAGGTTGTACCCCACAATTTACCATCTAAGTGTCTGTACTGGTCCTTGACTTGCTGTTATTTCACGGGCATTAGTTTTATCTTGCTGGTTAGGGCACCCTATCTGAGAATGTGGAACATAGAGTAGGTACTTCATAAATGTTTGCTGGATTGAATCGAATAGCTGGCCCTTGAGAAAAATTTGTCAGCTAAGATCATAAACTCACAGACCTTAGAGATTTAAGCCCCTTAATTTTCTAGCTGAGAACACTGCAGTCCACACCCAGGTGAATTGCCCAAGATCACCCCAGGAAGAAACAGCAAAGTCTGTATTTGAACACAGAGCTTCAGACTCTAAATCCCATGCACTTCTTTCACACTGTGATCTTTTAAGGTAGAGTCGATGAAACTCTTCTTCCTCCCTTCTGCAGTGAGAACTGTGCATGGCACAATCAATCCCCAGGAGTCTAAATCATAAAGCATTTCTGTTGGGTGTTGGCTTCTCCATGGTCTGGTACTTGGAAGACCCAGAAACTCTTTGAAGCCTCCAAGGCCATTCATGGTGTTAGGAGGACTTACCCAAGTGATTCATAATCATCTTACTTTGGTAATTGAATCATTCATTCTAATTGCTCCCTCTAATTGCTTTAAGTTAAATAGGGCCTGCCTGTGATTAGGACATGCTGATGAAATTACCAAGGTTCATGCTGGCTTCAGTTTGAGCACTTTGTGAACTCACTTCTCACACTGGTTGAACCTTTTCCTTGTCAGGTATACAATGACTGTGCCCATCAAATTATGGGCTCCAAAGTTTTTTTTTCAAATTCTGCCTTAAAATTAAATTTTTATATTAGCAAGCATTTAATAAGCACCTGCTGTATTCAAGGCCCTGTGCCATGGGCTTAGGATACAAGACCAAAACACCCCCTGCCCTCAAGATGCTGTCATTCTTCTTTCTAACTTTTGGAGTTTTCATTTTTTCAGGAATTATCTTGCCAAACTTATTTAAATAAGGCCATTCAGTAGCATCCCTGTTTCCTTTTTGCATGGGGAAGGATACAGCATGGACTGTGAGAAATAATCCTGAACCTTTAAGGGGAGTGATTCCATTCTAATATTAAAAATAACAAGATTCTGCCGTGTGATCCTGGGAAAGTAATTTAACCCCAACTGCCCTTCCTCCCCCTCCAAAAAGCAAAAAACAAAACAAAACAAAAATAAACACCCCACAAGATTCAAGTGCAAATTGAGTAAGTGCCTCAATGCCTGTGGCCACTGGGCATTGCCCATCTCCTAATGAGGCAGTTTGGAAGAAAGCCGATCTCTTTCTCATATTATGAGAGTGAAGGTCAGTTGGGTTGACTCTTTGATCTGTTCTGTATCTTTGCTATATCTTTGATCTGACTGTATTGACAAGGACAAGGATGCCCTGTTGTCACTGGGATGAGTCCCCAGAGCAAGAAGAATCCCAGGAAATCCATCCTGAGTCTCTAGTTCTTTTTCCTCTTAAAAAGCCAAGTGAACCCGAAAAAGGTCATTTTCCAGAACTCATTCTCCTAGCACCCAAAGTATGAATTAAAGTCACTATTCAAGTGATAGATGAATCTAGGTTAGCTTCTTGGAAAAGGACATTGGTCAAGACACTTTTTTAAGCCTCAGTTTCCTTATCTGGAAAATGAAGGGATCAGACTAAATGGTCTAATCACTAATCTAAAAGTCAGCATTCAGTTTGAAAATAATAATTACTAGCATTTTTATGGCAGTTTAATGTTTGGAAAGCACTTTACAAAATTTTTTTCATCACAACAACCCTGGAAGATAGGGGCTGTCGTTATTCCTATTTTATAGATGAAAAAGCTGGGCAGACAAAAATTAAGTGACTCTTCCAGGGCTACACAGCTTATCAGTGTCTGAGGCTGGATTTGAACTCAGGTTTTCCTAATGCTAGACCTATTATTTTCTTCATCTGTAAAAGAAGATGGTGAGATGAGATGGTCTCAGAGGCCCCTTTCAGCTGTAGTTCTGTGGCCCTATATTTTTAACTTCCCCTCTGGTTTAAGTGCGTTTTTCTCATCATACAAGAAGAAGCGTCACCTGTGGAAGATTTCTAGAAAGGTGATTGTCATAGGGTAGAAAAGACTGTTTGCTTCCATAAGGAGCCCTCTGGATTCATCCCTTCCCAACTGGACTGCAAAATTCCTGGTTCTTAGGAGATGGGGTTTAGTAGCATGGTGGGCTGACCTGTCTTCCTTTTGTGGAATGCATTTGGACAACTGTACAGACAAGTGGCAAGTTATTTAACCTTGTTTGCCTTGGTTTCCTCATTTGTAAAATGAGCTGGAGAAGGAAATGGCAAACCACTCCATTATCTTTGCCAAGAAAACCCCAAGTGGGGTCATGAAGAGTCAGACACAATTGAAACAACACAACAAAAACATCAACAGACAAGTGGCACACAACCCCTTGTTCTAATTATTATCTAAATTGATGGCTTCAGTTCATACAGCAGGACTTTCAGTTGCAAAAGACCAGCCATGTGGAGCAATCAGTTCCAAAAGTATCAATGACTGGCAAGTAATTTAGCACTGGTGCTAAGATCTCTAAGCTGTTGGAGTCGCCATGCAAGATATTTTAATATGTCGTGAAACAAGAAAGCAAAACGACTATGATGAAAGTGTAAACGCAGCAAATTGCTCAAGTAATAATGCTGTATTGCTGCTTGCTTTCCAGATAATTGGATTATGTGTTTTCTGCAAGTTTGTAATCAGTTTAATCACTTAAAACTAGGAGTGGAATAACATGTTCCAGGATAATGATTTTTCTCCCCCCAAAGAAAATTCAACTTTATGTTTTCCAAAAGAAAAGCTAGTTGGCAAGTGCAATTTACTTGGTGTTTTAAGAAATTAAGTTGATACTAGACCCTCTATGGTTTCATTATTGTTTAAAAAGAAAATCAGGCTCTGAATTTTTTATTCAGAATGTAAGTGAAGAATCCACAGTTTTACAATTTTTTTTCTTAGTTTGGAGACTTCTTAGCACAGTGCTTGGCACATAGTAAGTACTTACTTGGTATTTATTTGATTTATTCATTGATTGACTGATTGACTTTTAAGTGAAGACCAAACATATCAGACAGTTTTTGTAGTGAGAAGGAGAAGATTGCAAATCGCCAATTTGCCATACTTGGTCAACCCAGAGCTTGAATTACAATCTCTCACCTACTTGAGTGTCTGTTCTAGCCTTTTAGGAAGAAATTATTTTAACAAAAATATGTTTACAATCAGATGCTCAATGTAAATGTTTGTTGTAATCCTTGCAAACTGCTAAGAAAGCCTAATGTTTTTGAAATTCTTGAAGATTTATTGAGGGAGAGATGCTTAAAATCTTGATAAAGGAAGATTGCCTAGTTTATCCTATCCTCAGCATTCAGCAATTGGTTTAGTTCCTTTAAATAGTAAAGAATGAAAATAAAGTGAAAACCATATGGATTATTTATTTTCATTTATTTTTTGTTTTTAAAGAAAAATCAGTTCAGTTGAAAGGACCACCTTTCTCCCCACCTTGGGGATGTTGGGGGGGAAAATGGTATTACAACTGGAGTAGGGAATGGGGCAGCTAGGTGCCGCCATAGTACACAGAGTGCCAGGCCTGGAGTCAGGAAGACTCCTCTTCTTGAGTTCATATCTAGCCTCAGATACTTACTACCTGTGTGACCTTGGGCAAGTCATTTACTTATCCCTCTTTGCCTTAGTTTCTTCATCTATAAAATGAGCTGTAGAAGGATGGCAAAACACTCCAGTATCTTTGCCAAGAAAACCCCATGTGGGGTCTCAAATGAAATGACAGAGCATCAGTAACAAAAGGGCATGTGGTAGGGATAAGAATCTTCATGTCAAGCTCCTTTCCTGAATCAGTCCATGAACAGTTATTAAGCAGCAGACACTTTATTGGATGCTGAGAGTGTAACGACAAAATGGAATGTTCCTCAAGGCTGCAATCCCATGTTTGATCACAGCTCCCTCTTCCCCTCTTCCTACCTCCAGTCCCAACCCCCTTGCACCCCTGTTGGCAGATCCTTTCTGAATCACCCTGGCAGTGTGGCTCTGGGGATGAGACTTCAGGATCATAGATTTAGACATGGACAGAACTTTAGGGGCGATCTAGTCCAGCCTTCCCCCCATTTTACAGATGAGAAACTCAAGACACCAAGTGTTTTACCTGGCACCTGTAAAGCCAAAGGATCAGGAAAGTAGCTTGCTGTCAAAGAATGGTTTCTTTCTTACAGTAAATCCCTAAATTCCCATTAAAAATCAAGTCCAAAAATTGAGGTCTCTAGATTAGCTCTCTCTGCTTATATTTAGGGCAACTGATAAGATACGTATTTGTGGTTGGCTGGCATCTCATTTTCTAACATGTATCATGATTTCTCTCCTGATACATTTTCAGAGTTAAATAGTCACTGGGAAGACCCAGGTGCTTATCTATGTAGGCACCTCAAACTGTGCAAGAATATAAAACCAACATTCTAACAATGTTGTCTCATATTCAAGCTTCAGAAAGTACACAGGGAGTGTTCCTGTTGTAATATCCATGTTGCCACACTGTGCTTGGCTGCTCTGGTTTGGGGGATGAGTCTGGGTAAAAAGAGACATCTTAAAAATTATGTTCAATAAGCAGGTTATGTGGAATCTTAGGCAGTGATGCTGCTGGTGGAAAACAGTGGCTGCTTTAGGCTTGGGAGATAAGTCCACTCTTTCAAATTTCAGTATATTCCCCATCCTAACCTTCCCCCACCACAAGGCAGTGTTCTAAATCACAGTCAAAGAGGTGATGCTGAAACAGGAGGGTGACACTCAAGACTCTGGAACTCTGGAATGCTCCTGGAAGTTATTTAAAGTGGGAAGTTGCATGGGCTCTTACTATTGGGTATTTTACATTGAGATTTTATGACTGAACCCATGAAAAATGTTTAAAAACATTTAATGATGCTACTTCAATATCTCCTTATATCCATTTACAGAGATGAGGGGTCATTAGCTATGGAACATTGCATATGCTGTCTGATTTTTTGTTGCAGTGGTATTGATTATTTTTGCTAATATGCTTTTTCTTTTTCCTCTTTTAAAACAAATTCTCTTATGGAATGACTCTCTAGAAGGGGAAGAACACAGGGGAAAATTCAGGCAACCAGTGTAATAACAGAATATATCAGCAGAATTTATTTAACAAATAAAAAGGGAGACCAAAGTATACCATTTGGATTGCAGATAATATTTTATTTTTACTTTTATATATTGAAAACAGATTTTATAATGTTCGTGGTGAGACTTTTTCAGCTTTTTAAAAACTCAGAAAAATTTGTTTACATGCTTTTAATGTAACTTTTCAAGTGAAGAGATACAAGCTCTTTTGGAAAACACTTCCATCAGAAGCTAGTAAGCATTAAATAATTGAATTAAACACTGTTAGAATCTTAATAAGAGAATGATTATTTCAGCTTCAGCCATCTAAGGTCTTGCCCAGAAAACCAAGAAATGAGGGTTTCAGGGAGGGTGTAAGGAAGTCAGCATTTATTAGGGGCCTACTACCCGTGTTTCCCCGATAATAAGACCTATCCCAAAAATAAGCCCTCCCCTTACTGTGTAAGATTCCTCTAAAATAAGCCCTCCCCCGAAAATAAGCCCTATTGAGATTGCTACTGTAGTGAAGATGATCCCCTGCGCTACATGCTACATTACGGTACCCTCTGTATGCACCGTCCCCCCTCACCCCCCGTGAAACGCATGCCGCGCTCCGAGCTGCATCCAGTCAGAGCTGCAGCAGTGAGCGCGTCATCCTGTTCTTCCCCAGTGATTTGCTTATTGAATAAAGGTACATTTTTTTGTTCACATTTACCTGTTTATTAAAATTGCTGTCAATGTTCATTAAAATAAGCCCTCCCCTGAAAATAAGCCCTTTGGTGTTTTTCTGTCCAAAAAAAATAATAAGACAGTGTCTTATTATCGGGGAAACATGGTATGTACCTGGGCATTGTGCTAAATATTGGGTAAGGAAAGAAAGGTGTTCTGTTACTCAATTCATTTCCACAAACATATTAAATATGAACCATGTGCAGGGCATTGATAGGATTACAGAGGTGACCATAAGATGAAACAAAGCTTGCCCTCAAAAGACATGGACACAAATATCTATCATGCAAGTCAGAACAGTATTGAGCACATAATCGAGATCAGAGAAGGGACTGAGCGATTTTGGGAGGAAGGGATCACTCTCAGCAGTCATGGTGGGATAGAGTGGGGGGGAGGATGCATGTGCTCTATGGTCTCACTCTTTGACCTTCATAAATGAGGAAAGATAGAGGCAAAGAAGAGAGTGTTGGAGAGGCCAGAGCAATGGAAAAGGGGCATTCGCGGCTACAAGGTTGATGGGGCCTGGGAGGAGTGGAAGGAGAATTGAGGTGATCATCAAAAGCAGTGTGCTGGCATTTTAATACCAATGGTCTGACTCTAACCGGAGGATTTGAAGTGAGTTAAAGAGAAGTTTCTACCTGATCCTGGGGAGAAAGCCAAGGTGAAAAAAATTATCTGTAACAGTAAAGATATAGAAGACTGTTTTTAATTGTACTTAGGTGTACATTTCTTTAAAAGTGATCTATAACGTTTTCCCTTGTCCTATTTAGTGTTGCTGTTTAATTGTTTTTATAAAGAGTTATATTTTTAATTTTTTGAAGGGTCATGAGTAGAAAATTATGCCAGCCTCAAAGTGGATAGGGCACTGGACGTGGAGTCAGGAGGACCTGGGCTCAGATCCTGCCTGAGACAATTGCTAGCTGTGTGACCTTTGTCAAGTTGTTCAGTCTCTCCAGGACCTTCGTCTTAAAAATAAGAGGGTTGGACACAATGGCCTTCTGAGGTCCCTTCTAGTACTAACTCATTGTAGGATATGTACTGAAAGCTTGGCTATTCTTAGAACATGGGTGATGGTAGCAAATACTAATTATGGGCAAAAATACCCAAGAGGAATAAAACAACCAATTAAACAAACTTTTCTCTGAATGGCAAATTAAAAAAAAATTAAATTATTTTTCCCTCCCACTCCCCTCCCCACTCCCTGTCCCCCCAAAAGAAAGAAAACCAAGTAATTGTAACAAATATTCATAGTCAAGCAAGACTAATTCCTACTTTGGCTGTGTCTCATTCTGCATATTGTAATGGTGAACTTTCAGAGCTAAATTTTCTAGTGACGAGGTGCTGTCAGGCCGATAGAAACAAAGGAATCATGTGTTCCAAAGTCCCAACTGGTGAAACTGTGCAGCTGTTCTGAAGGACTTTCCTTCTGCTAGGGAACTGAGAGTGGCTACTATTTTTTCCCCCAATTTTATACGTCCTTTGCAGAATTAAACACAGCAAAGTCCCATTGCTTATTACAATAGCATTCACTAATATTTACTTTAGGAAGCACAAAATGGAGGTCTCGTTCTAACTGTAGCATTATCCTCTCCAGCTTCCGCAGGGATCGCTGTGTCCCAGAGAAAAGTACGGCAGATCAGCGATCCCATTCAGCAAATCTTAATTCAGCTGCACAAAATTATCTACATTACCCAGGTAAGTGCCCCCTCCTATTCTTGCTCTTTTGTCTCCAATGTCTGCTGAAGGAACGACTTTAGATGCCTTGGAGCACTGGATTATTACTATCTCACTCTCCACCTCATCACGGTGGGAGCCTGTTTCTGGCCAACAGATAAGAAAGTTGGGTGAGTAACTAGGTCTCAGGGAGCCTGGGTCTCTGAGTTCCTCAGCTGTAAGTTATTGTATATTTTTGATGGCAAAGAAACAGAAGGAGCATGTATTTCAAAGACTAGCCATTCAGATTCTCGGATGTGGGACTGGCAGAGAGGATTGGACTCCCAGAAGAGCAGAGAGAGAACCAGAAGGGGCTGCTTAAATCTAGGCCTATCAAGGAATAGGAGTAAAATGGCAGACTGGTCAAAGGTAATACATACAATGATGTGCTAGAGACACACAGCCCTTGCTGGTTCTGGAGACCTGATTGTTATATTTTTAGTGTGGTTATTGATGTTCCTGGAAATAGGCAGACGCTATAAATCCAGGCTCCATTCATTGTTCCATTGATTGGCTAGACTTTAGAAAACTTTAATAATGCAGATGAAACTAAAGTGTGCGTCATGCCTCTTTTTATTTTTCTTTTTCAAAAAATATTTGCTAAATGTTAGTCAGGATACATAGCATATTGTTTAAACCATGATAGAATGTGTGTTGGGTTTATAGTAAGGAGCCTGGGTTTGAATCTCAGCTATGATACTTAGTAGCTTTGTGAACTTAGGCAAATCACTAAACTGCTTTGAAGTCTCTTTTCCTCAATTATAAACACAGAGACAAACACTTGTAATAATTCACACAGGACAAAACCCTCCGAACCAGGGATTTGGGGCCTTTTGTGTGAGAGAATCATTTGGCAGTTAGTAAAGCCTATGTTTACCTTTTCAAGATTTTTTAAAAGTATAAAATAAAAGATTTAGAATTATAAAGGAAAACCAATTATATGGCAATCCATCAAAATATTTGTGAAAAAGTTCAAGGGTGCTCAGTTAAAAACCTTTGCTCTGAACCTTGAAGAGCTGTATGTCTTCATCTCCCTAAAGAGTAGCACAGAGCCTGGCACTGAATAATGGTTTTCCGATGAATAAATGTGAATTATGATTATTAGCCTAATTTTTTTTTATTACACAGGGGTGTCCCAAAAGTCTTGGTGCTGCCTTAAGCCCTTAAAGCTGCACCAAGACTTTTGGGACAGCCTTTTATCAAAGGAGGTCGGTGGTTGAAATTGCAATCAATTATTCAAGTCATAAGAACAATGTGCTGTCAAATTCTTTGGCTGTCCAGTCAGCAAGCTTTTATTAAGAGCTTACTATGTGGCAAATGGTATGTTAAGGGCTTGGGAATAAAAAGAAAGTTAAAAACAGTTCCTTGTGATAGGTTATGATGACTTATGTCATGTAATAATAGAAGCGACGCTTATGTAGGTAATGCAGGCATCATTATGCTTATTTTACAGACGAGGAGCTAAGCTACAGAAAAGCTAGGTGATGTATCTGGGGTCACATGGCCTATCTGTGTTGAAGACAAGATTTGAACCCAAATATCGTGTGGTTGTAGTTTTACACATGGAAGAGTCTTTGGACGACACCTTGTCCAGTCCCCACATTTTACAGATGAGGAAACTGAGGCCCAGGCAGGCTGATTGGTTTGCCCAGGTCTCACAACCAGTAAATGTTTAAGGAAGTATTTGAACTCAGCTCTCTCCACAACCCCCCCAGGTCCAGCATTCTTTGCACAATATCACGCTTCCTCTCAAAATGGGACTTATTGTTTATTTCTGGACAGTGAAGTCATCTCATTGCTTTTTAAAAGCTCTAGGAACCATGACAGATTTTATAAGTCTCCTACGAAACAGAGGCTTCCTCCTGGCACAGGAATCCCACTTTAGGCACACTCGGGGGGCTTTGCCCTTCTGTCTCAGGTGCCTGGGAACACCATTCCTTACACAGTGAAGGGCACAGACAGGCAAGTGATCCTTCCTGCAGGGCCCATGCAGACAGCCTCTTCATATTTTGTACCTACCATGTACATATGTTTTCACCTCCTGTAGAATGTAAATTCTATGACGGCAAGGGCTGTTTCATTTGGCATTGTCTCTGTTGGACAGAGTTGGGCACATAGTAGGTCTTGCTTTCCAGTCTTCTTAGACCTTACTCCCCACCACATACTCTTGGACCTTCTGGCTGTTCTACAAACAAAACACCCCCCTCTGACTCCAGGCATTTTCCCAGCTGTTGTCCCCTGTGCCTGGAACACTCCCCTCCTCAACTCCACCTATTAATTTCTCTGGCAACTTAAATTTCACTGATGTCCCAACTGAAATCTTTTACTGAAACCCTTCCCCAACCTCTCTTACTTCTACTGCTTTCCCTGTTAAGTATTTACTGTTTAACCTATGTGTGGCTCCCTTTGTATTTGTTTGTCTGTGTGTCTCCCCCATTAGATTGTAAGCCTGCCTTTGGCTTCTTCTTGTGTCCCCAGTGCTCAGCACAGCGCCTGGGACAGAGCAGACCCTTAATACCTGTTTATCAATGGCGTGGCTGGGTGAATCCTGATTCCCTCCCTCTCCCAGTTCCTGGGTGGGTGTCCCCGCTTGGTGGCCACTTCCCTCTGGGTCCTGGGGGTAGCTGCTGTTTCCCTTCCCTCTGGATACCCCTGGAGATCCGAAGGGGGGATACCCAGTAGCTGGGTCAGTGTGAGGTGGCCCACCCTGAGGGAGGACCCTGATAAACGGGGATCTTCCTCTAAAACCCTGAAGTGCTGCCTGTCTTTGGAAGCTCTCATCACATTCTCTGCCGTTATTTGTCTTGCTAGTAGACTATCAATTCCCCGGATAATACGAATACTCATAATGCTAGGTGAAATTTGCTCAGGGTTTTAAGGTTTGCCAAGCATTTCACGTGTGTTATCTTACAAAAACCCTGGGAGTTCAGTACCATTATTATCCCCATTTTACAGATGAGGAAACAAAGCTTCAATCACTTGTCCAGGGATACACAACTAGTAAATATCTGAGGCTGACTTTGAATTCATGTCTTCTAGACTCCAAGTTCAGCATACAGCTAGTGGCCAAAGCACTGGGCCTTAAGTCAAGACCTGCGTTCAAATCTGGCCTCAAACACTTATTAGCAGTGTGACCCTGTGCAATTTACTTAATCCCTGCCTGCCTCAGTTTCCTCAACTGTAAAATGGGGTTAATAACAGCACCTACCTCCCAGGCTTGTTCTGAGGATCACATGGGATAATGTTTGTTTTTTTTTTCACTTAATATTTTATTTTTTCCAATTACATTTAAAGATAATTTTCAACATTCACTTTTATAAGAGTTTGAGTTCCAGGGGGATATTTGTAAAGTGCTTATCAAAGTGCCTGGTTTAATAAATGCTTATCCCATTAAACTTCAGTTATCTGGAAACTTCACTTATGTGGAATACTTCTTTCCCTACAAAATCAGATAAATAAGGCATTACTGTGATGCAGCAATTGCCTCTGATCCACACTCAAGCATTATTTTCTATTTTAAAAGGATTTTCACTAAATAGATAGTGAATTCCAATTTAAAAATAAGCTTTAACTTTATTTTAATGGAAATAACCTTAATAGCTCCTTGAGCTCCTGATGATTATGTGGAGTAAAAATTTGTTTTTAAATTTATATATAGTTTCTTTATGGTTGCCTTGCTAATTTATATGCAATAAAGGATTTTTATTATGGGGCTATTAGGTCTCTTTATCTGTTTTCCAAGTATTATTGAGGTAAAAGTAAAGCTCTTATAAATACCTTCTTTTGGGTTCTTAAGCTGCCACGGGTTAACAAATAATTCCTCACTCCCTGGCAAGATGGGATTCATTGCTCTAAGTTTTTTGATTAAAAAATATATTTGCAGAATAATTCAAAGTTTATAACATTGTACATGGGAAAAAATGATATCCCTCTTGGGAACTTTAACCTACGGTGCTAAACAGAGTAGATGCTTTTAAAGTAAGGCAGCGAAGCCAAGTCTAAAATTGCATTTCTGTATCAGCCATGGCTTTAATTGCCCAGATCAGAACCAAGAGTCGTCTGTCCTTGATAACGTTACATCTGTTAGCTACCCTGGCAGATATAAAGCAGAGTGGCCCAAGCAGGTTTGTCCAAGCCTGAACTCTGGGAGACTTAGGCTGGGGCCATTACTCAAAGTTGCAGGTACAGAGACCGATTGACACCCGCAGATGAAACATTCAAGGGAGATTTCTGGCTTTTGGCTGCTGGGGCCTTTTCGATGCAGTTTCCATGGAAACAGGTTGGTTGGTTCTGCAAAAATAATGTAAAAGCAACTATTTTAAAAGGCAGGATGTTAACATCCTTACCCTGTCTTCACTGATTTGACATCTATTTTCGTCAAAACTAAAATGGCAATCTTGGGCCAGCAGTTTGTTGGTAATTTCACTTGCTGGAAACCAAAACCTATGTTTGAGCTTATACAATGTCTGATGTGAATGGTTTCTCCATTAGTGCAGGGGCCCTCCTGGGTGGCTGTTCAGAAACGAGCCATTCAGTCAAGGCAGGCACCTCACTTTAAAACAGGGATGTCTGGGATTTTTGTTTTAATAAATGTTCTTAAAATAACAATACTTTGAATATGCGGCAGCTTTTAAAACTGACTGGCTGCCTAGAAGAAAGCTGCTGGTAGAGATCAATTCCAACAAAGCTCATTTGTATGAAAATTACTGTTTTTTCCCCAGCAGGGGAATAAAATACAAAACACCAAAAACAGACCCAGCAAAATACCAGTAGCATAGAATCTGATATCTTCCATCCTTTACATGCTATGATTACAGGGCTCATTGGATGGCCAGACTCAAAGAGTAGTCAGAGTAGTTACTTAAAGTTAAAATGATTAGAATTTTCCAGGGGAGTGCCCCAAGGATATGGACTTGACCAAGTGAAACTCCACGTTTTTATCACTGACTTGGAATTAGCAATTGCTACAAGGCCAGGAGGGAAACTAAAGCCTTAGATAACAGAATTTGGATCCAAGATAACAGAATTAGGATCCTAATGGATTTTGACAGGCTAGATCATTGGGCTAAGTCTGGTAAGTTATTAATATTCAGAAGAGATAAATGTAAAGTCTTGTATTTGGGTACAAAAAGTCAACTTCGTAACTATAAGATGGGGGAGGCATGGGTAGGCAACGGTTGCTCTGAAAAAGATCTGGGACAGGGTGATATGGCAGCCAAAAAGCTAAGACAATCTCGGACTGAGACATGGAACTTCCAGGATAGTAATATGGTGCTGTGCTCTCATCCTAGCTCAGATGAAGTATTGTGATCAGTTCTGGGAGCCATGGTTAAAAAAAGTACATTGATAAGCTGGATGGTGTCAGTCTTGGAACATTACCTCTGGAAGGAGTGGTAATGAGGAGATGATTCTCGAGTAATACATTCCTGAATTATGAATGTTTAGCATATATAAAATGGCATGACAAAAGATGTGAAGACCCTCAAGTTCATATCATATAAGAATTGTTTGAATGAAATGGGTATGTTGAGCCTGGGGGAGGGAAGACTCTGGACAACATGATATCTGTGCTCAATTATTTAAAGGGCTGTCATTTGGAGAAAGGATGAGAATTGTTCTGTTTGATCTCAGAGGGCAGAACTTGGAGAGAAGTGTAAACTTCTATTATAAGAGGGGGGAGATACTCCTAATGATTTGAGGTGTCCCAAAATGGAATGGAGAAGCAGTGAATAGAGTGCTGGTCCTGGAGTCAGGAAGACTCCTCTTCCTGAGTTCAAATATGGCCTCAGACACTTATTAGCTATGTGACTCCGGACAAGTCACTTAACTCTGTTTGTTTCAGTTTCCTCATATGTAAAATAAGCTGGAGAAGGAAATGGTAAACCCCTCCTAGATCCTTGGCAAGAAAACCCCAAATGGGGTCACAAAGAGTTAGATGTGATTGAAAAATGATGATTAAACAAACAAAAAACTTCCAAAACTGGAACGGGCTGCCTTGAAGGTTGACACTCATTGGATATATTCTAACGAACATACTTTCATGAATGTGTTGGACTAGATCCCTGCTTATACCCAGATTCTGCAGTTCAACGAAAATCACCCCAGTGGCTGTCCGTCCAATAGTAGGACATTCATACTTTGACTTGTTTTTTCTATTAGTCAGGAGTTTATGCTGATCCATCCACACCCACCTACCTGATTCGATTGCATGCATTTACAAGTCAGGCAGAAGTTAGAAAGCATGGAGTTAGCATTATTCTTAAAATGCTCTATAAAGATGAATGATTATTTTGTATACAAGAGCAGTCTCACAGATAATTTTTTAAATTGTAGCCTGAGTTCTTGATTAGGGGGTAATGTAAAAACTTACCTGGAAAACTTAAAGATGGGGTATGGTCCCATGGACTAGGCAGTTGGTGCAATGGATAAGCACAATGAATAGCTGAACTTGAGGTTTAAGGAGACCTGAGTTCAAATCTGCCTCAGATCCTAGCTGTGTGACCTTGGACAAATCCCATAACCTTTGTCAGCCTCAATGTCTTCCTCTATAAGCTGTGGATAACAATAGCATCTACTGCTCAGGGGGGTGGAAGGATCAAATTTGTAAAGTGTTTTGTAAATCTTAAAGTGTCACATAAATGCTAACTAGCATTATTAATCTTAATAAAATTATGTTCTAAGATTGCCCTATGTATCAATCTTAATTGGACTGAAGAGGTTGTTTATATATAAAAAAGCTATTTTGAGTCTGCTGTAAGTAATAAGTGAAGACCTGAGTTAGTTGGAAGTTTCCGATTATAATTATATTCAAGAGTTCCAAACTAATTTGAATTTATCACCTGATGACTGGAAGCTAGCATTGGAAACATTCCCTCTGGAAGGAGTGGTAATGAGAAGATGATTCCCAAGTATTACATTCCTGAATTATGAATGCTCAGTATATATAAAATAGCTGATTGTACGTGTTTCTCCCTCTTTATACGTATATCCAGACCATCCCAGGCAATTACCCAGCTTGTTCTGAGTTGATGACAAATCTGATTTTTGGCATATGGAATTGTCTAGCAGGCTTTGGAGAAATTACTATGACTGTCTTCCCTACCACCTCCTCTCTTCCCCCTCATGTTTCTACCTTTTCTTCTGTCTTTCTTTAATCACAATTCAAATTGTTCAATTCAATCTAACAAACATTTACCAAATGCCTTTTTCTATGACACAGACCTTATTTTCTAGTATAATTCAAACAAGGACAAATGTGCAAAAAATTAAAAAAAACATGACAAAACACTATAAAGCAAGGGAAAGTGAGATTAGTGCAAAATCCAGACAAAATGCCGAGAAATTTGGGAAGATTTTTGAATGCCAGGATCATGATTTATATTTGGTAGGGAGTGGAAAACCACTGAAAGTTTTTTGGATAGAAGAATGACATGGTCATAGTAGTACCTTTGATGATTACTCAGGGAGAGGTGTGGAAGATGAATGGGAGAGGTGACAGATGAGATGTCAAAAGACCATTTAGGAGGCTATTTTTTGAGAAAATATTAATTAAATGAGCATTTATTGAACAAAGGAATGAATGAAGCATTTATTGAATACCTAGTAGATGCAAAACTTTATGCTAAGCACTGGGGAAACAAATGGAAAAGGGAGATAATCCCTGCTCTCAAGGGGCTCCCATTCGATGGGGAATGACAACATGTAGGGAAGGCTTCAGTTTCGAGTCAGATGGAAAAATCCCATGGTCCTCCGGGTGCAGTGGCAAAGATGTCCATGACCCTTATTTAATATGATTTCCATGAGTAAAATCCTTTTCATTCCTGGTGCTGAACCATATGACAGTACCAAGGATAATAATAAAGCACCTACTGTAGGCCAGGTGCTGTGCTGGGTGCGAGGCATATACAAACAAAAACATCCTAGTTCCTGCCCTTGTGGAATTTACGGTATATGGGCGAAACAAAATGTGCAAAGGAAATAACAATAGCTAACATTTTTTTTTGTGGTTTAAGGTTTGCAAAACACTTTTACAAATGTTTTATAATGTTGGATCTCACAACAACCCTATGAGGCAGTGCTCTTATCCTACATTTTCAGCTGGAGAAATTAAGGCTGAAAGGTTCAGTTATTGATCCATGGTCATACAGCTGGTAAGTGTTTGAGGCAGGATTCAAACCTGGCCCTTTCCAATTCCAAGCCCAGCACTCCACCCACCGTACTTTGCTATTTCTAGGAAGTATTTTCCATAGGGAAGACACTCGCAACCAGTGGGATCGGGAAAGGTCTTTGGTAGGACTCGGTAGGGCTTGAATTGAACTTTGAAAAAATCTGAATGATTCTTCAGGGAGGAGGTGAGGAAGAATCACATTCCACGCATGGGGACAAATTGCAAAGGCACGTGGAAGAGATGTCATATGGTGAGAACAACAAGTATGAGCAGAAGGGCAGAATGCATGAAGGTATAAAATATGGAGGGGAAAATTTCACTGGAGCCAGACTCTGAAGGGCTTTCAAAGCTAAATAGAGAGAGAATGGAGGGGCAGCTACGTCGTGCAGTGGAGGCTTGGAGCGGGGCATCCTCATCTTCCTGAATTCAAAATTGGCCTCAGACACTTCCTAGCTGTGTGACCCTGGGCAAGTCATTTAACCCTGTCTGCCTCAGTTCCCTTATCTATAAAACGAGCTGGAGAAGAAAATGGCAAACGACTCCAGTATCTTTGCCAGGAATGGTCGGTCAACTCTGTTATATGCTACAGGACAAGAACTGAAAAAAACAAAACAAAACAAAACAAAAGGCCATTGCAGTGCTCTGCAGTTTCAGCTAAATGATAAGACTGGACAGTAGATTGCAAGGGGTTGAAAAGAGATTGAGAAGTGAGGCAGTAAAGGTAATGCGTGTGGACATCTTGTATAAAGATTTAGGCTGTGAGAGGAGGGAAAGCAAAGAAGGAGAAAATGGGTGTGAGGATGAGGATATCTGAAGGGCAGAGTCCATAAAAAGGGGGAACCCACAATGGTCCATCCTCTTTGAGGACATCATTAGTAACTTTGGAGACATAGTGATCATAATGCCATATTATTCCCTGCTTATTTTGTCTATAGCTTGCTTTGTACACATTTGTTTGGATGCCACCTCCCCCATTAGACTGTGAGCTCCCTGAGGGCAGGGACTGTCTTTTACCCCTTTTTGTTTCCCCAGAGCTCAGCACAGTGCCTGGCATGTAGTAGGCACTTTATAAATGTTTATTGATGGATTGACGTTACTATGGATTATCACTTGAAAGTCTGACAAAGCATTTTCCCTAACAACAAGTAGGGGGAAAGCGATGTTTTCAGTGGAGTGGTGGGGACGGAAGCCAGATTGTAAGGAGTTGGGAGAGTGACCGGTGGTCAGAAGATGGAGGCAGTCAGTATGTTTTGCTCTTTCTAGGAACAGTATACCTTATTGGCGCTGACAGGGAATAGGAGAAAGGATCCAATGGCCGGGTCTGGGATTTATTTTTATTTTTTGGTACAGGGAAGAACCTGTGTTGATCTGAGGGTCCATGTTTTAGCAATGCTGGTGTTTTCATTTATTTCCTGTTATGTTGTGGCATCCAGGTCTTTTTTTCTTTGATGGGGCTACAATTCTAATTATCTTCCCTGTACTCATATAGAGACCTTGAGCTGACTTTCTTTACAGAATATCAGGATCCTCTGATGGGAGCTCTCCCATCTACTGTCCTCATCAGCTCCGCATGCCACTGTCTGTCTCTGCTAAGTGCAATAGCTGTCTATCTTTTCCTATTCTGATGGAGAAGCAGCCTTCCTCCTGTGTTACACTAGCTCCTTTGTCAGTCCAGAGGCATCTTTCTGTAGTGTTGTGATAGTAATGGCAATTAAAGATTCCCCTGTATTGGCTTGGTTTTCAAATTGATTGTGTTAAAACCCAGAGCTTGTTAATCCCACCTGTGGGATGGACTTGCTGATGTGAAAAGAAAGTCCTGAACTGGGAGGAGCTGGTGACGTAGATTTGGAGAGACAAGAGAGAGGCAGAAGAACTTTTTGGAAGCAGCACCTCGTGGAGGCAGAGAGAGACTGAGAAGGATTGCTGAGGGCCACTTTGAATTGCCCTGGACTTTTGAGACCTGCCCCCTGAGCTGCCAAGGACTGAGGAGACATGGCTATTTCGCTGGTACTTTGTCTGTCTGTTTTGATGTTGTTTTGCCAGATTTGTCCACTAGTGAAAGACAGTCCTGTTGTTGAAGAAGTCCTGGAACCTGGCTTTTGGTTAAGAAGGCCTGAGATTGTCCTGCAGACAGAGAGTGAATACTGTCCACTGGTGAAGGACAGTGCTGTTGTTGCAGGGGTCTGGGAACCTTTCTGTTGGTTCAGAAGCCCTGAAGAAGGATTTTCTTGTTGTATGTTTACAGAAATCCTGGGAGAGGGTTTTGCTAATGTTTTCAGGGGTTCTAGGACTGTTCTACAGACAGAGGATGAATTAATGAAGAGACTGGCAATGTATCTTGTGGCCTTGCTAAGCCTTGTCTCCCCAGGAACTAAGATTGCTGAGAACTTGCCTTGTGTCAAGATGAAGAAAAGACCTCCATTTGGGTATTAAGTGCTGTGTTTAAACTTGATATAACTCTGGGGTGGATTCAATTGTGATCCAGGGGTGGGGAACTTTTGACCTTTTTGTGCTTTGTGGTGGACTAAATGAAGGTACAGCCTAGGGGTGGAGAAGTATTTAGAACAGAGACTTTGTAATTGATTGAATGATTGGAAGGTCCTGGGGTGGGGTAGTCCTTGGAGATTATTTAATCACGCTTAGTAAATTCTGTATTTGGAATGATGTCATGTTTTGATCTTCTCTGTTCTTGGTTGGTCACTGAATAAAATGGAGAGCCCCTATGCTGGTATTCTGAACCTTGGGAAGTTGCCTTTTCTTGGCATGACATTACAAGTGTTTGGAACCAATTCAAGGAAATTGGTTCAAATTCTGGTTTCTGAGCATTTCTGGACAAGTTGCTTCCCTAGTTTGAAACTTAATTTCTGTGTTGATAAAATCATAGACCTAAAGTCGTAGACCTTGAGCTGGAGGGGACCTCAGAGACCATCCAGCTTAACCCCTCAAGTTCCAAGTCCTTTGATCCCATTTTCTGGATTTAATCCTCCCTGACCCCTAAGAGACCTTGTGGTTCCCATTTTATCCTAGCAAACATGTAACACCACCTTGTGTCTTGATGATGGGGCTCTGTATGTAAATTAGGTTTTGGATGAACTTAGGCAAGACCCATTTGGATGCTATGAAAATTGATCAATAAGCATTTCTTATGCCCTGTACTAGGTGCTAAGGACACAGAGACTGAAACAAAAAAAATGTCAACCTTCAAGGATCTTACCTTTCAACTGGGAGGGGCAATGTGTACATATATAAATATATACAAAATAAATGCAGGGCAATTTTTTTGGAGGGAAGGCACTAGGATCAGAAAAGGCTTCATGTACAGAGTGACATTTGAGCTGAGCTTTGAAGGAAATTAGGGATTCTGAGAGGCAGAGGTGAGAAGGAAGGCTTTCCAAGAATGGGGCATGGTTAGTTCAAAAGTGTGGAGATAAGAGATGGAGTGAGGTATTTGAGAAATATCAAGGAGTGACATGTTTGGCTATGACAAATGTTGACATGGCATTGGTAAAATGAAAAGTGAGAGGCAAATAAAAGTAGTGTTTTAAATATAGAAACTGTATATATAAATATATATATACATACACATATTATATATGTATATTTGCAGTATATAGAGTATAGTGCAGTATATGGGCAATATGGGCATATATAGTATAGTATGTAGAATAGATATAGAGTGTATATATGTCTGCATGTATACATGTACAGATGTGTGCATATATACCCATATATACATACCTACATATATATACACACATGTATACATATGCTGTTTGAGGGCTATAGCACTAAAAATTATATAATCAGCCCATAGTCTAAGAAATAAGTTCAAATTCTGATTCAAATGCTGTTAAATATCATTACCTAGCCTTTGCATCCAAAGGACCTCCAAGGCTGCTCTGCGGTTGTCTCAATGAGGTCATGATTGTTGTTTTCTCATTTCCTGCAGCTCCCTCCTGCTCTGCACCACAATTTGAAAAGAAGGGTTATTGAGAGATTCAAGAAATCCCTCTTCAGCCAGCAGAGCAATCCTTGTAACCTGAAATCTGAAATTAAAAAGGTACAGTCTTCTATATTTAGCAGTAACTTCTCTTGGTATTAACTACAATGCATTGGGGTGGGGGCAGGGAGACTCGATCCCTTTCCCAAAATGCCCTCATTGTTTTTCTGTTCAGGGCACAGGGCAACCTTTGATGCTTGAGGTGCAGAAAGAGGGAAAGCAACATTTTAAATTCTCTCCTTGATATCTCCGACTGTCTTTCTGGGAAGGTAGTATCATATTCCTTGAAGACTGTAGTGATAAACGAAATCCGAAGAGTTGAATTGTTATTTTATGTAAATATAATTTTAAAAAGACTTTACCCCTTTAGCTGCTAATATTCAGAGACTTCACTAGGCTATGACCCAGAGGACTAAAGTTCTAGCTCCTGGGCTGCCCCAATGATGGTGAACAAGTCATTTCCCAGGTGTGAAGCCCAGTGTTCTCATCCATCAGATGAGGGGATGGTTGTTGACCTGTAAGGCCATCTCCTGCTCTGAGATTGTATGATTTGCTGCACTTGGGTGGGTAGGCTGCTTCTTTGTGTTACAGATGGGGAAGCTAAAGCTTAGAATCCACCCAAAAAAGCAGAGCTGAGGCCGGGCCCACCCAGTGACAGGGGAGACCACTCCTCTTCTAGGGCACCATTTTGAGGAAGCACCACCAGATTTCACCTTCTCAGATGGACCCAAGTCACAGTGCAGTGAGTCCATTCAGAGAAGGAGTAATGATGATTACAACAACAGTGTAGATAACATTTATAGAGAGCATTAAGGTTTGTAAAACACCCTGCATATATATTATCTCACAACGACCTTGTGAGTTATTATTAGATTTTTATCCTCATTTCACAGATGGAGACACTGAAGTGCAGAGGGCTAACTGCTTGGCCTGTCATGAAATACTATCAAAGAAAAGATTCAAAATCAGGTCTTCCTGGCTCTCTCCTTCTTGTCCCACTTGAGCTTGTCATTTTCATGATCATTAGCCATAATATTGGCTGATTTGGGGTTTACAAAACACTTCCCCCTTATTTTATCATTTGGTCCTCACAACTTCCCTGGGAAGTAGATGTTGCAGTTTTCAGTATCCCCATTTTATAGCTGAGTAAACTGAGGCTCAAGGAGCTTAAGGCCCAAAGACTTTCTTCTTCCAAGTTTTTGAGTGTATGAGTTTGGGCACAGCTTTCCAACTTGATCGGTTAGTTTTTCCTTACCAAGCCTCTTGTTCCCCATCACAAGCTCAGTGGGTAAGTGTACTGCTCCTTGTTACTTGGGATGTAGGATAAGTTCTTTGATTAAGAGAAAAAGAATGGATACAGAATGTTTTTGTCTTTGTTTTGCTTTACTGGTGCCCATATTGAAAGAGGGGAAGTGTAAAAATGTAGGCAGCTCCAGATAAACAGAACATAAAACCACCTCGGCCTAGATCAGAGAGCTCCTGCCTCTTTCCTGGGCTGGATTGGGGAGTAGGGCATAGAAACATAACCACAGGAGATCAAAACAGGAGGAAAGGAGTTTCTGGCTATTTACTCTGCAGTATTTACATGCTGCAGTAGGAATACACAGCAAACATATTTTAAACAGTCAGAAGCCCAGAATTCCTGAGGAAAGATTGCATTTTGCAAAAATCTCATATTTATTAAAATGATATACAGCAAAATCTCAGGCTTACAGAATAATTCAAATGCTGGTTTTATAGCATGAAAGACACCTTGGCTCCCAATTTCTCTGGTAGTCAGATTGGAACGGCAGCTCTCTGGAATGCCAGGACTTTGTACCACTTAAAAATACATATCCACTCTCCTGTTATGTTGGTTGAGTTTCCTGGTTCATTCACCATTAATTAAATATCATCTTCCTCTCAGTGACTGATATGCTAGGTGGCCAAGAAACTCATATAGCTCTCCTCTGGGGATCTTTCTTTTCATCAGCTTTTCTGTGTCCACCTCTACCGGAGAGTAGGTTTCTATTAATTCCATTAATTCATAAATTCTATTAATTAGGAGACTATAAAGGAAAGTGGAGTACCTTGAGAGGGCCCACCTTGGAGATCAGCTTGTCTGCATTTTGCAATCTTATAAAGCAGTCTGAGCTAGCCTCTCAAGAAGCGCTTTGGGTATTCTTTGGAAAGCAGTTTGAGGGAAAAGCCTGGATAGCCCAGAGCACCCTCCCATGGTATAATATGTTATCTAGGAGATATAAATGGAAAATCTCAGTGTGGCCAGAGAATAGCCTCAAGGATTAATAGGGTGCCTAATACAGTAGATGTTCTAACCTTAAATTAAAGGAGGGAGAAGGATTATGCTTGCTTGATTCTCAATCCAACAACCTAATGTATAGGAGAAATCTAATGAAGGCCACAGTACTCTGTGACACCAAGGCTTTAAGTCTGACCTTGAACTGTAGGCAGGATGAGCTCCACCTTCCTCTAGCAGTCTGGTTCTGCTCAGGGAGCCCAGCATAGCTAAGTCCTATTGTCCTAGCCAGTGGTCCCGAGCATTGTGCCCTTATGCCTTTTCCTCCAGTCACCCTTCTGCCTTACCAGTTCTGCTACAGCTTGGATCATCTATTGTCTAGCCCATTCCACTTGACCCTTCAGAATTCCCACTTTGTTATCCACAAATTGCCCTAGTCTTTTCATCTACCTTCTTGGTTTAACTAAAACGAAACTCTGCCTTGAAGATTCTACTTGCCATGCAATCTGTCTCACTGGTGCCCTTCCTTCTTCTATCCTGCCCCTAAACTGTCCTGATAGTCAGCTAGATCACTCATTCCTGTCGTTTAGTGTGCCCCCTTAAGCAAATTCCCTAATGGCCCAATCCTTCTACCACTAGAGGTATAAGGCCATAGGGTCAATCCATGATGATCATACAGTGAAGCTTCTAAAAACAGAATTTCCCTTTTGTCTAACAGGGCCAGGGCATACTTACTCCCTCCTTATCGCTGAAATATAGGACCCTCCTTGACATGAGGCTGTAGCTTTTCCCTGCTTCAAGGAAAATAATTGTGGCTCTAATCCATCTAGAAACTCAGCCCAGATGAATCCCAGAATCTCAGAGCTGAGAGAGACCTCAGCGGCCACCAACTCCAACCTGTTCCCAAACAGGAATCCCTTCCACAGCATACCCTGAAAAGAGCCATCTGGCCTTAGCTTGAAGGTCTCCAGTGATGGGAAACCCATTAACTCCTAGCCCATTCCATTTTTAGATGGCGCTAATTATTATGAAGTTTCTCCAACCATTTTGTCATCCAGTCCAAGGCAATAGGGAGCAAGTCTAATCTCTGTTCCACCTGAGAGCTTTTCAGGTAAAAGAGTAAAGACAGATATCATGTTCTCCCACCCCATGCCTTCTCTTCTCCAGGGAAGCTAACCCCGGCTCCATTATTTGATCCTCCATTGGCATGGTCTTGAAGCTCCTACAACATGTTATAATTCACACCTCTGGGTGCCCCCCAACTTATCTGTGTTCTCCCTAACAAAGAGGCAACGGGTGGTTTGATCAGGTCAGATTCCAGTGGGAAGTGTCTCGTCACTTCCCATGTTCTAAACGGTTAGGCCTCCAGATTAGGGTTAGAATCACCCTCTTGGCGATAGTGTCCCATTGCTGCCTCCTGTTGAGTCACTTAAATTCCATAAATTAAACTTTGATGCAAACAAGTATTTTTTTTCTTTCCACATGAACTACTAGTATCCAGCCATGACCCCCCCCCCAAGTCAATTTTTTGAACCTAAGTGTGGGACTTCTGGTATCCATGGTTATAGACAATGATTATTTTAAAAACTGTTAGAAAGCAAGAGAAATAGCAGGAACATTCCATAAACATAGTTTTATTTTTTATATTTCTGTATTTTTAATTTTTATACATTTTTTACATTTTTCTTTTTGCTTTTTGGATGGGGGAAGGTAGGGCAATTGGGTTTAAGTGACTTGCCCAAGGTCACATGGCTAGTTTTGTGTTAAGTGTCTGAGGCTTGATTTGAACTCAGGTCCTCCTGACTCCAGGGCCAGTGTGCTCTATTCACTGTACCACCAAGCCGCCCCACATAAACATAGTTTTCTATTAAAATATAATGTAGTATGTTTTCAAAGTGGCATAAGTCAGTTAAGGAAGAGAGAGGAAAAGAAGAGAGAACATACAGTAAAAAGCAGAAGGGGGGATAATGGAGAGGGAGAGAGAAAGCAGCAATACCTGTCAAAACCCTTTCGTTTCTGCTCCCTGCTCTCATTTAAGTGTGGCCCAATTTCCTTCAGAAGCGGAACATAGGAAATTAAATTCTTCCTAATTTGTATATTAGTTTCTGCTTCAAGCGATGCCCTTCTTTTGTGATAAGGTCACCAAGATACAGTAACATGAATTCTGCTATGAGTAAAGTTGTCATTATCTCCAGTTGGGTTTTTTTTTGATGCTTTTGGTTCCCTATAAAGTGTAGTTCTTTTCCTAAAACATTATAATTTAAATTACCCTTCAGTGTTTCAAGGAGTCAGGGTTTCATTGATGTGATCACTCCTTCCTCTGACACAGATAGCAACTCCTCTTTGACTTAACAGTCAGTTTTTGTGAATTGCCAATCTGTTGGCTAGTCTGGTCTTGGACAACAGATGTCATCAGTCACAGGGCCATTCCAGCTTACTAGAACTCTGGCCAAGTCTAAGGTCTATTTCCTTCCAAAACCTGAAATCAGAGTAGGTCTTTAATGAAGGACACTTATCAATTGACTATTAAATACTAAAACTGTACAGTTCTCTTTAAGATAGAATCATTCAAAACCCAAGCATAGTATTTTGGTAAAGTTAGTATGGGACAGCTAGGTGGTACAGTGAATAGAGTGCTGAGTCTGAGGGCAGGAAGACTCATCTTCCTGAGTTCAGATCTGATCTCAGACCCTTACTAGCTGTGTGACACTGGCCAAGTCATTTAACCCTGTTTGCCTCAGTTTCCTCATCTGTCAAATGAGCTGGAGAAGAGAACATTAAATTTCTCCAGTATCCTTGCCCAGAAATATCAAATGGGGTCACAGAGTCAGACATAACTGACAGGACTAAATAGCAACAAAAGTATGTTATGAGTATGTCAGCATATTTAATGTATTGATCTTTGAGTTCACAGGCAGAGCTGGAAGATGATGTGTAGATTACCTGGCTCAAACCCCATTGTTTGACAAGTGAGGAAACTAAGGTCCAAGAAGTAAGTGACCAGCTCAGCTTATGAATAGTGGAGTTTGGATTTGAATCTGGGTCTTTAGACTTCAGATCTGATGTTCATTTTAGCTCCCCAAACTGCCCTTCTAAGTCATGTGCTGTGTCTAAGAGTTTGGGGTAACTCTGGACAATAGAGCTATCTCTGGGTCAACCGAGATGTAGTGCATGGGTTTTCTGGAGATGAAGGAATCCAGGGCTGTCCAGTTCAAATTCTGTTAGAGATACTTTTAGAGGAATTGTGGATTTGTGAAGTGATTTTTTAAGAGGACCCACGTTCAAATGGACAACTTCCTTTTATTAGGTATGTGACCTCAGGCAAGGAACATCTATCTCTGGCCTCCCATTTCTTTTTACAAAGGTCAAGTGTAATGATCTCAGAGGTCCCTTCTGACTCTAATCAGTGAGGCTATGATTCTATTAAGTGACTTCAAATGTGTTTGGGATCATAGCATCCCCCCATGTGAAAAAAAACATCGATCATAAAAGTTTTATATATTCTGGTTTAATAATGCCTGAAAGAAGTGCCCCTGCTCATCCAGTCTCATATTTCCGGTGTCATTCAATGCATTTCTGCTTGTATGTCATTGTTTCCCACACTCACCTCATCATTTCCTGCTAAAACCTGCTTCCCTTCCTGACTTTTCAGTCTTCTGTGTCTATCATAGTCCACCACCCCCAAGTTCTTCATCTTTGACTCATCTCTGTTTCATGCTACCTATGTCATCCAGGAAGACACCAAGACCTATCCATTAAATAGATCTATCCATTAAAATGTCTTCAGCATCTATGTTTCTAGACTCCCAACACTACCCTAGGCCATTCAATCCATCCTACATACTCCTGCAGGACTCATCTATCTTAAATCCTATGTGGATTTGGAAAGCTGGGGCATATCCAGGGGACATCCAGGACAGTGAAAGTCCCTGAGTCCATGCCCCTTGAGGCTTGATTGAAGGATCAAGTGTGGTTTAGCCTGGAAAAGAGAAGTCTTGGGGAACAGGGTACAGACATGATAACTAGCAGGTATTTGAAGGGCAGTCTTGGCAAGTCAGCAAACATTTATTAAGCACTTAGGATGTGCCAGGAACTGTGATAAGTACTGGAATTACAGAGAAAGGCAAAAACAGTCTCTGCCCTCAGAGAGCTCATTTTCTAATGGGGAGATAAAATTCAAACAGTTACGTACTTATATCTAAGACCAATCTATCCTTCTATCTCTAAATCTCTTTCTATACCATAAGTGGGAGGTAATCTTAGAGGAAAGGCACTAGCAGCTGGGGGGGAGGGGACTGGGAAAGCCCCCTGCAGAAGGTAGAGTTTGAGTTGAGACTTTATAGGAAGCCAGCAAAACGGGAGGCAAAGTTGAGCCCCAAAGCACAGAGCTAAAAACCACCCTGATTCAGCACCATGGCCAGAGGCAGCAAAGGGATCCATTCTGACCTCTGAGGAGGTGACTGGGCTGCCTCCAGAGCCCCTGGGGTCCACCTCCGGAGCCCCTGGGGTCCACCTCCTTGGAGCTCTCCAGGAAAAGGCTAGATGGATGACCTGGATGTGTTGTACATGGAATTCTTTTTCAGGTAGGGGCCTCTGAGGTTCCTTCCAACTCTGAAGCTATGATTCTAAGTATTTTTATGTCCAGTCACTGAAAGGACAATATTAGAAAGTCCTTGTACAAAGAGCCATAAGATTTGTGGAGAAAGTTTTGTTTGAACCAATATGCTCATTATTTGAGTTCAAGTCTGCTTTGTTCTATCTTAAGGCCTCCAAGGACTGGGACTGGCTTGTTTACAATTGTATTTTTGTATCCTCAAGCATAGACCCTGTAGAAGTAAGCTCTCTCTCTCTCCCTCTCTCCCTCCATACACACACACACACACACACACACACACACACACACACGCACACGCACATGCACACACACACGCACACACACACTCTCTCTTATCAGATGAGTACCTTGATGGTTTCCTATGCAATATTAATAAAACTTACCTATAATTTCCTTCTGTTTTCAATGTTATCCGGATACCATCCTGTTACTTAGTAGTTGCCATTAATTCCAGGTCCTTAAATGCCCCTGAAGGCAAATGAATGAATCAGTAAAAAGCATTCAGTCTTGATGACATGTATGTGCCAAACAGTATGCTAAGTGTTCTAGGGATAGAAATAAAAAAAGTAAGAAAGTTCCTGTTCTCAATGAGCACATATTCTAATGGGAATAAAGAGGAGGAAGAGGAACAGGAAGAGAAGGAGAAAAAGGAGGAAAAGACAGGAGGATAAGGAGAAGAGAGGAGGATAGGGAGAAGGAGGAAAAGCTACTAGCATTTATGTAGTGCTTTTAGGTTTGCAAAATTCTTGATGCATAGGAGAAGAGAGCATGTCAAGATTTAAGAAAAGAACAGAAAAATGCCTACTTTCTGGCTGGATTGTGTTTTGGGGCAGCTTGGAATCTGGCAAAGGCAGAAGCATTGGGCATCACCAGTACCCAGAGTACAGTAAGGAAGCAATGTGCTTGAAAGTCATGAATTGGGACCTTGCCTTGAAAAGGGCAAGGCAGGACTTGATTTATGCTGCATTGTCTGAATGGCCCAACTTACAGCTGCTTTGTGCCTGTGAACTCACATTAAAAATGTACTAACTCGAAAACCTGAAATGACTCCAGCACCGCAGCTGCTTGGCACCAATGGGGAAAAGAGAGGTGAGAAATTGTTATTTAGAAGTGAAAAAGCTGGCCCGAAGATTCACTCGTGGAGAAGGGGACTCGGTAACTTCTGCTTTCATAAGTTCTGTCATGGAGTGAATCATTTTGCCTCATGTCAGGCGCAGATTCAAAGTGAGAGGAGGAAAATGTTTCTAGACAAAAATTAGTGAATAGTAATTTGAAGAATCTGTATTAAGAAATGCAGTTTTCCATGCTCTATCACTCTTCAGAGAAAGTGAATGAAAGAAAATGTGGTTTGGGCCAAAGAGATTGTCTTGTTGAATAATTGGCATTTATTTCTCTTGCGTCTGATAACACTCCTTCTTTGGGGTTGCATCTCTACACGATTGTATTTCTATCCACTTAAAAATTTCGCATTCATAAAATACAATGTTCCTGGGACTTTTTATTGCCCCTGTGACTAGTGGCTCATCTAGCTTGCTTTGATTTGGCTGCCTCCAATTTCTGATAAGCACCTCTGGAAGGAGGAAGATGTTTTCTTATCTATTTACAAGATACTGAAAACCACAGAGCTCTGACTCTTATGTGCACGAACGCAAAGAAATGAAAAGCCCTATGAATCTCACCCCATTTGGGTTGGAGAAAATTCTTCTGCTTATCCTTTTATTTTGCTTTTCAGCTGTCCCAAGGATCTCCAGAGCCAATCGAACCAAACTTTTTTACAGCAGATTGTCATTTATTACTGCATTCATCAGGTGGAAATACCCTATCCCCAAATGACAGGACAGGTAATGATTTCGTGCTGAGAACATACTTTGAAATCTACTTTTCTGCTGGGAAATATGTTGTTTTGATTGGCAGTTTTCAGTAAAGAGAATTTAGCTCAGAAGGAAAGGAAAACAGAACCAGTTCTTGACTATCCATGGCAACAAGGAAGACAGGACAGAATCAGAGGGGGTGGGGATATCACTTCTAATTCAGACCCGTTGAAATTTACCTGATATTCTTTTAACCTTCATGTTTCATCCTCATTACCTCAGGGACCCCAGGCAAAGTCGCTTAGCTTCTGGGACCTGACAGGGGCCCCTGGGGCCCCTTCCAGCTCCAAGTCCCAGCTCTTAGCATCCTGTGTTCCTTGGTCATTTATTAGCGCTCCAAGCTTAATAGAAAATCTGGTTGCTTTGCTTTGCTTCTCCTCTTTCTCGGTCTGTGATGAAATGTCTATGAGGTGAAATTCCCAAGAGACAGAGAGAGATGAGGAAGAGGAGGGAAGGGTGGGGCTAGTCAGGCCCTGAGTGGGTTGAGGAGGATTTGAATCCGGGGCCTAACAGAATTGTTTCTGAACATTTCCTGTGTGGATTTAGCACTCACAAGACTGTGAGAAGGTGGCTCTGAGCCTTCAGACCCTTCCCCAGTCTTTGAAGTTCTTTAAATGGTGATGCTTGCTCTGGAATCAGGACTGTCTTGCAGGGTTTAGAAAGCACAAGGGGGTTTTGTTGTGCTCTAGCCATCAGACAACTCAGTCCCACTCCTCAAACGACTGATTTTTTTTCTAGGTTTTGTAATAGCTACTGCAGTATTTCCCCAATATTCTTAAAGTCTTGGCCAAAGGTAATCAGTTTGGCTTAGGTTCTAAAATGAGGAGCTTAGGGAAACCAGTGGCACCTCAGGTCCAGGTCATGAGGGGAGCATGGCAGCTTGTCTCTGATTCTTTTTAAGGCAAATGAATGGATTTCAGGCCAGGAATACTCTGAGGAGATAAAGGAGACCAGCACTCTCTTTTCCAAGGGCTTTCTAGGCTCCCTTTAGGCACAGTGACCCAGCCCTGGGTTCCAGAAGGAGGTCAGGGCCTATTATGTCATGGCCACATGGGGGAAGGAAATGAAACTACCAAGAACAAGAGTGTTGGGGTTTGGGTTTTGTTTTTAAAACTTGGAAGCTCCTTCCGGTGGCCATTTAAACTGGGTTTGATTCCCCTCCAGGCAACCACACAAAAGGCTCAGCTGCTTTTCATCGTTCCCCCTTGATTTCCTCCAGATTCTTTTCCTGCCAAGTATATGCCTCATTTGTGCGCCTTATTGGTTGCATGGGGTTTCTATAGCTAAGCAAGGCAGTCTTTGACAGTCTGACTCTGGGAACTAGTCTCTAGTTTATTTACTTAGCAATGGGTAAGGAGTCTTTTTTTTGCAATAGAAATTCCTTCTTTACCTTTTCATATTAACATTATGATTGATATAATAGGAGAAATTAAAAGTCCCCATTTTTGTCTTTAAGAAATGACTCTATTTCCCCTACAATCATGTCCCAATTACTATAAAATTTCATCTTAACCTCAGTCAGACTTCTAATGCTCAGTTACCTGATATCATTTCACTATTTCAGGGCTTCCTAACAGCTTTGATCTGGAGGAGGGAATAACCTACGAACAGATGCAGGTCAGGTCATTGCCTTTGAACAATAATATGGTTTTGTTGTTGACTTTTCACTCCATGAGCAATGGTGACTGAACCGAATTTCCTTCACCTCTAGACTGTAATTGAAGAGGTCCTGGAAGAAAGTGGCTATTACAATTTTACTTCTAACAGGTGAGATCTGGCATTTACTTTGAAAATAGGAAAGAGGAATCGGGAGAGTGGACTGATGAATCTGATTTATGTCTTCAATTTCAGCTTTCTTTTCCCAATTTTCATTGGAAATCATTTAAAAAATATATTGGCCTAGACTAGATAAAACCATGGATGAGAGATTTTTGTCAGCTCTTTGTTGTGGACGCATCTGCCATATTCTCTATTGAAACAGAAAGATGGTGATCACTCAGTTGTAATTTTGCCTCATTACTTGTATTCCATTAAAAAAAATAAATGGAATTGAATAAAAGGCACTTCCAAGCCAGGCATCTTATTAGGAGTTTTTTCTCTCATTCCTCTTGAAGGATTGTAAATTCATGTTTCCAAAACCCAAAATAGCATACTTTATTCCTCATTTAGAAATCACACACACACACACACACACACACACACACAAGTGTGCTATAAAAGGAACCAGTATGAAGAGAATTAAGATATACTGGTTGGGGGTGGGAAGGTTTGCTAATATAGACAGCCATTCTCTAAATATAATTAAAAATCTCAGATACTGTTGAGTTGTAGGCCGTGTTCAATTATAAATATTGTTTGTGATCTACAAAGATTCTACTAGTTTCTCATTGAATTTCTTTATTCTATCACTCTCAGTGACACTGGCAGACCAACTTTTTAGCTTCATAGAATTCTAGAACCTCAAGTTCATCCAATCCAAGGACTTCAGTTCAGTTCATGCCTCATTGTTTGCATGTTGTCTCCCGCTTTGGACCATGGGCTCCTTGAGAGCAGACTGTCTTTTGTCCTTGTTGGCATCCCCAGCACTTGGCACAGTGCTTGGCACATAGCAGGAACTTAATCAGTGCGTGTTGGCTTGTCCCGTTGCCTAGACCACCTTGTCTCAATTTCATACTCAATCCACTGCTCGTTAAGTTACTTATACACTTACACGCATATTCACTGATCACTATAACTCAGGGTAGAATTTGAACCTTGTCCTAGGAAGACTCCAAGGCTGCTCATTTGGCCATGCTGCCCACCCTTTCAGGTCAACACTCCCCACAAAAGAATGAAAGAAAGAAGCACCTTAAGGCCATTAGGTGATTTTTAAAAAAAAACATCTTTGGAGAGATGGTTAAATTCTTGACTGCTGTTATCTCTCCTCTGCAAAGATTTTCTCATGAATCTCATATGTCTGAGATTACTCAACTACTCTCTTGGTTTGATGATTTATTTCCAAAATACTACTTCTATAAATGTGGATTTGTTATGATTGTTCAGAGAAGGGATGAGTAATTCGTGTTCTCCAAAGATATATCGTTATAAGAAATTACCGCCACCACCACCCGCCCACCTTCCCTGGAGTGTTGGCTGAATAATTGACTTTTCCTTTCTACCCAGTACAGTCCTGAAATGCAGTACTAATACACAATTGCTCCTCAGAGGCTTGGCACGTCCAGCCTTCCCTGGATGACACCAGCCTCCTGGGTCCTTGATTTGAAATACCTCCTAACTTGAAGTTGGAACCTGCTTAAAATTGCAGGGGAATGATGATAAACTTTTTAAACTGAATTCCTGTTGAGGCCACAAGTCTCAAGCCCATCTTATTCTCAAAACCCAGAAGAAATAGCAAAGGGGGTAATAACAGCAGCTACCTTGCAATAAAGTGCTTAGCAGAGTGCCTGGTACATACAGTGGGCACTTAATATATGCTTATTATCCTCCTTCACCTGGAGCCCCCAGTCTATTAGGGGAAATAGCATACACACAATTATGTTCAGACAAGATACTCTGCTTACCATCAGAAAGATCTGTTGATCCAATACCCTTTACGTCTGAATTGAAGGACTGCTGGCCATACGCTCTGTGAGCCTGTGGCAAGCCTGAAGCCGCCCTTGGATTTGTGGTATGGTTTGACATCCTTGTTCTGGAACACACGAAGAAGAGAACATTTTTCCTCACTGTGATAAAGAGATGATAATGTCTCATAGAAAGATGATGAATGTGACATACCAAAGTTCTGAGCTGAATGGAATGGGAAACATGGCTCACAGCACCAGACTCCTATAATAAGCTGGTCACATCCTTGTTTTGATTTGCTCCCAGGTCCTTATATTTCCATGTTTTCCTCCTCTAGCTTGCAGCTCCTAGGCAGGATATTTCTTGGGAGCTAATCACTAACTGAGAACAATAACCCTTGACTCTGCCTAAAGCCATCAGTTGTTTACAAGTGGCCATTAATTGCCAAGAAATGGGACAGGTTCCAATTAGAAATAGCTAATCATCCATAAACAGAGAAAAATGCTGCAACCAATTTTTTCAAAATATCAGCTGTCACTCTGGTATTTTCTCTACAGACAAACTCTGGAAACACCATGAAGATAGGGAGGCAGTCTTTAAAATTCATATGTAATTGAGAAATGTATTCCTCCTTACTGTGTCTTAAAGAAGTGTTCCCACTTTCACCCACCCAACTCCTCTGACCTTTATCAAAGGGTTTGGAGTAGATGAAGATCAGAATTGGAGTCAGGACACCTAATTCAGGTCCCAGCCCATTTCCTTTCTCTGGCCTTGGTCTTTAAGGGCTGAAAAGGAGAGGTCCCTTCCAGTTCTAGGTCTGGGGACTCCTAATCTATGGTTTTAGTTGATAATATCAGATTGTTGACTTAATGTCAAGTGTTCCATGTGGGCTTCCAAAGAAACCCTCTACAGAGGGGATTCGAGAAGCCCCACACTAAGTGGACTCTGCCTTCGGGAAGTTTGCAGTTCAAGGCACTCAACTGAGTAGACCAAGAGCATGAGGCTGAGACATGAATTCATCAATAAGGTGTTTGTTTTTAGATAAATAAAGACTATATCCATTGTAGGGCTTGAAGACAGCTGGAAACCCAAACTTGTTAGAAATCACTAGTTTCCTGTTCTGATGACGAGGGGCTGGGGAGACTCAGGAGGGGGGAGGGGCAGAGAAGGGTCAGTCTGGCTTAGTGGCTAGGGCACTGCTGGGCCTACAGCCACCAATTCTTGGGTTGAAATCCTGTCTCTGATACTCATTACTTATGTGACCTTGGGCAGGTCACTTGGTTTCTTTAGGCTTCAGGCCACTCACTAAGGCTCAGTTACCAAATCACGGACATTTTGAAATCTATGTCCTGGAGGGAGTTCTCACATCAGGGAAAAAAGTCACAGGTCCATTGGGATTTTCCAGAAATAACTGGACAGGATATTTTTTGCCTGCTTCTGGGGGAGGATGTTCCAGAGAGAAAAAAAATATTTTGGATTAGGAGTGAGTGGTAAGGGAAAAGTACGATGGACCAAGGCTTAGGGGCCTTGATTTCCAGCTGTGTGACTGAATATGATCCATAATTAATACAGGTCTCAATCCATCCTCTTTCCAGTGGGAGCGGAAAGGGACCTACATTATTTCCAAGGCCCCTTCCAGCTCTAAAAATTACATTGAGACCTTGAGCAAGTGAGCCTGATATAAGAAGAGAGACCAGGATGCAGCATGGGAGGGAATAAGAAAAATAGGCTAGAATTACCCTATAAATCAGTCAATCAACAATTTATTAAGCCACATGCCAAGGACTGTGCCAGGAACCGAGAATACAAAGGCAAATAAAAGTAACAAGCCCTGTCCTCAGGAAGTCAGTGTTAGAGCCAGTAAGGGGGGAAAGAAGGAGGGGAGAAAGAGAGAACACACACAGAGAAAGACATATATAGATATATGCTTGTATATTATATATACAAAATATAAATTGAATATATCCGTGTATATATAATATGCGTACACTATTACATATGGTATCCTAAGCCTATGTACACATGTATACTTATATGTTCTATACTAGATATATGTAAGTCTAGATATAGATGATATGCCTGAACCAAGCTGGCTTTTATGCTCAGGCCTGGAAGCTTTTGGGGCAGAATGATATACTCCATGAGGACTGAAGCTAGAGAGGATGTGTTGAACATGCCAGTCGGTCACTTAATTTAATAAGCATTTACTAAGTGTCTGCTATGTGCTGGGCACAATTCTGGACATTGTGGATTCCAATGCAATAAAAGAAATAATTTCTACTCTCTTACATTCCGGGGGGGGGGGGGGGGACGGGGGAGGCAGGGGAAGAAGTATGCATTGAAATCTGTACAGATTAAATATAAAGGAAACAAAAGCAGGCAAATAGAGGGCAGTTCAGCCCAAGGTATTTGGGGAGGGGGAGCACTGGCAGTTGTTGGATCACAGAGGACCTGGTGGTAGAAAGTGGTGCTTGAGCCGCATCCCTGGGAGGAAGAAGCTGTCAAGTGTTTGAAGGCCTGTCACGTGACCAGTGGATCTAACTTGCCCTGCTTATTCCCTGCAGCACTCAGAGCTATGGGTTGTAAAAGTTACAGTAAAGGCAGATTTAGGCTTGATGTCAAGAAAAGCTTGTTCTAACAGTGAGAGTTATTCCCTGAAGTTGCCTCAGTTTCCTGTTAGCTGAAAATCTCTTAGCCAAGCCTGGATGATTTTTGGGGATTTTTCTGGAGGTTTTCTGTCTGGTTTTTACCTGTGGAGTGAAGAGATTGTTCATTCCTATGTTAGATAATCTGTCGGGCCCCAAAGGCCATCAGGGACCGTGAGGTATCTAAAATTCCTTTTGGAAGACCCTGGGAGCTCCTGTTGAAAAAAAGTTTTTTATCTTGGAGATGGTTACCCATTAAGCACACATCCTGCCTTAATGCCTTAATATGATCCAGTAGGGCTTGAGGGAATAGGCCCTCAAAGAGATGTGTTTTCATTGAAAGAAGGAGAAAACAGTGTCAGTGAAGGATCTAAAACAGAATGTCGGTGCTGGGGGAGGATAGATCCAGATGAGGCTACACAGTGGGTAAATCAGGGAGCCAAGAGCAAAGTTAGTTTCACTATTTTTCCTTTAGGAGCTCTTTCCATAATAATAGCTCATATTTATAGGATATATTAAGGTTTACAATGGAGTCTCCTTCCAGTCCTAAAGATAAATAGCATATAATCGCCATTTTAGAGATGAATAGGTAGTGAGAGGTATCCCTAGTGAATCAGCTCGAATACATCAGAGCCAGGATTTGAACCCAGATCTTTTGCCTGTGAGGGTCAGAGTTCTGTGTCCATGCCACTCTTCCATCTGGCTATGAACTCTAAAACCACCTGCAGTAAGCATTACTGTTGAACTTGGATACATATATATTTAATTATTCCAAGAAAAGAACATTCTTATCCTCCATTTTCATATTGGTGCTGTTGTTTGTATAGAATCTTCCCAAATTTATGTACGATTAGAGGAGACAATCTATGTAGAGTCAACTACATATGTGTATGAACTTTAAAATATGCACTGAGGTTATTTTATGATAGGGAAAAATCACCAACATTTATTGAGTCCCAGCAAGGCACCAAGCAGTCTTTGCCTAGTAGGCATATCTCTCTTGGCATACTTTCCTTTGCCAAAATGACTTGCCCAGCAAGTAAAAACACATTTTAAAGTCTATTGACATTCAGATATCTACTAGTCACTTTGAACTGCTTCATTATTTTCAATTTAAGTGAACAGAATCAACATTTTCCTTTCTGAAAGACCCTTTAGGATTCACATTCAGCAAAAGATTGGTCTTTCTCAGAAATTTCCATTGCTATCTTCAAGACTGTGTTTTCATTAATGGCCTCCTAATAAGAGTTCCCCTCAATATGGAACTTTAGAGTTTGGAAAGAACTTTGATGTGATGTAAGTAATATCTCTATTAAGGAGATGGAGGCTCAAGGAGGTTAGATGGCAGTAATGAGTCATGAGCAGGGACTTGACCTCCCATCTTCTGACTCCCAGTAGAAGTCTCTTCGAGCAGAGAGGCAGGGCTGCCTCCCCTAATATCAGTAAAGAAAGTGTGCACTCAGGTATTTCTCACTGGAGACTCTTTTTCCTTTTAGGTATCATTCTTATCCATGGGGAACGAAGAATTATCCAACTAAAAGATGAAAAACCTCTGTTTTGAGTGGACTGGGGTTTGTTTTTCCCAATGAAGTTAACCTGCCAGGACTTCAGTTATTACTGTGTGATGGCTGAAGGAATAAGCTCTGCCTAAAGGGTATTGAAGAGAAGATACCAACACTGCAATGAATCCAGGATGCCTTTCTGGGTTCTTGATGTGTGGGGTATATGGCTGCCATCCATGGCTGCTCTGGTCTCTGCAGGGAGCTCTGTGCCTGCTTGTCAGTCAGAATGCCGCAAGTTTTATTTGCTGGGAGGAAACATTCCTCAACAGAACTTTCTTCCATTAAAAAAAAAGTCTTTCCTATTTTTTTAAACAATGATTTGATACTCAGGATTACTGGAACTGTGTGTTTAAGGGCATGTACCTTCCTTGTATAAAAAATAGGGATAGATTTGAAAAAGAAAAAAAAGACCCATAAGATCCGAATAACAAATTGGGAGAGTCACTGTATCCAATGATAACTTTAATAGAAATTCAAAACTGCAGTTTGCAATTTAAATGAAAGATTGGCTTGATATCAACTACCTGGGTGCTAGTAAACTTCAGACTTGATACAGTGTAGACAGTATTTGCAAGCCGTCCAGCTTTGGAGAATAACTGTCAATTTATACATTTTGGGCCAGAAGAGTAGATTATATTCATGTACAGTGTGCATATGTATGTATATATAAATGTGTATATATAGAGATATCTTATGTTTACCTAAAAAATAAATAGCCAGATGAAAGGAATGCTTTGCTGCTTATCAAAGCTGCAGGACTTAATGAAAATTGAAAAGATGTCCACTCCATCATTGAGCTCTGACTGTCCTGACTCCACGACCCACCCTTCTGAAGTTTAAACAGTTGTTTAAAAAGAAAATTATTGTGTAATGAATATTACATTCTTGTATCCAGTGTGAACTAGTGAAAAGAATAACATACATGTATATTGTCATATGTGTAACACATGCGATTTGTGTGTATATATTTATGTATCAGAATATCAAAATGCCAAACAGCGACACATCCCTGTATAAGTCTGGCTGTTGACTATAAGATACAGTTTTAACATGATCATTTTGGGTGCATATGTGTACATAGATACATGTGTATACACACTGCTTCCTGTATAATTACAGTGTATCTTGACAAGGCTTTGTAAAAACTTCCCATGCCAAGTCAGAGCTTCCTTACTACAGGATACTAGGTATCCTTTTAATAACCTTCAAGTACTTTTAAATATGTCATAGTAAAGTGGGCCTAAATACTTCTTTCATGTAAGAACCCTTTGCTGACTTTCTGAAATATGTATTTGCATTTTTACTTTTGCACAGTAGGGAAAGGATTTGGCTGATTATATATTACTAAACTACTATATCTATTTAGTTTATTCTCTATTTTAAAATGTCCTAAAGAGAATGACCCATGTAATGTGATAATTCTCTTACTGTGATCTGATACATATTTTAACTGATTTTTTTATATTTAAAAATATATATTCATTCCCATAAAGTTTGCACTTATACCCCTGGGGGGATATCAATGGGAATCTTGTTACCAAATTGATTAATACAATGGCACTATATTTTAAAATAAGAGCTATTATCTCCAAGGTTATTGGAAATGCTCTTTTAAAAAAATGCAATAGTAAGAACAAAAGAAGGTTTAGTCTGAGCTTCCAAAGGCCTGCCACTGCCTGATCATGGCAGAGCTGAGTTGAGTGATCATGTGAGAAGTCTTCCTGTTTGATGCCAACAAAGTTCCTTGGGGCATCAGGTTTGACCCACAGCAGCCCAATTACATGATTAAAGAATCCAGATTTGTGGGGGGAGAATAGTGTTTAAAATATCTGCATGATCAAGCTTTTTTCTCTCCCTGTCTCTGACTTCTTTGGTCACACCTTGTCCGCATAAGTGATTTTATTTTATGTATGTTTTTCACCTAGAAGCAGACACATGAGAATCTGGATTGGTCAAGGGGTGCACACAAATCTGAAAACATAAGTCTTTTGATTTCTATGGATGGGGATGAGAAGTGACCCCAGCAAGTCACTTATTCCGTTATTTCAATGATCAAGGGATGATCGACCATTTCCAGATCCTGGGCATGATGAGAGTTCTTCATCCCTTTGTCAATCAAAATGTAAGGTCAAAGGCTATGATGACCTCATTTTGCCCATCCACATCCTGTCCTTCAATCATTAGTTTTTGTTTAAGTTGCAACCTCAGGGTTTCCTTCTTTGATCCTCTTCCATGTGGTCCCTGGCAGCCCACGAAAGCCCAGGCAAAGCTAGAAGCCCAGAACCTTACTATGGGACAAAAGGCAAGTGCTTCTCCTTGTTCTGTGCATCCTGAGCTTGGGGCTCCTAAGTGGTCTCCTTAGGTAGGAGTGATGGACAAGAGCAGTGATTGAAATGATAACCCCTTCCAACCTGTTGTCAAAGTGCAGAATCCAGACCTCAGACTTTAAGAAAGTGACCCCTACTTCCACTAAAATTTTTTCCCAGTGTTTTGTTGTTGTTTTGTGAATGGGTGCATTTGCTATTATTGATATGGGAGTAAATGAATGACTATTTTTCTGGAAGTGCACAAGTGTTTAGACCCATCCAGTGTCATTGAGTATACCAGAAATTACAACTCTTCTAAGTAAAAAGGGGGAACGAAAAGCATAAACAACAACAAAACCAGTGAATCCCCTGCCCAGCTATAGTTTTCTGCCCTTCTATGCCTGTATGTCTATGCCTTTTCTTCTAAAAGAGAGCTGGTTTTTCAGATGACCCCTAATACTACCATTATAAGACAAATGTATAATTCTCCTTGGGCATAAGCTGGCTAGAGAGAAGTTGGGTACTACTTACTGCTTAATGCATTGATTTGTATCCCAAGGGCCTGCCAGAGGTGCTCTAACTTCTCCAAAGACCTCACTGACTCCCTAACACGAGGAGAGGCTGGCTTGTAGCGAAAGTCTATTAATTTTGCTTTTGGCTATTTTAATCGTCTTTCTGTGTGAACAAGTTGAGCTGGGAAAGTCTTGATAATCTTTTATTGATTGAATTTCTCTTTTATTTTGCCTCTCTCTTCTGTATAATTTGTAATTATTTGTTGTGCTGTGAAAACCCACTTAGTTCATGTAATTCAAAGGAACTTAACTTTGTATGGATAGAATACAAATCAGTCTTTTGGGATCACTTTTGATTCACAGATGCTTCAGTTAATTATGTTTTGATCCATCAGCTAGGTCTGAATATGTGCTCTTGAACCTTATTTTACTTTTTGAAGTCCAGATATTCCATTCCCAATGAAGTGACTGTGACAGTTATACCTGCTTGTTGGCCATTAAAATTGTCATCTCTCCCATATTTGCTCTGCAAGACCCTTATGGCTAAACTGTCATTAGTAACAATAACTCAGACCCTGCCAAAGATTAATGGTTAAATATTTTGGGAAACTTGCTGAAGAAGTGCTTACATTGAATGTGGATATTCTCAATGGCTTTTGATGTTAATTGACATTCTTATTTCCTTGACAAACAGGACTTTGCTTATCATACAATTGTTAAGTTGCCCCAAACATTACAATGTGTAGGGCTGTTGACTAGGGGGTCAATGTTATATCCTCAGGATACCTGCATTCAGCTGACTAGATGAGATGAATTTTGATGCTCAGATGCAGGACTTCATCTGGGGTGTTTTCAGACTGTGCCACAAATGTTCACCAATGATCACCACGAATATTTTTCATGTGCGATGGACCGTGATATTGCATGGTTGCCTTTGATCAGTATTATACAGATAAAACAGCCACATCCTTTGTCATTGGTTTCCTTAGATGTGCTTTTTTCCAGTGGGAGGGCCAATAGGAGAGGAAATAGGTTCTGGCTATGCTTTGTTTTTTTTTTTTTTTTTTTGGTTTAATTTTTTTCTAGCCTTAATTCCTCCGGAAATAACTTCAGCCTTCTGTACGAAGGCAGAAACTTGACTCTTTTAGATACTTTTTCTTTGCTTGCATCTTGCTTTTTTGCCATATTTATTTGCTAGAGCACAGAGCAGATGTTGTTAATGCAAAAAGGGCATGGTCAAAGGAACTCCTCAGAGACACCGTGGAGTTCAACTGTAGGGAACCCCAAACCAAAAAATGATGAATGGTCCCATCTCTTGACCTTAGATGCTTAGGTGAAACTCCCTCTAGATAGTCACCTTTTTATTTTTGACTTCTGAGTACAATTATTGGTCATGTGTACATACATATGCACATAATTGCTTTGATTTATGTAGACATGCACACACCAAGAAGGCAAGAAAGATATACATCCATGTAAGGATATATGTATATGTGTACATATACACACATCTGTATGTACATAATAAATTTTTTATGTAGCATATACATATATCTCCACATACCACCTAAATTGTATTATTCTAATGAAAAATTTGCATATTCCATTCATGAAATTTAGCTAAATTTTGTTTTTCAACTCCAGTGCTATTGTATACAGCACATGTATCCGTTAATACTGCTTTTTACATTGATAAGAAGATTTGAATGTTTCCTGGAAACTTCTGTGTCTTTATAGTTAAATTATACATAGTCAAAAAGACATTATTGTTGATTATATTTTTTTTGCTGTGATATTTTTTGAGATCTACAAGAGGAATAAAAAGGACTTTACTATTCTGAATAGAAGACTAATGAGCACTGCAGATTTGTTGTGCCAGTGGGTCGATCCATGATAAATAGCTATTAGGTTTTTTCTTTAAAGCTTGCTCACTCATAAACACAGCAGTCTCCTCGGCAGCTATTACTGGAATTTTTTAGAATAGTACCTGTTTCTGGTGCTAAAAATAGACTGCAATTAACTATGTCAATAATTCAATTTTCAACAGAAAATGTAACAGTTGCCTGGAATTATGAAGCAACTTGCTATGAAGTGGGGAAGATTCTTTGCCCTATTTCCCAAGTCATTTCTGTAGAGGTAGGAGCAGTGGATTAAATACCACAGAAATATTACCTGGAATGCGATTGTTTCAAATCTGTTCCTGGAGGGGCCCAATGTTCTTGAGCAAATCCATGAGTTTTGCCATTAAAAAAAATAGGAAAGTCCCCTTGACTGTACTTTCAATGTATCCTTCTACACATTGATAAATGGTTGAGTTTGATTTTGTTTTCAAATATATGGACCTGCCCATGAAGAATTACCTCTGGTTTTTGCAAAGATGTGCAAAACTGTTTCCATAAAATACACAGGGATTTGTGCCAGATATTTGAGAGTGGCAAGAAGCCATCTATGAAAATAATTTAAAGGCCCCACATCTTAAAGTCAAATTGTGATGGTAGCTCACAAAATAATATTCTTAAGCCATGAATAGTCCATCATTTCAAGTGCCTCTCACTTCGGCTGTCTGAAAGCTCACAGAGCTCTTTTTGATGACACAACTCCTCGTCAAATAAAACAGAGCAAAGGCCCTTGAACTCCATGACTGCCCCTTGCTTCAATCTTCTTTTGAGTATCAGGAGTAGTTTTTAGGAACATGTCACCTTAAGAAGGAATGCAGACAGTATTTTTTATGAGCACCACAGAATTCATCCTTATGTAACGAGAAGTAAAGAAGCAATCTGTTTCAGGCCAGTGATGCCCCAAAGATGCAGGATCTCCCTAAATTATAACTCCATCTCTACGCATTGGGAGGAAGGCTGACTTGTAGAGGTTCCCCTAGTCTCTGGTGACAACTTTGCTCTTTTCTACAGCAAAGGGAAGGGATGCTTTGATATTTCCAGGAGTAAACTTCCCACCCCTGCTCCTGGGAATCCTTGGGTAAACCCTATGGTAGAAGAGTCCTAGCCTGGTCACTGTTGGACCTTCCTTTACAGACCGTGCTCATTGCTGGCAGTGATGCCTGAAGAGAGAGCCCTAGAGTGGCAGAGGAAGCATCACCATTCTTCTCTGGAGGCTAGCAAAGACCATGCTCCTTCCCCTCACTGCCTACTGCAGCCTCAACAAATATAGGCACCTTTTAGCCCTTGTGTTTTGGAATATCCTTTGGGGTATTCCAGGGGAAGCCAATGGCCCCCAGAAGGGGCCTATTTACTGGTAAGCCATCATTGTCTTGTAAATAGGGCCATTCCCCTTCCTCCACCAGGGAGCTAAGACCACCATATACTGTAGTACAAACTTGGGAGGAAATATTTCAGATTTTTTTCAGGTAGGTCCAGGCAATTTTGAAGAATCATATGTTCAGGCAGATTGAAAAGAAAGAGCCAGGGGTCATTTTATTTGTTTTCAGTAAGGCGATTGATAATCAAGCTGCTGAAAGATTCCATCATTTACTTTCTCCAAAACAACAAGCAACAATTTAAGAAATCTGTTCAGTACATTTTGTCCACTGGCATTCAGCAGATCAGAACTGAATTATAATGCTTCCTGTAGTCTATTGTTCCCAGTGGCAATTTGCGAGGTTCACACAGAACAGAGCTGTCTTTTGAAAAGAAGTGAAACTCGTAATCTCACATGGCCTAACCACATCTCTTTTCTGGATGGTCACAGTCCAGAAATGTGCAGGGACAAAAGACTCTGGCTGTGGAATGTTAATGTATACTGTATTATCTTCTTTCTTGTCACCTTAGACAATGACACTTCTTTCACCCCCTACCTTTCCAATAGTCTAACTCTCAGAGATCTCCTGTGGGGAGCCTGGTTTTATCATCAATGGAAATATTTTTAGAGTCATGTCTGTGGGGGATAATGGAAGTGAAAAAGGCAATCAGATTTCCTGGGTACCCTTGAGACATTCTGAACTCGCCCAAACCCTTCCTGCATGAACACACAGACACATGGGCAAGCAGCTGGTGATCCTAGCATTAAAATAGAGCTTGTGTAAGATTAGAACAAAGAAATGCTCCTGTGACATCTTTATGTGAGCAAACTTTATTTTTGTTATTGATTAAGTATGTCAAATGTGAATGGAAATAAAACTATTTTGAGTCATTTTGAAAAAACATGATTGTCACCAGTTTATTTTCACAAGAACACATGCCATTTATAAAAAAAATTGATAATAAATAACAGGTTTTTGTATTATAGGATGTAAGCTTCCTGAGGGCAGACACTAGTTCATTTCTGTCTATGTATCCCCAGTTGTGAGCACAGTATGTATGAATAATTTATTCATTGATTAATTATCTCCTCCCTTCTCAGTTTTATAAATACTCATGTGTCTGCTTGCTTGAAATAGTTAAACATATCAACCACCTCTGGATTCAGGCTGGAAGCTGTCATCCAGTTTATGATATTAAGCACCCAGATACATGGATCTGGACACCGAGAAACTGGAACTTGAATGAGCTTCCAGACAATGTAGCCTTCTCTTCAATTCTTCAAGGACCTATGGTTTTGTCAGGGTAGGTATTCCCTTCATGGATCCCCTTCAACAACATAGGAAATAGTCTGTATCGGTTGTCATGGCTAAAAAAATCGATTCTTCTGTAGCAAACTTGGAGATGAGCCCAATTTAGCTAGGCTAATCCTCAGGGAAAGACATACAACCCATTCAGATTGGTGGGGCCTACTTGAGTTACACCGGCTTGGCTTTTGTGCCTTGGTTATCACTTCCATTCCACAGTGGTGCACTGGAGGAAGGTTATAATAGAAGGACCCCCTTTTTTCCCCTTAAATTCACAGCTCTCCTAATCTAAGAAAAAAAGTTGTGATTTTTCCATTTTTTTGTGTGTTTCTTGGAAAAAAAACCTTCTATTTGATAATGAGGAATGGGACTGCCTCAGGAAAATGGCAACATGAGGTTAGTTGGGAGGTGACACAAAGGTGTTCACTTTGTATCTAGCATGCAACTTTATTCATTGGGCATACCAATTCAGAGCTGCTAGCTTGGCAAATTAAACAACAACAAATATAAACAAAAGAGCAAGTGTTGGCCTGACAAGCAGGTAGAGAAGTCAATCTTTTCCCCAGGTGTGCTCAATGTGACCAGTACCCCTAGAAACCATGTGGGGAGAAGGAACCTTCATTAGTGCTACATTAAGCATCTCGTCTTCTTAAAACTTTGTGGGGCATAGCCTTTTTTTTTTCTTAATTTAGACTTTCCAAGTAGGAGCAAATTGATTCTTCTTGGTAATTATGTTTATATGGCAAAGAACAGGAATTAAATAAATGAATTAAAGAGTACAGTTTGGTGCTGACTACAAATTGCTATTTGAAAAGCATCTCTTAAGCAAGGACCAAAGGAAATGTCTCTTCTTTAAAGATTATATTTTTCATCCTAAAATTAGGGCTGTGATTTGATGTTGTTTAAAGCCTCCCCTAGTTTGACTTTTCTCCCCCAAGTTACCCCTTTAAAATGGAGATTCCATATTTTCTTGAAGACTTCAAAAGGCCTGATCTATCAGTTTATATCGAGCCCTTGCTGTGCTCCAGGCAAGGTGTTATGGTTTTCTTCATTCCAACCCTTACCCTCATACTTGAAAAACACACTGATGTCATTTCAGACATTCTGGTTTCCAAACCAATCAGCTCCCATGACCTATATCTTCAGTGTATTTTAGCTACTCATAGTAATGATCACACCCTACAGCTCACCATTACCCATAACTGTGCCATATCTGTGCCTTGGAACTCATACCATCATCTCCTGTTCTTCCGTCATTCTGTGCACTTTCCTCCCAAACTGACTTCATCTGCATCCTAACTTTACTCATTTCCTGTGATCTCTGATTTTCCTTTGACCTCACTTTCCTCTCTTCTTAGACTCAACCCTATAATTAGCCATTCCAGTTACACACTCACAATCCTTGTCTCCATGCTCCACTGCCTTTCATGTCTTACCAATCTTTAGTCTTGGCTTAACCCCATCATATACTTTATTGTAAGAGTTTTTACTCATTTTTCTTCTGGTTTTAGGATCTTCCCTATTAGTTTATCTCTGCATGGGGCTCTTATTAAGTTTTTTTCTTGATATCTTTGCTGCTTCACCTGTTTTTTTGTATTTATTTTCTAACCTACTTTCTAATTCCCTTCTCTTTGCTTGTAAACAGACCTGAGGCAAGGCTAGTCTGTAGGGCATAAGGTTGGGGATATAGGGTTTGCCAACCTTGGTCTCTTCCCTGAGCAATATCTGCCACTATAATGCATGCCTGAGTATAAGTCCCCTTTCCTTCAGGCCTAACTCAGTCATCCTCACTGGAGTTCCTCCCAATTCTTCTTTCACTTTTCTTTCCTTCACATTGTTGGGTAGAATCAACACCATCCATTTCTTGCAGACTTGGGGTTTGAACAAAGTCACTGCAACAATGGTGACCCTGGATACAAGTCTATGAGTCTGCTTGTGCTTCTTCCAGCTGGAGTGTGTAGCGTGCTAGAAGAGAGTGCTTACTGAGTACTCTTAAGTATTAAAAATGTTAGGAGTTGGGGCGGCCAGGTGTCAGCGAGTAAGATCACTGGCTCAGTGTTGGGATGACCTGGGGATCGAATCCTGGGCTCAGACACTTAGCACCCACCCAGAAATAACTGGTCATGTAAGCTTGAGCAAGTTACTTAACCCCAATTGCTCATAAAAAAAATGTTAGGAGTTATTACTTAAAGGATTTTATCTTGTTGGGAATTCTGTCTTCTGAGTAATTAATACAAATATTCTACATACGGTTCCTCTCTAGTTCTTAGCATCCTTTTCATTCTCTTCCAGTTCTCACATATGGAGGCATGTCCCAGAGATGTTGAAGGTTAGGTTTCAGTCCATTGTGATAAAGCAAATATCACAATAAAGAGTCACAAGAATTTTTTGGTTTCCTCATGCATAGAAAAGTTATGTTTACCTCATATTAGATGTGCAAAAGTATTCTGTCTACAAGCATACATACCTTAATTAAAAATAATTTATTGCTAAAAGATACTAACCATCATCTGAGCCTTCAGCAAGTCCTAATATTTTTGCTGGCTAGAGGGTCTTGCCTTGATGTTAATGGATGCTGACTGACTGACTAGGGTGGTGGTTGCTGAAGGCTGGGGTGGCTGTGGTGATTTCTTAAAATAAGACAACAATAAAGTTTGCCACAATTGACTCTTGTGTTCACTGGAACACCTAAAAGCCCACTGTAGGGCCACCGTAGAGCTACTAATTGACCTGATTTCAATATCATTGTGTCATAGACGATAGGGAGACCCAAGGAGTGGGAAAGAGACTGGGGAATGACCAGTAGGTGGAGCAGCCAGAACATACACAATATTGATTGATTAAGTGGCCATCTTACAGTCCATAATGCCCCAAAACAATTATAATAGTAACCTCAAAGATCACTGGTCGCAGAGCACCATAACATATACTAATAATAAAAAAGTTTGAAACATTGCAAGAATTATCAAAATGCAACACAGAGACACAATGTAAGCACATACCTTTGGGAAAATGGTGCCGATTCACTTGCTCAAGTCAGAGTTGCCACAAACCTTCAATTTGTAAAAAAACAACAATGCAACATATGTGAAGCACAATAAAGCAAAGTACAGTAAAATGAGGTATGCCTGATACTTGTATGGACATGTTGCAGTACCCTTACCCTACCAATAGAGGGTTCAAGAGGATTGCAGAAAGGGATACCATATTACTGTATTTGGAGATCTCATCAATTCCCATGGAATAAATTCTCATCACCATGATTCTCAGATCGAATTATCCAGCCTGAACCTCTCTGCTGACTTCCAATCTTGTATCTCCAGCTGCCTGTTGGACATTGAACTGGGTATCGTGTAATCATCTTAAACTCAACATGTCTGAAGCTGAACTTCTGTCATATTATGGATCTGCTGAATGGTGCCAGAGGAAGTCACATCATCCTGTTGACTGGGGCCACTCCATATTCACATCTAATTTCAATTAGACCATCACTGCTACTTGGGCAAAAGTGTGTTGTTGAATACTTAACTCTCTGTACAACTTTTCTTAGCAGCTGTTGCAAATTGTCTTTTCTCTCCTCAAGGGCTTGATGCTGTTCCTGCTGCTCCCCCCTCCCCACCCCAACCCCAGCCAATGTTCTCCTACTCCTACTTTACAGAGAAAAATCAAGTCATTCATCATAAATTTCCTTATTTTCCCTACTCAAGACCTTAAAACGCTCTATTTTTCTATCTCTTCATTTCTCTTTTTCTATCTCTTCTTCTTCTATTCCTCTTAAAATACCCTCAATTCCAGCCGCACCGGCAGCCTCCTACTCCAGGCCTCCTTCAGGCCTTGGCCTGGCCAGAATCATTCTTAAGCTCATTTCCAATTTATCCCTAATGCTGACCTTCCCAACTGCCTACTGACATGCTCAGGTGGCCCCATACGTATTGAGGGAGAGCATTAGGTTTTTCATCTTCTAGAACACAACACAAAGCCAGCATTTCTGTTTCTTTGTTTGCTTTTGCAGCTGACTGATATACATAACAGAAGCAAGAATGAATGTGGTCCAGGGCAGGAGAAGACAATGATCTTGACTTTTTTGTTTATCTTTTGCTCTTGCTTAGAATCATTTGTACATATCTATACCAGGTATCTTTCTTCTTACTCTCTTCTGAACTCTATAGTCTGTCTTCCAACCTCATTAGTCAACTGAACTAATGGATTAATAAGTAATAAATTCATCGTTTCTAAAGTTATGAACTGGAGAAGGAAATAGCAAACCACTCCAGTGTCTTTGCCAAGAAAATCCCCAGTGGAGTCATGAATAGTTGGACACAAATGACATGATAGAATAACAACAAAATTACTAACGGTCTCTGAACTGCCAGATCCGATGACCTTTTCCCAGTCCTCATACTGCTTGACCTCTCTGCAACCTTTCCAACTACTGAGCTCCTTGATTCTTTCCTTCCTCTAGACTTTCATGATGCTAATCTCTCCTGGTTTTCCTATCTTTCAGTCTCTTTTGTTGGATGATCAACAAGGTCACACCTGCTAAGGAAGAAGTGCTCCCCTGGATTCTGGCCTGGGCTTCTTCTACCTTTGCACTTATTTTACTTGGCAATCTGATCAGTTCCAATGGATTAGATTCTTACCACTATATGCTGATGATTCTCAAATCTATTTATCTGGCTTTAACCTCTCTGCTGACTTCCTGTCTCACATCTCCAACTGGATATCTCAACTTGATGCCATGTAGACATCTTAAACTCAACATGTCCGCAAACTGAACTCAGTATCTTTCTCCTTAAACCCTCCCCTCTTTCCTAACTTTCCTTTTATTGTTGAGGGTGTCACCATCTTCCTAGTCAGTCACCCAAGTTTGCCACCTGGTACTGTCCTTGACGACTCAGTCTCTCTCACACTATATCCAATCTGTTGCCAAGGCCTGTTGGTTTTAACTTTTAAAATTCTCTCTTTTCCTCTCTCAAACTGCCTTCATGGTGGTGTAGGCCCTCATCACCTCATTTCTGGACTACTACAATAGTCAACTAGTTACTTCCCCTGCCACAAGTCTCTCCCCACTCCAACTTATACTCCATTCAACTATCAAAGTTATCTTCCTACAATTCAGGTCTGACCACGTCTCTACTCAATAAACTCAAGCATCTTTGCCAAGAAAACCCCAGTGAGGCCATCAAGAGTCAGACATGACTGAAAGGACCAAATACCAAATCAAAAAAACAACCTTATCTCTTTTTTGAACTTCAATCCAGAATGATAAACTTTCTTTTGCAACTTTCCTTCTGGGAGTCTCTTAGGCTTCTGAAACTCAACATGTCCAGAATGGAACTCAATATCTTCATTTAAAAACAAATAGGTACCCACACATATACATACCTACATATTTATTAAGATGAAGGACCCCCCCCTGCCCCTGCCCCCAGCATCTTGGGTATGGACCCAATAAAGGATTTACTGAGACGTATAGACGGACATTATACTGGGTGAGAATTCAACTCAATAGACATATATTAGAATGTTTATTAGAAATAAGTATAGATAGGTAGCAATCTTGACCTAACAGAGAGAGTGGCCATATTGTTAAGACCATGGAATCAGTGGAATAATAATAACATATTATAACACATATTTATATAGTATATTACTATACTAATAATATTATAATTATATAACATGATATAAACATGTATGTAAATATATGTATATATTAACATTACAGATAGATTGCTTGTGACTTTTTTCTGAATGCCTTCATAAACAGTGTCTTACATGATCCTCATAAAAGCCCTGTGACGTATACTTACCAGCAGTGATTATAATCCTCGATTTACAGGTTAAGAAACTGAGGCTCAGAAAAATTAAGTGACTTGTGTGAGGACACAGGCCAATAAATGAGAGCCAGTACTTGAGGCCATGCCCCTTGGTCCTTCTGTTTTTCTAATTCTTGAATAGGAAAATGAGTTTTCCTGGAAATCCATAACTTTCATTGCTAAGCATAGAAAAGATTCTATTGAGGTGGCTAGGTGGTGCAGTAAATAGACTATCAACCCTGGATTCCTGTCAGGAGGACCTGAGTTCAAATCCAGCCTTAGAAACTGTGACCTTGGGCATGTCACTTAACCACAATTACCCTGCCCTCCCCTCTCCAAAAAAAATTCTATTAATCCTATTAAAGGTCTGGTTTGTGTTTGGGGAGTAGGAGTTTGGTACACACACACATGCAGAGGATGATGACCTCTGGAAATCTGCCTGCCCTTGAACCCTGTAGGTAAGGGACCCTCCCTAGAAATGGGCCCACCCTCACTCTAATGAACAAATACTGCTCCTTGTACCACCATTCAATATGGTCTGCTTTCTACTGGTGACCCTGTTTCTAGGTTTATTTCTCAGCCAACAAATACTTCCCAAGTGAACAGATCAATTATTGATCACTTTTTATTGCACATGGAGATATGGGGATGTTATCCTACATTGATCATGTCCCCAGCATTTGTCTGTTGCTAATAAGAATCCTGTACGAGTGTATAAATATTAGAATGTAAGCTCCTTGAGGACATGACTGACTTTTGCCTTTGACTCACCAGTGCCTAGCAGAGTGCGTGTCATATGGGAAGTGCTTAATAAGTGCTTGGGGATTGATTGACTCAGTGAGTTTGTATGTGTGTGCAGAGAGGCTCATTTGAGATTCCCAAGAATGGACCGTAGAGGAGAGTGGGGGGAATTAGAGGTAACCTCATCATGACTTGGGAATTCTATGAGGGCTGCATGCTCTCATCTCAGAACTCTCTCTTCAATGATGACCGTATATCCCTTAATTGGAATTGGTTTGGTTGGAGCCAAATACTTATGCAGTTGTTATTTCTAGATCTATGTTAAAACTTCTGTGCTGGGATAAGCTTAGCTGGTGATGCATAAATAGTGCAATGGACTGCCTTCCCTAGTGGCAGATAAACGCCATGACATCGTTGATAGTAGCCAATAATCCAGCTCTCCATGAGGAAGAGGATGGCAGCAGACGGTGTCCCATGAAGGCAGCCCCTGGGAGAGGGAGACCACAGCAATGGGATGCTGTGAGTGAGAGCCAGAGTTTGTGTGAAGGAGAAGAGTTGGACACATTACCAAATATGTTGAAGGCTGAGAAGGAAGACCATAATAAGGAGAAAACATTGCTCTCCCAGATGCTAGTGCCTGGCATGACTCCCTGGTCACCCCAGCCTAGTTACAGCCCCGATTATTACCCTAAAAATAAAATGACTAATCTAAAACATGGGGTTTAGTAAAATGACTAATCTAAGTGGGGTCTGTTCTGGATCACTCCTGGACCCATAGATGGAGTGATCCCAGAAGGGATTTTCTGCAGATCTGAAATTTTTCAGCTGTTGAGCTACAGGTAACAACTTTGAAAGTCCAGTTTAATGATGGTCATTATCAGGTCTGTTCCTTCCATGACTTTAGTCTTGCTCTTAGCCTCTAACCCTGGATACCCTAAACTGTGTCTTTTCCCCTTGCGAAGGGCACCTCCTTCCACCTTGAACAGCAAACTAAGTAATTTTATCTTTCCTATAGAACAGCCATACCTGTGAAATTGAAATAGTCATTAGCTTGATCTCACCTAAGGCAGTGATGGGAATGTGCCCAGTTTCCTTGGCAAGAACTTAAGAGGCAGCTGACCTGAGAAATGAATTTCCCGATGGAAGCAGGACTTAGAAATTGAAACCCTCATAATTGTATTCGACTTGTTAAAAATGTCGATCTGGAAAGAGCCCCTATTTACATCGTCCAGAAGCTTTCCTCTGTAAAGAGCTTGCATCTGTTAAACTTAAAGTAACCAAATCATAGAATGTTAGAACCAGGAGAAGCCTCAGAGATCTGATCCAACTCCCTCCTTTTAGGGGCTGAGAAACTGAGTCTCAGAGGGAAGGAATTCAGTCGGCTTATCCAAGTTCATGTAGCTGGACTGATGGACACAATGTTAGGAATAACTAGTTTCTTACAGACTATCTAGTCTAGCCCCCTCACTTTACAGGAAAGGAAACTGAGGCTCAGAGCTGGGAAGTGGCTAGCTCAATGTCACAAATGTGGCAAAATCAGGTTTTGAACCCAGATCTTCAAATTTAGTATTCTCTTAGCTGCAGTTGGTACTGGTGGAGGGAGAACCTGTACTAAGTTGTACCATTCATGGAAGTGTTGAAGCAAGGTCATAAAACATCAATCATGTCTCTCCCCAAATCCACTGTGCTTCCAAGTTAATGAAAGATGAGACAGTCAGATTCTATAGCAGATAGAGTATGTGACTTGAAATGAGGAAGGCCTGTATTTGAATTCTGTCTCAGACACTTATTAGCTGTGTGACTCTGGGTAAGTCACTTTAGCTTTGGTCTGCCTCTGTTTCCTCATCTGTAAAATGGGAATAATAATAGTGGCTCCCTCCCAGGATTATTGTGATGGTCAAATGAACTTTTTTAAAAAGTAAATTGCAGACCTTAACTTTATAAATATTATTGTTATTATTATATTAAAACAAGAACTCAAAGTAAATAAAATAGCAGTACGGTTTGAAAAGTTTGATTGTTGTGGTTTGATTTAGCCCACCAGTTCAATAGTGAAAAGAGTGCTGGATTTGGAGGCAGGAGACCTGAATTTGAATCTTGTTCCTTGGTTTTGTGGCCTTTGACAGGTCACTTGTCACCTCTGATCATCATTTTCCACAATGGTAAAATGGGGCTGAAGTCAGTGAGGTCCACAGTGAATAGAGTGTTGGACCTGGAGTCAGGAGGCCACGAGTTCAAATCTGGTCTCAGACACTTGCTACCTAGGTGACACTGGGCAAGTCATTTAACCCTTTTTGCCTCAGTTTCCTCATCTGTAAAATGGGCTGGAGAAGGAAATGGCAAAACCACTCCAGTATCTTTGCCAAGAAAACACCAAATGGGGTCACAAAAAGTCAGACACGACTGAAAAATGACTGACAAACAGCAAATGGGGCTGAGGATGCTTGTTCTTCCTATACCACAGGGAAGCACTTAGTGGGCTGTGAATTGTTTTTATTGATCGGTTCACTCTGCACTAGATCATTGGTTTACTAGATGTGCCTGGTAATGTGGAAAGAGCTGAGGATCTGGAATCAGAACCTGGGTTAGAGACTTGGCTCTGCCACTTACCAGTTGTGTGATGTTGAGAAAGCCGATTTACCTTCTAGAGTTTACCGTCATCTGTAAAATGGTTGAGGAGCAGGGCAGAGGTTGGACTTAATGAGCTTTAAATTGCCTTCAAGCTCTAAATCTATCATTCTGTGTTTGGGAGGGGGGAAAAGGGAAACTTTTGATTTGTGATTCATTCACTAAAAGTAACATTTGGGCTTGGTTGGTACTTGTATATAGCTTATTTGGGTATATTTGCTTACATATTCTCTCCGTCATTAGACTGTAAGCTCCTTGAGGGCAGGGACTGGGTTTTTTTTTTGCCTCTTTTTGTATCCCCAGTACAGTGCCTAGAACAGAGTAGGAGTTTAAATGCTTATTGATTGACTGACTGAACCTCTAGTTTCACTTTCATTGACTGAGCTACATTGACATAAACACACTAAAGTCAGTAGGTACCACGTGCCTTTCCTTATTCATAGCAATTGGATCCAATAACTTCTCAGAATGCTAAGGTATAACCTACATTTTGCTTTCTTCATCCAACAGGCAGACCCAGCAAGCCAGTGTGCTGAGGCTACAAAGACATAAAATGAAACAGCACCTAATTTTAAGGTTACTTAATTTTAGGTTTACCTTAATTCTACTGGAATGCCTTTTTTTCCTTCCTTCCTTCCTTGTCCCTTGCCCCACCCTCCCCCAGCCCCAGCTAAGGGATGATTCCCATAGACTGTATTTTTATAATACTCCCAAGCAAAAATGCAAGGAAAGATGGCAATGTCAACTTAGTCTCATCTCCAATGGCAATCAGGAGACAAGGTTATTTCGGTGCAATAGTGTATTCTGGGATTTGAAAACAATGAAAAATCTAAAGTTCTAAGCACATATAATTGGGCAGCTGTCATGTAGTGGAGGGAGCATTGTATTTGGATTTCAGGTTAAAACCCCTGGTTTGAGTTTCATGTTATCCACTTACTAGTTTTGTGACCTTATGTAAAGCCATGCATGAGCAGCTTTCCAGAGGACTGCTGCTGTGAACAGCTTTCAAGATTCTGATCACATAGTATAACGAACACTCTATTCAAAAACAAATCTGAGCAAAACATTCATGGAGAATCAAGGTACAGCATTCACAGTGTTACAACTTATCACAGAAAATCAAAATACAGCATTCACAATGACATTACTAAAATGGCCACATAGTTTTCCCCAAAGTGGTCACAAAAGTTTTCAACAAAGTGCAATCATTTAGTAACTCAATCATTCAATCATCCTTAAGGAGGCTTGCCTGCTTAAGGGTCACAAAACACAATAGTCAAAGTTCTTCACTCATGGGGCACATTATGTTACAAATCAGTCACTATTTAATCATCAGTCACTACTCAATACCCTCTTAAGGAGTAGTGGAAAATACACAGGTCATCTACCCTTAAGTCACTGTACATCATAATCTTCTCAGTCAGTAGACAGTATCAAGTAAAGTCTTCTTTCAGCTTAACTTGAGGCTGGCTCTCAGCTTCCATAGTTCCTTTTCCATGGTCCCATCTCCAACTGTCACCTGTATTCAAAGGCAGGAAGCCCCCAGTTCCTTGTTCAGCTGCTTGTCCAGTTCTTTGTCCAGTTCCCATTCCATATTGAAGCTCACAGTGTCCACCTCAAGTCCTTCAGAGTTCCTGTTTCTGGGAAGACAAAGCTTAACAGAGCCACAAGAATATTCATAAACATTGCCAGCACCATCAACAATTCACTATCTGCCTGTGGAATCAACTCAGACCCACCAACAAGATCTGAGAATTCAATACAAATCATCAACATAGAAATCAACACAGACCTACAAACAAGGTCCAAGAGATCAGCACAAATCATCAGTAAAGTCCCAGGACACCAAAGCCTTCTTTCAAGACTTCTGTAAACATACAACCAGAAAATCCTCTTTCAGGGCTTCCAGTAAGGGCCCAGGGCTTCTGTACAAGGTATCATAAAAAAACATCAACACAGACAGAGCAGACAAACAGAGTGTTGGGATATCACAAGTTTTCTCTTTCTTGACTCTGCCACCACAAGAGTCTTCTCAGTTCCTGCTGCCTCTAGCCCTGGGGCTCTCCTTATATAGTCATTAGCTCCTTTCCCAGGAGTTCACAAGTTCTAGGGTTCACAAGTTGTGGAGTTAACATGTTCTGTTTCTTTAAAGAGTGAAACAAGGTGTTAATTTAATAGCTGAAACAAGGTATGAACTACTTCTATGCTTGCCATTACACCTTGGGCAAATCACCTAATGCCTACAAGACAATTTCCTTGTCTGTGAAATGGAAAAAAAATGGTACCTGAAATTCTTGATTTTTAAAGAGGAAAAAAGTAGCTAAATGGAAAGAAGACTGTCCTTGGAGAGGCAAATAAATGAGCTGTGGGAGTTGGTATTATTATGGTATCCAAGGAGAAAATAAAACATAATTTCCTGGGATGCTTGGTCATCTCATATTGCAGTAAATAGGTTACTGTAGTACATGTGTTAATGTCTAATAACTGTTGTTGAGGATGAGGTAGCTTAGAAAGTCTAACAAAAACTCAATCAGACCCTCTAAATTATATCATACATGTATATTAATAATCAGTAACTTCACTGCAAAGGTGGGCATTGAGGAAGAAGGTGAAAAATACATTGGCAAATATGGTTATTGAGTAAAAGCAAAGGAAGATAGTGCTTGTAGGTAATCCCAACCCTTGAATCTCTACATCATGAATACCTTCTTTTTTTTTTTAAAGCAATCAGGGTTAAGTAACTTCCTCAAGGTTACACAGCCAGTTATTTCTGGGTGTGGTGCTGAGTATCTGAGCCCAGGATTTGATCCAGGTCATCCCAACACTGGAGCCGGTGCTCTTACTCAATGTGCTACCTGGCCACCGCATGAATACCTTCTTTAAAAAAAGAGTCAAGCAGAATTGGACCTAGCAAGCACCAAATAATGTCAGAAAGAAAATAAATTGGTTTTATCTAAATAAACAGGAAAGGAATTCTAACCTATGTGAGAGTAAATTCTGAATCAATTATATACATATGCTCAATCATACCACAGAGGATCAAACTAAGGTAAAATGTAAAACACTTTGTAAAACTTAAATATTTAAAAATAAAAAAAAACAAATAAAACTTAAAATATTACATAAATGCTAGCCATTATTTTTGTTTTTAACAAATAATCAAAATGAGAAGAAATGTTATATGTATTACACAATCAAAGCGTCTCTAACTCAATCTAGTTTGGAAATGGATACAAGAATAGACACTGACAGACTATGTTAATTTCTTAAGGAACATAAACTGAAGTAAAACAACCAAAATGATGAGGAGATAAAAAAAGTATAGAAACCATCTCAGCCTACAAAGATTTCCTCTCTTTTTTGGTTGGAGAAATATGGCAGGCAAGGGCAGCAAGAATTTAAATATAAATTTGTTTATAGAATATTTCATAGGAAGACACTGAAGATCAATTAACACTATTCCTTCATAAAGTTGTGAGAAGCAATAGAAGGAAAGACAAATTAACAGAAAAACATATAAAACGATTCAACTAAGCCAGATTCTTTTTTTTCAAATTATTTATTTTTAGTTTTCAGCATTTATTTCCACAAGATTTTGAGTTACAATTTTTTCTCTCCATCTTTCTCCCACCCCAATCCCAAAACAGCGAGCCTACTGAATACCCCTTGCCCCAATCTGTTCTCTCTTATATCCTCCCCAACCCCACCCCCAACTTTCTAGTAGGGCCAGATGGATTTCCATACCTCAGTGCCTGTATGTCTTATTTCCCAGTTACATGTAAAAAAAACCCCAATTTTTTCTTAACATTTGTTTTTGAAACGTTGAGTTCCAGAGTCTTTCCATTCTTCCCTCTTCACCCATCCCCACTGGGAAGAAAAGTAATTCAATATAGTTGAATTATGCAAAACATTTCCATAGTACTTATATTGTGCAAGACTAACTATATTTCTCTCCATCCTATCCTGCTCCCCCCCCACTTATTCTATTTTCTACTTTGACCCTGTCCCTTCTCAAAAGTGTTTGCTTCTAACTACCCTCTCCCCCAATCTGTCATCTCCCCTCTTATACCCTTCCCCTCCTGCTTTCCTAAAGGGTAAGATACCCAATTGAGTGTGTATGTTATTCCCTCCTTAAGCCAAATTCAATGAGAGTAAGACCCATTCCCTTTCACCTTCCTGCTCTTCCCCTCCATTGTAACAATGTTCTCTTGCCTCTTTTATATGAGATGATTTACCCTAATCTATTCTCTCCCTTTCTCTTTCTCTCAATATATTCCTCTCCCACCCATTAATTTTATTTTTTATATATCATCCCTTCATATTCAACTCATTCTGTGCCCTCTGTCTATGTATACATCTACACACATATGCACACACTCATATATTTATACACACAACCCTCCTATACATACATTTATATGTATATAAATACATATATATTCCCTTCAACTATCCTCATATTGAGAAAACTCATGAATTGCAGTTATCATTTTTCCATGTAGGAATATAAATAGTTCAACTTTAATAAGTTCCTTATGATTTATTTTTCCTGTTTACCTTCTCATGATTCTCTTGCTTCTTGTATTTGAAAGTGAAATTTTCTGCTCAGCTCTGGTTTTTTCATCAAGAATACTTTAAAGTCCTCTATTTCATTGAATGACCATATTTTTCCCTGAAGCATTATACTCAGTTTTGCTGGGTAGGTGATTCTTGGCTTTAGTCCTATCTCCTTTGACCTCCAGAATATCATATTCCAAGCCCTTTGATCCCTTAATGTAGAAGCTACTAGGTCTTGTGTTATCCTGATTGTGTTTCTGCAGTACTCAAGTGTAATATAATGCCAAGGAAAGGCAACTTCCCAAGGTTCAAAATACCAGCATAGGTGCTCTCCATTTTATTCAGTGACAAACCAAGAACAGAGAAGATCAAAACATGGCATCATTCAAAATACAGCATTTACTAAGTGTGATTAAATAATCTCCAAGTACTACCCCACCCCAGGACCTTCAATTCATTCAATCAATTACAAAGTCCCTGTTCTAAATACTACTCCACCCCTAGGCTGTACCTTCATTTAGTCCACCACAAAGCCCCTCTTCTCAAATGGAGATTAGTTTCCAATCTAAGTAAAGTACATTCATTTGTTCAACCATAGAACACAAAAAGGTCAAAAGTTCCCCACCCCTGGATCACAATTGACTCTACCCCAGAGTTACATCAAGTTTAAGCACAGCACTTAATACCCAAATGGAGGTCTTTTCTTCATCTTGACACAAGGCAAGTTCTCAGCAATCTTAGTTCCTGGGGAGACAAGGCTTAGCAAGGCCACAAGATACATTGCCAGTCTCTTCATTAATTCATCCTCTGTCTGCAGAACAGTCCTAGAACCCCTGAAAACATTAGCAAAACCCTCTCCCAGGATTTCTGTAAACCTACAACAAGAAAATCCTTCTTCAGGGCTTCTGAACCAACAGAAAGGTTCCCGGACCCCTGCAACAACAGCACTGTCCTTCACCAGTGGACAGTATTCACTCTGTCTGCAGGACAGTCTCCAGACCCCTGCAACAACAGCACTGTCCTTCACCAGTGGACAGTATTCACTCTCTGTCTGCAGGACAGTCTCAGGAGCTCTTAGCCAACAGCCAGGTTCCAGGACTTCTTCAACAAAAGGACTGTCTTTCACCAGTGGACAAATCTGGCAAAACAACATCAAAACAGACAGACAAAGTACCAGCAAAACAGCCATGTCTCCAAGTCTAGGGCAATTCAAAGTGGCCCCCAGCGATCCTCTCAGTCTCTCTCTGCCTCCACGAGGTGCTGCTTCCAAAAAGTTCTTCTGCCTCTCTCTTGTGTCTCTCCAAATCTATGTCACCAGCTCCTCCCAGTTCAGGACTTTCTTTTCACATCAACAAGTCCATTCCACAGGTGGAATTAACAAGCTCTGGGTTTTAACACAATCAGTTTGAAAACCAAGCCAGTACAGGGGAATCTTTAATTGCCATTACTATCACATCAAGTTATTTCTTCCTGACTGCTTCCAGTATCTTCTCCTTGATCTAAAAACTCTGGAATTTGGCTATAATATTCCTAGGAGATTTTTTTTGGGGGGGAATCTTTTTGCAAGAGGCGATCAGTGAATTCTTTCAATTTCTATTTTTCCCTCTGGTTCCAGAATATCAGGGCAATTTTTGCTTGATAATTTCTTGAAAGATATTGTCTAGGCTCTTTTTTTGATCATGGCTTTCAGGTAGTCCAATAATTGTTGAATTATCTATCCTGGATCTATTTTCCAGGTCAGTGTTTTTTCCAATGAGATATTTCACATTGACTTCTATCTTTTTTTCATTTGTTTGGATCTGTTTAATAGTATCTTGATTTAGGGGCAGCCAGGTAGCACAGCAAGTAAGAGCACTGGCTCCAGTGTCAGGATAACCTGGGTATTGAATACCAGGCTCAGACACTTAGCACCCATCCAGAAACACCTGGCCATGTAACCTTGAGCAAGTTACTTAACCCCAATTGCTTAGGGGTGGCCAGGTGGCTCAGCGAGTAAGAGCACCGGCTCCAGTGTCAGGATGACCTGGGGACCAAATCTGGGCTCAGATACTCAACATCACACCCAGAAATAACTGGCTGTGTAACCTTGAGCAAGTTACTTAACCCCGATTGCTTTTAAAAAAATAGTTTCTTGATTTCTCATAAAGTCATTAGCTTTCATTTGCTCCAATCTAATTTTGAAGGGGTTATTCTCTTCAGTGAGTTTTTGAAATTCCTTTTCCATCTGGCAAATTCGACTTTTTAAGGCATTCTTCTCCTCATTGCCTTTTTTCGCCTCTTTTGCCATTTGAGTTAGTCTACTTTTTAAGGTATTTTCTTCAGTATTTTGGGGGGTCTCCTTTAGCAGGCTGTTGACTTGCTTTTCATGATTTTCTTGCATCTTGCATCATTCTCATTTCTCTTCTCAGTTTTTCCTCCACTTCTCTTACTTGATTTTCAAAATCCTTCTTGAGCTCCTCCATGGCCGGTGATCAATTCATATTTTTCTTGGGAGCTTTTGATGTAGGAGTTCTGACTGCATTGTCCTTCTCCCATTCAATGCTTTGATCCTTTTTGTCCCCAAAAAAGTATTGTATGGTTTGTTTGTGCTTCCTCTGCTTGCTCATATTGCCAGCTAATTACTTGACCTTTGAGCTCTTTGCCATGGCAGAACCGTGCTTCTAGAATGGAGAGAGCTTTGTCCCAAATTGCTGGTGTTTTCACAGCTTCTGGAGCTATTAGGAGGACACCCTTTTTGCATCCCCCACAAGCTCTGGCACACTGGCCACACACCCCAGGACCACCACACAAGATTGCATTCCAGATCCAAGCAGGTTAAATCAAGAGCGATTCCCCTCTGAATGGTCATTTGGCCTCCCTACAATCTGCAGGCCAGGAGCTCTAGAAGCTGCCATGCTGCAGCAGCTGCAGCCCCATACCTCTTCAACTTCTCAACCTCCTCAACCCCAGGGGCAGGGGCTGGACTGTGCTCTTCCATCCCCCCATTTCCAACAGAGTTCCCCACTGAACTTTTACTTTGTTTTTGGTGTTAATGGTTTGAGAATTATGGAAACTGCCACAGTTGCTGGTGATTCACTCTCCTGAAGTCTGCTTTGGCCACTCTGGGCTGGCTTGGGGCAGGAACTGCGGCTCATAGGGGACTGTGCTCAGCTCCAGTGCTCTGTAATAGACCTTTCCTGTTGGCCTTCCAAGCTGCCTTCAGTGGGAGATTTGTTTCTCTCTGTCTCTTTGTGGGCTCTGTAGCTCTAAAGTTTGTTTAGAGTCCTTTTTTTTACAGGTATTGGAAGTGGTTGGAGCTGGAGTCCACACCAAATTTGTGCTTTCACTCTACTATCTTGGCTCCACCCACCCCCTCACTCTAAACCAGATTTTTTCAAGGGCATTTAAAGATGAAACTGGAGAGAAGACAACAAACAGATGAAAAATGGAAAAGGCATGAAGATTTATATAGCAAATGCTTTTCTATCAATAACAATAGGATATTTGGACTCACATCACTGTCTCTAATATGGATGTTGAAATGACAATAAAAATCAAGTGAGGTAGTACATGCCTGTAATCCATTACTGAGGAGGCTGAAGCTGGTAGATCACTTGAGTTTGGGTGTTTTGACCTTCAGTGTGCTAAGCTCAGGTATGATCAGGTCTCTAGAATTGAATGGAAAAGTGTATTGGATTGCCTTTGGGAAATGCTAAAATGCTTTTAATAACTTCAAGTTTCTTCTTGAAACAAAAACCTATCCTTTAATATCAATATGCTTCTGGTGATGTTACATAGCTGTGAATGATAGACTACTACAATCTCTGAAGTATTAGAAGTGTCGTTAGCCGTTGGACAATAGAGAGGTATATGGTGGACATGAGTAGTCTGCAATATCTTCTTAATGAAGAATTGCTTCTGATTCAGAATATTCATAGGAACCTATTTGGTGACTGTATTTTGTCTGCTTACTGTTTGGTGACAAAAAAGCTTTTAACTGTCTGCTGAGGTGGAAGAGGGAATGTACATACAGAGGGAGAAAACAGATGAAAGTTCACTCCTCTCTAATAGCTTTCTTAGTGAAGAAGAACAATTTTTAGCTTCTGAGTGGAGAGAGATAAAAGCAGCTGTTGCTGCCTTATGTCCCCATCTGGACATCCATGGGGCCATGAATGCATGGCTACCTCTGTTTCCTCTCTCTGTTTTGTTTCTTTTCTCTGGACCTTAAGCAAATGAGTATTATGGGGAAAATGGACTAGATCATGACTTTGTGACCTTCAAAAGTCAGAAGACCATCAAAAATTTAGCAAAAGAAGTACATAGTAGAATTTGCTGGTCAGCACAGCAGCTGAACCAGGCCTCAAGAGTAATCGGCATAGGCCAGACCAATAGTAAATTGACTCAACTACTGAGACTCCATGTCCTGAAAGTAAGACAGTTACTATCAGCTATGATGCACTCAGAAGGCAAGGTGGTGGGAGGAATGTTTGTAGCAACCCTTTTAAGTCTGAACCTACTCTTCCCAGGAACTGAGGTGTTAGATGAGACTGGGTTCCTGGTTGGGTAGGTTTTTGTATTTTGGATCTCGCTAGAACTTCTCAGTAAATATCCCTTTGTGAAAGCTACTTGATGTTAAGTAGTTAATCAAGTTAAATCAAGTGTGGTAGTACATGCCTGTAATCCATTACTGAGGAGGCTCTGGCTGGTGGATCACTTGAGTTTGGCTGTTTTGACCTTCAGTGGGCTAAGCTCAGGTATGATCAGGTTTCTAGAAGTGAATAGAAAAGTGTATTGGGCAGAAGAGAATATTGCATGGAATGGAAAATTGTATTTTAGCAGAGGAGAATACTTAAAGTGATACAGGGGGTGTTAAATCATTAGTTAGATGACATGGAGGAGATGGTAACTGGCTGGTTGATATGGATAATACAGTAGATGGGTATTTGTGAGCCATTGTTCACAAGCCGTAGAGAAAGATACCTCTAACCTCTCTGGGTGATTCCTAGCACTCTGAAGGGAGACTTACTTTTAGGTACCCAACTTGCTAGTCAGAATGTGGGCTGGAAAGGCAAATTCTCTCTCTCTCTCTCTCTCTCTCTCTCTCTCTCTCTCTCTCTCTCTCTTTCTCCTCTTTCTCTTTCTCTCTGTCTTACATATATTTCATATATGTATAGATATTTCACATATGTGTAAATGGATATATATAGGAGTATCTGTGCTACACACATTTATACATATATATATATATATACATTTATCTATCTATATATGTGCTATAAATGTTAAATAACTAAGTAGTGGTAGAAATGAAGAACTGGAAGGAGAATATGCTTTCCTGCCATATCTTTAAAAAGGTTTCTGTTGTTGCTAAAGCAACAGTAGAAACCCAGCAGTGGAAAAATAGGCCAATTTGAATTTCCCCTTGGCTTTTTGCCATCCAACATCAAGGGTGCTAGAGTTATACATTAGGGGGTACAAAGAATTGTCTAGTTAGTTACCAAAAGAAACTGAGCTGAGGAATTCCAAGGCAGCAAGATACAGCAGAGGGGCCTTTGAATTTGGCAAAAAAGAAAATATCTGACCACAGAATGAGTTCTACCTCTGCCATCGACTGACTGGCCGCGTGACTTTTCTGAGCCTTAATTTTCATTTCAAACAAAAATGAAGGGTATTGACTCGATGAGCAAGTTTTAACATTCAGTGGTCCTGTCACTGGCAGCTTTGGGTTGGGCAGAATTTGGGATTGTTAGGCAATCCATCAACCTGATTGGTTTCTCCTCCCAGCATGCTCCATAGCACAATCATAATAAAAACACTTTAATTTAAATACTCATCTTGCCAAGACATCCCAAAGATTAAATGGGAACTCAGTTTAATTATATGGACAATGTCACAGGATGAAATGAGCTATTTTATGAGCTTCCATGGCTCCAATAGCTCTTATACTGAGCCTAATGATTTTCCCTGAAGTGAGTGACCTCTGGGATACTGGGGAGGTTCAAGTGAGGGTCCTCTGCCCTCTCTATCACATATGAATTGGAACCCCCCCCCCCCCGCTTTAGGTCCTTTTTCCTGATGCCCATGTACTTCTGAAACTCGGCTGGTCCTAGCAGGATCCTGTTCACCTGTCATTCTCATCTAGGCTGATGTCCTTTGGACAAACTCATTTGTCCATCTTTTTTAAAAAAATGTTGTTCGCAGTAAGGAATGTGTTGTAGTAATGATATGATGATCTTGGGAACTACTGTCTCTCTATGCATTATCTTCTTGTTACTCCCAAAAGTAGCCTCAGGGTCTGGATTGAAGATTTGCTTCCTTTGGTCCCCACCCTTTTTATCAATCAATAAATCCATCACTGTGGTAGGTGCAGAGGATACAAAACTATAAATGAAGCATCCCCTTCCCTTAGGGAGCTTCCAAGATGTATCCACTTATTAACACATCACTTAGTCCACATCTTGTTGTCCAAAGCAAAGCTGTTTAGCTAGATTAGGAAAAGTACTAGACAATAGAATTGGAGGATTTTGAAGCATGATCCCTGCTCTCCTTTGTCCCTGACTCAGCTTCTGTGCCCCAAGGTGAATGGTAAACTAGGAAGTCCCATAAAACCATCATTCTCCACAAAGGGGGAGGAGGGGAAGAGCTGAGATCTTCAGCAGCTGGTGGAACAGTCTGGGTAGCTGAGGATGGTGGTGCCTTCCACAGTAAGAATAAAGTTGTTCTATGTTTCTTTCCCTTCCCAGATCTAGGGAGGAGACCAAGTCTCCTGGTTACGTGGTTAGAGCTTTATCTCCTGGATGCCTCTCCATCTTCTTCCTAATATTAATTTTGATGAAACCTTGTGACTACATGCTAATGTGTTCAATATCCACCTCCCCTAGGCCTTTGATCATTCTAAGACAAAGGGACTCTAAGACTCTATAAAGTCATCAAAGCACATGAAAGATACTGAAATGCTCTTCTCTACAACAATATTACAAATTTGCCTTAGCTCATAAAGAGTCCGCTGGAGCAATTGTCTCCCTTGACCAGGATATAACAGCTTTACTGATACAGTTAAAGATTGTGTTATCATTGTTAACAGCTGCTTCTCTATTTGGGGTTATGATGACTTTTTGGATACACCAACCTTTTTCATACATGTTGTTCAGTCATTTTCAGTTGGGTTCTACTTTGTGACCCCATTTGAAGTTTTCTTGGCAAAGATATTGGAAGGATTTGCCCTTTTGTTCTCCAGCTCATTTTACAGATAAGGAAACAGAGGCAAACAGAGATAAGTGACTTATCCAGGTCACACAGCCAATGAGGCCAGATTTGAATTTGGGTTTTCCTGACTCCAGGACTGGCACTCTATCCATTTTATCATCTAGCTGTCCTTTTTTCATAAGACAGCTATTAAGAAAAAAATCAAAAATCCTAATTCAACCTTAGGCCTCATCAAAAGAGGCATAATGTCCTGGTCTAAGTGCATCCTTCTGTCCTCTGTCCTAATCATGCTGTTGGAATATCCCAATCAATTCTGAAACAGCTAGGTGGTACAGTGGATAGAGTCCTGGACCAGGACTCAGGAAGACTTGAGTTCAAATCCTGACTCAGGCACTATGTGACCCTGGACAAGTCACTTCACCTTTGCTTGCCTCAATATTCTCTTTTGTTAAGATAATAATAGCATCAAATCCCATGATCCTATGGCTAGACTTTGTCTTATCCTGTAGCTATAGGGCTTCCGAGTCAAAAACATGATTCTTCCTACAGATTCTCCAGTTCCAAGATGGTTATTACTCATGACTCCTTCACTATGTGTGGTATAGTGGGAAGTGTACTAGATTTGGAGGCAAAGGACCTGGGTTTGAATCCTGGCCCATCACGTTACAACGGGTGAGTGACTTCACCTTTCTGGGCCAAGTGAGTGTCCATGTGTTGACCCACAGGATCCTAGCCCTAAAGCTGTAAAGGACATTAGAGACCATCTAGACTAACCCCATTATTTTACAGAAGGGGAGACTGAGGCATAGGAAAGTTACATGATTTAATACCATAGAGCTAGAAGGTATCCTAGAAGATATCCAGTCCAATCCCCTCACTTTATAGATGAGGAAACTGACCCAGGGTCACAAGATAGTCTCAGAGTCATGAGACCCTGAGATTGGATCTGTACCCAGCAGGATCATTTTGACCAAGCCAAAGATAATGAGGATTACTACACAACGAACTCACATCAAGAGATTGAGGCAGGAGAATGTTTTAAATGATCCCATCTTCTGAACTTGACCCCATTTGGGCAAACCACAATATTGTCCTAGCCTGCGGCTTGGACCACCTAAGATCTCACTATTTCTGATTAATTGAAGTCCTAGAAGCCTTTTCAGGGACCTAACATCTCAGCCTATGGGAGCCTTTCTGTCCTCTTCTCTGGTCACGCTGTGGCTGGAACAGTGTGATCAATTCTGAGGCATCTAGGTGGTGCAGTGGATAGAGCATTGGGCCAGCACAGGACCGGCGATGCTGCCCACCAGAGCCAAGGATTACAGCATCTCATTAGAGTGTTATTTTTAGTTTTCCAAAACAAACTGCTGGGGGTTAGAGAGCTGAGAAATTCTAATTCGGATGTGCTCTGTTTACCCAACAGGCAGTTCTTGTTTCTTGGGAACTGTCAAGGTCTATTAGTTTAGACTGGAAAGATTTTTTTTAAAGCAGTCATTTTCTATAAATTTATTTCACCTGGAGTCTTTAAATACACCGTCGTTCATTCAAGATATTTAGCATATTTAGGGGGTCTTTTCTCTTAAAAAAAAAGTCTTTCAAAGAAAAAACTCTCTTGAATTTTAGCAGATGCATTTTCTCTTAGGTTCCAGGGGGCCCAGAGGATTCAAGGATGTGGAACTGTGGCTGCTTCTTGGGGACCAGGTACTCTTGCTAATGATGCCGATATTCACAACCACTCAGCAGGTGAGCCGGAACAGTGGAAAAGCAGTAAATAAAGTTAAATAACTGATGCTATGCATCAGAACCCCTTAGCCCAATTCCTTGGGATGGGAGGAGCGCCCAAGGCACCCTGTGTATTTTTCCATGTTTGTGCAGCTATCACTTTGCCACTAAATTTCCATTAAAAACATGTGCAGGCTGTTAGAAGGGCATGTTGATTAAAAGCATCTATTGGGCACCTTCTGTGTGCAGTGGATCTTACTGGACATTGTGGGTATTGCAAAAGAAGGAGAAAATAGTTGGATGGGCCTGTAAAATGGGGGAGTAGGTCAGGATTTATTTTCACATACAACCCTTTTATTTCCTTCCCTAATACCCCTTTATCTCTGTTTGGGAACTCAGTTCCCTAGTGTCTTTGGAACAATTCTGATACCAGACATTTACATTTTCATATAAATGACTTGTCTTTCTCAGAGGATCTTGCATTTTAAAATTTATTTCTTATTATATGATTTTATCTTAATATATCCTATTATAACTAAGGCCTTCGTGATGCTTCCAAAATTAGTGACCTCCTTGCTATGTTTGACTGTATGAAGAAGGCAAGCCACTGGAAAAGAACTGCTGATGCCTTCTTATGTTGCAGATGTGACTGTGGACTCTTGAAGGCCATGCTGGGGAGGACAGGATCTGTTGTGTCCTATAAACTGCAAAGGCCCCAAATAGGGTCCCAGCAATAGACTCTAAGCCTGTTGTCCAAGGATCAACCAAGTCAAGTTTGGAGGAAAATACTACCAAGTTGGCCTCCATATAATGGATTTTCCAACCCCAACATCTTGAGAATCATTTGCTAAATGTAGAGGCTTTGTAATCTCTATCAATGGAGGGAATGTGTATACCAGTCAGATGATTGACCCTTAAAATATTGAAATTGATGGAAGATAATACAGTTCATTTGTTTATTCATTCAGTGCATACTGTATGAAGAGACATACAACCTCAATCTCAGTGGTCTTGAAAAAGAAATGGTTCAAGTACCCAGTAGACTGGAGGAGAGTCTGCCCAATAACATGAGACAGACAAACCCTCCATCAAAATGGAATCAAAATCAGCCACTTAGTAGTCAGTCAATAGTACTGTATGAACAGCTCCAGTTAATGATGGGAGACAGAATAGAAGGAAACAAAAATGCTCCCATCCCTCTGGAGAAGTTGAGGAAGAATATGACTGCAGTGACTAAGGGAGAGGACTGAAGGGAGGAGTCCATTCTGAGACCATCTAATGACTCTTAGTTAGTCAATGTTCATTCCAGGTCTCCTCCATATGGGTACTCTGTGGTCTGCTACAGTCCCACACCTTCTGAAGCAGCAAGCATTCCAGTTACCTAATCCAGACATCTTATCACCAGAAAGAATTGGATAGATGTCTGAGTTAAGAAGATAATTTTGTTTGAGGCTCTGACTTCATTGTCATAGGGAACTCTGGGTGAGGAAATACTCCCAACAGGAGTAGATCAGCACCTTTGCTGTAACTGGATGTCTTGGAGAGCTACCTAGAGGGGAAATGATGTGGCCAGGGTCGCACAACCAGGATATGTCAGAAGTGTGACTTGTCCACATCTTCTGATAAGTCCTCGAAAAACAAGTCACCCAAAAGACAGGAGACGCTTCCTCTAGATCTTTTGACATTTTTGTAGATGCCAATGTAGAGAACACCAGTGGGGTTAGAAATTAGCCAGTGAGCTACAGATGTCTGGACCAATTGGAAAATGTTACTTTAAATGCTTCCCCAACAGATCTATTTTTTTTTACGTAAAAAAATGCTTTATTAACTTCTGATTTACATCATTCGTTTCCGCCAGATTTTGAGTTACAAATTTTCTCCCCGCTTTTCCCCCACCCACTGCCCCAAAATAGCAGTCCCACAGGATATCCCCTCCTCCAATCTGCTCTCTCCCATATTTTCTCCCATACCCCTTTCGACTTTTCCAGTGGATCTCTATGCCTCAGTGCCTAAATATCTTATTTCCCAATTACATGTAAGATGGTATTAATAATAGTATATATATATGTATATATACACACACACACATATATATATGTACATATATATTTGAATATTTGATTTTAAAACTTTCAATTCCAGATTCATTCCCTTCCTTCCCCATCACCCACCCCCACTGTGAAGACAAGCAGTTCAGTATAGGTTGTACATGTGTGGCTAATGCAAAACAACAACATAGTAGATATATTGTAAAAGACTGACTACACTTCCCTCCCTCCCATCCCACCTCCCACCCACTCCACTCTCCACCCTGATCCCGTCCCTTTTCAAAAGTGGGTGCTTCCAACTTCCCTCCCCCACAGCCTGCCCTCTCTTCCATCATTCCCCCTCTCATCCCCTTCCCCCCATTCTCCTGGAGGTTGACATACCCTTTTCAGTGTATATTTCACTCCCTCCTCAAGCTAGATTCAATGGGAATAAGGTTGACCCATTCCCTTTTCCTTCCTATTCTTCCCCTCTGTTGTAACCATTTCCCTCTGCCTCTTCTGTATGAGATAGTTTACCCCAATCTGTCTCTCCCCATCTCCTCTCATTATATTCCTCTCACCTCTTAATTTCACCTTTTAAGTATCATCCCTTCCTGTTAAATTGGTCCTGTGCCCCCTATCTATGTATACCTGTAAATATATATACACACATTCACATATGTATTCATATGCCCGCATACCCTCATACATACACACACACACACACACACACACACACACACACACACATATATATTTCTAATCCCTTCAACTACTGAGAAAAGTTTCGTAAGTTACAATTACTGTTTTCCCATGTAGGAATGTTAATAGTTCAACTTTGATAAGTTCCTTATGATTTCTTTTCCCTGTTTACCTTCTCATGCTTCTCTTGCTTCTTGTATCTGAATGTCAAATTTTCTATTCAACTCTGTTTTTTTCAGCAAGAATGCTTGAAAGTCCTCTATTCCACTGAATGACCATATTTTCCCCTGAAACATGATACTCAGTTTTGCTGGGTAGGTGACTCTTGGTTTTAATCCCAGCTCCCTTGACCTCCGGAATATCACATTCCATGTCCTTCGATCCCTCAGTGTAGAAGCTGCCAGATCCTGGGTTTTCCTGATTGTGTTTCCACAATATTCAAATTGTTTCTTCCTGGCTGCTTGTAATATTCTCTCCTTAATCTGGGTATTCTGGAACCTGGCTATAATATTCTTAGGAGTTTTCTCTTTGGGATCTTTTTCAGGAGGTGATTGGTGGATTCTTTCAACCTCCATTTTTCCCTCTCGTTCTAAAACATCAGGGCAGTTTTCTTTGAGAACTTCCTGGAGGATGCTTTCTAGGTTCTTACTTTGGTCATGGCTTTCAGGCAGTCCAATAATTTTTAAATTATCTCTTCTGGATCTATTTTCCAGGTAAGTGGTTTTTCCCATGAGATATTTCACATTGCCTTCTATTCTTTCATTTGTCTGGATCTGTTTAACGGCATCTTGATTTCTCATAAAGTCATTAGCTTCCATTTGCTCCAATCTAATTCTGAAACAATGATTCTCCTCATTGAGCTTTTGAGATTCTTTTTCCATCTGGCAAATTCGACTTTTTAAGGCATTCTTCTCCTCATTGCCTTTTTGAGCCTCCTTTGCCATTTGAGTCAGTCTGTTTTTTAAGGTATTATTTTCCTCAGTCAGGCTGTTGACTCTCATTTCATAATTTTCTTGCATCATTCTCATTTCTCTTCCCAATTTTTCCTCCACTTCTCTTATCTGCTTCTTCAGGTCCTCTATGGCCTGTAACCAGTTTGTATTTTCCTTTGAAGCTTTTGGTGCCAGAGTTCTGACTTCACTGTTTTCCTCCTGTTCCATGCCTTGCTCCTTCTTATCCCCAAAATAGGAGTGTAATGTTGGGATCTTCTGTCTGCTTTGTTTCTTTTGCCTGCTCATTTTGCCACTCAATTACTTGACTTTTGGGCTTTTTGCCACAGTAGGACTCTGCCACCAGACAGGGGAGCTTTCATCCCAAATGCTGGGGTTTTCTCAGCTGCCTGAGATATTAGATGGGTGCCCTCTCTGAAGTCTCACACGCTCTGGCAAGCTGGATACACACCCCAGAACCTTCACCCTAGACTGCAATCCAGATCCAAGCAGGTTAAAGCAAGAGCGATTACCCCTCAGACTGGTGCTTGATCCCCCTACACTCTGCAGGCCAGGAGCTGAAACTACCACGTGGAGCTGGCTGGCTGTGCCAGCAGCTCACCGGCTTCTTGCCCCGGGGGGTAAAAGCCATGCACTCCCACTTACTGGTCCCAAAGTCCAGACTGCACTGGCCTCTCACCTTGTCCTTTGCATCTATGTTTTGATAAATCTGGAAACAGCCACTGCTGCTGCTGTTCTAGAGTCCCTCTGCCTGAGGGCTGATCAGGCCTGTCCTGGGGCTAAAGCCTTGGCTCCCAGAGCACTGCGCTGGCTGATTCCTGCCTGCCTGCCAGGCTGTCCTCAGCGGGAGGTTAGCTTCTCTGTGTCATTTTGTGGGTTCTGCAGCTCCAAAGTTTGTTTGGAGTCCCCTTTTTCCGTGGATTGCGGAAGGTGGAAGCAGGAGCTGTGGGAAGGTCATGCTTCTACTCCGTCAACTTCCCCAACAGGTCTAATTGAAAAGAACCTTGGAGACAGAAGACAATGAAGTAAATGAACTAAACTAAAGGAAAAAACTGAGCACTTGACCCAGAGCAAGAGTTGTTTGCTGCACAGAAACGTTAATTAATGTTGCCTGAGGTCATAGGGGATGTTTCAGACCTAGAGGGACATGACTTAAATCCAGGTTTCCCAGGTCTTAATGCTGCTCTCTTCTCTAATTCTGATGCTAATTGAATAGAGAAGAGGGGAATGGCATGTGGAGTTGCTTTTTGGAGATGCTAGAGGAAGGTAGTGGGAAAAGAAGAAAAAGCAGGAGTCCATAGGAAAGCCAACACATAATTGTTATTGGAAATGGTTTGGGTTTGGTTGAGATTCTGGAGAGAGATTCTCAAATGGGTCATCCATTGAAATATAGAGGTACATCATTTAATACGCCATGGAAGATTCATTAAGTGGGAGGATAAAAGGAAACTAACAGACAATCTCCCTTACCATGGCCCCCTCCAGGTTCTCTGATCCCATAGTCTTCCCCTGGCTTAGAAACTGTCAGTGATACTAGTCCCCCCCCCCTCCCACCCCAGTCATTGTAAGATGACATCCCTTAAACATAGAACTTTGTTATTCTATGGCCAAATGAATTTCTAAAGAGAAAGAAAAGACACCAAAGTAACCTGAATGAAAGAGACAACAATGGCATGGGACGGATTTTTTATTTCATTTTTAAGAGGATATTACAAATGTGGGAAATTTAAAAAAAAAAGGAGAGAAAATTGAAAACTATAAAATAGAATTAGGTGTCAGAGACCCTGCAAAATGGAGCAAAAAACAAAAGTCATCAAGCATTGAATGTTACCACGGGAAAAAGACCCATTCTACCTTGACAAAATGTTTTATGGGAATTGAATCAAATGACAGCCCATGGAGTCACGTTACAAGCATACGGACAATGTGGCACCCTGGGTTCTGTGGATTAGCTCATTGGAAATCTTGTTTGTGGCTAAAAATAGCCACATGGATAGAGAGTGAGGGGGAAGAAGTCAAACTTTAGGACATGGTTGATATTGCCAGAAAGGGCACAATATCCTTAATCTCATTTGTGGAATCATAAACTGCAAGGATCTCAGAGAAGAAAGTGACCCCAAAGGTCATCAAATAAACCACCTCTGCACCATAGCTGGACTCCCCTTGACAATGCTTCTGACAAATGCTCAGGCAGCCTCCCCTTGAGAATTTCCAGTGATAGTGAATCTGCTAAGGGAGTCAATTTTGCTTTCAGACAACTCTGATTTGCAGGCACTTTTACATGGAGCTAGAATCTGTGTCTTTGTCATTTCTTCCTATGATGCCCAGTTCTTCTCTCTGGGGCCAAATGGAATGAGCCTAATTGATGTGTTGGATAACAGCATGTTGGTTAAAGTTGCAAATGACAAAAAGCTGGGAGGGGTGGCTAACATCATGGATGCCAGAGTAAGGGCCACATAGTAAACACTTCAAATTCATTCAAAAGTATCTTGAAGGGCTAGAGTATTAGCCTGGATATGATAAGATGAAATTAATTACATATTTAAAGTCATACTTAAGTATAAGAAATCAACTCTAGGAGAATTAGAGAAAGTTTGCAATTTTTTCTTTTTTAATATATATATATATATATATTTTCCAATTACATGAAGAAACAATTTTTAACACTTGTTTTCTTTAGTTTTGAGTTCCAAATTCTATCCCTCCACCCCCCTTCCCCTCCCCTTCTCTGAGACAGTAAGCAATCAGATATAGGTTATAGATGTTCAATCATGTAAAACCTTTCCACATTAGTCATAACATGCAAGAAGACTCAAATAAAAAAAAGTGAAAGGAAGAAAGGGAAAAATAGCATGCTTTAGTCTGTATTCAAACAATAACAATTTGTTCTCTGGAGGTGGATAGTATGCTTCATTTCATCATTAGTCCTTTGGATTAGTCCTTGGATCATTGCATTGCTGAAAATAACTGAGTCATTCATGGTTCTTCATTGAACAATGTTGCTGTTACTGTGCACAATCTTCTCCTGGTTCTATTTACTTCACTATGCATCAGCTCATGTAAGTCTTTCCAGGTTTTTCTAAAATCACCTGCTTGTCACTTCTTATCGCACAATGATATTCCATCACAATCATATCCCACAGCTTGTTAGTCATTCCTCAATTGCTGGGCATCTCTTTGACTTCCAGTTCTTAGCTATCACAAAAAGAGCTGCTATAAATATTTTTGTACAAATAGGTCCTTTTCCCATTAAAAAAATATCTTCAGGATGTAAGCCTAGCAGTTGTAATGCTGGATCAAAGAGTATGTATGGTTCTATAGCCCTTGGCCATAGTCCCAGATGATAACAATTGTTTGAAAAAGATTTGGGGGTTTTAGTGGACTTCATGTTCAATGTAAATCAGCAGAGTCATCTGGTAGCCAAAACAGTTAATGCATCTTGGACTGCATTAAGAGAGATATCATTTCCAGGAACAGGGAGATGATAGTTCTATTGCCCTCTTGCTTGTCAGAACTCACTTGGGGAATTTTGGTCAGTTCTGGGTGCCACAGTTTATGAAGGACATTGAAAAGCTGAGGAGTGACTAGAGGAAATCACCTAGGATGGTAAAAGATCTTGAATCCATAAAATAGAAAGACCAGGGAAGGAACTGAGCATTTTCTAGGCTGGAAAAGCAGAGAGACTATAAAAGGAGAGACTATAAAAGCTGTTGTTAAATATATGAAAAGCTTGCATGTGGAGGAGAGATTAGATTCGTTCTGTTTAGTCCCAGAGTGAAGGATCAGGAGCAATGGATGGAAGTTGCTCAGAGATAAATTTAGGCTTAATGTCTGGGGGAAACTTCCCGTCAAGAAGGGCAATCTCAGACCAAAATGGGCTGCACCTAGCAGAGAAGAGGTGGACTCCCTTCTTGGTGATCATCAAGAATAGGCTGAATGATTAGTTGTTGGGTGTTCTGTACTGGGGGTTCCTTTCTGTGTGGGTTGGACTAAAAGTCCCTGAACTCCCTTTCATGTCTCAAATTTTGTGATTCTATGAATCCAGGGAAGGATATGAACTAGAATATCACTTGTAAGACTTGGAAAATAGGGAAAGCCACCAAGACCTTACTTTTTCTCTTGAAATTCCCATGGTTTTCTGCTTCCATTGTATGAATCAGATGGCTAACCAATAAACCTGAGAAGAAATAGAAGACTAAAAATCACATGTTGTTATGGGAATGGGAATCTGAAGATCTTCCCTGCCCCCAGGCCCCTTGATAGGCTTAAGTGACTCTGAGAACCTTCCTTAATTTGAAAATATACTCTGCCCCCTAATAGGCTGAATCTGGTCACATGGAGCCTGTGGCAGGAGGCTTGGTTTTCAGGCATGCCCACACCTTGATACTGTGTGATTGGGCAGTGGGTCAAGAGGGTTGTGACATTCTCTGATCCAGGAGAAGGCTACATGTACCCTGATGTGAGGTTTTGCTGTGGGGGTCCCTTTGGGAAGAGTTGTGTGATTTGACCAGATGAGACTCTGGGCAGCCATTGAATCCCCCCAGCTTTGAAGAGCCAAATGTTGGTGCTTTCCTCTCTGGTAACTGACTAGGTATGGATGTAGTGGTCAGACAGCTGGAAGCCTGTCTGCTGATCTGTTTCTCTGTCTGTATTTTTTGTCTGCTTGTAACCTCTGTTTATATTCTCTGAAGTTTGGGGTGCTGACCTTTTTCCCCTGAACTAGGTGAATGACATATGTTTGATTAAAGCAAGATAGTGAACTCATTTTGAGTTGCTTTCCCTTAGAAAAGCAGATCTAGGAACCTGTGTTAGCAGCCATCCTTGGTATTCTAGGGTGCTTGCTGCTACACATGTTTAGAGAAATCTGTTCCTTTCCTGTTCTAGGTTTATAACTTGAATGCTTTTATTGGTCTTTGCTTAAGGGATTTTCAGTGTTCAGTTTTCTTTCCTGGGCACTGTCCATCAGCCCAAATCTATCATTGTGTGTTTTATTCACCCAGTCCTATACCCATCTCCTTTGCCTTACGCCTTTGGCTTGAGATTCATGGTTTTGCAGTAGAATGACTAGGTAGTACCAGACCTTCTTTGGTGTTTTCTTTCCCAAAAGAGGCTGTCAGAGAAAGAATGCTGTTTTCTGATCCATTTTAAAATGTTGTATCATATGCGAGCCACCACTTCCTGCCTTCATTCCCAGCCTAAGCATGTTACTTTGAGTCTGCAGGTGCCTGAAGTCTTCTAATCATATTCTCTAAAAGGTGAAATCTACCACAGGCTATTCCCCTTTGTGCTCATGCTCATGGATACGGTCCCAGGGATGCTAATTTCAGGTTCTGGGGCAAACTTTGTAGGTTTGCAGTCCTCAAACTATAGCTCACAAGTCCCCATTAGTGAGCTCCTCCCTAATAATCATCCAATAGACACAATTAGATCAAAGCAAAGGCATTGATTAAAATGACATAGTAAAAAATGGTACAAAAGCATTCTCCCTCAGATGGTGGGCACACTCTGCCACAAATCCACATAGCAACTGTGGGTTCAAACTTACAGTACAATGAGAGCAAGACAATTGATTTTTGTGTTTGTACTTTAACCATCCACATCATTTCTTCCATTACCATCATTCTGTTCACTGTTTTCAGATGCTAATGTCATTACTAAAGATACATTAAGGAAGGAGGGTATTAGTAAATGCTTAACAACAAGCTCATTGAAAACTATGACACACTTTTTAGTTTAAGCTGCATTATTTTCTCCACCATTTTCTTATATCTAGAGATGAACAAAACAATAAATCCAGCCATTACTTTTTAGCATTTGCTGATTTCTAAACACTTATTTTGAAAATGTAACCATCCCTTGAGCTAACTCCAGCTCCAGTCTACATTAAGACATCTTCTGGGGAAAAAAAAAGTTTGCTTTTAAGCATATTTAAGAGTTGGAAAGGACTGGATTACTTAGTGAATGGCTGAGCAAACTGGTATATGAATTTGAGAGAATACTATTATGCATTAAGAAATGAGGAAATAAATTATTTCAAAGAGACATAGAAAGACTTGTATGAATGGATCTACAGTGAAATGAGTGGAAGCTAGAGAAGAACTTCTACTATAACATCAATATTATAAAAATGGACAATTTCTAAGAATTTTATAAACTGATGAGCAAGACCAGAACAACTTTATATAACAACACAATGAAGAACTTTGAGAGTTTTAAGAGCTATAATTTAAAAACCATCCATGATTACAAAGGACTGATGATAAAGCATGCTTCCCAGCTCCTGACAGATAGGTGATAGATTTTGCATACAGAATGAGACATATATTTTTTGAATATGGTCAATGAGGACCTTTGTTTTACTTGACTGTGTATTTGTTACAAGGAATTTGTTTTTCTCTTTTTCTTTTCTTTTTTTTCCACAGTAAGGTTGAGATGTGATGATTTCTGTTAAGAAAATAAAACTTTAATTTAAAAAAAAGGACTTCAGCATCTATCTAGTCCAATCCATATTCAAAAGGAATACAAGACTCAACAAGTAGTATACTTCCAACCTCTGCTTGAAGACCTATCAGGAGGATGGGTTTGTTTGCTCAAAAATAGCTTATTTTAATAATAATTTTATTTGAATTAATTAATTTATTTTTATTTAATTTATTTTAATAATAATTTTAATAATAATTGATTATAAGCACCGCTACCAACTTGGTATATGGGCACTACCACCTAAATGGACTCCAGGTAGATGAAATGTCTGAAGAGTGTTTCCTCTGGTTGTCTCTTAATGGCTGATGAAAAAGACTCAATGAGTCAGTCAAATCAGAGCAATCTGAGAGTCAACTCCTCTTTTTATAAGAGATCAAGGCCATGAGCTAAATAATCCCCCTAGGGAAATGCTCCTCACTATTAGAGGAGTCACTATTTAATGCCACTTGATTAGCATTTATAAAGTACCTCTTTTGGGCAAAGACCTAAACAATCTCTGCCTTCTAGTAGCCTACGTTCTTCTACTGGAAAGGAATCTGTTGAAGAAAATGGATGACCCAATTGAAAGCGTTTAGATCTATTGTTTCCCTTGTGCTGCTCATTATAAGTTTCCACCAATATTTCCTCCCATTTCCCACCCTAACCCATCCACTTACTGGGACCAATACAGTACGTAGGGTGAGTAGCAATAGTGAGGAAAAAAAAAAAATTAACTAAATAAAACCACCTAGCAAGTGGGTTTCAGGTGAGGTTTATGCTATGAACAGTGAAAAACAAGAAAACAGGAATGCTTTGTTGGGTGTGATTTTGTTTTCTCTTTCCACATTTTTAAATCTTTCCAATGATCTGGTTTCTAGCTTCACAGTTTCCACCCAGGAGACAGGAATAACTCCAAGTGCAAGAATCCTGTTGGAGAGAAGCCAACCCCATGGAAAGTTGTTCTGCTTAGTGTTGTTGTACTCAGAAAACACAAGGAAGACCCAAGTAACAATTTAGAATTGGACCCTTTATTTTACGCCATGTTTTGGCTGATCAGGCCATGTCTTACCATCCCAAGTCATATAACCCATATCTCAGGTAAAGCCTCAGCTTTTAAAGGGATGCCACACAGCCAATAGTTAGGTATTAAGTAAGCAGAAACTTGCAGAGGCCACCATCAGTGATTGGTCAGTACACACCTTGAAATTCTCGCCAGCACCAAGTCTCCCTGACCTGGCAGCCTGCCCCCTCCGTGAGGGAGAGCTGAGGTTGAGAGATGGTGGAGCTGAACTTGGCAGTCTGCTTACTTCCACAAGGGAGAGCTGATTGGGGGAAGGAAAAGAACAGGGCCAAGTACAATAGTGTCAAGCTGGGGATCCAAGGAATCAGGAGGCTTTTCCTAGTGTGGGTTTTGCTTAAACACAATACATATGGAATTCAGATGGGATATTTTCTACTTCTCTTACCAGTGGAGAGCCTATCAGAAACACTTCTGGTTGGTTCAGAGAAGGTCAAAGTCATGGAGACTCTCAGCCTCCATCTTGACGATGATTTTTCAGGTTAATGGAAGGTTTTCCTATTTATCAACCTTCTATTTGGTTTTCTCATGTTCCCTCTCCACCCTTCAGAGGAGGAATTTTTTTTTGGCTTTTTTAAGGGGCAATTGGGGTTAAGTGACTTGCCCAAGGTCACATGGCTAGTAAGTGTTTAGTGTCTAAGGCCAGATTTGAATTCAGGTCCTCCTGACTCCAGGGCCAGTGGTACTCTATTCACTGCACCACCTAGCTGCCCACAGAGGAAGAATTTAACAAAAATTCAACAAATTAATCTCTCTGAGACTTAGTTTCCTATCTGTACTAAATTCACAACAGAATTGTCATTAGACTTCAATAATATATTATCGTGTATTTTTGGCAAACCTCAGAGCACCATATCAATGCTAATGCTTTTTATCATTGACACCAAATAGGCTTTAATAATGTTTATAACTATCATTCATTTAGTACTTTGAGATTTGTAAAGCACTTTACATTCATTGTCTTAGATGACCCTCAGAGCAGCCTTGGGAAGTAGGTGCTATGGGTATTGTTAAATCTGTTTTTTAGATGAGAAAATTGGGTCTCAGAAAATTTAAATGACTTGTTAACGGTCCTTTAGCTAGCAAAAAGGTGGGGTTCAAGCCCAGGTCTTTCTGGCTCTGGGTCCGGGAATCTATCAAGTATTCCACATTGTCTCTCCTTAAGAGAGACAGATATATGTCTACCCTTCAAGAAGCACTGTCAATTTTTGATTAGTGACAAACTGAATATTTATTTGGGGTCTTATGTAGATCTTCTTTGATTCTCCTTTCTATTTTTCCTTCCTTTTGGCTACTGTGAACCCCATGAGTCCCACTTTGAAACAGAGTCTGTTCTAAGAAAGAGACAAATGAAATTAGGGCACATGTATTCATAGTTTAATTTCTCTCAAGCTGGCCTGACATGTATTTGCATGGGAGTTATAGAACAAAACTAAATTCCCTCCCCCCCCCCCCCCCCAAGGGGCCAACTTGGGAACTGTCTCAATTTGGGATTTGGGGGTACAGGTTATGTGCCCTTCGAAGAGTAGGTGTTCCCAAGGGGTGTCAATCAACTCTGATTGGTTTGGGAGGTGGGCTATATTAAAATGAAGTCTTGAGTAGTGACTTATGTCACTTAATCTTGATCAAAGAGACATCAGTTTCCATATCACCTGTCTTAAAAAGAGGGAGGAATCAACGTTTTCCCAGACCTGTCAGGGCAATATAAGAGAGCAGGAATAGACCAATTTAGATTAGATCTTAATGTCCTTCTTTTTTTATTTGTTTGTTTTTTTGCCTTTTGGAGGGCAATTGGGGTTAGGTAACTTGCCCAAGGTTCCACGACTAGTTTGTGTGTGTGTGTGTGGGGGGGGGGGTGTTAAGTGTCTAAGGCCGGAACCGAACTCAGGGTACTCCTGACTCTGGGGCCAGCACTTTACTCACTGCACCACCTAGCTGCCCCTCTTAATGTCCTTCTGAAGAAAGACTGAACTCTGAAAGAAAGGGGGATGGAGAAGCTCTGAGTTTCCAAGATAATGATTACTAAGAAAAATCATTTTTCCCACTATTTTGCTGCCCATTAGTGCCTCCAAAAGGAAAAACAAAGCCCTCACAGTAATCACTTGGCTACTTGTCTGCAGCTAGGAATCAGGAACCAGCATTCTCCATGGAGGGGTAGGGTGTGAGCTGGACTCTATCTGTAATAATCCTGTCTGTAGGATAAGTCTGTAGTAAGTCAAATGGAGGAGTTGATGACTCAAGTGAAATGCTTGGATGTCAATTCCTCCTGTTCTCCCCTGTTACTCAAAGTAATGAAGCAATTGGGAAGCAGCTTCATGTATTCACTACTTTCTTAAGCTTTCACTTGACTTTTCAAAACTTGGGTGTTAGTATGTTTTATGCCAAAGCAAATATACTTAGCGAAAAAGAAATATCCCTGGTTTGCTGAATCTTTGTTGGGAATCTTTGGGGTTGCAGCATTGACTCAAGCAAAGGAAAGTACGCCTAATTGCTTGACTCATTTGAATAATTGGAATCTTTTAAAGAAGGTTCAGCCGTGTGTGCAGTATGCAAATTTGTCCCCCTAAGCTTTCCAGGCAGCCTTTGGGGAGGTGGATAACATGCTATTTATTTACTTCTTTCAGGAGCCCAAGGTGGAGATGTCTCCCTTGGAGAAATTATTTTTATTCCACCTTTGCTCCTGGTTGTAAAAACTTCCCTCCAGTGTGTGTGTGTGTGTGTGTGTGTGTGTGTGTGTGTGTGTGTGTGTG
>NW_027185797.1:18759226-18826445 GCF_028583685.1 Petaurus breviceps papuanus | reverse complement strand
GTGTGTGTGTGTGTGTGTGTGTGTGTGTGTGTGTGTGTGTGTGTGTGTGTGTGTAAACTGAAGGCTCACCAAGCTCACACATTTTCTTTAAGAAGAAGATAATCACAAAGTAATTTTACCTAAAAGAATTAGCATTGGTAAGAGCTGTCATGAGGTCAAAATGTCACATGTTTAGGCCAGGAAGGAACCTTAGAAGCCAACCTAACCTGCTCATTTTAAAAATGAGGGATGCAGGCACAGAAAGATGAGGTGAACAGGTTAGCCCACAGAATCACAGGTTCTGTGAGATCTTCTGATCCAACCCATACTTGGAAAATAATTCAATCCAATTCAGTTAGCATTTATTAATTGTTTATTATGAGCTAACACCTTGTGCTAGGTGCTGGGGATTCAAAATCAAATCTACAAAATGGGGTAGCTAGGTGGTACGGTGAATAGAGCACTGGCCCTGGAGTCAGGAAGACCTGAGTTCAAATCCGACCTCAGACACTTGACACACCGGCAAAGTGACCTTGGGCAAGTCACTTAACCCCAATTGCCTTGCTTTCCCTCCTCCAAAAAACAAAAAAGAAAACACCCCCCCCCAAACTTCAAGATGTCCCCATCCTCGAGGAACTACTCTTTCTGTTTACAGCCTCCCTGACAAGTGTTATCCAGCTTTTTTCTTAAAGATTTCCAGTGAAGAGAAACCCACTACTTTTCAAGCCCAATCCTCTTTTGGATTACTTTCATTGCTAAAAAGTTTTTTCCTTACCATCAAGGCTAAAATTTGCCTCTCTGTTACAGTTAGGTGGTGCAGTAGATAGAGTATCAGGCCTGGAGTCAGGAAGAACTGAGTTCAAATCTGGCCTCCTACACTTACTAGCTGTGTGACCCTGGGCAAGTCACTCATCCCTGCTTGCCTCAGTTTCCTCATTTGTAAAATGAGCTGGAGAAGGAAATGGCAAACCTCTTCAGTATCTTTGCCAAGAAAATCCCAAATAGGGTCTGCAAGAGTCAGACATAACTGAAATGACTGAACAATAGCTATAAAGTCATTGTTCCTAGTTATGGGTCTGGGGCTAAGCAGGAAAGACTTAATTGCCACTCTGTGCAAACTGAGAGAGTCCCTTCCTACCCACCCTCAACATTGTTTCCTTCAGCTGATCCTCATGTGGTATTATTTCATGACCCTTCACCTAGTCCCAATCCTCTGTATGCACTCTGATTAATCAATGTCCTTCCTAAAGGATGGTGCTATTAACTGAAGACATGGCTGCAGCACCAGTGGTCTGATAAGAGCAGAGAGATCATCTCCAGAGCTTGGGCTGCCGAGCCTTTCTTAATGCTGCCTAGGATGGCCTTAATGTTTTGTCCAAATCCATTCAGGGGAGCAGCGTTCTTTTCCAGCCCTCTTGGCTGTTAGCCTCAGATTTGCTTTATGATTTTGTGAGGCAGCATTCGGAGTATTCAGTCCCAGTTTTTCATTATAGGAGAGAACCTGAGGGATGTCTGAGATAAGAAGACAATTAAGGGAACTGAAAATATTGATCTATGAGTATAGCTAAGGATGTCCTGCTTGGTTTAACTGAAGATGAAAAGCAGTAGAAAACGTGCCATCTGCTCATACTCAATGCTACTTTGTCACTTAGACATGGATCCTTAGGCTGTAGAAGATTTTTTGGTGGAATTCAGAGACTCAGAAAGCTGGAGAGAATAGGATTAGATGCAGAAAAGGGAAGGAGGAGTTTTTTTGCAGGGAGAGATTCTGAGCAGTAAATGTCATTATCTGGTCACAAACGTGCCCTTGAAGTTAATCTAGGGAAATCTAATTGTTTCAATCATTTAAATTTAGGGTAAGATATTAGTGGGAATCTGCCTCTCAATAGAAGATGGACTCAGTTCCCAAATGATTACTTTTTTCCATTTCAAATTTCTATCAAGCCAATTGCAACTTGTTGACAATTTAATAAGTCATTTTGAAAGATGTTTGTTGATCTTGACTGCCTTCATTCCTATTTTGGGGGAAGGAATTACTTATGGCAAGTCTTAAAAGTTCTCTCCGAACCTTCCTACTTGGAACTGCAGAACACTGGAAAGTTGGAGGACTTGGGTTCTAATTGTGCTTTCAGTGTGACCAGGGGGAAATCACTTCCACCTGTGCTCCAACATTTGGACTAGATGCATTTTGTGACTCTCCCAGCTCTGGTGGACCTTAGGACAAACAATTAAGACCTTTATGTGGGCCATTTTTATATCGATGTTTATGTTTGTGTGTGTAAACTATAAAATATATACATGTATCTATGTGTATGTGTATATAGATATGTGTGTATAAATACATATAGGGGTGTGTGTGTGTGTGTGTGTGTGTGTGTGATCTTACCCAGGCTGGAAGTGCAGCAGTCTCTCAGAAGCCTGACTGCATGATCATCAGGGAAGCTCTGACCTGCTCCTTTTTCTGAGCTAGGCTGGTTTGCTCCTCCTTAGACAATCTGGTAGACCCCACTACTGGAATTTGCCATATGGGGGGAAAACTTACTGCAGATACTCAATCAGCTTAGTCCACTGTAGCTTAGAACCTTTGAGCCCATTTGATCTACCAGCCTCAGCCTCCCCAGCATGTGCCATCACACTGAGCAAGTCTATTCACAAGACCAACCGAATCTCTAAGATTTTAAGTAGCCTGATAGGTAGAGGGAATTTCATCACCAGGAGTTCCTCACACTAATGAAACCACAGGTCTACTTCCCCTAAATCTTCAGGGTGGGTATCCCCCCCCCCAATACTAATTGTGGTACCCATGCTGTATTCACAGTGCTCGCTCATTAAGGGGCAGGGAAGATCTTCAAATTCCCTTACCATTACACTAATCAATCAACAAGCATTTATTCAGTGTCTACTAGGGCTAAGCAGCATGAGATAGTTACTATCTCTCTATCCAAGATGGAGAGCAGACCTCCAAGTAAGGAAGGCTTGGGTTTAAGTTTTACCTCTGACACATACTGCCCATGTGACTTTTTTTTTAAGCAATTGGGGTTAAGTAACTTGCTCAAGGTTACCCAGCCAGGTGTTTCTGGGTGGGTGCTAAGTGTCAGAGCCCAGATTCGATCCCCAGGTCATCCCGACACTGGAGCAGGTACTCTTACTCACTGAGCCACCTGGCCACCCCTGCCCATGTGACTTTTGGCAGATCTTGCAACCTTTCAGATCTTGACGCAGTTTTCTACGACTAGAAGTAGTAGAGAAGATGCCAGTGTATGTTGGGAGGGGGAGTTTCCTCACCACTAGTTCTTCATGTCAATGAACCCACAGGTTTAGACCACTCCCCTCCATCCCCTCAAACCTTAACATCTATTTTGTCAGCATGAGGCTGAATAATTCCTCCACCAATGATTAATCAGAAAACATTTATTAAGCACCTGTTATATGTGAGCTGCTAAGAATTGTTGTTGCTGTTGCTAGGAAGACAAACACAAAGACTGAATCAATACCTGCTCTCAAGAAGCTTGTACCAACACAAAATACCATCCATTTCCACCTTAGTATGTGGAGTTTTGTGGTTTTTGGAGTTTCTGTGGCTGGAGAAGATTCATCACTTGGTAAGTGACCTTCTGGGTGATGGGCCTCTCTGAATCACAGCTTATTCTTAGGAGACAGACATGGTAATTATCTGGGCAGTTGGTAGAGCCTTTCCATCTTTTCAAAATCTCGTGGTTTTATAGGACCATAGTATTCAGAGGCAGAAGGAAACTTGGAGGTCATTTAGTCCAACCCCAGTGGGGTTTGTGCTCTGTTGGCATACCCTTGAGAACCTTGTCTCAACTCCACACCACAAAGAAGCTTGGGAAAATGACTTCAATGGAGGTCATTTTAAATCAGCTCATTCACTTTTTTAAAATAGCAAATCAAACAATTGGAAATTATAGTGGACAGGAAAAGGACACAGAAACTAAGGACAAGCCGTGTACTGTCTTATCTAATTAACTTTGTAACCAATACATTTGACAAATATTCTCACTTAGAATTATCCCCATTTACAGCTGGTTTTAAGTGTCCAAGGAATATTTTGAATATTCAGGTTAATATCAAGTTTTTCCTTCTTGATTGGGAGCTACAAGGCCAGAAAGTTTTCTGGCTAGCTTTTTAAATTTTCAAAAGCCAGCTTCTTAGCCAAGAATGGTCTGAAGTCTTTCTTTCAGGAGTTCAACATTCAATGAACTTTAAAAATGTTTGATACTTCAATGATCTAATATTTATTACATGAAAAGCAAACAAGTGGATTGCTTCTTATGATAGAGCTTCATTTTGTTAATATGGATATTCTCCAAGTCATTCTATATGACTGTTCATTGAAAAGGCAATGCTGCCAATTGGGTATGGTTAATCTTTAGCACATTGCTGTCAAGGAGTTATTTGTAAGAAGTGGCATAATCAGGGGTGTGTGGGAGCCACCTTGATCAACTCAGGTGAGTCCATTGTGACATTTTTAGCATGAACATTTACACTTCAGATATTGGCAAAAGCTACAGATCAAGGCTTGATTTATTATTTTATTGATTGTCCAGACTTGAGAAAATTTTAATAGTGTAGATTAAACTAAAAAGTATGACGTAGGTAGAGAATCTATTCTTATACATTTACCAGCACCCATCTGGGTGTAATTGATACCCACAGAGAGATGTTCAGAAAAGGAGGTGGGCTGATCGTATAGTGAGATCATAGTGCTGGATGTGTAATTTGAAAAGCCTGTGTGGATTCTTCAGTAAACAGTGGTAAAGTAAAAGGAAGGCAGAAGATACCAAATATCATACTATTCTTTGACCATCCATAGGCAGTGATGGGCAATGAAAAAACATTGAACTTCATGTTGAAAGACCCTAGTTCAAATCCTAATGTGTCCTTTTATCAGTTGTATGACCATTGACTAGTCATTTAACTTTCCTATGACTTTGATTTCTTATCTATAATCTAAGGGGGTTGGACTAGATGGCATGTGAGGTCTCATCCAGCTCTGGCTCTTTGATCCAATAATTTTATGATCCATTAATTGAATGAATGAGTGAATGAATCATTTGTTAAATGCTTACTATGTACAAAACACTGTACTAAGCACTAGAGACACAAAAACAAAAATTAGACAATCCCTGCTCTCAAAGAGCTTATATTCTAATGAATTCTAAGTATTAATCCTCTATATGTGAGATTTTGGCCCAATAATCAACAAATTTACACCCTATTGGAAGAACTGAGTTATGTCAATGTTGATAAGATTCTCACAAGAATATCAGAAGACAAAAAAACATCAGATCCAACTAGAAGGATGGTTCAGGTTCTTCTTAGAGTTGAAAACAAAGGAATTGATTAAGTTCACTGTGTATCCAATGGCAAAAAATGCATTATTTTGTGGGGTGGTTGGTTTTTATCACATCTTACAGTGCACATAATTAATATGTCAAAAGACCATTGGGAAGATATGACTCTCATAATCATGTCCATTTATATTTTGATAATTAATGATAATGATTTAATGATATCAATATTAATGATATTGATGCAAACATGGACACTAGGGAGAATGGTGAAAATGTCATTGGAAAATGTCGCTTAGGTATAAGAAAAGAAAGAAGCTAAAAGTGTTTTGGCTACTCAGAATCACTACATATGTAACGTGCCATATAGATTATAAATACTTTCTTCCAGAGGAGTTAGGAAGCACTGGAAATAGCAAACAAATAGTATCCCCTTCCCTCTCTACAAGGAAAGTATTTAGCAAATAGGAAACAATTGATTATTGGTGTAGGCATCATTGTGTGCAACCAGACCATCAACTAGCCAGAGCAGAAGTCAAAATCAGCATCAAAGTAGAAAAAAGATGAAGGTGAAAGGTGAAGTTAGACACTGTATATTATTACAAAAGTTTCAACTGGGCTTATACAAATGAGCTGAATATGCAATGGCCTGAATAATCCCAAGCTCTTTCCCAACACACACATGTGCTTTAAGTGCAGGTCATAGTTTTGCAATATAGTTATGCCTTTGGTATGGTATTCATGTGAATTGCATGAACAGGGTTTCTCCACCAGGTCTATGGAACAAATGCTTAAGGATACTCAAGACTGGAGCTCACTGATCTTATTTTCAAAATATCTATATATTTTTTAAAATATAATACTCTTTTCTTTTAAAACATATTATTTATTTCTAACATTCTTTTCTTTTTAAGAGTTTTAGTTCAATGTGCTCTCCCTCCCTCCTACCACTCACTGACTCACTGAGAAGGTAAACAATATATCAGTTACACATGTGAAATCATGCAAAATATTTCCATATTAACCATATCTCAAAAAACGAAAGTGAGAAAATGATAGTTCAATTTGCTTTCAGAGGTCATCAGTTCTCTTTCTGGGGGTGGATGGTATTTTTTAATCATGAGTCCTTTGGAGTTGCCTTTCACAGTTGATCATCACTACAACATGGCTGTTACTAAGCATAATGACCTTCCAGTTCTTCTCACTTCACTTTGCATCAGTTCATATAGTCTTACCTTTGTTTTTCTTTTCTGAAACCAGCCCCTCATCATTTCTTATAGCACAATAATATTCCATCATGATCATATACCACAATTTGTTTATTAATTTACCCATTGATGAGCATCCCTTCAATTTCCAATTCTTCACCACCATAAAAACAGCTTCTATAAATATTTTTGATCATATATATCCTTCTCCTTTGATCTCTTTGAGGTAAAATCTAGTAGTGGCTGAATCCAAAGTTCCAAATTGTCCCCCAGAATGGTTGGGCCAGTTCACTACTCCTCCAATAGTTAATTAATGTACCTATTTTCCCTTATCTCTTCCAGAATTTGTCATTTCTGGTACATATGATGTGGTACCTAATAGCTGTTTTAATTTGCCGTTCTCTCATTTAGAGCATTTTTATATGACTATAGATAGTTTTGATTTCTTCTATTCATATCCTTCTATCATTTATTAATTGGAGAATGGATCTTATTTTTTATAAATTTGTCCCAGTTCCCTATATATTTTAGAAATGATGCCTTTATTAGAGAAATTTGATAGATTTTTTTATATGTCCATTGGTACATAGTGCCTTTTTAGCAAAATGTAGCTTCTCTGATTATCTCTTTCAATTAGCATTTTTTTTGCATCTGCTTTGTCTGAGATCATGATTGCTATCCCTGTCCTCTTCATTTCAGTCAAAGAATAATAAACTGCTCCAGTCCTTCATTTCAATTCTGTGTGTGTCTTTCTGTCTCAAATGTGCCTCTTATATACAACACATTGTTGGATTCTGACTTCCAGTCCATTCTGCTATCCACTTTCATTCTATGGATTAGCTCATCTCATTTACATTCGGAGTTCTGATCACTAACTGTGCATTTCCCTCTATCCCATTTTCCTGTTTTATCCTTCTTTTTTATCCTGTCCCTCCTCAAAAATCTTTTTTGCTTTTGATCCCTGCCTCCCACAATCCATCTTCTTCTTTATCATCCCCCTCGATATCTCTTATCCCCTTCCCCTCCTATATCCTATTGTATAAGATAGGTTTTTATACTTAACTGTGTGTATGTTTATTTTTCTGTCTTTGAACCAATTCTGATAATAACGAGGTTCAAACATTGCCTACCCTTCTTTCTCTTTTCACTATAAAAGCTCTTTCTTTTGCCTCCTTCATATGAGAAATTTTTTCCTATTCTACCTCTCCCTTCCCCCTTCTCCCAGTGTACCCCTCTTTATCACCCCTACATTCTTTTTTTGAGATCATCTGAACATAATTGACTCACACCCATGCCCTCTATCTATGTAGAATTCTCTTAACTGACCTAATAATGATAATGAAGTTCTTAGGAGTTACATGTATCATCACTTCCTATAGGAAAGTGAATAATTTAACACCATTGAGTTCCTTATTATTACTCTTTCATGTTTATCTTTTTATGTTTCTCTTGAGTCTTCTGCTTCAATGTCAAATTTTCTATTCAGTTCTAGTCTTTTCATCAAGAATGCTTGGAAGTCCTCTTCTTCATCAAATATCTACTTACTCAGTTTTACTTAGTAGATTATTCTTGGGTGTAATTCTAGCTCCTTGGCACTCTGGAAAATCAGATTACAAACCCTCCATTCCTCTAATATGGAAGTTGCTGAATCCTGTGTGATCTTGACTGTGACTTCATGATATTTGGGTGATTTCTTTTTGACTGCTTGCAATGTTTTCTCCTTGACCTTGGAGCTCTGGATTTTGGGTATAATATTCCTGGGAGTATTGATTTTGGAATTTATTTTAGTAGGTGATGAATAGATTCTTTTGATTTCTATTTGACCATCTGGATCTAAGATATCAGGGCAATTTTCCTTGATAATTTCATGAAAGATGATGTCTAGGATCTTTTTTGATAATGGCATTCAGGTAGTTCAATAATTCTAAAGTTGTCTCTCCTCAGTCTGTTTTCAAGATTAGTTGTTTTTTCCAATAAAGTATTGTTTCTTAAAGTTTCACAAAATCATTTGCTTCCACTTGCCCAAATATAATTTTAAGGAATTATTTTATCATGTGAGCTTTTGTACCTCTTTCTCCATTTGACCTATTCTGTTTTTAAAGGAGTTCTTTTCTTTAGTGTATTTGTGTATTCCTTTTACTATTAGAACAATTCTGTTTTTAAATGTGTTCTTTTCTTTCATTTTTTGTACCTCTTTTACTAAGCAGTTAATTCTCTTGTCATGGTTTTCTTGCATTGTTCTGATTTCAATTTTCCTCTAACATTCTTATCTCTTTCTTTAACTCTTCGAAGAATTCTTGCTGTCCTTGGGTCCAATTAACATATTTCTTTGAGGCTTTGCTTTTAGATGTTTTCACATTGTTGTTTTCTTCTAAGTTCTTATTTTAGTCTTTGCTGCCACTGTAGTAGCTTTTTATGACTAAGTTATTTTCTGTTGTTGTTTTTCTCATTTTTCCAGCCTATTTCTTTACTTTGAATTTTATGGGCTCTGTCGCCTGGGGATAGGGAGGCACTGTGACAAGCTTCAGGCTTTTTTGTGCTGCTCTTTTCAGAGCTAGTGCTGGGGTTCTGCAAATTTTTACTGCTTTCAAGGTAGTGTGATCAAGGGAGAGGATATGGTCACTACATTCCTTTTCTGTGCTTTGGTCTTTACTCAGGAAGGGCCCATGCTCTTCTGAGGTTGCAAGTACCAGTGCTCCTCTTGGCCCTGGAGCTGAGACCAGGGCCCCTGCTTCCTTGTGAGTATTTACAAGTACTCCTCTCTGTCCTGGAACTGTGACCCAGAATGGCTTATGAGTTGCCAATCAGTGCCAGTTGCATCCAATGCCAGAAAAAGGTCCTATTTCTGATGCGTTGTCTGACCCTTTACCATTTCATTAACTTACTTCAGACTGAGCATGTGCAGACATACTTGAGGCTCCTAGTCTGTTCCACTGTAGGGGCAAGAGTCAATTCCCTGAAAATCATAATTTGTTATAGTGCTTCTAGCTCTCATTCATTTGAAGACCCCAATCTTGCTTCCCTTCTCAGTATTCCCCCTGTCCCTAATCCACAAACTTTACTCATTCTGTATTTAGACTAAATACCACTTAGTAACAGGAAATTAAAAGTAAAACATCATTGAAATTTGAAGCTGCTTGAGGGGCCACAGATACTTTTGGTGTATATATTCCTTCAATCTCTAATCCCTATTCTCTATTCTATTTCCTATCCCTTGAACAGACAAAGTAAGGATAGAAGGTCAGATGAAGAACCGGAAGATCTTTTCTTGTACATTCCCAATCTTGAAGACCCAAAGTGTGTGGAAATCTGGCTCATTTCAATCATCTCCTAAGTTCCTGCTGCTCCTTGCTGCTATAACTCAGCAGTTGGCTACTTTCTGGCTATTGGGCTGACCTCAGGGAATCTCCAAAGTGCTTGATATCTCCTAATGATTTGAATTCATTGCACCTTGGAAGGCAGACAGAGTGAGTATAGAGTGTGTATGACAGAGAACCCTCATCTGTCCCTTTGAAACATCCTGCCAGAGCAGGACCAGAGTGCAAATGATGACAACTTCACCTTTATAGTGAATGCTGGAAAGTACACCCACAGAGTGGTTCCAGTTCTCTGTTTCTCTTTGGGAAATGTAGGAGGATATATGGAATGTATATGGAAAATGTAGGGGGAAGACCCAAGAGGCACATATTGGCTGGAAAATAACACTTTTTGTGTTATTTTTGTTGTTTTGTTGGTTTTATCTTTGCGGAATGATCCTCTGAAAGCTCCCTCCCAAAGTATGCACCAGCCAGTTCCCATCCTGTTGCATTCCAAAGCCTCCTAAAATCATATCACATCCACACCAGTTAGCTGTTACTTTAAGAATATATATCTGCCACCAGAGCTGGAAGAATGAAGGAAACCACGTGGCCAGTCTGGGTGTTAGGAGTTGAGTTCTAATTCGAGTTTTCCTAACTAGTTTTGAGACTTTGGAAATATTGAATAACTGACTTTTGGACTTGGGGGAGATCTTAGAGAGATTGGTCACACAAATATTACCTCAACTGGAAGCCTATTAGAGGCAGGGTAGAGTAATGGTAAAGTGTCAGGTATAAAGGCAGGAACCTTGATTTCAGATCCTGCCTCAGACCCTTGCCACCCTCAGTTTTCTAACCTGTAAAATGGAGATATTAAAACCTCACAGAAAAGGCTGTTGAGGAAATTGCTTTGCAAAACTTAATGTACCAGATGAATGCAAGATTGCATTTTTAAAACCCAAGTCTCTTGACCACCTACTCCAACTTTCTTTTCACTATACTATAGTACTTTTGAATTTCATATCTTGCAATTTGACTATATTTTACCATGGGAATAATAATGATAGTAGAAACTTAAGAGCAAATCAAATGTGAAGATATTTTGTAGCCTTTTTGTAGAATACTTTATATTCTCAATCATTCAACAAGCATTTTTGCATGAACACATGCATGCATGTTACAGGTATACATACATGCACACACATATACACAATGTGCATGTGTGTATATACTATGTGCTATATGTGTGTATTCTATACCTATGTACTATATATTCCACTATATATAGTATGTATGTACATGTATATATGTATATACGTGTGTGTGTGTATATACACACACACATACATATATCCCACTATGTTCAGCACTGGGGATGCAGTCTGCAAGAGAGAGCTCTTGACCTCCATGATCTTATTCTATTACCTATATTATAAAATACTCTACTAATATATAATTTTGTGGCATAAGAGTATATTAATGTGTGATATTCTTTCTAAAAGGCAATGTTTTCTGTTAGAAATTTATATGAAATTTAGGTCTGAGAACTAAAGACCTGTGATCTTAGCTTTAGCACTTGAACAGACCCCAGAAGTCAATTAATTCATTCTTCTCAGAAGAAACTGAGGAGGAGGGCAATTGGTACTTGCCCAAAGTCCCAAAGGCATTAAGTGGAAGAGAGGGGATCCAAAATACAAATCTATGTCATCTGATTCCAAATCTAGTCTTCTTTTCAAAAGACCCAGATTCAATCAAGCCAGTTGACTTGCAAACTAAGCAAGAACCATTGGACCTTCCTGTTTTGGATGAAATTGAATTGCATAATACATTTGTACCACAAGATGATTACTATCCTGAAGTACCAAAAATTTATCCTTTAATGACTGAGACATTATATAACCAAGATTCACAGGAATCTCAACAATCAATCCACATATCATTTCAGCTGAGATGAATTGAGATGAAGGAAATTCTAAACCGTCGTATCTTCACCTCACTTCCTTTTCAGCCCTCTATCTCTGGCCTTCCACTAAAACTGTATTCTATTCCAAAGTCTCATCACAAGTTCTTGAAGGCTAGTCCAGTGGAGCATAATCCAACTGAAGTGCTTAGTACAGGCTGATTGTTGGTTGCATGTATTTTCCAAAGACCTAACTAATTTTGGAGTATCATTATCAGGTTGGCCATAAGGTAAAAAATTTTTGAAATATAGAAACTCTTGGAAATTGCTAAGAAGACATAGAGAGGTTGCAGTCTACAATGGTTCAGGGGATATCCACATCCACAAAATCATAGGTCCTCAAAATAGGAAGTCATACCCTTAATCCACAAATTGTGTACCAAAAAAAAAGTTGATATTTTTGTAATGCCAAGCACGAGCAGCTTTCCAGAGGACTGCCACTGTGAAGAACTTTCAAGGTTCTGATTACAAGCATGGGGAACTCTCCATTTATTCAGTAACAAATTAAAGCAAAACATTCAAAGAAAATAAAAATACAGCATTCATCATGTCACAACTCAACAACTTAACACTAAAATGGCCATGTAGTTTTCACCAAAGTGGTCACATAGTTTTAAGCAAAGTACATTCATTTAGTAACTTGATCATTTAGTAAGTCCCCAATTCAGTCACAAAGTACCAAGGTTAAAGTTCTCTTTTAAACAAAGTGAATTCACTTAGTCGATCACAAAGTCCACCTCTAGGTCACACTGTCTTAATCTCTTCATTCAAAAGTCTTCCTTCTTAAACAAAGTACATTCATTTAGTTAATCACAAAGCACAAAGGCCATCCACCCCTAGGTCACAACTAGCTTACAATATCATCAGTCAGCATTAACTACCCAAGGAGAGGTCTTTTCATCTTGACCCTAGGCAGATTCTCAGCTTCTGTGGTTCCCCTTCCCACAGTTTCTGTTCCTGGGAAGATGAAGTGAAGCTTAACAAAACCACAATAACATTCAAGCACATTGCCAGTGTCCTCATCAATTCACTTTCTGACTGTGAAATCAACCTAGACCCAACAACAAAGTCTGAGGCCTCTATCAACAAATGAATCTGACAAAGTAATATCAAAACAGACAAAATACCAGCACCATAGTCATGCCTCCTCAGTTCTCAGCAGTTCCAGGTGGCCCTCAGAAGACCTGGGCCACTCTAGCTGGCAGTTCTCTCTGTCTCTCAGCAACTCTGCCTTCTGGCAGTTCTTTCTCTCTGCTTCCATGATGCTGCTCCCACAAGATCTTCTGGCCTCTCTCAGATTGGGCTTTTCCCTATACATGGCACCAGCTCCTCCCTGTTCAGCCCACCTCCCATCACGTCAACAAGTCCATCCCACTGTGGGATTCACAAGGCCTGGGTTAGCTTGCCAACACAAGGGGATCTTCAAATTCCATTACCATTACAATTATGTTTGCAGAACAACAAATACCCTACCATAACGAGTCAAAGCCTTTTCTCAATCATCTCTGATTCTAGTGAATAATAGAAGCATAGGAAATGAGGAAGAATCTCCCTACAGCATGAACCCAACATGTAATTTGGAGTTGGAAGACCTGGGTTCAAATTCCACCTTTGACATTCCTAATGTAACCCTACTGTGATGGCAATAAGGGATCCATTCAATCAGAGTAGCAATTGACAGCTCCAAGTTCAAGTGCTAGAATGATCTAAGTGGGGCAAATGGAGGATGCATCATCATGCTCAATAGTGCAGATCACTGGAACCAAGTGTTTTACAAGGAGGAGTGGGTAATGGTCAGACACATGTGACCGGTTTCCTAACTGTGATGTCACAGGCAGGGAGCTTATGGGATTTGACCAATCACAAAGGTATGGGATGGAGAAGTTTTGAGGAATGGAAGATTCCTGAAAAGGATGGGGAAGTTTCCAGTAAATAGTGGCATAGGGGAGTGAATATTAAGCATAGAAAGCCTGCTTGAAGAGAGAGTAGGAGGCACATATAAAGAACAGTACTGGTGGTTAAAAAAAAACTGGGAATTTTAGAAGCTTGTAGGCTTAGTATGAATTAGCATGACATAGCAACCAAAAATGCTAATGTAAACTTGGGTTGCTTCAAGTGAATATAGAGCAAAAGAGCATATATTTCTACTGTACTCTACTCTGATCAGGGCAGTTAGGTGGTGCAGTGGACAGAGTGCTGGAACTGTAGTCCGGCTCATCTTTCTGAGTTTAAATCCAGGCTCACACACTTACTAGCTGTGTGACCCTGACTAAGTCACTTAAACCTGTTTGCCTCAGTTTCCTCATCTGTAAAATGAGCTGGAGAAGGAAATGGCAAACCATTGCAGTATCTTTGCTAAAGAAAACCCCAAATGGGGTCATAAAGTGTGGCTCTACTACTCTGATCAGTCCACATTTGGAATTTTTAATTTGGTCTAGGGTATGACACTTTAGGAAAAATATTAAGAAAAAGGATATCACCCCGAGGAAGGTTATCAGAATGATGAGAACACTAGAGATGTATGGCATAAGAGGATCAGTTGGAGGACCTGGTAATAATGAACTTGGAGAAAGAAGATGATCCTTACTTAGACACAATGACTATCTTCAAACATTGGATTGGCTGCAATGTGGATGAAGGATTTGTCTTGATTTTCTTGGACCCAGACTCAGAACTAGGAAGGGGGAGGAAAATAACAATTTATATGATACCTACCATGGGTCAGGCTAAGTGCTTTACAAATATGATTTAATTTGATCCTTACAAAAATCCTGTGAGGTAAATGCTATTATTATCCTTATTTAACAACAGGGAAACCAAGGCAAACAGAGGTTAAATGACTTGCTCAGGGTCACACAGGTAGTAAGTCTCTGATACTGAATTTGACCTCAGGTCTTCCTGACTCTAGCCCAAGTGCTCTATCCACTACATAATGTAGCAGCCTCTACCCACTTAAGAATTATGAGGTGAAAATTATAGAGAAGATGGCTTTATCTGGAAATATGGAAACTTCCCTGTAATCAGAGCCATCCCAAAATAGAGTGGGCTGCCTTGAGAAATAGCCTGGGTGCTATCAAGCAGGAGGTCTCCAAGTGGTGGCTAGAGGACCACCAATCAAGGATGCTGTGGGGAGGACTCCTTTCTAGGTATGGGCTGAACTAGTTGGCCATCACTTTCTACCCATCTCAGGTTCTGTGGCTCTAAAGTGATGGTTGTTAGGAACAGCGCCATCTTTAAACTCCCCAGCTGAAGTTCTGAATTAGTCACAACAGCATCCCTGCTCCCCTCCTCCCCCATTTGCATCCCTGTGAATGTTATCTAAAGGTTCTTTGTCCTCAGTAGAATTTAGATAAATGAAAGGATGAGGTTTCTGGACTTGGGCAGACAATTTCCTCTTGCCATTTTTAAACAGGATGAGGAAGACAGAGGCTACTGTGATAGAGAACACTTCAACTGAGGTTGAATGTTAAAGAGGAAATGAAGCCACAGGCTTGCATATAGGCCCCCATGCAGGCCATGTGATTTCTTTTTCCATTCAGTTTTTGAATCCTGTGAGAGATATAGTGCTAATTATGTCCTGCTCTTTCATGGCTAAATGGTACCAATTCAATATCGATGCTTGTTATTTAAAGCAAGTAAGTACATATGAAGGATGGCTGGAGGTGGGGAGGAGGACAGGAAGGGAAAGAGAAAGGGCAGAAAGGCTCCTGGGTATGTTACATGGCCAAAGGGAGTCAGAAATAGAGAGCTGTTATAGACATCAAGGATAGGCCAACTGCAGGGACGGGATACTTTTAAATATGATTTTGCAGAATGTGCCCCCGGGAGTCTCCCTCCTGGACTTTCTTATCATTTTTGAAGCTGCCTGGAGGAGAAAGAGGAGATAGTTCTTGTCAGAGCCTACTGGCCTGAGCCTTCTGTTTATTTGTTTTTCTTGACAATCCATTTTCATGTGTCACCATCGTAGCAGTGAATGCTCACAGTAATGAGAGAGGCCAAGAAGACAAGTCCAAGCTGAGTTTTAGTTCTGTTCCTTACTGACAGCTTGATTTAAAGTTCAAATAACCTCCCCTGGGAAAAAGGAGTTGAAAGATCCAAAAAAAAAAATTTGCTATGAAACCTTGGAAAGGGAGCTTGCTGTCAAAGCTGTACATATGGGTCTGTCCATTTTCAGCAAGTGAAAAACCAGATGTATGTCTTCCTCTCCCTCCTTTGACATTCACTTAATGGAAAGGGGTCTGCCCATCATTCCAAGGCAGCTAAGATAGAAGTAGAATTAAGCAAAGCAGAATTATAGAATTTGTAAGTCAGAAGGGACATCAGAGATCATCAAGGCCAACCCCAACATGAAGCATGAATCCCTTTGTAGCATTGTTGACAAATGGTCATCATGTGTCCACTTGATCACCACTGGAGATGAGATCACTTGTCAAAGCTGTCCATCCCCTTTTTTAGACAGGTCAATTATTTGTGGAATTTGAGAGTTTGAAGGGACATTAGTGTCCACCAAGCCCAGCCCATACATGAAAATATTTCTCACTATGCCATTCTTGACAAGTGGTATTCCAACCATTGTTTGTAGACCTGGGGGTAGCTAATTCCCATTAAGACAGCTCAAACTGAAAGCAACTTTTTCTTACTGTTAGTTTTGAATAGGTGCAAGCACATTGCAGCTTCTATCTGGACTCCTGGTCCTGCTGTCTTGATCCATACAGAACAAGTCTACATGTATGCTCTACGTGACAACCCTCAAGTGAAGACAGATTTTATGCTCTCTTCTCACCCCCACACACCAAATTTTCTCTTTTCCAAGACAGACAGGCCCAATCCCTTCAACCTCATAGGATGTAGACTCAAGATCCTTCTCCTTCCTGGTTTCTCACATCTTGACTTTACCTTATCAATGCCCTCCTTAAGCCATGGTGCCCAGGGAGGAACACAATACTCCAAATGAGTTCTAACAGAAGGAGAGTGTTGTGGAACAATCACCTTCTCTCCTGGAAATGACACCTCTCAAAGTATCTCAAAATTCCATTAGTGTTTTTGGCCACCACATCACGTTGTTGACTGCAATTAAGCATGCAGTCTACTAGAATACCCAGGTCTCTTTTAAGAACACTGCTATCTCACCAAGCCTCCTGAATCATATAATTACAGTTGATTTTCTTTTGGTAACTAAGTACAAGACTTTGTATTTCTCTCAATGGAATTTTATCTTATTAGATTCAGGCCAAAGCCCTTGATTGTCTTCCAGTGTGTTAGCTCTCTTATAGAGTTAGCTCTCTCAGTCAGGGGCAAATTTGATGAGCTCACCGTCTGTGCCTTTTCCTAAGTCACTGATAATAACGTTAAACAGCACTGACCCATGTAGTTCTGTCTGACCCCATTGGTCATGTAAACTCTACTTTTTTTAAATTTGTCACATCTCAGAAAACTCTTAGACCAATCCAAGTCCTTGCCTGATGATGCAATCACCTTGTACCCCTGCATGCAATCTCATGGGAAATAGAGTCCTGACTCTCAGCAAATGAAATTCTCTTCTCCCAATGAAATGAGGAAATGCAATTCTTGGGACTGCTCCTTCAAGCCATGATTGCCACACCTATTTTATTATATAAAGAAGATTCAACAGTGGATTTTAAGGGTGTTTTAAGTTTGTGGACAGTAGATACCCAAGGAAGTGGAAGGTAATGCCAGTAAAGAGGGAAAAGAATGGATATAGAATTTGGAGGTTCCTCAGAGGTTCAATTGTCCAGTCTCCTAATTTTACAGATAAGGAAACTCATGCCCAGAGAGGGTAAGTCAGTTGGCCATAGTCACATAGGAAATAGCTAACAGAGTCAGGACTTGAATCAAGATATTCTAGCTTCAAATTTAATCCTATTTCTACTGGATCCCCAACTTCTGGTGAGTTGGGGATATGACCTCACTTCTAATTCAATTTAATTAATTCTCCAACATTTGTTCAGTATCTGTTGTGTGCAAGGTGTGGTGGTGGGTTCAAAGAACTGGAATTCTATTAAATATCTACTATGTGCAGAGTATTGTTCTAAGCACTGAGGAAAGAAAGTTTGAACAATGTTCCTGTCTTCATGGAGCTTACAGCCCACTGAAATCTTGTTCTTTATTCCTCTTTCAACTACCAATTGAAGTTTTTGGTTGTGACCTGACTTTTAATGATGACTACTATTTATCTGTCACCCTTTTGGGTCTTCCTGACTGACACCACTCAGTGCTGAATGGGTTAAACCAGCAATGTCAAACTCAAGTGGAAATGGGGTCCACTGAACCATACATAAGAATCCCTGCAGGCTGCATTTTGACTAAGAAAATCACACATTAACATTATCTACATTCTGCAGTATCTGGTAGAATGGCACTGGGCAGTGTTGCCACTGCATGTAGCTGCAGGGATTAGCATGCTTGCCACCTCTGATCTGGATCTCTGCTGGTGATATAACTTCTGTGGTATTGGATCTGACACAAATAGACACAGAGAAGAGACATTTAATAATGCCCTAAGAGAGGAATATTCTGGGTAGATTAATTCTCTATAAAGTGTTTACTGTTTATGTGGGGAGAGATTAATTGTTTTTCTCTTTTTAAATAGAGGTACTAATACAAATCTAATAGTTTTGATGAGTAGATTCTTAGGCGCTGACCCAAACAGAGGCAATGGAAATACAGAACAGAAATAACTATCGCAAGTTTATTGTCTGAAAAAGGGATTGATGGACTCCCTGCTCAAGAAATAAGCTTTTTATTCCAGTACAAATCCAAAAAATAACTAGAGGGGCTTCAAATAAACTAGTACCTTGTCTGAAGTGGGGTGCTATGGGAACTGGAGCAAGGATGAAAGTGCCACAGATTAGATCCCTTCTGGACCTGGGAGGTCCTGGCTTATGTGGTTTTTAAGAGATAACTGGGTATAGAAGAGACACTAAGGAATATTGAACTGTCCCTAGGTGCAAGGCCAAAACATGACATGATTGGCCATTCACATATTTTCTCATTCCTTCCTTCCTGACTTCCAGCAATCACAGCCCTTTGATGAGCCTGCTTGGACCATTCATACATCTATTCCCTCTCCTTGTTCTCTCTCAGCTAAAAGGTCTCCTATGACCTATTACCTGCTGGGGATTTTGACATTTACATGAACTGAATTGAAGACTTGGAGTGAGGTTGGGCACCTTAAAATCCATTACAGAAAGGCTGCCAGGATCTTACTGATGTTATTAATGTACCATCAAGGTAGATTAAGGGATTCTTCACGAGTAAAATGGGGAGGGGACTTTTCTTCTCTAACAGATATACTGATACTGCTCACTTTTGTACAACAGATATTGCCCAGCATATCACTCACCCTCTCTGAACCCTCCCTTTCACCAACCCCCCCCCCCCAGTGAATTCAGCATTTTGCTCTGATTGTCCCTTACCCATCCAGAGGAGTAGCAACCATCATTTTTCTATTCTCTGGGTTTAAGATTGGTCAGTGTGATTAATCTGACCTTCTAAACTTTTTAGCATTGTCTTCACTTGTGTTATTGTCTTCAATGCATATTGCCTGTGGAATGTGGTCTTCTGTGTTTATTCAAGAAGAGATTAATTCTGAGCCAGCACACACTAAGTAACCCCGCCTCCTTAAACTTGCTCAATCTCTGTGAATTCTTGAGATATGGGAATTGATTCTTCACAGAACCAGACACATGTGCTTGGATGCTACATCCAATGGTTTTTACTTTTAACAAATATGAGGTTCACAAGAATAAGAAAACAATGCATGAGAAAGTGTAAAAAGGAGAGCAAGTTACACTATTTCCATAGGATGCTCAACAATTCATCCTTCTAAATGAACTTGTTAGATGAAAGAGGATGCAAGTGCTCTAGGCTAGGGACCTCAGGTCAGCCTATGGTGTGACACCCTTGTTGTGGTGCCAACTGTCATCAGGAGGCTTGATACTTCTGCTGGTCTCACATATCTGTTACCCAGAAGGCCCTTCGACCACTTATGACCTTGTCTGCTCAATTGAGGATCTGGGTGAATGGATGTAGCAGCTAGCTCTGGGGGCTCCCATCATGCCATCTGGCTACTTTCTCCTTGACCTTGACTGCTGTACCATTCTCCTCTTTGCCACTTTCTATTACCAGATATTTACTTCTCTCCATGTGGAGGGAGTCAACTGAGTGACAGGAGACCTGGAATTGTATGTTATTATTTCTCCTGAATTGAGTGTAATCTTTCTGATGGCAGAAACTGTTTAAATTTTTGTCTTTATACCTGTGTCTGGCATGTGGTAGGTGCTTAAAATGCTTATTAAGTTGAACTAAATAGTAATCTAACTAGTATTTAGATTGCTTTATTAGTGGAAGGAGATAATAATGGGTAACAAATTGTCTAATTTAGGCTGGGGAGGACCATGGGAATGGATGATTGTGAAGAGCCAGTGAGGTGAACGAAGATTTCCAATTTCTATAATTCATTCTACTGCCTACCCTTGGCCTGTGATAACCAGCTATATGTGATGAGAAAAGTAGAGGGCCCTGATAATTAACAGTAAATGAGACAAAGGGAAGTTTAAATGATCATCATTAAGGTTTTCCCTTTATGTACCCAGGGACCACAATGAAGCTAATTAGTCAGTGAAATATCCCCATTTGAGGGAATATCTGGTCTGATTGCATCCAGTCATCACTGTTACAAGCAGTGCAGAAAATCAAATTGAAAAATTTCCATTTCAATACGACATAATGGACTCCAGGCTAGGGAAGGAGCCATTGATTAGAGAACCCCCCTCTTCTCCGGGAAAGTGTGACCCTCTGCCCACCTTGGGATGAATTGCTACTTGCAGGAAGGTCTTACTCCTGACATTAGGGTTATGTAGCTCTCCTGGGTGGGAAAGGAGGCTGACAGATTATGCTGTCAATATTTCTGGTTAAGCACAGATTAATCAAAAGGCCTTCCTGCTACAGTGAACTGAACCAGAGTGCTTTGTGCTCAAAGCAGGAACTGAGGAGTTTTTTCCTGGGCATCCATCATTGTTAAATCCCATATGGTGACTGAGGAGACCATAGCTTTGCCTTGTTATCTTCTGGGCCCCCATGACTCAGCTACACCATGTAGGGGGTCCCAGGACTATAGTGTAGCCAGGCAATGGGCTGGAACCCACTGGCTAAGACCTGGATGGAATAAGAAATAGGATATTGGACAAATAGGAACAGATTGAAACCATTTCCCATTGCCCTAGAATTCCTAGTTGGGCTATTGCTGCAATCTGACACATCCTTATACTGGAATAAAACACTGAAGGAAGGGCTTGGGAAGAGGTGATAATTTTAGAAACAAACAATTTAGTTTGATAAGTCTCTCTGAATACTTAGTAGCAGGCTTCATTGACTCTAGACTGACTCTTCCTCATGTCCAACATCCCTTCCTCTTGGTCTCTGGTAACTCCCATGCCCCATGCTGAAACTGCAATTGGGACAGAGATAGGACAGTGATGATTCCAACTGCCCTGGAGCTAAGATGTGGTATGTAGGGGAATAACATAGCCTTATGGAAAGAGTACTGGATTGTGAGCTTGGAGACCTGCATTCTATTTCTGCCTCTTCCACTGAGAGGAAAAGGAAATAGGAGAAAGAACTCCCTGGAAAACCACAGAAAGATAAGCGAGATAAAGGTCACCTTGATGGCCATCTTCTCTTCTCTTTCTGATCTTAATGACATTGGAATGGTCAACTCGTCACTAAATATTTATTAAGCACATACTATGTTCCAGGCATTGTACTAAGTGTTGGGGATACAAAAACAGGCAAATGACAGCTGAGGGCCTCAAGGAGCTTACAGTTGAATGTCTGGATTCAAGTAGGAATTAAGGGGAAGGTCATGGTACAGTGGAAAAAGGTGGAGTCTTGAATCTTGTTTCTTTTAATTACCACCTACTTCCCCTCAAGTGAATGACTTAGCGCATCTAGGAATCAGTTTCCTCATGTATAAAGTGAGGGGTTTGGACTAGATAGTTTTTAGGGTGCCTTCCAAATCTAATTTCTATGGTGGACGAGGGAGCCAGCAACCTGGAGGGGATGGAGCAAGAGGGAGCCACTTGGTCTCTGACTTTGTAGCTAGTAAACCAAGAACTGGTGAATTGTAATCATTTTCAAAATTGCAGAAGGACTTGTTCATGACTGCTTATGATTTTTGTAATGCTCCTATTACTATCATAGACAGAAACAATTTTTCAGGGGATAACATTGTGTTCACACTCCCATTGTGAACAGGGGTATGATTGGGGGAGGGTGAGGTTTGAGGAGGGGTTGAAACCATGCTCCCCTACCCCCATGCATGGAATGTTCTCCCTCCTCATATTTGCCTCCTGTCTTCTCTGGATTAATTAAAGTCCCATCTAAAAGATGACACCTTCTACAAGGTCTTTCCCAATTCCCCTTAATTCTAGTGCCTTCCCCCTGAGCTTGTCCCCATGTTATCCTGTCTTTATCTTGTTTGTATATAGTTTGCATATTATGTTCCACCATTAGATGGTGATATCCTGAAAGCAGGGACTATTTTTGCCTTTTTATTTTCTTTTTGTATCCCCAGCACTTAGCACAGTTCCTGGCTTATGTTGCTGTTCAGTCATGGACAATTCTTTGAGACCCCATTTGGGTTTTCTTGGCAAAGATATGGAGTGGCTTACCATTTCCTTCTCCAGTTCATTTTAAAGATAAGGAAATTGAGGCAGAGAGGCTTACATGACTTGCCTGGTGTCACACAGCTAGTAAGTGTCTGGGAGCAGATTTGAACTTAGGAAGAGGAGTCTTCTCAACTCCTGCCCAGCCTGGAACAAAGTAGGTACTTAATAAATGCTTGTTGACTATTTCAGGATGCACAAGCCAATCACAGTCTGGCTTCTATCTACTTTTCCTGACCCATGGGGTTCTGTTTCATGCACCTTTTTTTGGTGAGGCAATAGGGGTTAAGTGACTTGCCCAGGGTCACCCAGCTAGTATCAAGTTTTCTGAGGCTGGATTTGAACTCAGGTCCTCCTGACTCCAGGGCTGGTGCTCTCTCCACTATGCCACCTATCTGCCCCTCATGCACTTTTAATAGTCAAATGACTGCTATTTGTTCCCTACATTCTGTCTCTAGACTCTGTGTCTGCACAAGAGGTTCTCCATGCCTAGAAGGCTCTCCCTCTTCACCTCTGTCAGGTGAATCCATAGCTTCAAAACACAACTCAGGAGCTGCCCCCTTCTTGGGAACTTTCTGGACCTTCCCCAGTTATTAAGATTCAAACTGTTTTGAAAGTGCTTTGTATTTCTTGTTGTTATTATTGCCGTTATTATCAATAAATCAACATTAAGTACCTACTATTTGCCAGACATTCTGCTAAGTACTGGATCTCATTCTCATCTTTTTTGTTCAGAGAAACAGCCCCCGGACAAGTTTCTATCCTGCTATTATAGTTTTCTATTTAGCATAATGCAAACTCTTACAAGGTGGACATGATGAGTGTTTATGGCAATTGAATTAAAATGTTGTGATGTAGACTCATCTGTGGCTTTGTTGAAAGCATGTTTACAACAGCAGACAAGATGGCTAGGCTCTGTACTTTATCCTGTTCCCATGTGGCTTGGATTTCTTCTGCTAGGTCTCTGTATTTTGAAAGCTTTTCATTCCCTGGATGTTGGAGAATTCCCAGCAGTGTTTGTTATGGAAATTCCCAGTGATGTTTTGATAAATGTTTAACAACCAGCTCTCTGACAAAAAAAAGGTACATTTGACATACTATCAAGTTCAATCTGCACTATTAACATTTCTCAATTATTTTAAGGTGACAATCAACATAATAAATCAAACTCTAATTTATAGCACTTGCTACTTTTTGAAAGGTAAATTCTCACACTGAATTTTAACAATCAGCTTTCATGAGCCAGTTTAAGCTAATTCTAGCACTCAACTGTGGACTCCCATTTAAAGCATGGTCCCTCAATTGTTATGCATCAGTATCATGTCTGGGTGATTGTGGTTGTAATAGTTCTGTCTGTAATGCTGTCCCCATCCTAGTACGGCCTATACATTGAATTCTCAAGAATATTTTGGAGTCTATATGTATAGTATATTACTCTGCAGTCTTATTTTATAAAGGATAGTGAACTTCTGCCATATAATTATGACCATCTGGTTATGTCTGTTTAGGTATTCAGTTGGTGCCAAATTAAAAAAATGATGTTATCTCCATCCTCATCATTACTAGTACATATTTGTATAGTATGCTTAGGTTTAAAAAGGCTTTCCATATGTTGTCCCACTTGATATTGTATTTCCTCCAGCAGAATGAGGGTAGGTGCTGTTTGTTTCTGTCATCATACTTCCAGCATGAAGCACAGCTCCTGGCACATAGTGTAATTACAGAAATGAATTGAATTCTCCTGGATCTGGCATGGGCCATGTAACATCCTCTGCTTCTAACCCCCATCTCCTTATGAAGGAGGCTTATTATCTAGCCTTTATCTAGGGCTTCTCTGCCCTTGCAGTATCTGGCACATCACTGGCTGGGAAAATTGTTTGTGGGATGGGGGACTGCTTACCAAGGATGAATGTGTCCTGGATGCCTTTCACTTGTGGCCAGCTTTTGTTTCCAGATGAACTGTCGGGAAATTTGCAGCCTGTAATGTATCTTGTTGGGAGAAGACAGGATCCATTTTTGTATCATAGAAATCTTTTTTATCACCTGGCACATTTCTCTGGGGTTTTTTGAAATTGCAAAATTGGGAATGACAAAACATGCAAAAAATGAATCATGGGTAAGAATGACAGTTCAGAAATGACAGAATATATTGTAGGTGGGATATAGTTGAAAATGGAACACGAATGAGAACAGGAAAAGAAGCAAAAGGGAGAAAATAGTAATGTGGACAGAGACCATGTCTTCCATTTCCAATGTCTAAAGTAGCAACTGAGAAAACCGAAGGAGGCAGGAAAACCTGGGGAAAGGAGGTTTTCTGAGTAGGGATGGGTGGGGATGCTGTGGGTGAGACAATGTGTGTGCTCAAGGAGGCAGCAACTTTGTTTTCTTAATCAAATGAGATCATATTTGTAAAGCACTTAGAACAGTTCCTGGTACATAATACGTGCCGAGTAAGTATTTGTTGTCTCCTCTCCTCCCTCTAATGATGAAAGAGATCAGGTAATAAAAAACATTCAAGTCAATATTTGTTAAATGCCTACTTATGTGCTGGGCCCTATGCATGGTACTAGAAATACAAAGAAAGAAACAGAAATAGTTCCTTCCCTCAAGAAACTTATGTAATAATGATGATGGTAATGAAGATAAAAATGAAGTTGATAGAGCACTTTGTTTATTTTTCTAATTTTACTTGAATCTTGTGATTAAAGGCAACATGGAGTAATGGACAGGTCACAATGGATAGGAATCGCATTAGAAACATGTAAGATCAAATCCTGCCTTTGATGTTTCCTAGCTGTGTGACCTCACATGCATAGAGTGACAAGGAGAATGGCCTACCAAGGTCCCTCCCAGTGCTGCATCTATGATCCTTTCAATAACCCTGCAAGGTAGTTGTCCTTATTAGACCAATTTATAGTCTGAGATGGTCTAGAACCTCGGGTTTTTCTGATTCCAAGGCTAGTACAGTATCCACTATAGCACCCAAAAGACATCACAATCAGTGGAGGGAGAGAGTACAAATAACTAGGAAAGGAGATCAGTGAAAATGAGGAGAGAAAAAAGTGATTAGATTCTGTTTTTCTTTAAAATAATTTTATTTTTGCATTTAAAAAATTATAATTATTTGTGGAATACTCCCCCCACCCAATTGAACTCTCTTCTATCACCAAGAAAAAAGGATCAGGAAAAGCACCTGATCCAGTGACTGTAGGCACCAATGCAGGCCTTACTTGACCCTAGTGTTCCCTACTTCTCTGCAGAGAAGAGAGAGATGCGCATTTCTTTATTTGTTCTCTGGAACCATTATTGGCACTTTTCCATAATTTCAATAATTTCAATTTCATTTTACAATGGAGATTAGGATAGGAACAATATCAAGAAAATGAAGGGGGAAAGACATAGTTTAATCAAAGTCACAGAACAAGTTATGAGTAGAGTTGGTAAGCAGCTCACCCAAAGTCTGTTTTCTTCAAGTCCCAGCTCAGGAACTGCTTCTTCCAAGAAGCTTTCCTTGATCATTCCCAGTTAGAAATGACCCCTCTACCCTCAGATCTCTCCTGGCACTCTCTTTGACCCCTCTCTTGCTCTTAATCACAGCCAAACTCATATTAATGACTGTAGCGGATACCAATGACTGACTGAGGAGAACCACGTTCCTTTTTCATCTTTGTATACCTATACTTGTGGAGTGATCTTAAAGTCTGTTTGTAGAATATAAAGAGGCTTTGAAAATTGGATGAACCTTTTTTAAGATGAGAAAACTAAGGCTAAAAAGATTAAGTAACTGTGAGTGGCCACATATTTAGTAAGTGTTAGACGTTTAGAGCAAGAAGAGATTCCAGAGGTCATCTTGTTCAACCCAAGCCTTAAAAAAATCCCCACTACAACTTAGGCAACAAGTGGCCATCCAGCCTCTTACTGAAGACCTCCCATGAGGGGGGACCTCACCATCCACCATGGGATAGCTCTGGGGGTAGGATGTTGTGATCTCAAACTCAAGTAAGCCTTTTGTTAACTTCTACCCTTGGCTTCTGATTCTGGCCTCGGGAGTCAATCAGAACAGATTTAATCAACCCTTCTTCCTAATGACAGCTATTCAAAATTCTCAAAGGCAATTAGTCACTGTAAGCAATATATGTCCTTTATTTGTCATGCTTAAGGGAAAGTCATATGGCTTAACAGGAGACATCCCAAGGCTGGGAACACAGAGAGGGAGATAGGGGCAACCAGGGAAGGGTATTAGAGCAACATCCACTCCTAAGTAAGGCATCAGCTCTAAGACTAGAAGAGTATTGGGGTTCAACCCAGGGCAATAGCCAATGCCTCCACAGAGGGAAGGAATGCAATGACGAACAGTATTGGTCACTGCCTATTAGGGAGTGACTAAAGAAATGATGACATATGAATACAAAGAAATCTTAGCTTATCTTAAGGAATCATGACTGTGGAGAGGAGAAGCATGGGAAGATAAATGAACTGATGATGTCTACACTTACCAGCTCTAATTTCTTTTCTCTCACTCTCATCTAAAACTTCTTCTGCATGACTTTTGACCTCATTCCTCCCCAAGTTCCTTGTGTTACCATTCATTATATAGTATTGAGTCAGACTTGGTAATATAAGGAATAATTTCCTAAGAATTAGAGTTATTCAAAAGTGGAACAGGAGGTAGTAGGCTCCTCATCACTACTTGTTTTCAAGTATTGAGAATTTTATAGAGGAGACTGGTCAGGTACAAGTTAGGTTAGATGGATTCTGAGGTCCCTTCCAAATGACAACTTAGCTTTTCTGAGTCTTGGACAGAAATAATTCTAGTATCTACTTCTCAGGATTTTTAGGACAAACAAATTAGATAACTGATTAAAAAACACCCCACTTTTTAAAACTTAAAGATGTTATGTAAATGCCAACTATTATTACAATTTGAATCTCACAACCACCATGGGGGAGTAGACAGTACTCTGTTTCTTCATAATACCCATTTTAGAGATGAGGATAATGAAGGGCAAAGAGGGGCTTGCTTGAGGTTAGACAGCTAGGAAATGATAGATCTAAGAAGTGAACCCAGTCAAGCAATTGATAAGCATTATGTACCAGGCACTGTGACAAGTGCAGGGCATAAAAGAAGAGGCAAAAACAGGTCTTTTGATCCCAAACTAAGGGCTCCATTACCCTGACATTCTAGGTTCTTCCCTTTGCTCTTCTCCCTAACCAACCCTGTCTTGAAATCCCCTTTCCTAATTCACTGCCTCTCATTCCTAAAAAATTGTTACACTCTTCCATAGGACTCTCTGGAAAGTGTAAAATATGAGCTCAGATACTAAAATAAGATGGATAATTATCATTAATCATAATAAAACCTAATGATAATTAATAAGATAATAAGAGATGACATTTCTATAGAGCTTTAAGATTTGCAAAGTTCTCCACAGTTTGTGGGGGTGGAGGAAGAAGACACCCAGCATAGGACTGTCTCCTCTTGGGGCCAACATTGCATTATTCACTTAGTCCTCCAGACAAGGATTCTGTGTAGAGAGTAAAGAATCCTGCTCAGAATTAGGTCAATTGGAATTAAGGCATGTTTGTCCCATGTACATCTCTGTGAATGGAAAGAGAATGTGGTTGACTGAATCCTGAAATTAATTCTAGCTCAAGATCAAATTTGGTCAATGAATTCATGGAGAGGCCATATGGCCAAGTGGGATAGAGCTGGCCTTGAAGTGAGAAAGACTGGATTTTAACTCCTTCCTCAATCACTTCTCAATTGAATAAGGCAAAACAAACCACTTTCTCTGAGTCTCAGTTTCCTCATCTGTAAAATGGGGGTAATGATAGCACTAATAAGTATGTAATCAATCAATAAGCATTTATTAAACACTTACTAGTTGCCAGGCAGCTAGGTGGCACATGAGCAGCTAGGTGACATCGTAGCTAGAGTGCCAGGCCTAGAGTCAGGAAGCCCTGAGTTCAAATTTGGCCTCAAACACTTACTAACAGTGTGATCCTGGGCAAGTCCCTTGGCTCTGTTTGCCTCAGTTTCCTCATCTGCAAAATGAACTGGAGAAGGAAATGGCAAACCACTCCAATCTCTTTGTCAAGAAATGGGGTCACAGACAGTTGGATGTGACTGAAACAATTGAACTTCAAAGTTGCCAGACGGGCTGCACATAACAAGAATGAAGCAATCCCTGTTCACAGAGGGGTTTATATTCTAAAACTCTAGATACATGTCAGCCATGGGTACATGTCCATTGAAACTGCCTCCATCAATATTGGTTGAACTCAGTTATCTCCACTTTGGGATCATGGGACTGTAGGATTTAGAATTGAAAGGAACTTTGCTTATTTGCTTCAGTATACTATAGTGCTTATGAAGGCTGAGCTATAGCTGTCACCAGAAAGGAAGCTGCCCTGGATACCCTGATCCCTGACCATTCTTCTACCACCTTCCTATTGGCTGGGCCAATCTTCATCAACCAATGTTGGCAGAGTCTTCAGCATCCTTTGGGTGGAAGGCTTTAAAGAAAGGCAGGGCATTATTATTCTAGCAATGCAAAAAAGCAAGAACATTTTCAGAGTGATTAAACACAGCAGCTAATCCATTATTGGGGTAATTACTTTTTAATTTGCTGAAATGTTAGAGCACAGCTGGCCATGACACTGGAAGAAAAAAAATCGCTACTGTGGGGACTGGAGACAAAGCAAGCATCTAAACCAAGGCAAAGTTCATAAGCGGTTTGGTTCACCCTGATAGAATTGACACCATTTGCTTTTTTACTTCTTGGACTTCATAGATCATGTGACTTTCCTTGGGTCAGAAAGGGCTGTTCTGCCAAAAAGATGTTAGCTTTGTTCTGTTTAGCCCCCTAGGGAACAACAACGGACAAGGGTAGAAGCATCACAGACACAGATTTTGAACATGCATGGGGAAAACTTTCTAATGGTTGGAGCTATCCAAAAGTCAAATGGCTTGCCTTGAGAAATAGTGGGTTCTCTGTCACTGGGCATTTTTTAGCAAAGGTATGTGGGTATGTGGCAGAAGAGGAAGGCCACTGAGATCCCCCCTAACTCTGAGATGGTGTGATCCCACGGGTGGCATGCCACTATTGGCTCGACTTGTTTTAACATATGTTATGTTTATGTTAACAGTTTGACTAAGACATCCAAAGACCAGCTACTTCCAAAGCCTGAAGAACTGTGCAGATCCAGAAGAAATTGGAAAACAATTATTGATTGAAGCTTAGAATGCAATATTTAAGAACCTTGGGAGGGTGCTGCTTTTTATGTTATTACCTAGTTATAGCAGACAACCTGGCAATGAAGCAGAGGGAGCAGAAGCTTTTTTTTTCTCTTGGAAAAACATAAAAAGCAAAAAGCAAGGAGCTGAAAGCTTATTGGGAGCAGGGTAGAATGCAGCATGAAAGATGCTCATTTTCTTTGATGGTCACTTGAAAAAACCTTCCTCTGTCTTTGTGGATGCTCAAAAACTGATATACAAACCCACTAAGGAAATGTGTCAATTATCCTAATAGAGAAAAATTCAACAAACATTTTTTTTTCAATTCAATGAGCATTGACTGAGTGCTAGGTATATTTTAGGTACTGTTCTAGGTGCTTGGGGATACAAAGACCAAATCAAAACAAAAACAAACAAAAACAGTCCCCGCCTTCAAGGAGCTTATAGTCTGCTGAACTATTTAGTTCAGCAGGTGTTGTTAGTATGAACAGCCTCTTTTTATTGAAGCTAGTGAAATCAATCACTCTATGATTCAATAGCTAAGCAAGTTGCCTGAAGCTGAGAAGCTTAATGTTCTAAGTTAACTGTTAAAAGTTAAAAGCCATTAGCAAGCAAGCATCATGGGCATGTGCGATTAGAATCTTCCTGACTCCAAACCTACCACTCCATCCATGACTTCATGTTGCCTCCAGAAAAACTTTTTTTTCTTTTTGGTTGGACTTGTGATTTCTCTGGTCAAAGGAAACTCCCAGTAAGGAAATTCCCTCTACAATGCAGACCAGAAATCTCTCTGAAATTTAGAGTTGCCTGGGGTCACTGAGAAGTGAAATGATTTTTTTTCCTTTGTCACCCAGGCAGTAGGTGGCTTCAGAAGGACTTGAAAGGAGGACTTAAACCCAGGAGCTCTTGATTCTGAGGATGCTCCTTTTCAACCATTCTACACCAGACATCTCTATATTCACATTTAAGCAACTGATACAGAGTTTACACCTTGACAAAGGGATGATGATGCAGCAAGCATTTAGCATTAAGGACTATGAGGAAAGGGAGGCACTGTTCCTCACACATGCCTTCAAGCAAATCCCTCTTAGTATTTTGCCTGTAATTCCTTCATTCTTAGACTTTTTTTTGGTGACCTTGTCTCATGTTTGGTTGACACAAGATAAAGGGTCCTCTGGTTAATCAGGTCTTTTTCTCTCTCTCTTCCTTCCCTCTCTGTCTCTTTGTCTCTGTCATGTCCTATGTTATATCAGGTCATGTTATGCTATGTCATATCATGTTATGTTATATTACATATCATATTAATTATGTTGGATTAAATTTTAATATCTCATATTGTCCCATATGTAGTATTTGTATATCTTTATATAACTATATTTACATATATGCATATTTGATTATGTATTTGCATAAAATGATTATTACTCATTATGTGCTTGGGGTAATGCTAGGCACAGGGGTTATAGAGACAAAAACCATGGAGTCCCCCATTACTTACATTCTACTTGGTCACTATAACACATGTACAGATAATAAATACAAAGCAATTTCAAGTGAGGGAGGGAGCACTATCCATTGGGAAAGGGAGAGGGTGGAGGTCAGGAAAGGTCTTGTGTAGGAGTTGGTGCCTGATCCCTGCTTGGTGGCCTGTTCTCTCCCAGTTACATCTGTTTGGAAATGTCAGCCATTGAGTATTTCACATCATTTCTTGGTGCCATTTGCCTTCAAGCTTTGTGACTAAACTTCTCTCCACTTTTTCCACCTGACTAAGTCTCCCATTTGTACTCTTTCACCCAGCTTTAGTCTTCAAGTCCCCAAGTGAGATAAGGTGATTAAGAGGTTGAATTAGCTATATTTCTAGTATCTCCATAGTGTGTCTGAAAGAGGCATGAATCATCCTGACATTGCTTCAGACATTTCCTCACTGGCTATGAGTCACTATGGACTGATAGACTCCACTGAGCATGTTAGTCTCCACTGGGATTATCAGAAATGGTTTTTTAACTAAACTAGAAGAGCAGAGTAGCTGAATCCCAGAATTCTAGAGTTGGAAGAAACTTCTGAGGCCATCTGGTTTGACCTATTGCTTGAGAAGTCCTTCTATGGGGCATGCTTCACATGGAAGAAGACAGGCAATATGAGAAAGGGAAGTAGCATTTAAAAGAACAACAAAATGCATAAAACATCTGGGAATCAATATGTCAAAGCACATTCAATACCTGTATAGGCACAATTATGAAATACTCTTTAAAGAAATAAGGAACAGTTCAAATAGCTGCTGTGGTATTCAATGTTTGTGGCTTGGTCTGACCAATGTAATTCAAAGGACAATACCTTCAAAATTAATTTACAGAATTAGTATGATATGAACCAAACTACCAAAGAGATGCTTTATATAACTAGACAAAGTAATTTTTAAAAATTTTTTATAATTGGAAAATGAACATGAGATCTAGAATATCAAAGAAAATAATGAAAAAAGGTAGGGATGAAGGTAGAGTAGTACTTCCAAACCACATTATAAAGCAGACTTCACCAAATCATTTTTTGACACTGATTAAAAAATAGAAAAGTAGATGAATGAGAGACTAAGGAAGAATCAGAATTAATTGAACTTAATAACTCAGTATGCAATAATTCTGAAACTATGAATTACCTTTGAAACATCTTCCTAGTTACAAGAAGTTCTGAGAAAACTGGAATGAAATTAAGTTTACACTTTTCTGCACTTAGGTTTAGACCAATATCTCATACCTTGTGTTACCATCAAATCAAAATAGATATGTGACCTGAATATTAAAGATCATATCATAAAAACACGAGAGACTTAGATCATATGCCTTTCACAGTTATGTTTAGGGGATGAGTTATTAACATAAAAGAGATAGAGGAATTTGCAAAAGATATAAAATAATTTTGATTACATAAATTTGAAATTTGAATGAACAAAATTAATGCAACTGGGATCAAAAAGGAAAGGAGTGGACCGGCAAAAGAGGTCTTTGGGCTAAATATCTCTAAAAATCTCTGAGGTCTAATACCCATAATATACAGACAAGTAACAGAAATATATAAAACCAAAACCCACTCCCTAATTTATATACCTGACATGGTGCAATTGAAAGCCTCCCCTGGATCTGGAGTCAGGGAACTTGGCTTCAAGTTCAGGCTCTGACAATTATAAACTGTTTGACATTGGGCAGATTTCTATGCCTCAGTGTCCTTCCATGTAAAACGAGGGGGTTGGACTCGATTTCAAGAACAACAAAATGCCCACTAAATGCCAACAATGTGCAAGTACTGAAATGAATAGAGGGAGCATAAAGATAAAAATGATGCAGTTGCAGCCCATAAGCCGTTTACATTATAATGAGCAGGAGATATGACATTTATACAGATAAATATAATACAAAATGGCATGTGCTAGGGGTAGAGGATCAAAGGAATATATATTTAGAACTGAAAGGGATCTTAGATGCTGCCAATCCTCCCCCATCCAGCACACACTTTTCAGTTGAAGAAAGTGAAACCCTAAATGAATAAGTGACTTACTAGTAGTAGTTGCAGCAGCAGCAGTAGCAGTAACAGTAGTAGTAGTAGCAATAGTAGCATCAGCAGCAATAGTAGTAGTAGCAGCAGTAGCAGTAACAGTAGCAGCACTAGTCACCACCAGCAGCAGCAGCAATAGTAGAGCTGAGATGTTTAATTTAGGTCTTCTGATTCCAGGTGTGGTTTACATTTCCCAGTACCACTCAGGGAAGATCCAGACAAAAACAATTTTAGATTCAGGAAAATGACCACCAAAGATGAACAATTTACTAGATAATTTTTCTCATAACAGAACACATCAAAATAAAATTAAACAATACCCCTTCTCCAAAAACCATCCCAAACTAGAGACTTTCATTACCCTCCCTATCTCTAAGAACACAATGGGTTTTTAATATTTGTCTTCATCAAAGTTGTTTAAAGTGCTCTTGATCACCATGAGCTTCTTCTGGGAGGCTCTGTTATTGATGTTCTGTTAGTAATAGCCTCAGACTTGAGGAGTATTGGCCAATGTGTGGCACCTCTAGATATTTCCTTAGAACATCTCATCAGGTTCACTACTGGAATATAATAGCCTGAAAATAACATTCAAACAAAAATAAATTAGATCAATGGAAATATATTATTGGTGCTTAAACCCTAAATCATCGGGTAGATTTCTATTACCTTGTATTTTGACTATGGAAGAAGGATTGGCTTCCAAGACTTTCTCCTAGCATGGCTGAAGTTGTGGTTGAAAAGTCATTCTCATTATGAGACTCCATTTTTAGAACTTTTTAATGTCTGACTTACTAACTTAAGTATATAATTCAAGCTTTGTAACCTTTAGAGAAAAAAAAATGATCCTTTCTCTTGAAATTTCTCATGCATGTTCTTAGCTTGGAGGAGAATTTCTTTGAAAAGTTTAGTAAAAATCTGCCTTGTCATTGTAGAGCTATTTGAAGTGGGAATGGATCTGTTTTATTTGACTTATCTATCTTTGCCTTATTTCCTTCTACTGCTCCCTCCCCCAACCTTAGTCATTTTTGAAATCCTAGTTTTTGTAGCTCACATATATAAAGGGATAAGAAATAGTAATTTAATTTCTATTCAATTTGATTCAATTCAATGCCCAGTTATTAATTTTGGTATAGTTACTTAATCATGATTCTTGGTCCTCATGAACTCTCTAATAAGGATTTTCTTCTGAAATTCATACACTAATTGTTTCTGTATTTGTGTTAAAGTGTCTCATAGATAATGTAGGTGGAAGGGAAAGATATTCTATTATTGCTTTTCTATCTATATTATTTCATTTACTGCCTACCCTTTGACCTAATTGTGTCCTCTGCCCGATTAGGCAATGTGGACACATGGGCTGGGGTCCATGAATCATGGTTTGGAATGGATATGGACCTACAGAGTACATTGAATTTGGGTTGGGTTTTCAAGGGGGCTAAAGTGGGAACTGGGGTTGCCATACATAAACAATAAATGATGACTTCTTTGAATAATTATATTCTTCTCCTTCCTCGGTCCCCCAATATCCAAACGCCACTTGGTTCTATCATCCTATAAGTGAAGTAAACCCCAAGAGAGAAAATTTGGAACAGTCAGGGAAGATACACTGATGTCACATATTTACCTCCCAATACGTACTTCAGAACTATTTAAGAGGACAAGAAATACAATATGAGACATGAAAGCCTCTGTGTCTTGGCAGTAGATGGCTGGCAAGGTGGTAGACAGATGCCTTTAATGACAATAGTAGAAGGCCTATTTGGGGGCATTTAAAGCTGCCAGCAAAAAGTTACCAGTGATATATTTAGCAGCTCAACCCTAATGAGCAGACACCAATAAAGGCAACCCAACGGGGACAGTGGCAAAGTAGCATAAGTAATCTCAAGAAGCTTTTATTTTATTTTTTTGAGGAAAAGATTGATTCAAAGCTGAACATCATTTCAGTTAGTAAGAAGGAATTCAGGATTTGAATCTTTTGTTTCTCTGAATACAACAAATGGCTCATAACTTAGAAAATAAAAACTTCAGTAAATTATGTGGACTGGAGCTTTATACAGGTAATAGTTGAGTTGGTGGGCAGCTAAGTGGTACAGTGAGATAGAGTGCCAGGCTTGGAGTCAGGAAGACATCTTCGTGAGGTCAAATCTTGCCTTTGACATGTACTAGCTGTGTGATCCTGGGCAAGTCACTTAACCCTCTGTGCCTCATTTTCCTTATCTCTAAAAAAAATTAACTGGAGAAGGAAATGGCAGACCACTCCACTATCTCTACCAAGAAAACCCCAAATGGGGTCATGAAGAGTCAAACACAACTGAAATGACTAAAACAAAAAGGATGTGGGTCTAAATACTTTTCAAAGGTGTATAACTTCATAGGTGTGGCTAACCTCTTTAGCCGCTGCTGTTCAAAAGCCGTTGAAAACCTAGCAGATGGTTTTCAAGAATTATTATGGCTAAAAACTCACTATGACCAGCCAAGCATCATGCCTTTTGGAACTAGGCTAGTCTTTAGCCATTACAGCATCAGTACTAAGCCTTTCCAGATTGGTAGGATCCGACTTGCTGTATTCTACTAGCTAGAGAATCCTTCAGACACCCTGAACCATAGCTATATCATGATGGGGCATGAGAATGAGTCCACAGTGTAGTCTATGAATTAAGTCTTGTTTTTATTTTCTAATATGCATGGACTGACCCATCAGAGGACTTAGGTCTGAAAGTCAATTCCAACAACTTACTACCAGCACCACCTTGGCATAAATCACTGAACCATCATGGGCCTCAGTTTTCTCATCTGTAAAATCAGGAGATTGGATTATATGGCTTCTGAGAGCCTTTCCAGCTTGAGAATCAATTTCTTGGTTTTCTTTTTGAATTAAAATTTAACCACTGTGGCGTCATCTAATTTATCTGCTAGTAGGGGAAGGTTTGGGAGGAATAGAAACCAAAAATCCTTCTTAGGACTTGTCCTGAAATCTCAAGTGTTTTCAAAGTGTCAAAAATATCACAGACCTTGTAGGAAAACTGCTGTGTATGTGTCTTCAGAATGTTTTAATTATGTAATACTTAAGAAAAAAACAGTGTCAACAGTGGGCCTTCCTGACAGCAGAGGTCCCTGGCAGCTGGAGAAGACTGTAAACAATTTTTTTTTCTTTGTTTTGTAAGAGGACCTTTGAATCCAACCCAGTAAGGGGAGGGAGACAGAGAGGAAATATATCAGAGAAGTAAGGGGGTGAAGCACAAGCCACTGGAAAGGGGAGGAGGCAGAGAATGCTCCATTTTGACATTTGGAGGCACTGAGGTACATTCCAAAGTTGGAACAAGAGAAAGTATGCTGGCATGCTTAGCTGCTAGGATGTGGATGTTGTTAATTAGAGAATTTGGTGCTAAGCACAAGCAGAGAGAATGGTCCTGGGAAGGTAATATGGTACAGTGTCAAGAGGATTGGCTCTGGAGACAGGATTTGGGTTCAGATTCAACCTCTGATCCTTATTACCTGGGCGACTTTGGGCAGATTATTTAGCTTCCTTGGGACTCAGTTTCTTTATCTATAAAAGGGCTAGGTCCAACATAGCCCCAGATTTACCAATATCAATGAAGATTCAATCCACAAGCATTTATTGTGTGCTATGTGTCAGGCATTGGGGATACAAGTCCACCCAAAAGAATTATTTACTTTCCAAAAGTGTATATTCTAATAAGGGAGACAATTTGTACATCAGCATGTATGGTATAAATATAAAATGATATTTAGCATTTATAGTTTAAATATACTTTATATTATATTGATTTTTACTTATATTTATTTCATATTATACTTTATAGTAAGTTTATATTATACTTTGAGGTTTGCAAAGTGCTTTTCAAATATCTTATTTGATCTTCACAATGACCCTGGGAAGTAGGTGTTATTATTACCCCCATTTTTCCAATGAAGAAACTGAGGCAGACTATGATCAAGTGACTTGCCCAGGATCACACAGCTAGTAAAATGTCTGAGTTCAGATTTGAACTTGGCTTTCCTGACTCCACTCCCAGCCCTCTTTCCAGTGTGCTACAAGCAGTCAAATAACTACAACTATCCATAAGGGAATGAGGATTGGAAAGTAGGCACTAGTAGTTGGGGAATCAGGACATCTGGGGTGGATGAGGAAAGACTTTAGCCTCTTTGTGGCAGAGGAAGACAATCAGGGAATGGCCGAGGTTATTCAAAGGTAAACAAAAAGTTAGAGACCAAAGTAGAGAGAGACAAGGTTGAGATGTCTTCTGAGGTGAAGAGGCCAGAGTTGGAATGGGGACTCTATTTCCTTATTGTTAAAATGAGAAGGTTGGACTAGAAAGACTCAAATATCCAAGTCTATGATTTATCCCCTATATTAATGAGCATTTATTAAGTGCCTACTATGTGCTAAACCCTGGAGATGAAAACTTGAAGAACAATATTGGATGAGTCTGAGTAGATAAAGTTGTTAGAAAGCTGTTATAGAGCAGGGTTTGAATTGGGGGCCTATTATTTATTGTGTGATCTTGAGGAACAATTGAACTTCACTGGATCTCAGTTTCTCCATCTGTCAAATGAGCTGAACCAGATCTCTAAGTTATTTTCTAGCTTGAAATCTTGAGTGTTTGAAGAATTGGCAAAGGGAGTTTCCTCTGAGCCCCTCCTAGAGTGATGGGAGGGAGAATCATTGACCATACTCTACCTCAGTCCTACTCATCTGCTTAATAACTGCAACCTTGAACTACCAATGATTTGGACAAAATGTTTGGCTAATCCATTTTTCAAGTTGTTGGAAGGATGTGGGCCCAGGTCTTTGGGATTATCACAAAAATAAAGTAACTTCCCAATTCCTTGAGAGGGGCATGGGAGAAAGGATACCAATCTTCAGAACAGAAGATCATGGTTTAAGTTCAGGCTCTAACACTAGCTAGGAGACCTAGGGTCAGTCATTTAATGTTCTCAATTCTCAGGTTTTTTTTTTTTTTTTACCAGTAAAATGGGGAAAATGATGCCTACCTCAGAGGGTTATCTGATGAGGAAAACACTTTTATAAACCTTAAAATGCTTTAAGAATGTGAGTCCTAATTATTATTTTCTTTTAAATTCAGTTTTGATGCTGTGTATAATTAGGGCTTAATTAATGCCTTTTCTGGAAGTTAATGTAGGAGTGTCAGACCCTAAGCATTCATTGATGTTGTAAGCCAATGCAAATTGGTTTACATTCAGGGAATCAAAATCATTAGCATTTCTTTCCCTTCTGTGATGAAGCTCTTTCTTTCCCAGCCCTTCCTTTTTTAGCCTGTCAAGGCTGTTCCACTGGGGGTTGGTCCACATGTGCGTGGTCATTTCACTGCCTTGGAAGTCATTCTTCTAGACAGAGGAGATCCTCAGAATAGGGCTAGTAGAAGGCCTTCCAAACCTGGGCTTCAGAATACTTGTTTTTAAATCTCTGTCTCTCTGTCTCCCTCTCTCTTGCTCTCTTTCCCCCTCCTCTCTCTTTTTCTCTCTGTCTCTCCCCCCTCTTTGTCTCCCTCCTCTCTGTCTCTGTCTCTCCTCTCTCTGTCTCTCCCTCTCTCTCCTTCCCTTTTCCTCTCCCCTTTCCCTCCTCTCCTTCTTCTCCCCACCTCTCCTCCTCTAATTTGATCCTCACAAAAACCATAAATTAGGGGTTTTATAATAGCCATTTTACAAATGAGGAAACTGAGGTAGTCGGAAGCTAAATGACTTGCCCAGAGCCACACTGCTAATAAGAATGTGAGGCTGTATTTGCACTCAAGCCTTCCTCATTCTGGGTGCAGGGCTCTATCCAATGTACCTCCTAGTTATAGTCCTGTATCAACAGTGGAATTTGAATCCACATCCTTTGACTTCAGAGCCAACATTCTTTCTCCTGTAACACATTGCCTCCAAGTCCTATCATGCCTAAGTGTAAGCCAAGCTTACAAAGGAGCCCTGTTCTCATTAGAAGTCTAATATTGATTTTAATCACAAAGTGTCCAATGAAGGCAATACAGAACATGAGTTAGATTTCTGTACAAACTCCCCACCCCGCTTCTATAGGGCACCTAAAATTCTGATGGTAGCTACAGTCCGTGGTGAATACACTTCCCAAAGACCATCTAACAAAGAAGTCTTTTCCTTCTTCCTACACATGTTGAAGGGCATAAATACCATACTAGGTCCAGTCAACTGTCCATCCAAGCAAAATTTCTGAGACGCACCAAGGGATGTCTACTGGGAAGGTCTGGCCAATGGTGCCAGTTTAAGATTGGGGAGATCAAGCTTCACAGTCAATATTAGAAAAAAAAATTCCTGGGTCATTATTATTAATGATAATAACTAACCTTAATAAAACACTTTCCTCTTGTCATAAAAGGTCTGGCTCTCCTTTAAGCCTCCTTTCCCATTAATGGGGAATCTTGTTTTCTCTTGTTTAAATTGCTCTTCACTTTGCTTTGACATCAAGTTTGTCTTGTTTCCCAGGGATGTGAGTCTTTGGGATCTTCAATAACATTCTTGGTTTCTCATCTCCTTCTGTGCACGGAGACACTTTTTCTGAGACCCAGCCAATGCATATCTAATCACCTCCTTTGGCAGGGGAATTCAACCTTCCTTAACAATTTCCTTGAAGGCCAATTTTTGAATCCAATCACTCCCTTTTGGATTTCTTTCTGAATAAAAGGTGAAGCTCTCTGGTGACATCCAAGCCTGAGGACACAAGAGTAATGAAGGAAGGGCTTATTACCATTCAAAGTAGCTACTGATTGTGTCTGATGTAGTCGGCCACCCATGAAGAGCTTCCACCAAGCAACTGTGGAGGTTGTCTCCCCAAAAGGGCCAGAGTCACGTGTTAGCTGTTTGCCAGCAATTACAGCTGTCCCCAAGTAGAATGTGCTACCTTGGAGGGAGCTGCCATTACTGGAGGTCTGAAGCTGGAGGCCAGATGACTAGCTGGGTATGTAGCAGGGGAGACTCTTGTTATGGTAGGATCTAAAAGAGACATCTTCCAATTCTGAAATTCATTGAGGAAAAAGATCTGGGAATTTTTGTTTTTAAACAGCATAACTCCTATGTACCATAGCCAGAGATGGACAAACATCTAGACTTTTCTGTCCTTTTTCCTTAATGTTCTACTTCTTAGAGACAGCAGAGGCACTTAGGCAGTACAAGGGGATAGAGTGTTGGACTTAGAGTCAGTGAAACAAGTTAAAATTCTGCCTTGGAAACTAAACTTTGTGATCCTGGGCATGTCAGCCTTTCCCAGACTTGGATTCCTTAGATGGAGCATCTGCCTTGCAAGAATGTTATAAGAATGAAATGAAATATCTATCTCTTTACCTATCAGCAGCTAGATGGCACTAGGTGGCATTAGGAAGACTCATCTTCCTGAGTTTAAATCCCCCCTCAGATGCTTACTAGGTGTGTGACCCTGGGCAAGTCTCTTTAACATGTTTGTCTCAGTTTCCTCATCTATAAAATGTGCTGGAGAAAGAAATGGCAAATCACTCCAGTATCGTTGCCAAGAAAATGCCAAATGGGGTCATGAGGTGTTGGACACAACTGAAGCTACTGGAAAAAATCTACCTGAAGGGCCTTCTATACCACAAATGCTATATAAAGGCTATTGGTATTTATTATTAAGAAAGGCTAACATACATTAGGAGCTTGGCTGTGTCAAGATACTATGGAGACAACCTGTTTTCCAGAGCTAAGGCCCAGCAAGCAAGCTGTACCCTGAGCTTTGCATAACCACAATCCTTTGCGCTTACCCTCTGGCAAAACAAATAATGACTGTATTGCTTTGGCCAGCACCAGGTGTTCCCTGAGCTCAGACAAGCACTGGACACGAAGCCCTGCTATGAAGGGACATTTTGTCACTAGACAACCTCGCTACGATTGCTGTTACACCTCACTACTGTTGCTACACTCCCCTGTCTGACTCTTTTGTCTCGACACAACTATCTAAACCAAGGTTCAGCTGTGCCAAAGTGGTTCCCCCACGGGGTGGAATAGGGACAGCACATGTGTCTAATTTGCCTCCTTGCTTACAAGCCATTTTGCTCACTCTGAAATTAAACTTTGGTTCCTGACTCTCCCATCTCCAGCCTGCTCTGCTTTGCTCTGGCTACCCCCAGCATAGACACCAGCTCGGTCCAGTTGACAGCTGCTTAGCTTTTCTGCCAATATCTCAGTTATTGGATAATACATCATGAGGTCCTAGCTATTTAGAACCTGGGCTAGGGAGCATAATAACCATCTTGTCCCATTTAGCTCTTGGGAAAACAAAAAGACTCAAAGAAAGGGGACAGGACTTGTTTCTAGACTGAGGCCAGGGGCCATTAGATCACTAGAGTGAGGGAGAGTTTCTGTTATGATGGGTTGGGCCTTTGCCTTTTTTAATGATTTTATCCATAGCTGCGATGACGGTTGGGTCACTGGGGCTTTGTTTCAACATGACATTGTGGGAGTGACAGTGCAGAAACTGAAGCATGACCTTGCTCTCTTGCTCTTGGATCACCCCCAGGGATCCATCACCATGATGGCCCTCCCTTAGGGGCCTGCTTTTACTCTGTCCAACCCCTGGAGGGTGCAAGAAGTTCTCCCAGTGGGCCTGGTCACCTTGTTTCTGGTGCAGCTTAAGTGATGGATGTTTTTCCCTTTTTGCCTGTACTGTGCTGACCTACCTGTATACTAGGGCTCTTTTCCATGCTACCAGCTTACCATTGCCATCCCCACTATCCTCTCTAATCAGCCCCCCACCCCAAACTTGGGTTTTACACGAGTCACCCTGTTCCGTGTTACGGTAGTAAGCCTGGTCTACTCTGTGGAGGTTATCTACATTTTTGTTACTCAAGCCAGTATAGAAACATCCCATGTGTCATTGGTGAAAGGTAGATGCTTTTCTTCCTGGGAGTTTTCCTCACTGGTAAAGTGCCTGTTTCCTAGACTGGGTCTGTTTTATTGCTAGTAGAAATCTTAATCCTGAGAACATTTTAAAAAATGAAATTGGCTTCTTTGGGGAAAGCTGATGTGAAAATAATTTCTGGTATTTGAGGGGAAAGCATCTTCCTTTGTGAATTCAGCCATTATTTGATGCTGTGTAGAAAGTTACTAATTTCATTATCTTAAACACAACTGGGATGTAAGTAGCATCATTGATGAGTTTGTTGGAGACCTCATAGAAGATGGCCAAGAAAACCAAATAGCATTGAATAGGAGGCGGTATTCTGACCTCTGTGACCTTCATGATGAAGCCAATACATAAGTCATTGGTTTGCTGTTTGTTGACCATACAATTCATCCTCCTGGTCTTTCATGTCTGCCATTCATTCCTCCCTGACTCCCATGGGAGCTTCATTTGCAGCTAAGGACCCCAGATCTTCAGAGTGTATCCAGTGAAACTCATTCCTGATGAATAACACCTGCTATGTCACGCCTGACCAGTGATCATCCATCCCTCCAATGAGGCCCCCTAGGTATCTAGGTAATTTATTGAAGGCCTGAGTTCAAATCCAGCCTCAGAGCCTGTGTGATCCTGGGTGAGTCACTTCACCTCTGTCTGACTTTAGTTTCCTCATCTGTAAAATGGGGGTGATAATAACACCTATCTCTCAGGGCTGTTGTGAGGATCAAGAGAGATGAAATTTGTAAATTGATTAGCAAAGTAGGTGCTTAAAAAGTGTTTGTTTCTCATATCCTTCCAGTGAGGAGGAATCTATTCCTTCTCAAGGCGTCTGTTCAGGTTCAGGACAGTTCTGATGTTAAGCCTTGCCTTTGCACACTACCTTGTGCCCCTAGTCTTTTTTTTTAATGCTTTATTAACTTCTGATTTACATCATTCGTTTCTGCCAGATTTTGAGTTACAAATTTTCTCCCCGTTTTCCCCCACCCATCCCCCAAAACAGCAGTCCCACAGGATATCCCCACCTCCAATCTGCTCTCTCCCATATTTTCTCCCATACCCATTTCGACTTTTCCAGTGGATCTCTATGCCTCAGTGCCTGTATATCTTATTTCTTAATTACATGTAAGATGGTATTAATAATAGTATACACACACACACACACACACACACACATATATATATTTGAATATTTGATTTTAAAACTTTCAATTCCAGATTCATTCCCCTCCCCCCCCCCCCCACTCACCCCCACTGGATCAGGGTGCAGTTCACTATAGGTTGTACATGTGCGGCTAATGCAAAACAATAACATAGTAGATATATTGTAAAAGACTGACTATATTTCCCTCCCTCCTATCCCACCTCCCACCTGCTCTATTATCCACCCTGATGCTGTCCCTTTTCAAAAGTGGGTGCTTCCAACTGCCCTCCCCGCCCAGCCTGACCTCCCTTCCATCATCCCCCCTCTCATCCCCTTCCTCCCCATTCTCCTGGAGGGTGAGATCCCTTATTTAGTGTGTATTTCCCTCCCTCCTCAACCTAGATTAAATAGGAATAAGGTTGACCCATTCCCTTTTGCCTTCCTGTTCTTCCCCTCTATTGTAACCATTTTCCCTTGCCTCTTCTGTATGAGATAGTTTGCCCCAATCTGTCTCTCCCCATCTCCTCTCATTATATTCCTCTCACCTCTTAATTTCACCTTTTAAGTATCATCCCTTCCTGTAAAATTGGTCCTGTGCCCTCTATCTATGTATACCTGTAAACGTATATACACACATTCACATATGTATTCATATGCCCGCATACCCTCATATAAAGACATACATACATACATACATATACATATATATATATATATTTCTAATTTCTTCAACTACTGAGAAAAGTTTCATAAGTTACAATTATTGTTTTTCCATGTAGGAATGTTAATAGTTCAACTTTGATAAGTTCCTTATGATTTCTTTCCCCTGTTTACCTTCTCATGCTTCTCTTGCTTCTTGTATCTGAATGTCAAATTTTCTATTCAACTCTGGTTTTTTCAGCAAGAATGCTTGAAAGTCCTGTATTCTACTGAATGACCATATTTTCCCCTGTAACATGATACTCAGTTTTACTGGGTAGGTGACTCTTGGTTTTAATCCCAGCTCCCTTGACCTCCGGAATATCACATTCCAAGCCCTTCGATCCCTCAGTGTAGAAGCTGCCAGATCCTGGGTTATCCTGATTGTGTTTCCACAATTTGAATTGAAAAATTCAAGTTGTTTCTTCCTGGCTGCTTGTAATATTCTCTCCTTAATCTGGGAATTCCGGAACCTGGCTATAATATTCCTAGGAGTTTTCTTCTTGGGATCTTTTTCAGGAGGTGATCGATGGATTCTTTCAACCTCTATTTTGCCCTCTGGTTCTAAAACATCAGGGCAGTTTTCTTTGAGAACTTCCTGGAGGATGCTTTCTAGGTTCTTACTTTGGTCATGGCTTTCAGGTAGTCCAATAATTTTTAAATTATCTCTCCTGTATCTATTTTCCAGGTCAGTGGTTTTTCCCATGAGATATTTCACATTGCCTTCTATTCTTTCATTTGTTTGGATCTGTTTAACAGCATCTTGATTTCTCATAAAGTCATTAGCTTCCATTTGCTCCAATCTAATTCTGAAGCAATGATATTCCTCAGTGAGCTTTTGAGATTCTTTTTCCATCTGGCTAATTCGACTTTTTAAGGCATTCTTCTCCTCATTGCCTTTTTGAGCCTCCTTTGCCATTTGAGTCAGTCTGTTTTTTAAGGTATTATTTTCTTCAGTCAGGCTGTTGACTCTCATTTCATAATTTTCTTGCATTGTTCTCATTTTTCTTCCCAATTTTTCCTCCACTTCTCTTATCTGCTTCTTAAGGTCCTCTGTGGCCTGTAACCAGCTTGTATTTTCTTTTGAAGCTTTTGGCGCAGGAGTTCTGACTTCACTGTTTTCCTCCTGTTCCATGCCTTGCTCCTTCTTATCCCCAAAATAGGAGTGTAATGTTGGAATCTTCTGTCTGCTTTGTTTCCTTTGCCTGCTCATTTTGCCCCTCAATTATTTGACTTTTGGGCTTTTTGCCACAGTAGGACTCTGCTACCAGATAGGGGAGTTTTCCTCCCAAACGCTGGGGTTTTCTCAGCTGCCGGAGGTATTAGATGGGTGCCCTCTCTGACGTCTTCACACGCTCTAGCAAGCTGGACACACACCCCAGGACCTCCACCCTAGACTGCAATCCAGATCCAAGCAGGTTAAAGCAAGAGCGATTACCCCTCAGACTGGTGCTTGGTCCCCCTACACTCTGCAGGCCAGGAGCTGAAGCCACCAAGTGGTGCTTGCAGGCTGTGCTGGTGTCTCAGCAGTTTCTCACCCCGGGGGTAAAAGCCACGCACTCCCACTTACTGGGTCCCAAAGTCTAGACTGCACTGGCCTCTCACCTTGTCCTTGGCATCTATGTATTGATAAATCTGGAAACGGCCACAGCTGCTGCTCATCTGGAGTCCCTCTGGCTGGTGGCTGGTCAGGCCCGCCCTGGGGCTAAAGCCTCGGTGTGGGGCTGGGCTCGGCTCCCAGAGCGCTGTGCTGGATTCCTGCTGGCCTGCCAGGCTGTCCTCAGTGGGAAGTTAGCTTCTCTGTGTCATTTTGTGGGTTCTGCAGCTCCAAAGTTTGGGTGGAAGCCGGAGCCGCGGGAGGGTCACGCTTCTACTCCCTGCCCCTAGTCTTTTTTGACCATATGGAATCCATCTAAGTTCTCCCCCACATGTCAGGCAGCCCTTTGAAGTCTTGTCCTTTCCCTCCCTCCGCCCCCCACTCTCTGCTTCCTCTCTCCAGATTAAATGTTTCCCTTGGTCAATTGTAATGTAGCATGAACTCAAGACCCTTCACCTTCTTCGCTGCCCTTCTCCAGTTTATCTATAGTAGGAATAAATTACTATTTAGCTAAGAATAGCTAGTGTTCATATAGTGCTTTAAGGTCTGTAAAATATTTGCCATACATTATCCCAGTTGACCAACACTTGTTTTCTTATATTTTTAGTAATTAAATAAGAAAAAGGCTTGTAGAAGAAACTGATTGGTTACATATACCTAAAATATGAATAATTCCCACTTACATTTCCAAGATGGCAATGATAATGTCTATCATGAAGATGATAACTAGTAAGCTACAGACTCTCCATTTTTGGGACTTTTGCCACCCATGGCCATCTCCACGGTCCCCAAACCTGCAGAATCTCCATCCCAGCAAGCAGAGGGCCTGCTATGTTCCATCCTATCTCCTTCTGCCTCTAAGGTGTCCTGGCTATCAGCGATGCATACCCTTGTTTTCCTCTGTTGAAGAAGCCCCACCGTTCTCCTGAATGACAGCCGACTAATGGGATAGCAGATGGGAGCTGGGCAAGACAAAAACCAAAATTTCTGGAAGACTGTGGACAAAGAGCAAAGATTCTCTTATACACTCGGCATATGCTGCTGGGAATAAGTGACTTGTCCAGCCCTGAAGTCACAGAGGGGGGACTTTACCAACTCTGGGATATACAATGCTGAGAATAAGGATGATGATTTTTTTTTTCTCGTAGAATTTCTAGGTGAAAAACTTAATACTAGAGTTTTCAGGGAAATTCCATTAAAAAAACTAAGAAAAATACACCTATAGTCTGGAATATTAGAGGTAAGTAATGTTCATATGGTGCTTTGTAGTTTGCAAAGGAGTATGGAGATATTTCATGACATCTTCAAAGTAGCCTGTAAGGAAGGCATCACAGACATCAATCTCACTTTAGAGTTGAGGAAACTGCAGTTCATGGGGTTACTTAGCTAGGAACTATCGGTATGGGCTTGAATCCAGGTGACTCTGAGTCACTTGGTATGGTGGCTCAAATGGAATCTAAGTCAGATGGCCTGTTTGAGTTCCAGGTCCAACATTTCCCACCTCTGTGACTGTGTGTTAACCACTTAGCCAGATACCTCATCTATGACGTGAGCATAATGACTCCCCAATTCACAGGACTTTTGGGGGAAGGTACTTGCTATGTCTCAAATACTAGTTGAACATGAGCTATTACTAGGAATGTAATCTAGTCCTGGGGAGATTATAGGATTATACTAACAGTTTGGGGGGCTACTTCTCTAGTCAACCTGAGCAATGACTAAAATCTCTACATGCCCTAAATATCTACATTAAATAATCACAATAACCTCTGTGCAAAAACTGCATGAGTTTGGAAGAACTCACAAGCAATGGCAATGAATGCTTTGACAATTTAGGCAGTTATTTCTAAAGTGGCAATTAATTTCATTCTCCTCATTAAAAGACATATAGTTACCAGAATAATTGGTTCACCAATGAGTGCTCCTGAGATGGAGAGGTGGCAGGCTGACCACCTAGGAAGAGTGCCTAGTACAAAACAAAATATGGTCCCCTTCCCACCAAAGTTGTAATCCAAGATGGACATGACTCAGAGGTGACCCTGGGTTCTCCAAGGTTTTGTCAATGGGGTAGGAGTGATGGAGAGAAAATTGATTTCTTTCAATTAAAAAAAATCAGTGGGGAGGGTGCTACAGATGTGAGATACTCCATGTACTTTCAAATGACTTTACTACATTATACATATAACTTTTACTTTGTTACAAGAGAACTGTCCACAAAATAGGCAAAATCTGGAAATATTTCTAATCTAAAACCAAAACACAACAATAAACTTTAAAAAAATCTTCTTTCTTTTTCTCCTTCCCTGGATACTTTACTTCCTTTTGGGTTAGGTTTCCCAGTACCAATGTCCAATTTACCTTACGAGGCCTTGCTCTAAAGAATCAACTATGGAGGCATCTTCTTGTGCAAAACCTGGGCCAATGAGACAACTGGCTGGTGAGGCTGCAGGGTGTTTCATGGTCTTTGAGTTGCTAGCTGTCTCTTACATTCAAGTATCCTTAGATATGATAGTGAGATGCCTTAGTTTAAACCCTCCTGGGATTTAGCTGCTCCGCCAATTAGGATCATAGACTTAGACTTGGAAGAAACCATGGAGTTCTGGTTTTTAAAATCTTTCTTCCCCTGGGTATTAAAGAAAACTAAAATGAGAGGAAGGAGACTGAGGACGTTCTACTTTGGACCCTTCAGTGACTCAGCTGAGGGATTATGGGTGAGTCAATTAACATGGGTCTCATTTTCCTCCCTGATCAAGTAAATTCCCAACCGTTAATCATTATAACTGATGTTTATGTAGGCTTGGAAATTTGCAGATCATTTTATACACATAATCTCATTTGAACACATTTGAACCTCATTGCAACCCACCTGTGATTCTTATTACCTGTGTGACCTTGGAGCAAATCAGTCAATCTTCCTTCGCTCAACTGAGAAATGAAGAAGTTGGACCACGCAGTCTGTAATGTCCTTCTAGGTTTGGATGGATGATCCCATATTACCTACTGGTATTGCTGTCTTCATTTCCCAAATGGGGAATCAGACTCAGAGAAGTAAAGGTGATTCATCCATAGTCTCAGAGCTGTAAAGTATCAGAGATAAGATTTGAACTCAGATCTATCCTGCCTCCAGCGCCAAAAATTAATCTGCCCCAAATGGGTCTCTACCAGTTCTAAAGTTCCATGATATCCCTGCCTATTATCAGACTAAAATAGATTTCTTCTAGTACTTTTACATTTTAAAATTAATTTTGAAATGCAAATAATCAGTTCTACTGGGGGGATGGGAAATGGGAAATCTGATTCACTGAGTCCTTTTTTTTCCCATTAAAGAACAAACCCATGGGGTTCTCTTTCCCCTCCTCAAATTAGACATTTTACTTGAGCTAAAATAAATGGGATGTCAGCGGGATCAGTTTGAAGGGGGCTGTACAAGGGAAGGTAATTTTTCACCAGTGGCATCATTTGGGTGTAGTGATAATCAGGAGGGAGAAAGGGGAGACGAGGATAGAAAACTGGCAGGACTCTAGCATTGGGCCAGGATGTTCTAGGGGCCACCTGTAATCACTGGGGGCAGAACCCAGGGAGCCTTGGGCTCCCCAGTGCTGTGGGCAGATGGCTTCTTTGTTATTTAAATGGCCATATTCATTTTTCATTTATACTAAAAGCAGGGGAAGGAGACTCTAAGTCTTTTCAAATCTTTATTAATTGAATTTCTGATTACCACTCACTTTCTTCGTAATGAGGTGCCACTGAACGGCTGGGATTGCAGCTAAATTTAACTCCCCATTCCAGCTTTGCTTCTGTCTTGGTATGCTGGAGAAGCAGTCTTGAAAATAATCTCAGGCTCATGTGACCATGGCCTGGAGGAAGCTGAGATGGGCCTAGAGGAAGCCAGTCAGTAGACTTGAGAAATATCAGACCTGGGCTGAAAAAATGGGGCATTGTTTCTTTCCTTTATGTTCCTTCTCTATTTCCTCTTCACAGGATTCTGCATTGTTAAGGAAGCAACAGTCTTTCCTAGAGAGAAATACACTGCTTTATAGCTAAATGGACCTTTGAGAGGACCCAGGCCACACTTACTTAGAAAGGAAGCTCCTTGAGGGTAGGAACTATTGCACTATCTTCTTATGTCTCCATTGCCTAACACAATATCAGGCACATAGGAGGCATTTAATAAATGTTTATTGATTGATTAAATTGGGGCCATTCATTGCAGTCAAGGTCTCTCCATATGAGTTCCTACATTTCTTGGCAAAAGCTTCACCAAGTAGGAACCATCTTTATAGAGGTGACAGTTGAATTGTTGGGCAGATATGTGGAGCACTCATCTGCCTGAGTTCAAATCTGGCCTTAGATTCTTACTAGTTGGGTGACCCTGGCTAAGACACTTAATGCTGTTTCCCTCAGTTTCCTCATCTATAAAATGAGCTGGAGAAGGAAATGGCAAATCACTCCAGCATCTTTTCCAAGAAAACCCTAAAAGGGGTCACAAAGAGATTGAAAATGACTGAACAGCAATAAAAACTGAACTGGTAGATACGGTTTTGTTTATTTTTAGGGGAGGGGAGAGCTGTCCACTTAGTCTAGTCCTTCAAATGAATCAAATAATCTTTAATTGTTTGAGAATATTAATCTCACTGAGTGGAATAGAAAATTTCAGTTTCCTAAAATGTCTGTGGGGTGAATTCCTTTTAACTAAATAATATTTTCTTTGACCTTATGATATATATAATTAGAGAGATATCTCATTCCCTTTTACAATTATATGTTTAAAAGAGATGTGTAACTGTGATGGGTTTAAGGTGAAGCAATAATATTCAACATATAATAAAATACAAATAATATACTGAATTTATACATATGTGTATATATGCATAATAGTTTCATGTTTTAAGAAGTTGGACAGGATTTATATAGCATGGGTGAGCATTGATGGGTGGTGTTCACTGTTCCTAAAGGAATAGTGAACAGGTCGCTAGGCTTGGAACAAAGAAGACCTTGGTTCAGATCTTGCCCCAGACACTAGCTGTTCCCATTGGGCAAGTTATCTGCCCTTTGTGTGCCTTCTTCTTTTTCTGTAAAATGATGGGGGGAGGGAAAAGGCATTAGGGATGTCTTTACTATCCTCTGAAGTTCCTAGTCCTTTAAATGCAATCTATGCATGCAGAATAGCCCTGTTATTCTAACAGAGGCCATGAGATTTCTGGAATATAAGGCTTTGAATAAAGTCCCTGTAATATTCCAAAGAAATATAACTCATTTTGTCCTAGGTTTAAAGATTTCCCATGACCTGAGAAAGTTATACATTTATATGATTTGTTTGATGACCTAAGTTTTATTGAAGACTGAACAGCAACATGGAAAAGTTTACAGTCTCTAGTGCAGGGATCCTTAACATTTTTTCTGTTTCACAGACCTCTTTGGCAGCCTGATGAAGCCACCGACCCCTTCAGAGGAATGTTTTTAAATTTATAACATGAAATACAAATAATTACAAAGAAAACCCATTATATTAAAATATAGTTACCAAAATACTTTTAAAAACAAGATTCCAGATTAAGACCCTCACCTGTAGAGCATACTATGGAGCAATTAGAATTTTTTTTATGCAGCCCTCTTCCCTGGAAAGTCCTGAAGCCTAGAAATGTGATGCCTGGTAGAAAGAGTTTTGCTCTATACAGATTAAGGTTTCTAGTAGAAATGAGGGACCACCCTATGCCCTTGAAGTTGTATCTTAAATAGGATCTCTAAAGGAAAAAAAAAGATCCTATTCAGGGAAGATTTGGTTTGAGATCAGCCTGGCCCAGAAAAGTTTTCTTTTCACAACCCTGGGTTCAAATACTGGGCATATTTCCAGCCTTGAGTGATACCTGCCATCCTTCCTGGTAGGAACTACTGAGGTACGACACTCATCTGCAAAACCACACTCATTGTTCTCAGTCTAGTCCTTTCTTAACTTTTTCATCTTTTTTCATCCAGGAATCTTCTGATGTGTTAACCTTACTGGTGCAGAGGCCTCCTAACTGCTGTCAGTCTATCTCTTGCATTGTTTCAGAGGTAGACAGGCCTAGGGATAACAGACTTTTCCATGAGGGATCTTCCTGAACTTTCTTCTTGTCTTCCTACCACTGTCTCTCAAAAATTAGTTCTGGCAATTAGAACATGTTTTTTTCTTAATCATTTATACTTGAATTTCCCTGCCTATGAGCCTTTTAGAAGGATAGTGTAATTTATGGAGGGGATCACTTCTTCTAATGAATTTTTGAAACAAAAGTTCCCAACAATACAAACTAAAAGGTAGAGGGTAGGTTTCAGAGGAGATTGGCCATCATTTGCATAACTTGGGGGCTTTCTCATGAATATGGAACAACCAGTCTGCAGAGGATAATTCCTAAGTAATGTTGTCAGATGGCTTGGGAGAGGGGGAAAGGCACCATCATGTTATTCATTGTCCTCTTTCTCTGGTTATTAATTATTGTGACCTAAAATCCTGACGAAAACCAGGAACTGAGCACAGAGCCTCATTCTTCTTTTATTAAATCTCCTTCAGAATTGAATGTCTTATCTCTTTCAGAAAAGTAAAATGGTTTCTTTGGAAGGGGCATTTTGAAGGCAATATATCATTACAAATGAATCTCAGGCATAAAGCTCTAATGCTCCTCATTTAGCTGAGGGTTCTAGCTAGTACCATTTCCCCAGATAATCTTGAAGTGATGTGGGCTGTATTCCATCTTGATCAAGGATTTTTATACAGTGTTAGTCCCTAGCCACTGGAGAAGTACAAGAAGGTAAAGTTGAAAAGTGAATTAGACAAATTCCTTATCTTCTGTCCTTTAGGGCTATTTTCAACTGGGTATAGACATATTGGTTCATTGGAGCCTTAACTATCGAGTTAGTAGGGTTATTCAGAAACTGGGGCCACTAATCCCATAGTTAAGGATCCCCGTAGCATATTCACTTAGTTTAAAAATATAATGCTATCTATGATTTATTGTATTTTTATTTATTTTGTTAAATACTTTATAACTGCCCATGGGCCTCATGTTTGACTTCTCTTGTGGTGTGGATGGGGCGTCAGTCTTGGAGCCAGGAAAACTTGGGTTCAGATCCCACCTATGACACTTGCTTATGCTAAGTCATTTCACCTCTGTTGTGTGCCTCGTTGTACTCATCTCTAAAAGGGGGGAGGTAGACTGGATGGCTTTCAAGGGCCTTTCCACCTCTAAGTCTATGATTCTATGGCTCTAAGTTTTGTACCTAAGTCTAGTAATATAAGGTACAGGGTGTGTTAGTCCAGGAAGGAGCTCATGTGGTATAGTCTACAGAGTGAGGAAAAAAAAAACTTGTTGAAAGACCTAGTGATGTTTAACTTGTGGAAAAGACTTTGTCTGGACAAGTATAGCTGTCTTCAAGTATTTAAATTTATTACCAGCCAACTTGGTAATGAACCTTACTAGCCAACAGACCTTAATTAGCATATTTAGCATATCTATCTATCTGTCTGTCTGTCCATCTGTCTGTCTATCTATCTACCTATCCATCTATTCATCCATCTCTCTCTGTCTATCTACACATGTGTTTGTGTGTATGCTTGTGTGCACACACATATACATATGTGTACATACATGCATACACACATATAATAACAGGGTCCATCTTTAAACACTTCCCAACTCAATAGCATTTGGTAGCTTTTGCATTTCATTAGCATAGATTTCATGAACCCAATTTCACTGTCCTACCATAATGACCACACCTGGAATAAGATTGTTTCTAGCTGGAGATTATAAATCTGTGCTTGGCCCCATACTGTGACATTTTTGTCAATGCCTTGGATAATGGCATAGGTTGCACCTTCACCAAATTAGCAGAGGAGACAAACAGACAAGAAACTGAGTCCAAAAATGTCTTGTAAGGGTAGATCATTGGAATGGATTTAAGATAAAATTAAATTAGCAATAAGTGTAAAGTCTTAAACCTGGTTTGATTAAAATATCAACCTTCACAAGTATAGGATGGAGGCATGGTTAGTAAAATAGTTTTCCTGGGGGAATTACAAGATCAGTAATTCTTCAGTGTAATGTGGTAAGCAAAAGGGTTAATGTGATCTTCAGAGAGGCCTGGCCTGCTGTAAGTGATAGCTCTCTGTTCTGTGCCTGGCTCCGGTTACATGTGGAGTACTGTGTTCAGTCCAAGGTGCCACAGCTTACAAAGGAAGATGGTAGACTGATGAGCATTCGGAGGAAGGCAACCTGGATGCTAAAGGGATTTGTATCCCTGTCATATGAAAATATCTTAAGGGAACTGGAGGCATTTCATCTAGAAAAGAGAATACTTGGGAGGAGAGGAGAAATGTATTTTCTTTGGTCCCTAAAGACACAACTAAGATCAATGTATGAAAGTTACCAAGTGTCAAACTTAGGCTTAATGACAGAAAAAATATCTTGCTGACAATTAGTGCTGTCCAAAACTAGAAGGTTGCCTCTCGAGATGATGAGTATGATACACTGGAACTGAGAAATTAGAGTCTAAAAGTTTGGTCTCCAGTGATGAAAATAGAACTAGCCAGCTGGCAGATCTGCTCCATTTTATAATCTATTTGTTCTCTATCCAGTTTTCATTTGCAAATGCTCTCCAAATGATCTTAGTTCATTCTCATGTAGAACTTTCTACATACTCTACATACTTGCTTTCCCCAAATGTAAGATAATCAATTTTGATAGTTTGTTGAATCTCTGGCATCTCTGTAGGATGAACAATCTTTTTTTTTTGGATTCTATATCATAAATTGCACCTGGGACTACTCTTATGCCCTTACTGGATTAGATGATAGTGTTTGAGTACAATCATTCTCGGGCAGCTATTTCATGAGAAGGGGTTCTGCTACTTTTTTTCATATTAGAAGCTATTGAACTTCTAGATTATTAGGCTATATGTTGTTTTCAGTCATGTCTAACATCTTTGTGACCCCATTTGTTGTTTTCTTAGTAAAGATATTAGAGTGGTTTACCATTCCCTCCTCCAACTCATTTTATAGATGAGGAAACTGAGGTAAACAGAGTTAAGTGACTTGCCCAGGGTCATTGAACTAATAAGTGTCTGAGGCCAGAGTTGAACTCAGGGAAGATGAGTCTTCCTGACTCCAAGCCCAGCACCCTGTGCACTATGGCGCCTCTTGGCTTCCCTGATTATTTAACAGACAGTGAAATAATGTGACTTATGAGTAGCCAACACTCATGGAGTACCTTCTGCTAAAAAGAGAAGAGATATTCATCTGATCTATTTAGTTGAAGGCTGGAGAAGTGGAATGGATGATGGCATTTTGTTTTTAGCTTTAGAGGGCAAGATTAGGACCAATGGGTGAAATTGAATGGGAGCCAGCTTTTGGTGTAATATAAGAACTTGTTAATAATTAGTGTTGCCCAGTGATAGAACACATGACCTTTGGAGATGGTGAATATTTCATCACTGAAAACATTTGAACAGAATTTGGATAACCACCTCCATGTTGTTTCGAGAAGATTTCAATTCTAGGCTAGAGGTTGAATCAGATCATGTTAGAGATCCTTTTCAACTTAAAGATTCTGAGAGTTACTAAACTAAATGAAGTTCTATATATCAATTATAGACTAATGAACAAAAGAAAAGCTCATTATATGGTCTTCAAGTTACATAATTTTACTCTGTTAAGTTCATTCATTAATCTGTGAGGGTTTTTTTTTCATTCATTCAACATGTACTTTTTGGTACCTACTAAGCAAATTGGGCTGAAGGAATTCTGGTGTGAGGGTGAGGGGACAAAAGATAATTGAGACCCTTCTCAATGGCTCCCTGCAAAGCAACAGAGCTCTGTTGCTAAAATCACACAGATTTACCCCCCTAGACACTGCAAGCCTTAAGAATTGTATGGTCAAAGTGGCAGGCCCAGCTGATGAAGGAAAGATGGTAAATCACAACTAAATCTCTATCCAAGCCTGTGTTAATAATCTGATTTGTTATCTGTGCATAGATCTATTTACATAAATGCTACATGGACTACCAAAATATACTATAAGGAGAGGGTCTGTGTCTTACCTAAGGTCTGGAGCTCCCCTAGCACCCCAAACTCTAGCTGCTAAATAAAAATTTGTTAAGTGTTGTAGGTGGGTGATACAATTCAGAGAGTATTGGACTGGGAGTCAGGAAGGCCTGAATTTGAGTCTTGCCTCCAACTCTTACAAGCTGTGTGATCCTAGGCAAATCGTTTAACCTCTCTGTTCCTCAATTTCCTCATTTATAAATTGGGGAAAATAGTAGCACCTACTTCTGGGATTATTGTGAAGATCAAATGAGTAACAGATTAGAGCACGCCATAAAACTTTAAGGTATCACCTCAATTTTAGCTAGTATTATTGCTGCTATTATTAAATGAATAAAGCATAGTGAAATTATGTGATTTTTGAAGAGAAAAAAATGGAATCTGAGGCTGTGAATCACGAATATTTGGAAAACAAGTGGAAACTCTAAACCAGGATGTGTGTGTGTGTGTGTGTGTGTGTGTGTATGTCATGAGCTTGTTCGGCGGTCTGACGAACTCATAAATCTCAGAATAATGTCTCAAAATGATTAAAAGAAAAGGCATATGATTAACAAGGAAACCAATTGTGGTGAAAATAAAGATTTTTTTTTCCAACCAAGTACATAGATCTCCTGAAATCTATTTCTAGATAGCCCCTCCCCCTTTCCATGAATGCTGGGTTAAAAAGTACTGCCTTCCCTGGAGTCAGGAGGACCTGAGTTCGAATCTGATCTCAGACACTTAACACTTACTAGCCATGTGACCTTGGGCAAGTCACTTAAGCCAAATTGCCCTCCAAAAAAAAGGCAAAAAAAAAAGGACTGCCTTAAGTATATAAATTGTAGAAGTGGGTGTGTCAGAAATTCACACATGGAATTCACCTTGGAGACCTGTCCAAGCTGACGTTATTGTAAAAAATGAATAAAAACTCCCTATTATATTTGTAATATAGCTCATATTCATATAACCATGCAAGAGAGCACACTATTTTAGCATTCTAAACTTCTTCCCATCTGATTACATCTAGAATATAACATATCTGCAAAGAAAGCTTTGGGAGTGTCTATCTTGGACATTATTATGATCAAGACATGCTCTTGTCTAATTAACTTGGTTTACGTGAAGGCAAGGTACATAGTAGCTACCTAATAAATACTTGATCAATGGAATGGACTTTTATGGTCACCTTCAGCCAAGATCTGTGGAAAGCACTGAAGTCTTGCTTGCCTCTGTGTGCATGTGTTTATGTGTGTGTGTGTATGTCTGTGTGTGTGTGTGTGTGCATGTGTTTGTGTGTGTGTATGTGCATGTGTTTTGGTCTCAGGCGGATTTGTCCTATACACCATTGATTCAAATAGATGCCAAATGAGGCAGATGTTCTCAGTATTGAAAGGGCAGCAGAAAGCCAAAGCAACATGACATCTATAAGGACTCCCTATCCCCAGGCCTGCCCTCTTTTCTAAGATTACACATCGGCTTACAGACAGGACTAGACACCTATTAATTTGTCAGGTGAACTGGGACCAGCTGAGTGGCAATTGTGTGCTCTCAACAAATGGTATGGAGTGACTGCTAGATTGCCAAAAACCAGAGCTAGACTGGTTTAATGGCCAGGGCTGACCAAAAGCATTTGGAATGCAATGAGAAACTCGTTGTTGGGGAGGCAATCGTTGCTGGAGAGGCAGCTTCACATATGTTGTTTTCATTTCCACCATGCAGTTGGAAGGGAGAACTCTCTTCACTAGCAGTGGAATGGGAGCAAGGGGAGGCAGGTTTACTGTTGTGCCAGGGTGATGATGGAATGAAATCAATCAAAAGAGGCAAAAGAAATTTGCTCTGTTTTAATTTATTTTGATGCTTCCTGTGTGAGGACTCTATAAAGTGTGACATCCTAGAGTTTCACTGTAGCTTGATGAGTATTGGACAAGTCCCTTCACCTCTCCAGGGCTGCCTCAGTTTCCTTATCTGTGCAATGATCAGGTTGGAGTAGGGTCCCTTCCAGTACTCAATCTCAGGTCCTACTTTGGATTCCCTCAAAAAACAAGAACTGAATTTAGCTAGAGTTAGATGTTAGAGTACATAGAGTGACAACTTCTACATATAACACTTGTCTTTTGAATTTAGTCTCATTCTTTTTATACATTTGGTACTGATGAAAGGAAAAGGAGATTCTCTTTAATAACCTAGTGTTGTCCTGAGTTGGGAAGCTTCAGTAGTGGAAAGGACATTAGATTATGACTCTGAAGTCCCGGGTTTGAATCCCAGCTCCATTAATCATCACCTGTGTTCCCTCGGGAAGTCACTTTCTCATTCTAGGTCTCAATTTCCTCAGCTGTAAAATGATGAGGTTGGGTCCAATGATCTCTGAAGTTACTTTCAGCTGCAAAACCTGTGATTAGTTTATGTGGTAAAACTCTCTTACAAAGCAGTATGGCAGAAAGAGCATTGAATTTCAAGTGGAAGGACTTAGTTTCAAATTCTGGCCTGACCCTTCTTACCTGTGTGACCTTGGACAAGTCCTTAACCATTTTGACCACTGTTTACTCATTTGTAAGATGAAAGTGTTGTACTATATGGCCTCTAAGTTTCCTTGCAACACAGTGTATGATTGAGCCCCAGGTTAATTCAATCCTTTCTCTAGTCTTATCCCTCATCTATACAGAACATCTGAACTTTGTGGTCTGCTATCTTAGTTGGTCAGAACAAAGGTACTAATAATCCCCATGGTTATGGACTTGATCCCTTGACAAGTCAGTTAACATTATGTGGATCAGTGGGCTGCCTTCTGCTCTAGGCAACACTTTGATCTGTCAGCAAAAAATGTAAAATAATAGAATTGCTCTTGGTCACAAAGGGAGATGGAAAGAAGGGGAGGAGGAGGAGAAGAAGAAGAAGGAGGAAGAGGAGAAGGAGGAAGAGGAGGAGGAAAAGGAGGAGGAGAATGAGGAGGAAGAGGAGGAGAAGGAGGAGGAAGGGGAGGAGAAGGAGGAGGAAGAGGAGGAGAAGGAGGAGGACGATCTCTAATACAAATCCATCCCCAATCCTGAGAAAAGAACTCTAAGCACATGCCATATTTATTTATGATGGGGAAATAGTATCATTTTATATACAAAGGACCCCGTTGTAAATTCTTGTTTAAGCCAAACTGTAATGGGGTCACTACCCTGGCTCCCCATTTTAGAAAGGCAATGGCAAATTGGAGCATGGCGAGTGTCAACAATGAGATGAGAAGGTCAGTTTCAGGGACTGGGATGTACAACCTAGAGAAGAGAAAACCTGAAGGAACATGGTAGCTGTCTTCATGCACCTGAAGGGCTATTGCTGGGCTTGTTGTCTTTGATGAAGAAGACAAGGCTATAAATAACCCAAATCCAATGCCTGTAATTCCAAAAAACATTTAGTGTGCACTGGGGAGAAGGACTTAAAGACAACAGAGAAATTTTAGTCTCTATAACCTGGAGAATGAATTGAGAGAAACATTTCAAACAGGAGGAAAAAGGGAATGAAGAACAGACAGAGCAAGTGAGCCAAACCCAGAAGGGCATTAAGGGCTTTCTGATGTAGGGCTCAGGTTTTGAGTTTGAGGCTCGGTTGGAGGCTTACATGTAAATGTGCAGGTAGACCTATGTTTACCTAACACGTAGTAAATTGTACATTTGTATTCTAAGTATGGGATTCCATTCTTGTCTGCAGAAGAGAAACAGACATCATAGTTCAGTGGATAGAGACGAGAGATGAAGAGATCTAGAGATCTGAGTCCTGTTCATAGCACAGTGGTGAGGGAGAGGAAAAGATCAGATGGGAGGTTCATTGTTTACAGGCAGCTTATCCATCCATCCAAAGACCTCTCCATCAAGCTCTTCCTTGGTAGCTCCTTGGGATCTGCTGCTCTGGCCCCTTTTTGCAGCAAACTACAACAACGGCAACAATAGCTAGCATTTATACCACATTTTAAGATTGTATAGTATTATATGGGTATCTGCGTAGAAATAACATTTGATCTTCAGAACAACCCTGTGAAGTAGGCACTATTGTTATCTCCATTTTACAAATGAGAAAACTCAGAGATCACAAAGATAAATAATCAGATCTTCCTCGTGCCACTTCTAGTGTTCTACCCATTATACCATCCCGCTATAAACTAGCTTTTGAGAGCTCTTCTTATAATTGCAGGCAGCTAGGCAGTATCTGGTGTACAGAGCTCTGGAGCTGGGACTCAAACCTCAGTTTGAATACTATCTCAAACACCTACTAGTTGTATGACTCTGGGCAAGTCATTTCCCATCTCCTAGTCATCAGTTTCCTCATCTGCAAAATGAAGACAATTGGACTTGATGACCTCTGTTTCCTTTCCATTCTAAACCTGATTCTCTGACCCCTCTCCTGTAATTTTTTATCTGTTTATTGTAATTTTCTATTCATTATCTCTGGGACCATGAGACTCTGAATCACAGAATTTTTCTTTTACTGTACACATGATAATGGAGGTATGATAACAAAACATGTAGCATGGACTGTTATGAGACAATTTTGACAATTCACATAGAAGACTTTACAAGTTTTAAGGCACTATGTAAATACCAGTTATTATTATCCATGTTATTATTCCTGAACTGGGGGCCAGGAGGCCTGGCTGATTGGCTCTTCCGCTAACTTACTGTGTGAGCTAAGCAAGTCATAACCTCTCTGGGTCTCCTTTCTGTCAAAGAATAGCATGAAGTTAGATACTTTCTAAAGTCACCTATAGCTCAGAAATGCTCATCTTAGATGTAGTGTCCATAACCACTGACTGATATTACCAAAGCAAGAAAGCCTTAGCTCACTCTGAACTTGAAAGAAGTTCTCAGACTCTGGGAGAGACTCTGGTGATTGAGTAAATCATAAATCTTTGTAATTGTGACCTAATGCATTTATGACACAATATCCCTTCTTTTTTTATTTTATTATTGAGGGAACCATATATCTTCATGGTAAACCAAGCTCTAAGTGGATAGCTTCAGAATCTGGTCATGATCCAAACTGATGAGCTCATCTTTGGCATGTTCATCCTTTCAGTGAAAGACTCACAGGGATTTGGAAGTGTTTAAATTTCTGGTAATTAATTGGGAAAGTGGCGAGGAGTCTAATGGCTTTAAGGTCAGCTTTTGAGAGGCATATATTATAGATTCTTCATATTCTCTATATTACCACATACACATGTATATATGCACATATATGTACAGCTACATATTTGTATGTGTACATATATGCACACACATACATACATACACACAAATGGATGGGGACTAACCCCATGATTTCATTGGTGAAGGAAACTTCCTATGTCACTGAAGGCCAACATCTTATCTGAAAGTTAGATGCTTAGTTGCCTAACATACCTAGAGGTTAAGTGACTTGCCTGGTCACATGGTCAATATGTGTCAGAGGCAAGACTTGAACGCAGGTCTTTCTGTCTCTGAAGTCAGATACAACTACACTGTACTTCCTCTCATGTGTATACATGTGCATATATATGTGTGTGTCTCTATAGTGTATGTATGTCTATACTGTGCGCATGTGGAGTTGTACAACTCACATATATAAACACACATACATGGATATATCACTGGGCTTATTCACTCATATCTGTGGGTGATTGCATACTTGTATGCGTGCGTGCGTGAGTGTGTGCATGTGTATGTATGTGTTGGGTCTTGGACAAAATGTCTCTCTAAATAGACCCTCATTACTTTACATTTTAAGCAGTGACATATATTGATTCATATTGCATTTCATCCACATATTCACATATGTATATATACATACTTACAAAGTATATGTATATATACACACACACACACACACATACACACCTATGCATATCCTCTCTCCTCTAGACTTGCTGGGAAGTTTCCACAGTCATTGAGGCCAAGCCTAAAGGGCTGTGGAGTTAGAATCCAAAGGTGGCATGCCTTTGGCGGACTCATATTGCTAGACAAACTGAAACAGTCATCAGTTATTTTTTCACATATCCAAATGGATCTGTGTACATGGTAGGTAATTAACGAGTGTTTGTTAAATTAAAACCAAAATTGAAGCATACGATATAGCGGAAAGAGTGTCAGGGGACACGGGGTGAAGTCTGAGCTCTGATCCTTGGGGAAATAGCTTTTGTTGGCCTTAGTGTTTTCTTCTCAAAAATGGTTGAATTAGGTGACCTCTAAGGTACCTTCCAGCTCTAAATGTATCATTTTATGCTTCTATAAGATACACCCATTTTAGTCACAAATGGGGGGCATCTAAGTTTTATTTAACAGTTTAGAGGATTTAGGAGGTTTTTCAGAAAGAAAATCAAACCAAACAATGCTCCTAAAAGCTGGAAGCTTTTATTCAGCACACTTTGTCTTACACAGGGTACTTACTAACTTCTAAAACACTTTCCTCATCAAAATCACCATGGAGTTGGTAGTTCAAATAATACCATCCCCATTTTATTGATAGGCAAGCTGAGTCTCAGAGAGATCAAAAGACTTGCCCAAGGTCAAACCACTAGTTAGTTGTCAGGTTAGACTCAAGTCTATGTTTTCTGTCTCTAAGACCAGTGCTGTTACAACTGTACCTTGCTGCCTCTCAGTCTTTGGTATCCATGTCAATGTAGTTGATGAAAATTTGTAGTGAGTAAAAATTTCCATTACCCTCATTATGTATTAGAAAAAAACAACCCATCTAGTCTGGTAGAAGAAAGCATCACCATATAGACTCATATAATAAAGTATCTCTCATCCACATGGCAAGATTATCCTAGATTATTTGGATGATGTAACAAAAACAACTCTTATAATTGGAGATGTAAGCTTTCAAAAGTTATTCAGGAGGAACTCAAGCACAAATTCTATAGAGAAGAGGGATTCCCAGTTTGTAGTGAGGTCCTCCAGATGTTCTAATTTGCATCTGACATTGTATTGATTTGATCAAAACCCAAGGAATTGCAGAGATCTGTAATCACTTACCAGCATGGTTTGTCCATCTACACAGGAAAGACCAAATGGATGAAGAATTTCTATAAGGTTTGTCTAACAGTATCTATATCTGGGACAGACAATAGGTATGATAAATGAGGATTTAATATTAGATATCTAGAGTCAGGAAGACCTGAGTTCAAATCCCGCACCAGGCACTTATCGGTTGTGTAATCCTGGACAGTCACTTAACCCTGTTTGCCTCAGTTTCCTCATCTGTAAAATGATCTAGAGAAGAAGATGACAAACAACTATAGTATTTTAGCCAAGAAAACCTCAAACAGGGTCACAAAGAGTTGAAAATGAATGAAAAATGACTGAACAATAACAAAAACCACAGCTATTAGCCAGCTAGCTAGTTAACATTTCTATAGCAGCTTAAAGTTTGCAAAGGGCTTTAAATATACTCCCTCATTTGATTCTAACAATAATCTGATATGTTGGAGCCATTATCATCTCTCTATTTATAGATCAGGCAATTGAGTCTGGGAGTTGCCGAGTCACTTGCTCAGGGTCATACAGCTAGAACACATCTCAGGGAGTCCTGGCTCCAAGTCCAACCTCTATCTCTTGTGTCGCCTAACCGCTACTAAGTGCAAGGTATCATGGGCTGAAATCTAGAGAAACATTAAAAAGGTCAACTTCAAGATTTGGGGACAGGGAAAGACAAGGAGCAAGTATATCTGAGTCAAGGCAGTTTCATGTGGTGATTAGTTTATTGGCCTTAAAGTTAGGAAGCCCCAGGTTTGAATCTTGCTTCAGATGCTAATTACTACATGACCGTTGGTAAGTCATTCAGCCTCTTTCCATCTCAGTCGCATCATTTAAATGAGAGAGCTGGAATAGATGAACTCTGACTCTAAATCTCCTATCTTGTGATCCCCTGAACAGTTTTTAAATTGCTTTTGGTCCTGGCCAAAGATGAGAGCAGCTAGATCCGTTTGTTGGACAGTCTGTCATAAATACCGAGGCTTAAGCTGAGAAGCAAGTGTGCTTGTTAACCATTCACCTGAACACTTGCTGTCTTTAGCTAGCTAGTTTGCCATTGGCAAAACATTCCAGAGAACAGAGACAGTTGCCTAGATAATTTTGCATGAGCTTGACTCTACGGTAGGCCTGCACAACCTGCTGGCCACCAAAGGATTTTGGGCAACTCTTGAAAAATGTAAAGTAAAACATTCTCTATAGTTTTCACTGGTTGCCAGCAATCCTTTGGTGTGCCCATGGGCTATAACAGTCTGTGGACTACAGGTCGTGCAGGCCTGCTCTAGAGTCTTTCTGTGCGTCCTCATGCTCCTAAGGAGGGACAGCTAATATAAAAGATTACTTCTTCTTTTAAGGGATGTGCCTTTAAAATGCCCATGAGAAATGGAGAATGGCTAGAGTGTGATTGGTTGCTGGGGAACCTAGTAACCTTCCCTCAAGGTGCAATGGGTTACTTAGTAAATGAAATCTCCCAATAGGCAGCCAGGTGGTGCAATAGATTGAGTATCGATGGCCTGGAGTCAGGTATAATAACAGTAAAACTAACAGTATATATATATATATATATATATGAAGCATTAAGGTTTGTAAAGCAACTTACATATGTTTATTCATTTGATCCTTATAACAACCCTTTCAGGTAGGTGTTTTTATTATATCCAATTGAGAGATGGGGAAACTGAGACAGATTGTGATTGTTACTTGTCTAGGGCCACATAGCTACCGTGTTTCCCAGATAATAAGACACTGTCTTATTAATTTTTTTGGACAGAAAAACACCAGAGGGCTTATTTTCAGGGGAGGGCTTATTTTAATGAACATTGACAGCAATTTTAATAAAAAATGTGAACAAAAAAATGTACCTTTATTCAATAAGCAAATCACTGGGGAAGAACAGGATGATGCGCTCACTGCTGCAGCTCTGATTGGATGCAGCTCGGAGCGCGGCATGCGTTTCACCCGGGGGGGGGGGACGGTGCATACAGAGGGTACCGTAATGTAGCATGTAGCGCAGGGGATCACCTTCACTACAGTAGCAATCTCAATAGGGCTTATTTTCGGGGGAGGGCTTATTTTAGAGGAATCTTACACAGTAAGGGGAGGGCTTATTTTCAGGATAGGTCTTATTATCGGGCAAACACGGTAGTAAATGTCTTCTTGACTCTAAGTCCTGCACCCTAGCCTCTGCAAGATCTAGCTGTCAACAGAAAGACCTGAGTTCAAGTCCCACCTCAGATACTTGCTAGTTGTATGAACCTGGCAAAGTCACTTAACCCCTCTGTGCCTCCATTTCCTCATGTATAAAATGTAGATAATAATACCACCTACCTCACAGTGTTGTTGCAGCAACCAAATGAGTCTTTCAGAAATCTTTCTCTGAAAGATTATGTGGAAGTGAAAGAATTTCTCTTTTGTCTGACATAGACAGGAGAGGGAGGGAGGAGGAGGAGAAAAAGAAAAGAAGCAAAGAGGGTAGGGGAGAAGGAGAGAGATAGAGCAAAGGAAATAGAGTGAGGAGAATGGAGAGGGAGATGGAGACGACAAAAGACAGACAGAGGAAGAAGTGGGAGGAGGGAGAGCTCTGACTTCTGTAATTCAAAGAGAGACCTGTCCGAGGTGCTAGAGTTCCCTTGCCCTCTAGTGTCCTGCCCTTTTTGGTCCCACTTTCATTGAACTGCTCCTATAATCTCCCTGTGGTATCATGTTGTTCTTCTGCTAAGGAGCCTTTTGTAGCTTCCTCATTCCTGTAGGACAAAATGCTCTGGCTAAGGCACTGTCCAGTCTGGCTCCATCCTCACTTAGCCTGTTTTCATTTGATTGGGCTCCATTATCCCTGAACTTGTCTTGCATTCTCCCCTCCTTCATACATATATGCAAGTTATTCTTTATTCCTGGATAAGGGACACACAGCATTTGATGACTTTGGCAAAACATGGTAGCTGTTGCTGCTCAGTCATTTCTCAGTTATGTCCAATTCTCTGTTACCCCATTTGGGGCTTTCTTGGCCAAGATACTGGAGTGGTTTGCCATTTCCTTCTCCAGATCATTTTTAGATGAGGAAACTAAGACAAATGGGTTAAGTGACTTGCCCAGGGTCACAGAGCTAGTCTGAGGCTGGATTTGAACACATGAAGATGAGTCTTCCTCACTCCTGGCCTGGCACTCTATGCACTAGGGTGTCACCTAGCTGCTCATGAGAGGTGGTAGGTCCTGCTGAATTGTAGAGATCAGCAAGGAAAGGCAAGACCAGTAAAACTCAAAAGAGGGGCTGAGACTGTAATATAGGAGCCACTGAGAAGATGATCTGTGCCTTTATGTAGAGTTGAATGTCATGTCACTCTGTTGCTCCTTTATCTTCAATGGTTCCCTATTGTCCACCAAGTAATTTTTAAATCCCTTAGGCTGACTTTCAAGACTTTTCTAGTGTTTTTTGTCTGTTATTTTATTTTATTTCTTTCTTCAGTTTTGCTTCTGTCTGAACTCTGTGCTCTGGTCAAGTCTAGAAAAATTCTGCCACCTGAATTGTCACTGTTCTTTTGGGCCTTTAGTCCCACTGTTCCTAGTTGTTGAACTGCCCCCTTTCTACGTCAGCATCTCCAAAGGAAAGCACAAGGAAGGTGGGGGAGGAGGAGGGAGGGAAGATGAAAATAAGAGAGGTAAAATTAAGTACGGAGAACTTAATATTTAATTCAGTAAAAATCTGCCTCTGATTTGAGAAATAGTCTTTTCCATTTTTCAGTGTCCTATTTTCTCCTATTTTCTGTTATTTAAATTAATGTCTTATTGATGACTTTTCTTTCTGTAGCATAGTGATTTCTGTACAGCTCACTACCATTGTACCTCAATAAACAGTTCCACAAAACCAGTTTCAGGTTGGCTATGCATATGACATTCCACACCCATAGTTTCCCACCCTTGCAAGGATAAAAAGGAAATACATGTCTTTCCCCCTCCTCTGGAACAAGATTGGTCATCTTGGTTACATGGAATTCAGTTTCTCTGAATGTCTCATTTATAGAACACTGGACTGTTGACTAAAGAGGAATTTATGAAAGCCATTTCATGACAAGGGTCTTTGGCCCCATTTTGCTTATAGTGGCAGACTGCAATGATATTCTTCCCTGCACAGTCAAGTAGCCACTTGGGGGAGGAGTTAGGGACCATCCTCCTGACTACATTGCACCTGCTTGAGCAGATGGAGCCTTCAGAAACAGAATGCATGGCACAAATTCACCTTCCCTCAACGCACAGGCAACACCATTAGTTAATCAATCTCTCCCTCTGACTGGGCTATGGATATTACCAGCTCCTGTAGCTCCTGAGGATGTCAGAATAGTGTGCCACATGATGGTGGAGGGAACTCTGAGATGAGAGGAGAGGCCTTCTTGATGACGCTGCCTCTGGAGGACAGAACATGGTGCCCTCCAGTTGCCAGCACTTAGGATTGACAATGGCTGAGGGCCCACAGCTCTATGTATCCACCCATCCATCTATCCATCTTTCTTTTAGTCTGTCTATCCATACATCTGCCTGCCTTTCTATCCATCCATCCATCCATCCATCCATCCATCCATCCATCCATCCATCCATCCATCCATCCATCCCTCCCTCCCC
>NW_027185797.1:18751079-18759126 GCF_028583685.1 Petaurus breviceps papuanus | reverse complement strand
TCTCTCTCTCTCTCTCTCTCTCTCTCTCTCTCTCTTTCTCTCTCTCTTTCTCTCTCTACTGAATGAGTGATGATCTATTTTCTGGACTCCTTACCATTGCTGTCCCCAAATGTGGCCCTTTTTAAAAAAATGTTCATTCCCTTTTAAAGAAAAACATAACTTTTAAAAGAACATTTTTGAGAGTGGAAATTCTTGAGATTAAAAGTGACTAAACATCTCAGCTCATTAGACCTCAAAAGCAGAATCCCCCTGGCAGTATTTCTTTGGACAAGTATTTTCTTTGTGACATCTGGCCTGTGACTAACAGTTTCTTACTTGAGGTGCTTTATCAGCAAGTATTAGAGATGACTTTAGCTTTTTGGAAGGCCTATAGGAAGTAGGGATTTCAATTTTCTTTTTTCTCCCCTGAATAACAGAATCTTTTTCCTCCTTGGATCATAGATTTGGTGTTAGCAGGGACCTAAAGATTATCTAGTCCAACACTGTGGGTTTTTAAAATTTGTTTGTTTTTTGCTTTTTGGAGGGCAATTGGGGTTAAGTGACTTGCCCAAGGTTACATGGCTAGTAAGTGTTAAGTGTCTGAGGCCAGATTTGAACTCAGTTCCTCCTGACTCCAGGGCCAGTGCTCTATTTACTGTGCCACCTAGCCACCCCCAACCCTGTGTTTTATAGATGAGAAAACTGAGGCCCAGGGGTAGTGTTTTTCCCAAGGTCATACATGTAATTAACATATTAAGGATTTGTCTACAGGACTTTTGACTTCAAATTAAGTGTTCTTTCTACCATGGCATTGAACCTCAGGGTTTTCATCTGATGGTCACAGAAGGTTTGTGAATTTTTTGGGGGGTGCTCTATGACATATAGATATCACACCACAGTTACATACTGAAATACCTGTGTTCGATATTTTGCTTTCTCTATATATCAGTTATCTCTACCATCTTCTTCCTTTTCCATCTTCCCCTTCATGTTCTCTTTTGCATTCGTCACTGGCCTCAGCCTTTGGGATCTGGGCCTTTTCAACTCTGGATGTGACTCTGCCATGTTCTCTTATTCATACTCCATTATCTACTCTTGCTACCATCTTCCATATATGTCATTTTAAAAATCCAGTCTGCTTGGTAGGTCCCTTTGAATTCACATCTGTCTCTTTGGAGAACTCCCCCTTTTCCCTCTTCATAAGAATTCATTTTTATTTTATGTCTTCAGCATTTCATTTTTGAGAGTCTTCTTCTCTCTTGAGTTGATTTTCTATAAGGACATCCAGAAGACAGAAAGTAAACTTGTCCCATTGGAAACTGTCTGCTCTGTACCATTAAGCAGATGATTTCTAAAGTAAAATTTGGAAAGTCAGGCATATCCTAGATCTACAAAGGAAATCCAAATAACAATAAAGCAGATTTGAACACTTTCCCTTTCTCTCTGTCTTTCTTCCCTTCTCCCTCTGTCTCTTCTTCTCTTAACTGCTTCTTTGCTTTTCTTCTGTCCCTCTTTCTCTTCCCCTTCTTTCTCCTCTCCCCTTTCTTGTCTCTCTCCCCTTCTCTCTTTCCCCTTCTCCTTAATTCTCCCTCCTCTCCCCTCTTTTCCATACCTTTGTTTCTCTGCTTTGTATTTCTCTATCTTTCCTCCCAGTCCTTCTCTCCTTGTGTCTGTTTCTGTCTCTGTGTGTCCCACCTCTTTCTCTTTTCTTTGGTCCTGCAAACTTTCTTGACTTTCTGCTTTTATTGGAGGAAGAATCTTACACAAATGGTCAATCAGTCAACAAGTACTTATTTTTTGCCTGTTACCTGGTAGGGATTATGCTGGGCATTGGGATACAGGTATAAAGAATGAAATAATCCCTCCATGTAAAGAGTTTACATTTTAATGGATAAAATAACAAGTATCAACTCACAAAAGCATTTTACAAAACATCTTGTCACCTCCCCATATTGACCTTACCCTCTTGTGGGGGTAACTACTTCTGGTCACAATGAAAAACATTTCAAAAGATTTGGTCACTGTCTTCTTGCCCATAAAGGAAACTATTGGACAGCAGCTGACAATGTCGCACCAGATCCTGACATTTTTATCTGTACTTTTGTTTTTGAAAAGGACAATTTAAAGAATAGCACTCAGATTGGTTGGCTATTTTATTCCAAGCTTGGAAATAAACCATAAATAAGGCCCTTTCCCCCATCCTCTAAAATAACTCACCCACACAGGTCCCCAGAGTTCAGGGGACACTGAATACTCATGGATAATTTGTCTTTATTGAAATCTGTTTATTGATATAGCAGAGTGTGTCTAATAGCCCTGTTCTTTTGTGTGACTGCTTAATACTTAAGGAGAAAGACTCTACCATAAACTAAGACATATGGATAAAAGAGATGGGAATTTCCCTCTTCCAGAGCTTCCAAACAGGGAATCATTCCTAAAATGTTGCAGGTCCATAAGGAAGAAATCTAGTCCTACAGAAAGAGTGTGTAATTGGAAAGTAGATGACCTGGGTTTTACTAGCATGCAATTGAAAAGCAGATGACCTGGGTTTTAGTTCTGGGCTTGTCACCAGGGTCAAAGTTCCTACAGAATCCATTGAAGTGTGGTCAGAAGAAAAACGTGCAATCAGTAGATGCTTGGCAGGCAGAAGATGGGAAGGGACAGCTGAGTGTATTGGGGCTGGATTGGTTTGCATGACCTGGCAACTATAGGCTGGGATGTAGACAAGGAGGGAGAAATGGCAGGAGTTCTTAATCTGAGGTCCATGAATTTATTACTTAAAAAAGTATCTTGATAGATGTATTTCAATGTCATAGGTTTCCTTTTTATACCTATGTATTTTATTTTAGGCATTTAAAAACATTACTCTGTCTTCAGGAGACTGCCAAAGGGATCCAAAACACTAAAAAGGTTGAGAACCCCATGCTTTAAAGATTCATTCAAAGTCTCTTTTCTATCACCCTCCTCCCCACCCCCAGCTATGACTCATTCCCCACCTCTGTGACCATGGATAAGACAGAAGAAAGAGTTTTAATACATTTTTCCTACCATTAAAAGGCCCACTGTCCAGGACAAGGGGATCCATTCCCTTACCCATGTATAAACACTTTTTTCTAGTGTCTTCTGAGGGACCTTGGAGGTGAAGGGTAGCCATTCATCAAAAAGCATTAAGGTCAAAAATAGATTGGAAAACACCATGCCATTCCATGGGATTTGTGTTTTGTTCAGAGATGTGGCCAATCATTACCTGCCTGAATTATTCACAAAGAACTTCTGGGTTGGTTCAGCTTAGAAGTCAGCATCAGAGAGAACAGAAGTGCCATGTGGCCCTTCCTTTGAAATATTGCCCCACTGAGAGGCTGGTATCTTGTTATCCTAAAGCTAAGAGGAATCCTAGAACTGGTGGGAAAATGATAGAAGATAGTCTGCCATAAATAAACTGGGGTAGAAACAAAATTAATACAAAACTTCTAATATTAGTTGGACTAGGGATCTGTAAAAAAAAATATTTGTGATTCTCCACAGATAGTTACTTTCCATTCACATTTTCTCCTTTATCTGATCCAAACAACTCTGCTGTGTTTGCCTGTTCCTGTCACAGAGACAGGTAAGCAGCTTGTCTACTACTTTACCTCATCCCCTATGTCAGTGATTGCATCTGATTTGACAGCATTTAAATCTGGGTTGCTCTATGTTCTGGCCACCAACATCCTATTACATAGATGGAAGAATTCAATTCAAGCAAATTAATTCAACATTTATTAAGCACCTTCTATACATCATTAGGTGCTTGTATTATAAAGACAAAAAATGAGAATATAGCTTGCCATTTTATATAATATGTGTGCATGTGCAAACAATACAATCTTTAAGGTTTGCAAAGTAATTTACATATATCATTTCATTAGATTCCCATGATAACCCTATGATCCAGAATAGGTGTTATGCCTATTTTACAGATGAGAAAACTGAGACTCTAACAGGTTAAGGGATTTGCCTAAGGTTACATAGATAGTTAAATATATGAGGTACAACTAAAAATCCATGTTTTTCCAACTCCAAAACAACCCCCAGATATTGTATATTGAAGGGATCAAAGGACATTGGTTCATCAAGTAACCAGTCTGCTTCTATGTAATAGGAAGAAAGGGTCACAATGTCGAGAGCTTGCAGGAATGTCAGAGGCCACCTGCTCCAGTCTCTTTGTCTTTCAGATGAGGAAACTGAGGCTCAGAGAGGCTAATTGGTTTGCTCAGGGTCACACAATGTAGTGTCAGAGGTGCAGTCAGAGATCACAGCTTTTAGAGCTAAAGGGATCTTAAAGGGTTTATCAGGCACAACTGGCTCAGTTACAGATGACTTAATTGAAGCTCTGAGTAATAAAGTGTCTCAATGAATGTCACTTAGCTAGCAAAAATGACATAACCCAGCCTTGGACCCAAGATATCTAATTCAAAAGCAAAAGTTTCCTTCCTCCTACATTCTTTTTTTTTTCCTTTTAAATTCATTTACTTTTAGTTTACGACATTCAGTTCCACAAGTTTTTGATTTCCAAATTTTCTCCCCCTCCCCACAAAGACAGCATGTAATCCAATATAGGTTCTCATACACCTTCACATTAAACATATTTTCACAATAGTCAAATTGTAAAGAAGAATTATAACCAATGGAATGAGCCACGAGATAGAAGAAACAAAATAAAACAAAAAAAGAGAGCAAATCGTTGGCTTCAATCTGCATTCACTCCATGATTCTTTCTCTGGATGTGGATAGCCTTTTGGAGTTATCTTCGAACCTTGTATTGCTGAGAAGAGCCAAGTCTATCAAAGTCCGTCATCATAGACACAATGTGTCTGTAATTACGTTCAATGTTCTCTTGATTCTGCTCCTCTCACTTAGTGTTAGTTCATCTAAGAGATTCTACTTGAAAAATCTGGGGCTCTGGTACAAGATCTTCAGTTGGAAGGTGGTCCATAGAGGACTAAACACTACCCTTCTAATTTTACCTCTTACGAAAGGGGAAAGAGTACGTAAGCGGGAGGTAGGGTTAGAGTCAGAGGCATGATGGCTCTTTAATTCCCAAGTGGGTCAATAACTTACTGTGTGTTCTTCTTTCCTCTATCTTAAGTCTTCATCTCTAAGCAAACATCATGCTCTTATCCTTAACTCATAGGGTTATTGTGAGGAAAGAACTTAGGGAACCATCTGAATATTGTCCATGGGGCGTTATTAGATACCTGATAATGGCACCCCAGGGAGAGCACTGACTGGTGAATGTTATGACTGTGTTTTATGCTGGAATAATTAACTTGGGAGAGATGATGGCTGTTTTTCCTGACCCAAGCCTAGCCTCTTCCTTATCCATCCTCTTGGCTTCCCAGGTCTCTATCCTACTTGTTGACCAGTCGTCTCTCTGCCACACTACCACTTTCTGCATAGGGCTTCCCTATAAGCTACCAAGTTTGAGAAAGGGAGGATGGTCTGTATTTTAGCCATGGAGAAAGTGCTAACGAACTAAGAACCATAGATACAGAGATGAAGGAACTTGGAGATTACCTAGTTTCATTTAGGCATGAGGACACTGAGGACCGGAGAGATTAAATTAATTGGCCCCAGTGCTCTCATCTATAAAATAAAAGGGACTGGATGATATGACCTCTGAGGAACTTTCTAGGTCTCAGTTTCTGATCAAATCAACATATAAAACTGAGTCAGCAGCTGCCACCTAGGCACATCATATTACTTTTTTTGCTTCTTTTTCTTGGAGGGGGGAAGGCAGGGCAATTGAGGTTAAGTGACTTGCCCAAGGTCACACAGCTAGTAACTGTTAAGTGTCTGAGGCCAGATTTGAATTCAGGCCCTCCTGATTCCAGGGCTGGTGCCCTATTCACTGTGTCACCTAGCTTCCCCTTAGGCACATCATTTTAAGACAAGGAACACAAATCTTATTTAAAGCAGTTAAAAATGTAATTTTTAAAAACATTGCTTTCATGTGCAAGTTTAAGAGAGGTAGTATGATGTAGTAGACAGAGAGCTAACCTTGAAACCAGAAAGACTTAGGTTTTCATCTCACTCTTGACATATACTGGTGGTGGAAACCTGGACAAGTCACTGAATTTCTTACTCTTCCAGGTCAGCTTGTAACACTATGAGTTGGAGTGAAGGTACCAGCCAGAGTTGGTAGTGGAAGTTTCCTTATCCAGAGAGTCATGGATACCAATAAAACTATAGGACTCATCCATTTATAAACATAACCCCTCCATACCTCTACCTCTAGCCATTCCTTTTTACAAAGAATAAAAAAGAAAGAAGAAACATGCTGTTAATCAAGACTAATCAGAATATCAGCTGAGTTTATGCAGCGCCACATCCCCCCACATCCTCAAGGGAGAGAGAGGTTCATTTTCTCATCTATTCTTCAGTGCCATGTTTGGCAACCAAAACCACATAGCACTTCTTATCCGTTCTTGTTTTTCAATTTACATTGTTGTAATCATTGTGCACATTTTTGTCTGGTTCTGTTTATTTCATGCGGCATCACCTCATATAAGTCTTCCTTTCTCTATAATCTTCATATTCATTGCATATTAGAGTCCAGCAATATTCTATTACTTTTACATATAATTGTCTTAGCCATTCCCCAATTTATTGGAATATGTCTTTACCCAGTTTGTTTTCTGCAAAAAAGTATAATCAGCTCATTGGTTAACCTACTCTATAGCTACTCAGTTGGATTACCCTTTTGGATTTCCGGGCCTAGGTCTAGGATTAGAATTTGACCCTTCTGAATTTGGAGTCCCTTGACTCCCAACAGTTATAGAGAAGAGTAGACATTCCATTATCTCCTTTGGAACATGGTACCAATGTGTCAGTGACAGAAATATGGCATTTGTGGTTTGTGTGTATGGAACAAGGAACTGATTCCAGGGTCAGAGGTTTAGATTAGGCATCCTTCATCACAATCCAGACCAGAAGTCAGGAGCCCAGAAGCATCCAGGAGTCAAGACAACATGGTTTTAGACTACCTTTTCAGTCTTATCACATATTATTCTCCTTTATGTTCTTTATAGTTTAATAAAACCCCCCTTGTTGTTGGTCACACACGGCATTCCTTCTCCCATACCTGCATTTTCTTGTGCTGTTCCCCATGCCTAGAATTCACTACTTCCCCATAATCTCTAGTTTCCTTCATAGCAGAGTCCAAATGATACTTCCCTATATGAGAACTTGCTATGTGAACCTCCCTACCCCCACAGTTACTTTGTACTATTTTGTATATGCTTATTTACATACATGTTATCTTGCCTGTTAAAATGTAAGTATCTTGAAGGAAGGGATTGTTTCATTTTAGCCTCTGTTTCTTCAGCAATTAATACTATATCTGGTGCATAGATATTTAATGAATATGTGTTGATTGACTTGATTGAAATGGTGAATCAGAATAGCTAGCAGACAAGCAGCAGTCAGCATAGTCAGCATGTATGTTGGGGGTTAAGACAAGAAGAATAAAAAAAACTGGGCAGAAAGATAGGAGCCAAGGCAGGTAGTCAAAGTCCAAGGTAGGGAATCTAGAACCAAGGAAACAACAGCCCAAGAGTTAGGACAAAAGCCTGGATGAGAAGAGAGTTGAATCACAAGCCCCCAAAAGACCTTAATTCTTGAAACAACAGTCATCTTCAGAGAACTCTGATAAGTTTCCTTTTAGGACTTAGTCCATGATCAGGGCTCACAAAATCATGAAAGGGTGATTATCTGGTCTAATCTGCTCATTTCATAGATAACAAAGCCAAGAGTCAAATAAGGGAGATAATTTTTCCAAGGTTCCATAGCTGGTATGACCTGTACTTGGTGCTTTTACCAAATATGGCTTCCAGGTTCCATGCTCTTTTTGTTATATCAAATGTGCCTTTAATTTAAGCTGGACAAGATCCTGAGGGAGAAAAAAAAAGACCACTGGGAGCAGTTAAGTAGAGAAAGGCCTCTGAATTTAAGAGGTAGAAGGAAAGGAGGAGAGAAAAAAAGGAGAAAGAGCAGGAGAAGAAGAAACAATAATTACCCCCCAGAGTCC
>NW_027185797.1:18712710-18741079 GCF_028583685.1 Petaurus breviceps papuanus | reverse complement strand
AGAGTCCTTGGACTGGCTGGGTTTTTCTCCTCATTTCAGTGTAATATTGTTATCACAGTATCCCCCTGTAATGGGAATGCAAATTTGGAAGATCTTCCCTGCCCCTAGGCTAAAGTGCACCTGAAGCCTGGGGTGGGAGGCTTGTTTTTCAGTAGATACTTCTTGATTGGCCAATGAGTCAATAAGGTTGTTACATTCTCTGAGCCAGGAGAAGGCTATATAAGCCCTGATGTGTAGCTTTGTTTTGGGAGCTCACTTTGAGAAGTGTTCTGTGATTTGATCTGTATTCTGAAAAGCCATTGTCCAGAGCCCCCCGGCTTTGAAAAACCCAGATGTTGACTGGGTATGGATGTAATGGTTGGACAGTTTGGAAATCTGTCTACTTGATCTGTTTCTGTCTTGATAATTCTGCCTGTATGCTTTGAAGTTCGGGGTGCTGACCTTTTTCCCCTGAACAAGGTAAACGATATATGTCTGACTGATTAAAGTAAGCTTGTTAAACCATTTTGAGTTGCTTTCCTTTATCAAAGCAGATCCAAGAACCTGTATGGGCGGCAAACCCTGAGGACGCTTGGGGTGCTTGCTGCTACACCCCCTGAATTGAGGAGAACATATATTTACATATGTGTATACAGGTGATGCTATCATGACATGTTACTTGTTGTATTTATGTGTCTTAGGAATTGCATTCTTGCAAAGTACTATCATACATATTATTTCATAAATATAAGGTTTGCATGGCTTTTTCTCCATTACATTATAAGCTCCTTGAGAGAGGGACCATTTTTTGTCTCTTTGAATTCTCGGCACAAGTGCCTGGTACAGTGTTGTGGTTGCTCAGTCGTGTTTGACTCTTCATAACAACTTTTGGGGTTTTCTTGGCAAAGAATGGTTGAGTGGTTTGCCATTTCCTTCTCCAACCTATTTTACAGAAGAAAAAACTGAGGCAAACAGGGTTAAGGGACTTGCCCAGGGTCACAGAACTAGTAAGTATCAGAGGCTAAATTTGAACTCGGTTCTTCTCTACTCCAGGCCTGACATTCTATCCACTGTGCCACCTAGCTTCCCTTCTGGTATATCTCAGGTGCTTAACAAATATTCATTGAATGAAAAATGTTTATGGAATTAATAAAGAAGGGAACAAGCATTTAATTGTATCCTATGCGTCAGGCCCTGTGCTGAGTGCTTTACAAACATTAGCTCATTTGATCCTTATCACATAATATTGTTATTACATAATACTATCACAATCATGCACATCTTCCCCACCCCCCTCAGTCCTGTTGTTTCCACCTGTCCATTTTATTCCCAACATGACAAGGAATAGTTCATAAAAAAGCTTGATGTAGGGGCAGCTAGGTGGCACATTGAATAGAGCACTGACCCTGAAGTCAGGAGGACCTCTGAGTTCAAATCTGGCATCAGACACTTGACACTTAATTAGTTGTGTGATTTTGGGCAAGTTGCTTAACCCCAATTGCCTTGCCTTATCCCCTTAAAAAAAAGCTTGATGTAGGTCAATGGAACAAGACCAAATCTGGCCAATGTATAGGGGTGTGTCATGGTTAAAGCACTGGTCCTGGAATAAAGGAGACCAGAGTTCAAATTCTACCTCACACACTTAATATCTGTGTGACCCTGGGCAAATCACTTAACTTCTTTCGGCTTTAGTTGCCTCATCTATAAAATGGGAGTAATAACAGCACCTACAATCCAGGGTTGTTGTCAGGATCAATTGAGTTAATAATAAAATTCTTTATAAACCTTAAAAGTTCTATATAAATACCAGTTGTTGCTGTTACTGTTCTTATCTTTCAAATACTACTTTGTGAACCTACCATACACAGCCTAGGGTTTGTCTTTTCTTTATTCATCTAGTTTATTTGCCCTGAGAGTTACACTGTAGCACAGCCCAAAGAGACAGCTTGATCAAATGCATTTGTGCACTTGTGTAAATTTGGGTTAGTGCCCCAGAAACAGGCAACAGTTTCTCATTTTCATGTGGCTTCTAGAAATGAATGACTCTCCGAGGCTGTTAAGCTCTATGCAAGCTATTTTGTTTCCATGTTCTGTCTGGGGTTGCAGACCCATTTGTGGAGCTGTTGCTTCAGGACGCATATGTTGCAGACTACAAGGACCCTTAGACAATGGACAGCTCTAGGAGAACTCCTGGTTAGATTGGTCTAAAGAGAAAGGAGCAAAAAAATAACAGCTATGTAGAGGAAGTGTGTGTGTGTGTGTGTGTGTGTGTGTGTGTGTGTGTGTGTATGTCTGTCTGTCTGCCTGCCTGTCTGTGTGGGTTGTGGGAAAAGGGAATGGATACATCATTAACTCAGTTACCTTAGAACTTAATTATATGTACCTGCACTCCTTTAAATCTGGGAATGGTTAGTGCAGAGAAAAGATGATTCTGAAGGGAAACATGGTTGTTTGTTTTCAAAAAGGACCAATGACATCATGGGGTGATATCTTGAATCTTGAGTGAATTGGCTTTGAGTGAGTCAGAGTTTTATCATCTATCCTCAAATATTTGAAGGGTTGTCCCAAAGAATAAGGGTTCTGCTTGGTTAATCAATCCATAAACAGTTATTAAGTACCGAATCTGTATAATACACTGTACTAGTTGTTAGGCATCCAAAGGCAAAGAAATGAAACAGTCCTTGCCTTCAAGGAGAATGTGGGTATGGGTACATACAAATATGTAGAAAAATAAATGGAAGGTAATTTTTTGAGGGATGGGAGAGTATTAGTGCACAAAATGGTCAGGGAAAGCCTCATGTATAATGTGACCCCTGAGCTGAGTTTGGAGAGAAATAAGAGATTCTAAGAGGCAGATGTGAGGAGGGAGGGAGAGAATTCCAGATATTGAGGGAAGACCTTCAAATGCAAGGAGATGACAGTATCAGTTGTGAGGAACAGGAAGAAAGCCAGTTTGGGTAGATCATGGAGTCAGGGAAGGAAAACCTGGAAAGGTGCACTAGGGAAAGGTTGTGAAGGGTTTTAGAAGTGACACAGAGAGAAAGTTTGTTTCTAATGACAGCTGGAGGCCTTGGGATTTTATTGAGCATGGAGGTATCTAGGGACAATGGGTAGAAATTGTAGTGTAAAATTTAGTTCTGAGGTCAGCAAAATACTTGCTACAACTTGCTACACAGCAACTTGCTAACCCTTAGTGTGTCAAAATGGGAAGCTTCGGGAAATAATGAAGTTTTTTTTAGAAGTATTTAGAAGTACTCGAAGTTTCCAAGCATAAGCTGGATGATGTCTTGGTGAAAATATGCTTAATATTGTCCGAACACGTTGGGTTAAATGGACACTAAGGTCCCTGCCAACTCAGAGATTGTGTTTGTTGTGGCTTTTGAGTAGAATGACTCAAAAACATAAAAACAAATTGAGTCATATTAGAATTCATAGACAATTTCCTGAGACTCCTTATATTAGACAATTCATTTAGACCTAATAGAATGTAAGCAACCTGAGGGCAGGGATTATTCCATTTTTGTCTTTGTATCCCTGGAGTCTAGCACAGCACTTGGTACATTGTAGTAGCTTAATACATGTTTTTGATTGATTATTGATCAGAATCAGGACAGCATAAGGATATTTGGGGTCCCCTAAATCTAGATGACTCCTGGGGGGTGAGAATATCTATCCCCTGACATGGCCTGAGGGAACTATGCTTTGGGAGAGAGCCATAAACAGGACATTTTCTCAGCAAAGGTAAGTACTAAAAATCATACCTGGGACTTGGGACAAACCCTGAATCACCCTGGCCTAATTTTAATCCTCCTTTGGTAATATCATTTAAGCAACCCTGGGAAAGAGCTTTGTGAGATTTTGAGAGAAAACATTCTTGATCTAGCCACATCACCTTTGCCATAGGATTGCCAAAGTATCTGGAGCTGGGGTCAGGGAAAAATGGTAAACAGGTTGGTAACACTGAGCAATTTTGTTTTATGATGGGGGTAGTGGAAAAAAGGAGGCAGAAAGCTCTGGCCAATGATTGCCTCACTCTCTTGCCATTAGCAGGTGGTCCCCAGGAAGATGTAAAAGTGCTGGTTTCTTTTTGCTCTGATAATGCAGTTAGATGAGAAGGTACAGTGAATGAAAGCCATCCTTCTGCCTGAGTGATTTGCAAGGCTGTTTTCATTTCCATAATTGTTCTAATTGAGGATTATTCTGTCAATTTGGAAAGTTGAAATAAATAAATTCAATAAACTGATTTGATTTTGTGTGGCCTCTGAATGTAATTCAATCCAAAGCACCTGCAGGGATTTGTGGTCCTTTAACAAGAGTCTACATGGAAACCAGGACAGCCTGAATAGTCTCATCCTATTGTCATCAGAAGATGCGATGCTTTATTCTAGCATTTATTCAGTTGACACCTCTTCCCCCTCCCCAAAGAATGTTGACTCTGCTTCCTGGGGGCACAGCAGGAGGCTGCTGCTGATTCCATTACTGTACCAAAATGCCCTCTTTCTGTCAGAATTCAGGGTCTCAGCAACTCAGATTCTTGCCTTAGAGAGAAGCCACCATTTGAATTCATACTGTGTATTTTCAAAACTATTTAATTATTCCTGTGGAGAGCAGAGTGGTAGCTTTCTCACACTTAAGGTGCCAGCTGATAGTGTGCTGAGAAGCCAGGGGCTGCCACTGAGCCTATATTTGCAGTATGTTGTTCACATTTCCTCACTAACAAGCTTCAGCCTAGTGCCAATGAAGCCTTATGTAAAGACAGTGATATAGGGAGAGTTCTATTTGCTTAGCAGGATGCCACCAGCTTTCCAGGCTCCAGGACCAGAGATGAGATCTCTGTGGTTTATCCATTCTCACTAAAGCTTTTCTTGTTAGTCTATTCTCATATGGATTGCTTCCAATATCAGTTCCAGGTCACAGAGTGAAGAGGCCATTTGTTGGCTCTGGATGGTTTTCATGTTCCCTCACTTGGTATCATACAGTGAGTTTTGTGATAGAAATGGAACTAGAATGCCCAGGTCTTCTAACTTTCAGCTCCATACACCTTCCTTCCTGCCGTATTGGTTGGTAAGACACTAATAATAGCTGTAATGATAGATTACATTGATAAAATGGCACAGAAACATGGCATATTAGACAAATATTGGATTTGGGGCTAGGAAAGTCATAACCTCAGTCATCACTACCACCTCCCTGTCACATACCTACAATGACTGATCAGTTGCTAAGTTTCATTGGCTCCATCTCCATAGCATCTCTCCTTTTTTTTCTCTGCTCTCATGGCTTTCTACCCCAAAGTTCAGATGCTCAATTCATTTAATCCAGACTATGGCAGTAGCCCTCCCTGCCCCTTCCCCTCACCATTGGTCTTCCTGTTTATAGCTTCTTCTTTTTCTAAATCATCTTCACAGAATCACAGAATTTGAGAGTTAGGAGGGACCTTGACAGCCAACTAGTCCAAACCAGACACAAAAGAAATGCTTTCTCTAACATATGCAACAAGTGCTATTATAATTTCTGCTTAAAAATCTTCAAGGATGGAGGACTCACAACCTCTTGAGGCAGACCATTCTTCCACATAACTTCATAGTTGATACTCCTAAGATAAAAGTCTGACTGTCACTCCATTGACCAAACTCCAGGGACTCCCTATTGCCCTTAAGATGAAATACAAACTCACCCCCATGGACATTCTAGCATTTGATCTGACCCGTCAGACAGACCCTCCCCCATAAGCCCAAAGAAAACAAACGAGGCATCATTGCCTTTATGGCTCTGTAGGTTTCCTCTTCTCCCTCATCTTGTTTTTGGTGTCTAGTGCTGGTCCCTTCCCAGGAACCATGGAAGGATGGTAAGAGTGTCCCCACCTGGGGCAGGAAAGTCAAACCCTTTGGATGTTTGTAGGGATCTGGCACTGTGGTTCTGTGTCCAAAGACTTTCAGGGCTATGGTAAAAGGTCTAGTGGAATTCTAACAGATGTTGGTGTGGGCATGAGGAAAATATGGTATCACCTTTTTGTGGCCTTTGAAATTGAGGAGAAGGAAATTCTAGGCACTGGTTGGGGGTAGAGTAGGTGAAGAAAATGAGGTTGGAATGAACATTACAAAATCAATTGGCTTTTATTCCCAAATAATCAGTGATTGACTCTACCAAGTTTTGGCTTATAGGACAGGAGGGAGAGAGATCCCTGCTCACTTGGCACCCTGTAGAAATTGTAAATTTCCATACTCCTAACATAATCTCATGGACTGTTCTGTAGATATCTGATGCTAATATCCACAGCCTCTCTCTTAATCCGATATGGCTTCCTCTACTCCAGTCCTGCAGTTTGAATTAATGTGTCAGTGATCAGATGGCAATGCACTGAATTCTTTCTTTGATTTTTTTCTTTTTCAGTCAAAATCTATATACTACTTGGTGACTGGTGAGTGGGCAACCCAATCATCATTATTGATCACACCTGCAATAAAAAAAAAAATGTAGAAGATCCACCAGGGCCACATCTCTGCTTTCCTCTTCTGCCAAATCACACATTTATGTAGTGACTTGATGGAGTCAAAGACCTTTGGCTCTCTTCCCTTTGTTATATCTTTGTCATCCTCTCTCTCTCTCTCTCTCTCTCTCTCTCTCTCTCTCTCTCTCTCTTTCCCTATCTCCCTCTCTCCCTCCACTGGATAGCATCATCAGCAAACTCTTTTCTTACCAATAACAGTTTCTCTTAATTTAACATTTGAGAGGTGGAAGGAGCCATGAACAGACTCGTCCTTTTTTCCTCCTTAGTTTTTTTCTTCTTTCCCTTTCTCTCCCTCTCATACCAGCTCCCCCTTCCAGTGCCCAGGTGATCAAATTGAGCCTTCTTGGACCTGTTAAGGAGGCACACCACCTGACAAGAGATTTCTCTCTGCTTACCCACCTCCTGGTGCCTTCGTCCAAGGGGAAGGGGAGATTACAAGCAATGGAGGAAACCCATCCAAAAGCTAGGGTGGGTGAGCAAGGTGGAATGAGGCAGTGGCTATTTGAAGAATGTTTTTATTTGGTCTAGTTTTGTTTTTTTAAGCTGGACAATATTGTGTTCAGTTCAGACTATAAAGAAAAATATAGATCAATGTTTCCAATAAAATATAGTGACTACCAAAAAAATAAAAAGATTTAATGCAAACTCCTTTTTTTGCCCTTCACAATCCAGCACCCACCTGTCTTTCCAGACTTACTTCACACCACTGCTTACCCACTTAACATTCTAGCCAATTTCTTCAACTTGCTCTTTCCCAAACATGACCTAATGGCACATCCTGCTGTCCTCTGGGCTTCAGCACAGCCTGTGCCCCATGCCTGGAATGTACTCCATCCATACTCTGACCTTTTGAAAACCCTTATTCACTTCAAGGGTCACCCTAAGTACCACCTTTCACCAGACACCTTTTCTGATACTGCAGTTGTGAGTCCCCTCCATTGTTGTTCAGGTGTTTCAGTCCTGTCCAACTGTTGGTGACCCCATTTGGGGGTTTTCTTGGCAGAGATACTGGAGTGGTTTGCCATTTCCTTCTCTAACTCATTTTACAGATGAGGAAACTGAGGTAAACAGGGTTAAGTGACTTAGCTAGGGTCACACAGCTAGTAAGTATCTGAGACTAGATTTGAAGTCAGGGAGATGAGTCTTCCTGACTTCAGACCCATCACTCTAGCCTCTGAGCCACCTAGCTCCACCAAGAGTTACCCTACATACCCAAAGTTAAACAATATTAATTTTAGATATGTCATGGTTATGTATCTGTATTGATGTTATTCCTTCTAGCAGATTGTAAGCTCCTTGAGGTCAGGGACTGTTTCATTTGTGTCTTTTTCTCCCCAGCATCTAACACAGTGCTCTGTACATAGTGAATGTGTAATAAATGCTTTTTGATTTGGCTTGGCTCTTCTCCCTCTTCAGTGGTTGCTCTACTAGACTATGCTGTATAACCTCTGAATAATTTACTGATTGGGGAGCATGCTTGAGTTCCAGCTGAGGTGGGCTCACTATCCCCCAGCCCTTTTTGGTGACTATTTTAGGATCACCACCTGTTCTTCAGTGATTCACCATCTGTGCCTGTCCACTTTTGCTGAGCTTTCCCATCTCTAATTCAGCAAAATATACAAGACCTCATTTACCAGGAAAAATCCCTTCCTCCCAGTTTACTTCTGTACCTACCTTTTATTGCCTTACTTGGTTGACAGAAAACCAAGGAATGTTGCTTTAGACTGTCCCCTCCCTCTTCAAACAGGGTTAGGCAGTAGCCTATTTCACACTTTTCTACTCCCCCATCTTTTCCTTTACTTGATGTACATTTTTCAGTGGCTGGCCACCTAATGAGATGAGTGAAATGATGTCTCCAAGCCATCCCACGCACCTAGCAGTGACAAGTCTGGATCCAATTTTCAAATAAAACAAATTATTTTTTTAAACAAAATTTTAAAAAGTTTAGTAGCTAAACAGCAATGGTGTCATGGATGAAATGATTAAATTAATCACTTAGCCATTTTGTTTGCTGCAAGGAGATATAGATATGTATACATATACACACATACACATATGTATGCTTATATACAGACATGTACATGTGTTCATATGTTTGTATACATACATACATATACATAATGCGTGCATATATATGTATATGTGCTGGTCCTTTTTCTCTCTTTCTTGATCAGGCATGGCCCCCCTCACCATGAGGAGAGCAGAGCTTTGGAACAATTTTCAGATTGTGACTCATTCTACCAGCCTAGTTTCCTTGGATGTCCTTGATGTAATGTTACAGGTGTTTTCTAGGGATGCCACGAGAAATTTATGAACAAGAGGGAAGTTGACCACTTAAAGCCCAGTTGGATGCTATTAGTCAGATGAAGGCTTTGAAATGAACTAGCTCAGGTACAGAGTTCTTATCAGGAGGAATGGGAATGGAGAGAATAAACATTTGTATCATGCCTCCTACACGCTAGGCACAATGCTAAGCACTTTCTCTAAATATTAGCTCATTTGATCCTCATAACAACCCTTTGAGGATTGTGCTATGATTGTATCCATTCAAGGATATAATAATAGAAGAAACAGAGTCAAACAGAGATAAAACAATTTGCTTTCCTGGTGCCTAGGAAGTGAAAATGGGTGAGAAAGCATCTCCTGGTGAACATGGAAACTGTCTACAAGAACGTGGCAGTAACGAATAGCTAGTGTTTAGAGGTAGCTCAGTGTTGAAGCATTCCTGCTCTACAGTTAACTGAAGTCAAAATTGATTGAATGGTCAGACACAAGAGTGATGATTAATGGAGAGGCAATGGGATGTAGCAGTTAGAGTGCTCGATTTGGACAGGAAGAGCTAGGTTCAGATCTGGATATGAAAACAGGAAAGTGACCTAACTTCCCTGAGGGTCAGGTTCCTCATCAGAAAAAGGAGGAAGTTTGACTGGATGGTCTCCGAATCTGTGATCCTGTGAGAGCCATCTGTGTGGGTCCCCATGGTAGATTTTGTCTGAGTATAGGAAAATGTTTTCCTAACAATTAAGAGAATTTCAAGGCAGAGTGGGTTGTCTTGGAAAGTACTGAGTTTAATGTCACACAGAAGGAAATAGGTGGCAAAACAACATAAAATTAATTTTAGTATAGAAGTGTTGCAAATTTTCAGGTACTCCCTCATCACTGAAGATTCTTTGCCTGTTCATTCTTATTAACTTTTCCTCTTTGAGGTTTGTTGTTGATATGTACTCTGCTTTCTGGGGGGACTGCTTTGTTCTACTTACATTAGTTCCTAAAGTTTTTTTTTTCCAGATTTCTTTATATTATTCTTATTTGGTAGCCTTAACTGCAAGAAAGTATTCCCATTACATTAATTTACCACATTTTTTTTTGAGGTAATCAGAACTTGACCAGAGTCAAACTCCCTGAAGTCAGATTTGAACTCAGGTCCTTCTGACTCCAGGTTCAGTGCTCTATCTGCTGTGCCACCTAGCTACCTGGCTAATTTACCAGAATTTAACCATTCTTCTATTATTGGATATTTGCGTTGCTTACGGATTTTGGCAATGCTACTTTGAACACTTTTGAATAGACAGTTTTTTTATTGTTTTTCTTGTGCTTCCAAATCATATCCCCAAGAATGGAATTATTAGGTTTAAGTTAAAGACTATATTTTTTAGTTGGAAATTTTTATTTTTTTCATTCTTTAAACATTTTTATTTAAAGTTTTAAATTCCAAATTCTATCCCTCTCTCCCTCCTCTTCCCCTCCTGAGACAGTATGCAATTTGATATAGGTTATACATGTATAATTATGTAAAACATTTTCTTATTAGTCATTTTGTGCAAAAAGACTAAAATAAAAGAAAAAAAGAAAGAAAGAAAATGAAAATCACATGCTTCAGTCTGTATTCAATCAGTATCAGTTCTTTCTCTGGAGGTGGATACTATGCTTCATCATTAGTCCTGTGGGATTTTCTTGCATCATTGTATTGCTGAGAATAGCTAAGTCACTAACAATCCTTCATTGACCAATATTGCTGTTACTGTGTACAACATTCTTCTGGTTCTGTTCATTTCTCTATGCATCATTTCATGTAAGTCTTTCCAGGTTTTTCTGAAATGATACTGCTTGTCATTTCTTATAGCACAATAATATTCCATTAGAATCATATACCACTGCTTCTTTAGCCATTCCCCAATTTACAGGCATCACTTTGGTTTCCTTCTTAGCCACCACAAAAAGAGCTGCTATAAACATTTTTGTATAAATAAATCCTTTCCCCTTCTTTTTAATGTCTTTGGGTTATAGACCAAACAGGGCATAGTTCCAGATTGTTCTCCAGAATGGTTGGATCAGTTCACAACTCCACCAATTCACCATTAGTGAATGCCTCTTTTTAGAACTTAATTGGGTAATGCCATATTGCACTCTGTAAAAGAGTCTATAAGTTGTAATTTCACTAGCAATGAATGAGTGTACCTTTTTCTCTAAATCTGCTACCACTGAATTTTTTTTGGAGGGGCAATTGGGGTTAAGTGATTTGCCTAAGGTCACAAGGCTAGTAAGTGTTAAGTGTCTGAGGCTGGATTTGAACTCAGGTCCTCCTGACTCCAAGGCTGATGCTCTCTTCACTGTTCCACCTAGCCACCCAACTACCATTGAGTTTTGCTGCCTTTATTGTACTAATTTTTTTGTATAAAAATAAGGTTGTGTTTGTGTGTGTATTTGAACACAGTAGGTACTTAGTAAATACTTGTTAAATGGATGCAACACAGGCACAAAGCAAGCAAATCCTATCATTTAGTGGAGCTGTCCAGATTTTCCCCAAATACCATTATTCATTTACAGACTAGGAGGAGACTATTTTTATAGCTCACCTTCCTTCTCACTTCAGATTTGCTTTGCTTTTCTGTTGTCTAAATGAGGTTCTTAACCTTTCACCTTTATTGCTACTACTCCCAGCCATGGCTAATAATCATGTTTTTATTGGACAGGCAAAACCCAGTAAATTAAGTTTGATTTCTATCAATGCTAGCATGCCCATAGATATTGATAGCAACTAAAGAATAGTCTTGGTTTGAACTTTGCACTCTTTACCTTCAACTTTTATTATTTATACCTTGTAATTCTCAATGCACTTCTATTGTATATTAATAGATCCAAATTCCAATACACAATAAGCAAAATATGTAGTTTTCAGATGAAATATAGGTGTACTCTATAGGAGTGAACAATATCCCTTCTCTGAATGTGTCTTCTCTTTTCTGTCAGCTGAGTTAGAGAGGGGCTAATTTACATAAGAAAAATACTTTGTAAATTGAATAAACAAATGTATAGATTGGACTGAATGCTTTTTTTCTCTAACATTTAGATGTTTTTGGTTTTTTCTTCTTAATAGCACTATGAGAAATAGTTCAGGACCAAGCAACAGAAATGACCCTTGAGGGCAAACCTTTCGTGAGGCCTCTCTTGGGAATGGCAACTAAAAAGAGGTAGTGAAAATATGCAATCTAGATTTAGAGCTGGGAAACACTTTTAAGGTCATCTTCTCCAACCCTTTTCACTTTATAGTTAAATAAACTGAGTCCCAGAGAAGTTATGTGATTTGTCTGGTGTCTTATATGTTTTAAGTGACAGAACTAGGATTCAGAATCAGGTCATCTGACTCCAAAACATGCTTTCCATTGCCCCATGCTATAGTTCTATGTCCAATGGGCATTAATGCCCATTAATGCCCACTCCCCTAAAGGTGTACTTGGTTTAATTTTTTTTGGAAGAGGGAAGACAAGGCAATTGGGGGTTAAGTGACTTGTCCAAGGTCACATGGCTAGTAAGTGTTAAATGTCTGAGGCTGGATTTGAACTGAGGTCCTCCTGACTCCAGGGCCAGTGCTCTATTCACTGTGCCACCTAGCTGCTGCTACTTAGTTTAATTTTTAAATGTGCGTATTTGAAATTTGAGCCTTTTCTGGTTTGGGATTTACAGTGTAATATAGACAATTAATTAATATCAGACAAATATGAGGAAGAATCAAAGGAATTAGAGATGCTTAGCCTGATGAAGAAAGGTACATGGTTGCTATTTTTCAAATGTTTGAAGGCTGAAATGTGGAAGAGTGGCTTGTTCAGCTCGGCCCCGATCAACAGAAACAGAAGCAGTAGATAGAAGTTACATCAAAGCAGATTAAGCTTCATGTCAAGAAAAAACTTCCTAACCATTAGAGTTATCCCAAATAAAATGGGCTCCCTTGGGTAGGATTGGGTTCTTCCTTACTGAAAGTCTTCAAGACCCTTGTGGGGCATGTTGTAGAAAGGATGAATCTTTTATTATCTATGGGGTAGATTGCATACCTTGTGAGACACCTTTGAACTCTGTAATTCTGTGAAATCCTGGTTATTAGGATGTTTAACATTCTCTGGAGCATACTCACTTTTTATTATGGTAAGAGTTTGGGAGAAGATAAAAGTAGATTATAACCAATGAGGCTTATCCATGGTACAATTATTCCTAATTGAAAGAGTACCTTCGTAAAAGATACAGTTCTGCCTCTTTAAGAGAAGTTAATTCAATTATGGTCAATTCATATATCACATTTCTTGATGTTATTTTGGACACTGATCTTTAATAAGAATGTGCTGGATAAATTATTTAACAATTTCAGAATTAGACAATTTTTCATGCCCTCCCTTTCTCAGACACTCTCCCTGAGTCCTGGCATCTAATTTAAAATGATGACCAGGGAGCATTGACAATTTTTACTACCTTTTTGCCATAGACATTAATCTCCAAGGGTTCCCATGGTCTCCTGGTTATTATAAAATCATGATGTGTCTTAAAGTGCCTTGGAAGAGTGAAAGTAAAGAGATTTTTGTGAATTTTGATTCCTCTGTGTTAAAGGGTTAGAGTTAGAGTAAGGAGACTGTCAGGAATCTGTCTGCTTAGCCATCTTTGGCAATCTCTTAATTATCAATTGACATGATTTTATTTTTTATCTACTTAGAAAAGGAGTAAGAATAAATTGACCCTCCATTAGAGGAAATGGAGGAACGGAGTGTCTGTACACCTGGATTGAGAAGGTAGCCCTCTGCTTTGGTAATGAGCAAAGTATAAAAATGCTAATGGAAATAAACATGGCATTAGCCATGGGGGTAAAGGAGAAGGGAGAGAAAGAGAAAGTAAAATGAACACTCCTATTAAAAAAAAAAGAAGCAGGGCAAAAGTATGGTCAACCCCACCCCCTCCTTAAAAAAAGTAGAAAAAATCATCCAGAATTAAGTATCTAGAATTTAGTATTAAGACAAAGATAATAACTTTTTTTCACTGTTGAATAATAATTCACATTTATATGATAGTAGTTTTATTATATTTATATTACATGGTGCTTTTCTCATGATAAAGAGGAGATGAAGGTAATGGAAGTATTACACCCATTTCACAAATGAGAGGACTAAGGTTCAAGGAAGGAAAATGACTTATTCATGGGCTCACAGATAGTAAGTGTCTGGGGTAGGATTTGAACACATGTTCTCTGATTCCAAATCCAACAATCTTTCCATCACATTGCTAATTTTGTTTATCTTACCTAACTATACAAAGAAAACAGGTTAGAGAATGCATAAGAAGAGAAGCTTCAACGATATAACTTCAACAAAACTATGATTAGATAAACTAATAAAATCAACATTGCTATATATCACCAGTAAAAATCAGAAAAAGGAATTTACTTTAAATAATGATGATGGGAATTAATCTATTAAGACATATTCAGGACTTACGGAAATTCATATGTAAAATAACATTTATAGGAAAAAATGAAGAACTAAATACTTGGGGAAAAATTGTGTCCATGGTTAGACTGAACTAACATAGTAAAAATGACCATACTTCCCAAGTGAATTTAGAGATTCAGTATTATACCAATCAAATTACTAAGTGTAATTTCTAGAATTAGACGACAATAACAACAATACTGTTGAATAATGGAAACAGCTTTAATTCTAAAGTCACCAAGAATCTAGGTTCAATTCTAGCTTTCGCATATATAGTCAGTGGCAGTCTTATAACTTTTGTGTGTTTTTGATATTTTATTTCTTAAAAATACCAGAGATGCTAATAATGCCTTTACTACTTACTTCAAAGTGTTGTTTTGAGGAAAGTACATTATAAAGAGGATATTATTATGTTAAAGGTAATACACAGCTTATCTTTTCTTGTGGTTAATGACTGATAAATAGATGTTAACAGCAGATATTTTGTGTGTAATCATCTCCTTCTCTTGCCTTCTTATGTGTCTTAGTTTGCCAACTTATTTTTTTTTTATTTCTTACACTGTTGACTATATAGTTGAGTATAGAGGTGCTGTTAAGAAATATATCCTCAATTTATAATGTCCTCAAATGTTCATAAGTGTCCTAGTCCCAGTTAAATATCTGTCTCTTTTCTCTCTTGAACAAGCTTGTTTTTTCATTCAGGGAGTCAAACATTTTATGGTCCTAAAGGTCCTGAGATCCCAAGTTGGTAGATGGGAAGGGGAGAAATGAACCACTTATGCCCCTAATACCTTCTTAGAAGAGATGTTTTTAACAAGAACTGTTTTAAGGTCCTGACTGTTGCTAACTAGCTGTAGGACCATAAACAACCTAAACCTTACAAACCCATGTTTATTCATCTGTAAAATGAGAATATTAATAATTATATAACTGAGCTCTTGGAATTTTGTGGGGAGAGCGTTTTATGAATTTTAAAGCACTCTAAAATAAGTTATCATTACTATCATTATGATTAGAATCTGCAGAAAGCTTGGAATAACAAATAGCTAAGTCAGATCATTGCAAAAACAATGTGGAAGGAGGGTAACCAATAGAGAAAACATGAAATAGATCGACCACCATTTCTATAGTTCTATCCTCTCATCATCAATGATAGTAGAAACACCATCTTTACACTCCAGCACCCTAATGTGCTATACAGGGGAGTGGAAATGGTGCTAAAGAATTGAAAATTGAAAGAGCAGCAACTGGACCGCAAGAAATTCACACAGAAGACATCTGGGCTGCCGGTGACATAATTTTGAAAAAGCAAAAATCAATTTTAAAGGAACCTGGAAGATACTAAATGACTAAAATAAAACCAAAATGTTATTATTTTTAAAACAAGAAAAACATCAAATCAAACATTTGATAACCCATATGTCCCCTTTCTTGCTTCCATAAAACTCATACGAGAGTGATCTATATGTGCACCAAGTATCATTAATGATAACACGGGAAGGGAACCAGCAGGCTTTATCTTTTTTATTTTGACTTTTCTGTATTTTTGGCTCGTTATTACCCTGTCCATATTCTCTATATTGTCTTTGCATCAGTCATTTCCTTTCTTCCTCCAGTCTGAACATATTCCAGATGCTTTGGTTGTTGTCCTTTGTTCTCAAAGAGAACCAAAATGACATCACTATATTGGGGTCATATTACAGTGTGTTCCCCTGTGGCTGATCAGACCAATATGAGCTCAGGATGATCTGCCACAGATTGGGCACAAATAATTCATATGAACATTTGGGGTGCATTCTCTAATTTTGTGCATCTCACATTTCTTTTGAACTACTTCAATTCTGCTTTGCTCATAGAGCATAGCACCTTCTCTGATGAGGGCATGCCATGCTGGGCAGTCCTGGGCCAGTGTCTCTCTTGTCACACAATCAATTCCAAAGTTCTTAAGAGAGACCTTGAGAGTGTCTTTCTTCTCCTGACCACTGCATGAATGCCTGATCTGTGTGGATTCTCCACAAAATAGTCTTGTAGGCAGATGGACATTTGACATTTGAACAACATGGCCAGCCATTGGAGTTGTGTTCTCTGAAGCAGAGTTTGAATGCTTCACAGTTTAGTTTGAGAAAGAACCTCGGGATTGGCTACCTTATTCTTCCAGGTGATCTTCAGAATCTTCCTAAGACAATTGAGATGGAAGGGATTCCGTTTCCTGGCATGGCGCTGGTAGGCTGTCCAGATTTCACAGGCATCCATCAATGAGATCAGCACCACAGCTCTGTAGACCTTCAGTTTGGTGGCAGTCGAACACTTCTTCTCTCCTACCCTTTCCTTCAGAGCAGCACAAACACTGTGCTAGCTCTGGCAATATTTGCATCCACTTCATTATCAATGTGTACCTCCCTGGAAAGTATACTGTCAAGGTAAGTAAACTTATCCACAGTATTCAGAACTGTTCCATTTGCTGTAACCAGTGGTTCTATGCATGGAGAATGTGGTGCTGGGCTGGTGGAGAACTTGTGTTTTCATGGTACTAATTGTAAGGTCAAAATGAGCACAAGCAGCAGGGAATCCATCCATATGTCATTGCCATTCAGCTTCAGAGGCTGTATTGAGTGCACAATCCTCTGCAAACAGAAAATCATGCACCAACACTCCTTCCACGTTGGTCTTGGCTTGTAGCCTTTTCAAGTGGAAGAATTTACCATCAGTACAGTAGCTGACCTTGAAGGAATTTGACAACATGGCTGAAAACATAATGCTTAAAAGAATGGGAGCAAGCACACAGCTCTGTTTCACTCCATTGGTGACTGGGAAACCATAAGAGCATTGTCCATTATCCAGAACCCAGGTAAGCATGCCATTGTGAAACTGACATACAATGCAGATGAACTTTTCTGGGCAACCAAATTTTGACATAATTTTCCATAAGCCCTCATGACTGACAGCGTCAAAGGCCTTGGTCAGGTCTACAAAAGTTGTGTACAGACCTGTTCTGCTCCTGGAGTTGTTCAGCAGCAAACACCATATCGACCATTCCAGGGCCCTTTTTGAGGCTACACAGGCTCTCAGGTAGTTGACCATCTTCCTGGGGAAGGATAAGACTACTAAGGAGGACTCTGGAAAGAATCTTGTAAGCCTGAGAGATCCTCCTGTGATCATCACAGGTCAATCTATTTACCTCACCTTTATAGAGATGCACAATGGAGGCAACCTTGAAATCCTGTGAGATAACCTCCTCTTGCCAAAACCTGGAAAATTTTAGTCAACTTTTGTATGAACAATGGACCTCCACCCCTCCATACACACCGTGCAAATCTCAGCTGGAGTGGAGTCATCACCAATCACAGGAAAGGAGCCTAATGGCATTCAAAATTTCTTCTTCAGTTGGAAATTTATCTAGACAGGCATTGCCTTCAATCTGAGGTAAATGGCCAGTGCTTCAGCATTGATTGATGATGGTCTTTTGAGAACACTATGGAAGTGTTTAGCTCATCTCTTTAGGATCATGTCCCTATCACTAATAAATGTGGCTCCATCAGCACTGTGTAGCTGAGATGCACCATATGTCTTTGGCCCATAATAGCCTTCAGGGCATCATAAAAACAGTTTGGGTAGTTACTATCAGCATGAAACTGAATTTCATCTGCCTCCTTACTGAACCAAAAATCCTGCATCTCTCTAAGCTTTGCTTGTACTTTACTTTTGATGGAGTAAAACACTGCCTTCTTAGAGATGGATGAACTACCCTGGTGGTAAACCCAGTGTTGTTCTCATTTTCACTTGGCAGATTCTGAATTTGTCCACTATTTTCATCAAACCAATATTGATGTTTGCGAGTGTTCTGACCCAGATAAACAAATGCAGTGCTCTACACCAAATCGCTGAAAACTGTCCACTCCTTTTCTGCCATATATTGGCTCAACTTTCCCTCCAAGTTAGCAACAAACTGTTATGGATTAGAGAAGTGCTCTAATATGTTGAAATCAAGTCTTCCAGTAGTCATTTTGCTCTTGGGCCACCACTTTTGTTGAGTGCAAATATTTGGTGTGGAGAGGATAAGTCTGTGATCAGTCCAGTACTCTGTCCATGCATTTCCTTCTTCACTCTCATATACTAACAGTCTCTTCTCCTTACAATCACTTGATCTATTAAAAGACAATGTTTATTGTGAGGGTGCATCCACAAAGTTTTATTACATGTAGGTAAACAGAAGACAGTATTGGTGATGAGAAGACCATGGGATGCACAAGTCTTTAGTAGAAAGTGACCATTGCTGTTGCTGTTTCCAATTCTATTCCTCCTAAGGACTCCTTGCCATTTATGGTAGTCTGAGCCCGCTCTAGGACTAAAGTCACCCAGAATTGTAAGCTTGTCCTCTTTTGGCACCTTGATGATAAAGGTCTCCAGGTCTTCACAAAATTTGTCTTTCACCTCATCAGGATTTATCATGGTGGGAACATAGGCATTGATGGTGGTGTGATATTTTCCTGCAAGTGGCAATCACATTGTCATGAACCTGTCATTCACTACTTTGGGTAGGCATACAAGCTTGTTGACTAGATTAGTTTTGATGGCAAAACCTACACCAGCTTCATGGCATTCCCCTTTCCTGTGGCCAATCCAGAAAAATGTGTATCTCACTCTGACTTCAGTAAGCTCATCTTCATTTGCCAGCCTTGTTTCACTTGGGGCTGCTTTTTGGATGTGATACTAGCTGAGTTCTCTCAAAACAAGAGCAATCCTTTTTCAGGTCTACTGAATTTTGTGTTATCTATAATTGTGCACATGTTCCATGTAGTGGTGGTGAGTAGAATCATCTTTGCAGAAGTGTTCATACATTTCTTTTGTGTTTCAACCATAGGGTGGGAACCCTACCTGCTGCAATGATCGGGCCAGACTTAGGTAAGCAGACAATTTTTAGGGCACTTTTCCTAATCCCTTCTTCACAGTAGGAGGTAAGCAGTACCATCATTAAAAGGTTGCTCAGACACCCGGGGGGGAGGGGGTGGTGGTGGTGCTGAATCCCACTGCTGCTTCCAGTGAAAAGATGACAGAGTTGTTGCTTTCATTCCCAGTGTATTCACACTTACTGCTTCATCACTTGCCTGTCACCGCAGGACTTTGAGATAGGTAAAAATGGTAAAATGGGATGGTGTGATAGTGATGTCTTTTGATTCATGCATAAATTGGCGAGGCAGAGTTGCACAAAGTAATTGGCCTCACTCTCTCTTCCATAGTTGTCACAATCCAGTGGCATAACAGAGTCAAGATGACTGATGATGGCTCAAGATTCAGTTGCTTTCTTGGTGTCTTCCATGTCTAACCAAGCTCTAACCACTCCCCTGACCTGCTTCAGCTTCCTTTATGGCCACTGGAACAAATAGATCTCATGTGCCCATTCCACCAAGGTAAGTCTTTACATGTTTGGCATAGACACCCCCCCCCAGCTCACTGATGGGTTTGAGACCCTTAGTTACCATCAATCTGGTCCAGCCCATCTGCCAAAACAGTTTACCGGGGTGTAGTTTCTGTGCATGCTACAGCTTCTTGGAGTGACAGGCGAGAGTGAGGTGGATCAGATAGACACCAAAGGTGGAAAGCAGCCCTGAAAAGGGCTCAGCAGACCCCACATCAGAGCTGCTAGTCTTCCCTGAACACACCCTACACCCCATCCAGAGACTATATGGTGTAATAGACAGAGTGCTTAACTTGGAATCAGGCAGGTAAGAGTTAAAATCCCACCTCTAACTCTTTCTGTGTGACTCTGAGCAAGTCATTCAATCTCCCTTTGCCTTAGTTTCCTTAACTTCAAAGTGAGCAGGTTTGAACTCAATGGCCTCTGAGGTTTCTTTTGATATTTTCTGATATTGTGGTCCCTTTCAAGAAAGAAAAAAATTATACAAAAACATCTAGTCAAGAAATCTTGTCTGTTAATGTATACAATTATATCCTAATTATTGCCCATCTCACTATTTATAAAGAAGTAGATATATTTGTTATAGCCTCTGTAGGACCTTTGTTTTTTCCCCTTTGCTCAGAGTTTAACTTTCTCTTTCCCCCAAGATGTTATCTTGTTATAGTCATTGTGGATGCTACACATCCTTTGGGCTACATCCCTAACCCCCTTGATGCTGGTGGACCAAGTCCCCAGAGGTGACTGATTATTACTCTTTGGGTTATAGGAATCACTCTGAGAAGCTGGGTTTCTAGGTCTGTTACTCACGAACCCCTACTGGTGTGCTTCTCATTGATAAGCAGCCAGCCTTAATTAGCATTTTTAGCAAAGGTACTCATTTACTAAGATGGTAGAACATGAGTAGTAGTTATAAATCCCCCCCCCCATAAAATTTTGGGCACATAGGAAGTATGAGGAGAGTGGGCAAAAGCTTAATACATACAAATAGTTAAACTTTTGTGTACAGAACACTTCTCATAGTAGTAACTCACAACTCCTGCTTTCTGGAAGTCATTTTATCCATTCAGAGAGATCTCGTGAAGTTCACCTTATATGTAGCTCTCTTCTACTTTGTGCATCAGTGATTTTCTAATATTAATAGTTGGCGTTGCCCTCTGCCATGATGGGCCACACTCTCTGAAGCCACTTTCCTCGGGTGATCATTACTCCGGGGGGATGTGTTTTGTCCTCCTTGTACAATCTCATTGATCCCAGCACTATTTGCTACCAATTCAGACATTTGTGTGACATGCTTAATGGGGGTGGTGGGAAGGAGAAGGGATAAGGGAACTATCTTTCCTCCCTCTCCTTCAGAGGAAGCCCCTGTCTGAGGCAGCTCTCCATTTTGTTTTTACCTGAGATCCTCTAACCTGGGATTCATCATCTCTAGGTTGGTTCACCACGTGACTAGCCAGCTCTAACCCGGCTCCGTTTTGATACCTAGCACAAGGGTTGTTATCTGATCTTTTCAGCAAAATCATGAATGTTTTTGTGTGGTATCAAGTCCCCTTATCCAATGGGCAAAACCCCACAATCCACTCAGACTGACTAATAACACTAAATCTAATTTATACTTTTGGTTAATTCAAACAAGATATCTGGATCATCTGTGATTATATTAATTGGGATGGAGATGGGATCACACACTTACATGGAAATTATCTTTTTGGTTCTGCTTATTTTGTTCTGCATTAGTTCATATAAATCTTGTGTTTCCATTAATTCTACATATTAATCATTTCTTGTTGCACAATAATAATCAAATGCTTAATTTATTTCCTTCCTTCTTTCCTTCCTCCCTTCCTTCCTGGTTCTAGTTTTTTTTGGAGGGGGGAAGATAGGGCAATTGGGCTTAAGTGACTTGCCCAAGGTCACATGGCTAATTTTTTGTGTTAAGTGTCTGAGGTCAGATTTGAACTCGGGTCCTCCTGACTCCAGGGCCGGTGCTGTATTCACTGCACCACCTAGCCACCTCCCCTGATTCTAGTTTTATTATCAATAAAGTATGGAGGTACGTCATGGAGGATATCCTGTGTAGGTTCCAAGTAGACAACTGAGGCAGTTTACTAAATTGGATTTTGTATTACACTTGGAATAAAAAGAATCTGAATTCAAATCCTGCCTTTGAAACTTAGGAGTTATGTGACCATGGGGAAATTTCTGTTTCTCAGTTTCCTCATCTATAAAATGCAGATGATATATGTAGTGTCTATCTCACAGGATGGTCTGAGGTTCTAATAAGATAATACATAAAAACTACTCTGAACAACTTGAAGTATCACATTTATGCCAAATATTATTAAAAGAGATTCCCAATGATGATGAGGTAACCCAGGTATTTCTTTGTCAGTAACATTGTGCTCAGTGCACTAAACCCCATAATACTATAAGGAATCCATGGCCATCCCCAAAGAGATGCCCCACTAAGCCCCATAATACTATGGGCCTCCACAATGGAATCCATAGCCATTCAAAGGAAATCAATCTAACAATATATACAGACAACTGTACAAGCAGTCTGGTCAAGACATAAATAGATATAATGTAGACAGGCCCTGCTGTTGGATGATGATCTAGGTCCTGAATAATCACAGAAGTAGCCTCTCCCTCACTGGCTTTGGGACTGTGTAATTTGATATGCCAGAGACCTTAAATAATGAACTATCAGAGCATGGGCCCTAGAGGTGAGCCATATTTTCTGCACAACCAACTAATTTTTGTCATTAAGGAACTGGCAATGGATATGACAGTGATAAGAAACAGTAATGCAGAGAGATTGAAATGGGGAGAGATCGTGCCTGGTTCCACTCTTCTAGCCAAGGACATAATCCTTGGAACTTGTTAAAATTAGATACCTAATGTGTCAGCTAGAATTTCATACAAAATACTCATAACTTTATTCTACAGTAGAGGAAACTGAGGCATATCTGACTCTGCCTCATTTTTCCTGAATACAATAGGGTAATCATTTTTCTCTACCTTCCAGGAAACTATAAAAGATGGAATTGAGAATTTTGTAGTGATTTTGAAGCACATATAATCTGATAATGATTGCATAAGCTCCACCAAATTAAAAGAGATTTTCAACACCACTGCTGATTTCTCATCTGCTTACAGTGAGGATGAAGTTCAACGGCGGGGGGGGGGAGGGGGGGAAATTCCAGCAATATGGTTAACACAGTTAAAACCCACAGATCCCAGCAAATAAAACCAAAGAGAACAAATACGGCCAGACAAGTCAGCCACAGAGAATCAGGGTGATAGGAACCACTTGAGATGGAACATGTGCAGAGCAGAATTCATGATTTCCCTCCTAAAGAAGGCTTCCTAATGCTTTTTGTGTCATGGACAATTGCGTAGTCTGGGGAAGCATATGGATTCCTTTCAGAATAATGTTTTTAAAGGCATCAAATAAAGCTCATAAGATTATGAAAGAAGATAAACATATTGAAAAAATGCATTTTTGCCATCCAAGTCCACAGACCCCTGGAGGTTTGTAGACCCCAAATGAAGGACCTTTACCTTAAAGCTTTCCCTCTTTCTAGCTCCCACACTCTGTCCAGGACATCACCATCTTTCTAGTCATCCAGGTTAACAATCTTGGCATTATTTTGGACTCTTCCACTATCACTCCCCCAACTCTATCCAACCATTTGCCAAGTCACACATTCTACATTTACCTCTCTCAGTCTGCCCCTTTCCACTAATGTTGCTACCCCATTAATTCAAGTCACAATGACCTCTTAGGTAGAATACTGCAGTGGTCTTAAGTGGTCTACTGGCATTTCCTTCACTAATCTATCTCCACAGAGTTGACGTGGGCCACTCTTTTGCTCAAGGATCTTCATTGGCTCCCTTTTGTCTTTAGAATTGGATAAAACCTTCTCTGTTTGGCACTTAAAGTCCTTAACAATCTAGGTCCAATTTATTTTTTTCCAATCTGATTACATGCTACTGTTAGGCATGATTTCTATCTACATTTCAGTCAAGACGTCCTGCTTGTTCTTTCCCATACAAAGCATTTCCTCTCCTATGGCCATACTTTCTGAGAGGCCATACCTATGCCTAGAATGGGTATAATCTTAGGGACATAACTTCATCTCTCTGCTCCTCAATTTTCCAAATTATAAACAAGTACATTAGACTAGATTCCACATTGAACAATTTGGAATTGAAGGATAATGATTCTGTTATTTATTGCAGCAATTAGTCATGAAGGAATTCTCCATCAGTACTTTCCAGACATGACCAGTTTCTGATGCTGAATTTTGGCATGGCACCAATGGGAGTCTGAGACAAAAATCATCATCATCATAAGACAGACATCAATCAATCAACAAGTACTTATTGATTACTACCATATTCTAGGCATTCTGTTGGCACATGTATTTAAGATGTTTTAGCCTACAAAACACAAAATGATCACAGTCATTTGGGTAACTCCTCTTGAAGATCATGGGCACAGTAGAAGGGCTCAATTATAGGATGTTTTCTTAATTTGAATCCACTGAGTGCTGTTAAGATTGGGATATATCATTTAACTTTTCCATTGGCTTCTCATCTTCTTTTCACCATCATTAAATCAGATAATTTTAAAATCATAAGAAAGCTCAGTGACCACCCAGGCCAAATCACACTTAGAAAGAATTTCCTGTACAACATAGCCAACAACTGAACATTCAGCCTCTGCTTGAAGACCTCCAAGGAAGGGGAACTCACTCCGTCTAGAAATGGTTCATTTGACTTTTGGACAACTCTAATTTTAGGAAGTTTTTCCTGACACAAGCCTAAATTTGCCTTTTGTCAACTTTGAAAAGAAGTTTCTAGTTCTGCCTTCTGGGACAAAACAGAACAAGCTTAATCCCTCTTCAATTTAAAAACCCTTCAAATAACTTGAAGACAGATGTCATGTGACCCTTGTCACTTCTTCAGGTTAAATACTCCAATTTCCACTTATAGTCTACTGCAGTAAGAGGCAATGTTTTTGTGCAGAATTTACAGAAAGGCATAATTGAGAATTGTGCAGGACAAGAAAGCATGAGTGACTGGGTTTGGATCTGCCCTGATGGAAAGGGGGCACAGTCCTAGACAACCTATTGGACATGCCACTTCCAACAGAAGAAGTCTCCAGTAGTGTTCCAATCAACCAGAGTCTCCGAGGGCTTTATGATTCTCTTTCTTGATCCAGGCATTTATCTTTTAATTGTTCAGGACTTCAGTGAACTAGCAAAATTAGAACTCATGTCTGGAAGCTGGAAGGGGAGTCTTGCATCTGCTAAGAAATGCTTGAGGAGAGGCCCTGGGTATGGTGTTGAATGATTGAATTCTTATTGTCCTACTCATAGTTTGGACATAAAACTCACAGGCTTCTCATCTGAATTTTTGGGAAGCCCAGGCCTGGTACAAATGCTTGTAGCTAGAACTGGCTTTCATTGGTTAGGAATCAGAGGGATGGTTATCTTGCTTGGGTTTACATCTTTGGGATTTACTTGGCATTGATGAAATACTTGGAAGACCCTGGCTAGTCTGAACTGTTGGAGATTAGCTATCAACACAAACTGCCTTTGGTTCTCTGTTGACATTCCTTGACATTCCTTGCATGCTAACCTGAAAATAGTTTATTTACAGAAGCCAGGCCTATACAGAACCCAACCTTAACTGTTGCTTCTTTCATTTTAAGGCAAAATTTCCTCTGGTTGCTTCTTGATGATGAATTGATCCCAATCCCGCATCCATGGCTAGTCTACACGTCAGTTCAATGCAGATGAAAAATATGAAATCAAATGGAATGTATCTTTTCATATCCTTTCAAAAGACCTAATGAGATCTAAATGGAAGATAAACATCACAGTGATTATCTAATCGAATTGAACCTAAGCCAATTCAGCAAGCACTTCTACTATGTGCAAGGCACTATGGTAGGGGTTAGGGATACAGACACAAAATGACTTTCTCTGTTCTGAGATTCCAAAATGTACAGAAGTAAATACATACCCAATAATTCTCAAGAGGAGAGAACAACCCAGCTATTTTTAACCACTAGCCCTCCATTCTAGCTAAAATGGATTATTTCCCATCCCATAAACTTGCCCATGCTTTCCCGTCTCTCCAACTCCGTACACATATTTTCCTATGCTTGAAATGAATATTCCTCTTTCTACCTCTTTGACAGCTAAGCCAACCTTCAATGCCCGGCTCAGATGCCATATTCTCTACGAAATTTTATCTGATCTTCCACACACCAAGGTGGAAGTGATCTTTCCCTTATCTGATCTCACAGCATTGTATCAATTGGCAAACATTTGTTAAATACCTTCTATATACCAGCCATGATTCTAGCCATTCTCTCATCTCCTTATAGATTTCTCATATTTTAATTCACATTATATTTATCTGGGTAATGTCTTGTGCTCTTTACTGGATCATAAATTCCTAGAGGGCAGAAGCCATGCATTAGTTGTCTCCAAATCTTTCCTAGGTTCCTAGTACAGTGTTTTTCATGTAACTAGTAGATGTGTAGTAAGTATTTGTAGAACAAATCAATAGAACATAAACAACGCAGTCCTGCCAATTATTACTTGTATGATACTTGGTAAATAATTTCACTTCCCTTGGGACTCGGTTTCCTCATCTGTAAAGCAAGATAGTTGACCTAGGATAATAAGATCATAAAATCAGAGCTAGAAGGGACCTTAGAGGTCACCTTTTTATAAATGGGGAAACTGAGGCTGAGAAGATAAGTGATCTGTCCAGGGTCATTGAGCAAATAAGTCTCTAAGACAAGACTGGAATTTAGGTGTTTCTGACTGTAAGCCAGTACTCTGATCTAAGATCCCTTCCTCCTCTAACTGTATAATTCTATGAAGCAAAGTTCATTACTTTTAATTCCAATTTCTTTACAACAGTGATCTAATTGAAAACTATGAGCCACTTGGGAGATTCATGAGAGTTATTACATATCGTCGCCATTGGTGCAATGCCAATTATTTGGTAACAGCATGTGAGGAGTACTTTAGAAAGGAGAGTTGCTTGTTTTCTCTGAGGGAAATAGGAAGCAAGAAACATCAGAGAAAGAGACAGACTTTGGCTTATTTTCCTCATACCCACAGCAAGAATATTCTTTGACTTTTCACTCTCAAGTATATAGCTGCTGAGTATTCACTCGGTGTCGGGTAAATCAGCCTAAGCTGTCTCTAAGTTGGAGACTCAGTCTTGGCTTTCACTGACACAGAGCCAAACACTGAAAAACTGTGCTGGTCAAGGAAAGATGCTTCCTGACAAATGGAAAGGACAGAGAGTACATTTTCCAGTGAGACACATTATATTTGTGGCTGGCTTTTATTTTCTGTTGATTTGGATGGATGGAGGTGAGATAGAGGTAAATGATGGAAAAGACTAGATGAAAAAGGGATGAGAGAGAGAAAGGGGGGAGTGTAAGCTGGGCAGCTATGGAAGCAGATGAGGTGATGCCTGATGTAATAAAGAAGAGAGCCGGACTGGTCAGAAGACAGATTTGAATCTCACCAGAGATAATTACTGGCTGTGTCAGAGTGTGAGCAGGTCATTTAAATGATCAGAACTTGTTACCTCACCTATAAATGGATATGAGAATATCTGAATTGCCTGCCCATGTCAGGAGCCTGTTGGAGCAATGATGCCAGGCAGGGTGTCCCAAAAGTCTTAGTTCAGTCTTAAGGTAATTCTTAAAACTAAACTGCAATTTTTAGGCCACCCAGCATCTAGGTGATGCAGAGGAAGGAGCAGTGGGCAAGGATTCCAGAAGATCTGAGTTCAACTCCAGCCTGAGATGCATTCTCACTGACCCTGGGCAAATCATTTCATCTGCCTGACTCAGTTTCCTCATCTGTAAAATGAGCTGGAGAAGAAAGTGGCAAACCATTCCAGTATCTTTGCCAAGAAAACCCCAAATAAGGTCATGAACAGTTGGGCATGACTGAAATGAGTCAACCACAAAAGCCTAGCACATTGCTTCAAACAGGCTCCAAAAGTCAGTTCAGTTCTAAGGTATTACTGAAAATTGAACCATGAGTTTTTGGGGGGATATCCTGTATGAATATGAGTTATTGTCACTCTTCTCTACTACATTGCCTAAAACTCATATATCTGCAAAAATTCATAGTGTGTAGAACAGTGTCAGACCACAGATGACATATAGGAATATGAGATTCTCTTATGAGGGCTTCCCAAAAATTCCACACAGGAAGGCTGGCCAGGTGTTACTAACCCAGAACCAGAATTCCAGAGCTGGAAGAGACCCCAATAACCATCTAATCCAGTCCATACCTGAAAAAGAAATCTTTCCATGACCTGCCTAATGAGTGGTCAACTGGTCTTTACTCGAAAGCTTCTAATGGAGCACTTTGGAAAGCAGCTAAATAGGCAGGCTGTTGGATCTGGAGTCAGGAAACCCAAGTCGAAATCCTGCCTCAGATACTAGCAGTGTGACCCTGAACAAGTTATTTGTCTCTCAACCTCAGTTTCCTCACCTGAAAAACAGGAATAATATTAATACTGACATCACAAGGTTGTTGTGAGGGTGGACTGATATAACATATGAATTATTATTATTGTTGTCCTTGTTTAATTTTCCGTTCTGTTTTTGCATGCCTCTGATTGTTAGGAAATCTAATAATGATATACAATCTAAATCTGCTT
>NW_027185797.1:18677173-18712310 GCF_028583685.1 Petaurus breviceps papuanus | reverse complement strand
AGTTCCTACTATGTGTCAGGTACTGTGCTAAGAGCTGGTAAGGGGGACTATAGAGGTCAGCCCCTTCATTTTACAGATGAGGAAACTGAGTCACAGAAAGATTAAATGACTAAACCAGAGTCACACAGTTGGCAAATATGAGGCAGGATTTGAAACTAGGTCTTCCTGATTTCCAAGTCCAGTGTTCTATCTGCTGTTTCTTGTTGCCCCTTAAATGCTAAATAAATGCTTATCAATTGCTTGATGGTCTTTGCACACTCAGGGTTAATGTGGTCCTGGGCTTATAATAGAGTCTTCACAAATGCTTGTTGAATTAAATTGGTTGAAGTCAGTAGGAATATAAGGCAAGGTTAATGATCATAAGATCATAGGATTTAGAACTGAAAGAGTCCTTAGTGATTAGTCAGTACAAACGAGAAGCAGAGACTGGATTAGGCCAGTAATTGTGAATATATATTGGAGGCTCTAGAAAGGATTCTTACATTGGGTAGGAAATTGGCTGAACCTTGTCTTTAAGGTCCCTTTCATCTCTCTCTCTAAGCCTCTCAATATCACATCCCTTCCTGCTTCAACTGTCCATCCAGACCAATGCATACTTTTCTCTGGTGACCACCATCATTCTCCAAAGTGTGTATTGCTCTAAGGTTCTAATTATGTCTGTAGTGCTGTATAAAGTGAGCTAAACCCATGCCCTGTCCTTTAGGAGCTTGCAGCCCAAGTAAGACAATAATATATGCAGAGATTATATGTACTTAATATTTGCTATGCATAGTAAACACATGAGGTATGTAAACGAACAGTGTGTGTGGTTCACAGAAAGCTGGCATCTGAGCCAGGAAGATCTGGGTCCAGGTTTTGCTTCTGGCACATATTGGCTGTGTGACCATAGGCAAGTCACTTAACCTCTCAGTGACTCAAACAACTCTGTGAGACTATATATTATTGAAGAGGTGCTGACCTACATGAGGAGAGAGCTTCCTCATCTGGGATTTCCCTATACTAATGAAATCATTGGTCCAGTCCCTATCTCTTATCCCTTCATTTTATTTAGATAATAAGGTAACCAAATGGAAAGACAGTAATAATGAGAATGACTTTAGGAATGAGTTACCAGCTCATTTCCAGTGATGTCAGGAGGCTTAGCTTCCTGTAGTTTTTTGACTGATAGAAAAGAGCTTGAAATGTCATCGGCCATTCTATTATCCCTCCTATCATACCATGGTCTGCCAAGTGAATGGGAATATTTTATCCATTGGTAGGAAGATTAGCTCTCACATGAAATCTTCAGATTGGAAGCCCTCCTTATTGTCAGATAGACTTATACCATTAAAGCAACAGTATGACTTGGTCTATATTATTATTAATTATTGTTGCTGTTACATTTTGGAATGTCTGTCTTTCTTTGGGACCAGAGGACAAATAGTCTCTTCTGTTTCACCTTGTGCGGTGGGGAGCAAAGACACACAAACACACACACACTGTATAGATGAACTTGGTCAATCCATCTATTACAATTTTACCTTTTTTCATTTTTGCAAACTTTTCTTCCTTATTTCTTCTCTTCTATTGCTATTTGACAGGAGTAAAATGAGCACATCCCTCTAGAGAAACGTGTACACACAACACATCCTTGCCTCCATTGTCTGTATAGGCAACTCAATACCTATGCCCCAAGGGGACAGATGTGAGCATAATCAACAAGGTGTCAGTGTTCTCTGAGTAACTCTCAGGTTGCTTCCCTAGTATTGACTTATTCCTGTGTATTCCCCTTTCCCTGCTATTGACAAATTGGGTGCTTAGTGTAAATTATTCATTTTATTACATGTTATAAAGTGCTCTGTTGCTCAGCCAAATAATAATAGATTGGAATACTATGGTAATATCTTCAATGTTCTGTTCTTTTAGTTGCCATTCCCCTCTTCCTCCTACCCCACCCTATTAAGATCATTTCTATGTAGGCTATTTTCCTACTTAATATCACTGAGATTTCTATTACAGTGTCTCAGAGTTATTCTCCAGTTTGGCTTGTGGCAATCAACCTAACAAGCATTTATTAAGTTTTTACAAGGTCCCAGGCACTGTGCTAAGCAAGCACTAATGATACAAAGAAAAACAAAGAGAAAAACGAGCCCTCCCCTCAAGGAGATCACATTCTGATGGAAGAGAAGACATCATACAAACCAGGCATATGCAGGGTAGATCAGAGGTAATGTCAGAGGGGAGGCACTAGGGTTGAGCGGAACCAGCAAAGCTATTTTGGAGGAAGATTTGAGGGAAGCCAGAGGAATCAAAAGGAGGTAGTGATATGCTACTGAAAGCTAGTTATTTTACTCTTTAAAGAGAAATGTGAGTAGGTCTGGGAAAATGAGCGTCTTATGAATTGATGTTCCATTATTACAAATCAAAGTTCAGAATGAATAAGGGGACCCTAGCAGTGTGGTTGAGTGAGAAGTTGGGTTTAAGTCAGCCATTTATTTCCCACATCAAAACAGCAAGGAACATACCAAATGAAGTAATAAATACAGAAAAAAAAATAGAAAAAGTGAAGTTTCTCTACAATTTTGGTCAGCAGTGTTAAACTCAGAAACACAGGCCACTTAACTATATATAAAGACTCCTGGGAGTGGAATATTGACTTAGAAGTTCACATATTTGTAAATTACTTTTCTTTTTTTTTTTTGGTCTTTATTAATTTGTTTGTTTACTTTTAGTTTACAAGATTCAATTCCACAATTCCTTGAGTTTCACATTTTGTTCCCCTCCCTCCCCTCCTATGGCAGCATACAATCAAGTATACAATCTGCCAATACTTTCACATTAGACATTAGTCAGGTTATAAAGACGTATTGTATAAGATGGAATGAAAAATGGTAAAGAGGAAATAAAACCAAACAAGAAAAAGAAAAAATCAGGTAGTTTGCTTCAATCTGGATTCATACTCAGTTTTTCTAGTTCTTTCTTTGGATGTAGACATCTCTCTCCATCATGAGTCTTTTGGGATTGACTTATATCACTGCATTTCTGAGAAGAGTACAGTCTATCAAAGTTGGTCATCACACATATGTGGTGTTTGTAATTGTGTACAAGTTTCTCCTGGCTCTACTCTTCTCACTCAGCATAAGTTAATATAAGCCTCTCCAGGTAAATATGAAGTCCATATGCTCCTCATTTCTTTATAGCACAATAGTATTCCATTACATGCATATACCACAACTTGTTCAGCCATTCCCCAATTGATGGGCACCCCCTTAATTTCCAATTCTTTGCCACCACAAAAATAACTGCTATAAATATTTTTTGTACATATGGGTCTTCCTCCCACTTCTATGATCTCTTTGAGATATAACTCTAGAAGTGGTATTGCCAGGTCAAAGGGCATTCATAGCCCTTTGGGCATAATTCCAGATTGCTCTCCAGAAAGGTTGGATCAATTCACAACTTCATCAGCAATGCATTATTGTTCCAATTTGACCACATCCTCTCCAGCATTTGTTATTTTCCTGTTTTGTCATCTTAGCTAATCTGACTGGTGAGATGTGGGACCTCAGAGTTCTTTTGATTTGCATTTCTCTAATCAATAGTTTTAGAGCATTTCTTCTTATGCTTAGAGATATCTTTAATTTATTTCTCTGAAAACTGCCTGTTCATATCATTTGATCATTTATCAATTGGGGAATGACTTGTATTCTTATAGATTTGACTCAATTCTCTGTATATTTAGAATTGAGTCCTTTATCAGAGACATAGGTTGTAAAAATTCTTTCCCAATTTCCCACCTCCCTCCTAATCTTGGTTACATTGGCTTTGTTTGTACAGAAGCTTTTCAATTTAATGTAATAAAAATTATCCATTTTGCCTTTTATAATGCTCTCTAATTCTTGTTTGCTCATAAAGTCTATCCCTCTCTACAAATCTGACAGGTAAACTATTCCTTGCTTTCTGAGATTGCTTACAGTATCAACCTTTATACCTCAGGAAGAGATAAAACAGAGAAAGAAAATTATAGACCAATTTCCCTCATGAATATAGATGCAAAAATTTTAAATAAAATATTACCTAAAAGACTACAGCAAGAACTTATCTCAAGAATAATACACTTTGATCAGGTAGGATTTATTCCAAGAATGCAAGGATGGTTTAATATTAAGAAAACCATCAGTATAATTGATCATATCAACAATAAAACTAGCAGAAACCATATGATTATCTCAACAGATGCAGAAAAGGCTTTTGATAAAATACAACATCCATCCCTATTAAAAACACTAAAAAGTATAGGAATAAATGGAGCCTTCCTTAAAATAATATATAGCATCTATTTACAACCATCAGCAAGTGTTATATGTAATGGGGATAAGCTAGAAACATTTCCAATAAGATCAGGGGTGAAACAAGGGTGTCCACTATCACTCCTCTTATTCAATCTGGTACTAGAAATGTTAGCAGTAGCAATTAGAGAAGAAAAAGAAATCAAAGGAATCAAATTAGGCAAAGAAGAGACCAAGCTATCACTCTTTGCAGATGATATGATGATATACTTAGAGAATCCTAGATTATCAAGTAAAAAACTATTTGAGACAATAAATATATTTGGCAAAGTTGCAGGATAAAAAATAAACCCACATAAATCCTCAGGATTCCTGTATATTTCTAATGAAATTCAACAGCAAGAGATAGAAAGAGAAATCCCATTTAAAGTTACTGTAGACATTATAAAATATTTGGGAATCTACCTGCCAAAACAAACCCAGGACCTATACGATCACAACTGCAAAACACTTTTCACACAAATAAAGTCAGATCTAACTAATTGGAAAAATATTAATTGCTCATGGCTGGGTCCAGCTAATATAATAAAAATGACAATTTTACCCAAATTAAATTATATATTTAGTGCCATGCCAATCAATTTACCAAAAAACTACTTTATAGAGCTAGAAAAAAATATTAGAAAAATTCATTTGAAAGAAGAAACGGTCCAGAATATCAAGGGAATTAATGAAAAGAAATGCTAGGGAAGGTGGACTAGCTATAACAGATTTTAATCTGTATAATAAAGCAGCAGTCATCAAAACTACTTGGTCCTGGCTAAGGAATAGAGTAGTGGATCAATGGAATAGATTGGGCACACAAGACTCAGCAGTCAATGACTATAGTAATCTATTGTTTGATAAACCCAAAGACCCCAGTTTTTGGGATAAGAACACACTGTTTGACAAAACTGCTGGGAAAACTGGAATATAGTATGGCAGAAACTGGGCATAAACCATTATCTAACACCATATATCAAAATCAAGTCTAAATGGATGCATGATCTAGGTATAAAGGCTGATACTGTAAATTTATTTTCTAAATTAATATATTAAAACGATAAAATCAGATAAGAAATACATTTTAATCTAGTTTGGCTTATACTCATGGACTGCATGTGGCTTGTGGGCAGTATGTTTGACCTCTGAGGTAGATCTTGGGAAGGGGGAAAGGGGAAGCAAAAAGAAATATGGTTGTATTATTGCTCCTATAAATATAATTTCCACTTCAGTTTTATCCTAGACCTCCATGTAGTAAGTGATGACATCTGCCATTATGTGCTTCTACCAGCAGGGGTTGTGTCCATGGATTTATCAATCCCCAGTAATCTGGACAGGTCATGGTGAACAGTCTCAGAAAGGGAAGAATCCCTGGGTGATAAGCATGTTCCATTTTGATTTAAAAGAGGAACTATGTTCTGGTGAGATGGCTGAGTGACAACTTCTATTTAGGCCCAGCAAAAACAGAAAGAATGAAGGAAAAGAATAGCATCCTTATCATCATCATCAATAGCAAAAAAAAGAATTGGAAAAGATTAATCATGGGAACAACAGGAGAGACTCTTTTTAAGAGAAAATTTGTAAACAAGCAAGAAAATGATCCTACAAATTTTATTTTGTATACAATTTGTTTAGTATATTTGTGTTTGCATGTTCTTTTCCTAATTAGATTTTAAGCTCCTTGTGGGTAGAAACTGTCTTTCACCTCTTTGGGGTTGCCAGTTTTTATATAGTGCCTGGCACATAGTAGTGTAGAGGTTACCCATAAAGAGGGTTAGGGTTGCTCTGGAGACCCCAAAATACCAACACGCTAGGTCATGCCAAATGAATTCAACTCGTCTTCTCTCAGCCAAAGAAAAGTAAAGTTCATTAAAAGTTAGTTTTCATTAGACACAGCTAAGTCTGTTCTAGGTCATTCTATGGCACTCTCACTATTCTATGGTGCTCTCACTATTATATGGCACTCTCACAAACATGAAGACAGGATGGGGTCTTATATACAGAAGATTGTGGAAGGAATCTAGGAGTGGTCTAGGGGAGGAGTTTGGGGAGGGTCTTCAGGAGGAGTTAATGAGGTCAATGAGTGATTAATGGTGGGAAGTTGCTGGAGGCCACCTGAAGACCACAAACAATGGCGGACTAGGTGGGTTCAAGAGTGGATCAATATTTTGATAGGCTCAAGGGTGGGAAGTCTAGTAACAGAGCTGGGAAGTCTAATAATAGAGGCTTGGGTTCAGCCACAATGTAAAGCTTATTACCTTATCCAATGAGACAATTTAATCAGAGTTCAAGAGCCTGTATCTCAAGGACTCAAGGAGAGCTGGAGGGGGCTCCCAGAGCCCATACCTCATCAATAGGTTCTTAATAAATGTTTACTGAATTGAAAAAAGGATCCAGGGGTGGCCAAGTGGCTCAGCGAGTAAGAGCACCAGCTCCAGTGTCGGGATGACCTGGGGATGACCTGGGGATCGAGTCCAGGTTCAGATACTTAGCACCACACCCAGAAACAACTGGCTGTGTAACTTTCAGCAAGTTACTTAACCCCAATTGCTTAAAAAAAAAGAAAAAAAGGATCCAATCTAGTAAATAAACACTGTGGCTTAAAGGAAAGTAATGAGCAAACATCTAATGGAAATGCAAAAATTAGTATAACACCCCCAGAAATGATAACAAAGCAAAAACTTTAAAATTGGTTCAGAAAAGCAATAAAAGAATCCATAGAAGGATAGAAATTAGGGTTCTCAGAAAATAAATTAAAAAACATCAAAGTGAATAAAGAATTTACAACAAGCAATGAATTGTTTTTTTTTCATAAATAATAGATGCTTTGAAAACTGAATGGGATATTGAGACCACAGAAATTCAGAGTGAATGAAAAACCAACAGGACAAAATCAATATACAAGAAGATTGGGATGACATTTGAGATGTTTATTAGTGAAAGCTACTCACCTTTCAAGTATAATGTAAGACTAATAACTTTTAGAAAGCTAGTAAGCAATAAATTATTTAGTTTGTAAACAATACTTCAGGAAATTATGTAAGAAAATTGCCCCCAAAATACTGGAAAAAACAAAAGACAAAATTATAGGTTATTAGAATTCATAGGACACCAAAAGAGAGAAAATTCTGATTTAATACCCTAAAAAATAGGATGCCTAAGATGGAAGAGTTCCTCATAGAACAACAAACATTTTAGTCAGGAAGGAAAAAGCTCTTCACAAAAGAAGGAAGAACAGTGTAATTTGGCTCAACACTCCTGATTTATATAAAACAAAAGGTGAAATTAGTCTGGAATCAAAGTAGATTAGTTTTCATCCTTCTAAGTTGAACTTAATAATTACTGAAACAGTATGGAATTCAATAGCAGGGGGAGTTTACTCATATCAAAATAAATCAGAGATGATAAGCACTTATTTGTTGCTTTTGAAAGCCCTCATCTTGTTTACAGGATATTGGGAAATCAAAGAGAGAACATCTATGGGCAAAATTCAAAGGTCAGTCAAGAGAACTTGGTGGTAGGAAGGGGAAGTATATAGAAGTGACAGAGTGTATTAACAAATATTCTGTGGATGTAAAGCCTAGCATGAGCAGCTTTCCAGAGGACTACTGCTGTAAACAGCTTCAAGCTTCTGATTACATAGTATAGTGAACTCTCTATTTAATCAGCAGTAAATTAAAGCAAAACATTCTCGGAAATAAAAGTACAGCATTCACAATGTTATACCTTAACAACTTTTCACTAAAATTGCCAAATAGTTTTCACCAAAGTGGCCACATAGTTTTAAACAAAGTACAATCATTGAGTAACTCAATCATTTAGTAAGTCCTTAATTCAATCATCCTTAAGGAGGCAAGCCTCCTTAATAGACACAAAATACACATGTCAGAGTTCTCTACCCCTAGGCCACATTGTCTTAATCTCTTCAATCAAAAAGTCTTCTCTCTTCTTAATTGGAGATTAGTTTCCAAACATTCTTAATTCAATCATGCTAAAAAGATACAGAATACAGAGTACAGAGTTCTCCACCCCTAGGCCACAGTAAATCATGATCTCAGTTTGCATTAAATACACAAGGAGAGGTCTTTTCATCTTGACTCCAGGCAGGGTATCAGCTTCCATTGTTCCTCTTCCATGGTCCCAGCTCCTGTCCAAATCTACCCAACTGTCACCTGAATTCAAAGGCAGACAGTTCTCCAGTTCATTGTCCAGATCCTCGTGCAGTTCCTGTTCCAAATTGAAGCTCACAGTCTCTAGTCCACATCAAGTCCTTCACAGTTTCTGTTCCTGGGAAGACAAAGATCAACAAAGCCACAATAACATTCATACATATTGCTGGCATCCTCATCAATTCACTTTCTGCCTGTGAAATCAACAAAGACCCAACAACAAAGTCTGAGAAATCAACACAAATCATCAGTTTAGTCCCAGGACCTCTGAAAACATCTGTAAGACCCTCCACTATTTCTGTAAACATGCAAGAAAATCCTCCTTTAGGGCTTCTGAACCAGCAGTAAGGTCCCAGGGCTTCTGTAACAACAGCAACATCCTCTATCAACAGACAAATCTGACAAAGTAACATCAAAACAGAAACAAGTACTGACACCACAGTCATGCTTCCTCTCACTTCTCCTCTCTTCTCATTTCTCAGTTCTTCTCAATTCTTTTCTCAATTCTTTTCAGTTCTCAGTTCAATTCTCAGTTCTCCATTCTGCCACAAGTTCTGTTTTCCATTCTATTCTGAATTCATTGCAGTTCTCAGAAGTTCTCAGGATCCTAGAAGTTCTCTCTCTCTCAGCAATTCTGGCTCTCTAGCTTGGGCTTTTTCTTATATATGGTATTAGCTCCTCCCTGTTCTGCCCCTTCAGGTTACATCAACAACTTTCTCCCACTGTGGGATTCACAAGTTCTGGATCTTAATACTTGATACAATCATGAACTTGAAACAAGGTGCTAAGTACCTGTTTGATTGCCAATACAAGGGGCAGGGAAGATCTTCAGATCTCCATTACCAGTAGAGGAGGCAGATGGGGAAAGTAGAGACTCAGGAGATGTAGAAATAAATTTATAACTGGCCTAGGCACTAGAAGAGAGTGGGTCTTTTAGTCTTTTTGTCTGTGTTCTTGCATAAAGAATGTTGAAGAGAGGGTAGGGACTCAGATGACCAAAATTTCATGGACTTTGGCCCATGGAAGGAGAAAATTCAGAGGCTGTGAGACATTCTTCTCCTTGTGGAGTATATGTCTGATGACAGCCTTGTAACAGGTTCTGTTAAGAGAAGTGAGTATTTTAAGAGGACCCTTTTTTCTGATCAGTGGAATATTTTTCCTTGTGTCCATGTCTCACCTGAGAACAGGGAAAGGCTAGGTCAGTAAGGATTCCTGGTGTAAAGAAAGATGATATGTTGGCCCCAGGATGATTAAATAATAATTAGAAAAGCCTGGATTCATTTTGAAACCCTGAACTCTTAACTTAAAACATTTTCTATTATGCCACAATGCCTCCTTCATAAAATATATTTCTGAGAGTGAGACTTCCCAGAAGAAGGCCTTTTTTCAGAACTCTATTTTTTAAAGTGTATTTTTTATTTCACTAAATATTTCCCAATTACATATAAAAATTTTAACATTTTGTTTAAATTTTGAATTTCAAATTTTCTCTCCCCTCCTATTTGAGAAGGTAAGCAATTTGATATTGATTATATTTATGAAGTCATGCAAAACATATTTCCTAAATATGCTAAAGAAAACCCAGACAAAAAAAAATAAAACAAGCAAAATAAAGTTTTAAAAAGTTTGCTTCAATCTGTATTCAGAGTTCATCAGTTCTCTCTGGAGGTGGATAGCATTTTCATCATGAGTTCTTTGAAATTGTCTCATATCACTGTCTGATCAGAGTAGCTAAGTGTTTCACAGTTGATCATCCTTACAACATTGCTGTTACTATATACAATATTCTACTCATTTTGCTCACTTCACTGTGAACGAGTTCATATAAACCTTCCAGGGTTTTTCCTGAAATTGTTTTGCTCATCATTTCTTATAGCACAACAGTATTCTGTCACAATCATATACCACAACTTGTTTAGCTTTTCCCCAATTTATGGGCATCCCCTCAATTTCCAATTCTTTGCTACTGCAAAAATAACTTTTACCAATATTTTTTGTGCAAATAGGACCTTTCCCCTTTTCTTTGATCTCTTTGGGATACAGACTTATAAGTAGAATTGCTGGTTCAAAGGACATGCACAATTTTGTAGCTCCTTGTGTGTAGTTACTAATTGTTCTTCAGATTGGTTGGACTACTTGATAACTCCACCAATAATGCATTTGTGTAGCATTTTTTCCACACCTCCTCTAGCATGTCTTTTATTTTCTGTCATGCTAGCCAATTTGGTAAGAGTGAAGTGGCATTTCAGAGTTGTTTTAATTTGCATTTTTCTGATCAGTAGTGACTTAGAGCATTTTTTTCATGTATCTATTGATAACTTTGATTACTTCTGAAAACTGCCTGTTCATATCCTTTGGTCATTTGTTAACTGGGAAATGGCTCCTTTAAAAAAATACATTTGGCTTAGTTTCCTACATGTTAGAGGAATGAGGTCTTTATCAGAGAAACTTGATATAAATCTCTCCTGTTTCCTGTTTTTCTTCTAACTTGGGGTACATTAATTTTGTTTGTGCAAATGTTTTTTTTTTAAATTTTATATAATCAAAATTATTCATTTTACTTCCAATGACACTCTCTATCTCTTGTTTTACCACAACCTCTTCCCTTATCCATAGATCCAACAGGCACTTTCCCCCATGCTTTCTTAATTTACTAAGGATATTACCCTTCATTTATCCATCCATTCTGACCTTACCTTGGTATATTGTGTGTATGTTGATTGATATCTAGTTTATGCCAAACTGTGTTCCCCAGTAATTTTTGTCAAATGGTGAGCTATTTTTCCAAAAGTTTGGATCATTGTGTTTATCAAACACTAAATTACTACGGTCATTTACTACTATGTATTATGTATCTAATATATTCCACTGATCTACCACTCTTTTCCTTAGCCAGATTGTTTTGATGATTGCTTCTTTGTAATATAGTGTAAAATCTGGAGCTGTTAGGCTGCTTTCCTTCATATTTTTTTCTTCATTGATTCCTTTGATATTCTTAGCCTTTTGTTCTTCCAGATGAATTGTGTCATTTTTTCTAGCTCTATAAGGTAATTCTTTGGTAGTTTGATTGGTATGGCACTGAATAAGTAAATTTAGATTTGTCCTTGTTATTACATTGACTCAGATTAACCAGATGAGCAATTAATATTTCTCCATTTCATCTGTCTTTGTATGAAAAATGTTTTGTAATTGTGTTCATATAGTCTCACTAATAATTTATATTGTCTGCAGTTATTTTAAATGGAATTTCTCTCTATCTCTTGTTGCTGGACTTTGTTGGTAACATATAGAAATGTCGATGATTTGTGTGGATTTAATTTTCAGTGTTCCATGGGGTGGCCAGGTAGCACAGCAAGTAAGAGCACCAGCTCCAGTGTCGGGATGACCTGGGGATCAAACATGGGCTCAGATACTCAGCACCACACCCAGAAATAACTGGCCATGTAACATTGAGCAAGTTACTTAACCCCGATTGCTTAAAAAAAATTCAGTGTTCCTAGAGGGATCTGGTTCAGGGGAAAGACTGATTGCTTTCCCCTGGTCTGAGCCTATTTGCTACTTCCAACGTTGTTCCTAGTTCTGACCTCTAGGACCAAACAAAACAAGCCTGATCTCTCTTCTACATAGCTAGTCAATACTTGAAGTTAACTGTCTTGTCCTCGATGAGTCTTTTCCTTTTTAGTCTAAACATCTTTAGTTCTTTCACCCAGCCCTCATATGACACTCAAGTCCACTCAAGCCACTTTACCATCAAGGTTACCCTCTTATGGACACCCTTCAGCTTAACAATGAGTAGTATGAATGGTATCAGAGAATATTCTAGATGAGGAAAGAGAAGTGAAGGGATGGAGACAAACAAGTCAATTCAAAGCATTTGGGCTAAGGTCCAAAAAAGTAGTGGATGAGCTTGTGGGAGGAGATTGATCAAACTAGCATAGGCAAAACTATAGGGGTCCTAGTGCAGTTTAAAAGACAGCAGAGAAAGGGAATAAAGACACAAACTTTACAATTATAATTTTATTTTTTTAATATATTTTTTTCATTGATGGCTCTTGTTTTATTTATTTTTTTCTTGTTTTTCAAATGCTTTTATTAAGTTCTGATTTACATCATTCATTTCTGCCAGATTTTGAGTTACAAATTTTCTCCCTGTTTTTCCCCTACCCACTGCCCCAAAATAGTAGTCCCCCAGGATATCCCCTCCTCCAATCTGCTGTCTTCCATATTTTCTCCCACACCCTTTTCTATTTTTCCAGTAGGGCATGGTGCCTATGCCCCAGTGCCTGTATATCTTATTTCCCAATTACATGTAAAATAGTATTAATAATAGTATATATATATTTAAACATTTGATTTTAAAACTTTGAATTCCAGATTCATTCCCTTCCTTGCTTGTTGCCCATCCTTACTGGGAAGATAAGCAATTCAATATATGTTTTACATGTGTAGCTAATGGAAAACATTAACAGTAGATATATTGTAAAAGACTGACTATATTTCCCTCCCTCCTATCCACCTCCCATCCACCTCCCACTTGTTCTATTCTCTACTTTGATCCCATCCCTTTTCTTTCATTCTTTTTTTTTTTTAAGAAACCAATGTTTATTTTTCAATCAGCATTTTTCCAACACTATTAGAGCATCTGGGTTTTTTTTTAAGACCACTCTGTGGTAGTTCCTACCCACTCAGTGGCCTGAGCAGTAGGAGCCACAGAACAGTCCTCAGTAGCTGGCTGAGCACTCCAATCTTTAGTGGGGAACTGCTGAATGGGCATAGATGGCACCTGTACTCCCTCAGACCAATCAGCCACCTCTGGTTGAGTAGCAGTGAATTCTGGGGCTGGTGCAGTCCATTAACCTTGAAACTCCTTCTTTGTTACTGCCTTCTCAGCTGCAGCCTGCTCTTCCTTTTCAATCTCCTCTGAATCTCTGTAGAAGTAAAGATCAGGCATAACGTCCCAGGGGTGTTCCCGGGAGCTGGTACCACGCATCTGCAGGACTTCATGGGCCAGCATCCACCACCTCAGACCCACCGAGTGAGCTCCCTTGTTGTTACATGGAATGGCAATGTCCACATAGCAAAGTGGGGAGTCTGTGTTGCACAGGGCAATGGTTGGGAGGTTAACATACGATGCTTCGGTCAGAGGCTGGTGATCTTGCCCGAGGATCAGTGATCACCAAAAGGCGAGGCTCCCTGAAAGCTGCCTGGATCTGGTTAGTGAAGGTGCCCGGTGTGAAACGTCCAGCAATAGGTGTGGCACCAGTGGCAGCAGCAAATTTCAGAACAGCTCTCTGGCCAGTGTTCCTGGATGAGATGACACTAACATCAGCTGGGTTTTCAATAGCAACAATGGCACGAGCTGCCAGCAGAAGTTTTTCCCAAGTTCTCTTCAAATTAATGATGTAGATGCTGTCACTCTTTCTTTTGTAGATATACTGTTCCATCTGGAAATCCAGATTGGTGCCACCCAAATGGGTTCCTGCAGCCAGGAACTTGAGGACATCCTCTTCCTTCATCTGCAGGACATCTAGGGCTCCAGACATCATGAAAGTTTCCCTTTAAAGTTACGACAGAAATCAAGAACAACGCCGTATGGAACCCTGCTCAGGGCAGTGCAGAAAAGCGATCCCATCCCTTTTCAAAAGTAGGTGCTTCCAACTTCCCTCCCCCCCCAACATTCCCTCCCTTCCATCATCCCCCTTCTCATCCCCTTCCCCCTACTTTCCTGTAGGGTGAGATACCCTATTTAGTGTGTATTTCATTCCCTCCCCAAGCCAAATTCAATGAGAATAAGGTTGACCCATTCCCTTTTGCCTTCCTATTCTTCCCCTCCATTGTAACCATTTCCCCTGGCCTCTTCTATATGAGATAGTATACCCCATTCTGTCTCTCCCCATCTCCTGTCATTATATTCCTCTCTCACTTCTTAATTTCACCTTTTAAGTATCATCCCTTCCTATTAAATTGTTCCTGTGCCCTCTATCTATGTATAACTGTAAACATATATCACACATTCATTCATATGCCCATATACCCTCATATATAGACATATACATGTATATATTCCCTTCAACTATTTTCATAATAAGAAAAGTTTCATCAGTTACAATTATTGTTTTTCCATGTAGAAATGTTAATAGTTCAACTTTGATAAGTTCCTTATGATTTCCCTGTTTACCTTCTCATGCTTCTCTTGCTTCTTGTATCTGAATGTCAAATTTTCTATTCAACTCTGGTTTTTTCAGCAAGAATGTTTGAAAGTCCACTATTCCACTGAAAAGCCATATTTTCCCCTGAAACATGATACTCAGTTTTGCTGGGTAGGTGATTCTTGCTTTAAATCCTAGCTCCTTTGCCCTCCGGAATATCACATTTCAAGCCCTTCGATTCCCTCAGTGTAAAAGCTGCCAGATCCTGGGTTATCCTGATTGTGTTTCCACAATATTCAAATTGTTTCTTCCTGGCTGCTTGTAATATTCTCTACTTGATCCGGGAATTTTGGAAACTGGCTATAATATTCCTAGGAGTTTTCTTTTTGGGATCTTTTTCAGAAGGTGATCAGTGGATTCTTTCAACCTCTATTTTGCCTTCTGGTTCTAAAACATCAGGGCAGGTTTCTTTGATGATTTCTTGGAGAATGATTTCTAGGTTCTTTCTTTGATCATGGCTTTCAGGTAGTCCAATAATTTTAAAATTATCTCTCCTGGGTCTATTTTCCAGGGCAGTTGTTTTTCCATGAGATATTTCACATTTCATTCTATTCTTTCATTTGTTTGGATCTGTTTAACAGCATATTGATTTCTCATAAAGTCATTAGCTTCCATTTGATCCAATCTAATTCTGAAGAAATGTTTCTCCTCAATCAGCTTTTGAGATTCTTTTTCCATCTGGTAAATTTGGCTTTTTAAGACATTCTTCTCCTCATTGCCTTTTTGAGCCTCTTTTGCCATTTTAGTTAGTCTATTTTTTAAAGTGTTATTTTCCTCAGTCACGCTGTTGAATCTCATTTTGTAATTTCCTTGCACCATTCTCATTTCTCTTCCTAATTTTTCTTCCACTTCTCTTATCTGCTTCCTTAGGTCCTCTATGTCCTATAACCAGCTCGTATTTTCCTTTGAAGTTTTTGGTGCAGGCGTTCTGACTTCACTGTCTTCCTCCTGTTCCATGCTTTGCTCCTTTTTTTCCCCAAAACAGGAGTCTAATGTTGGGTTCTTCTGTTTGCTTTGTTTCCTTTGCCTGGGCATGTTGCCACTCAGTTACTTGACTTTTGGGCTTTTGCCACAGTAAGACTCTGCTACCAGACAGGGGAGCTTCATACCAAATGCTGGGTTTTTCTCAGCTGCCAGAGGTATTAGTTGGGTGCCCTTGCTGAAGCCTCCACATGCTCTGGTAAACTGGACATACACCCCAGGACCTCCACACGACACCACAATCCAGATCCAAGCAGGTTAAAGCAAGAGCTATTACCCCTCAGACTGGTCGCTTGGTCCCCCTACACTCTGCAGGCCAGGAGCCAAAACTGCCATGTGGTGGCTGCACAGCAGCCCTCAGTGGCTTCTTGCCCTGGGGGCAAAAGCCGATGCACTCCCAACTACTGGGTCCCAAATCCACAGTGCACTGACCTCTCACTTTGTCCTTAGCATCTATGTGTTGATAATTCTGGATTGCCACAGCTGCTGGTGATCTGGAGTCCCTCCAGCCCTGGGGCTAAAACCTCAGTGTGGATCTGGGCTAGGCCCCCAGAGCTCTGCGCTGGCTGATTCCTGACAGCCTGCCAGGCTGTCCTCAGTGGGAGTTTAGCTTCTCTTTCCATTTTGTAGGTTCTGTAGCTCCAAAGTTTGTTCAGAGGCCCCTTTTATATGAATTGTGGAAGGTGGAAGCTAGTGAGGAGGACCCACTTCTACTCCAACACTTGATTCTGCCCCCCCCCATAATTATAATTTTAAATAGAAAAGAATCAAAACTTGTCAATAACTGAATAAGAAAGGAGACCAAGTCAGAAAATAAGACCCAACAAGTTGTTCTATTGTAAAAACAACTTTAAAGCATGAAGACATATGAAAGACTGGAACAAATTTGTTATAGTTCAGATAATCTCAAAAGAGTATGCATTATAATCATCCTACAGAAGCCCAGCATCCCAGAGCTGGAGAGTTGTAAGGGCCTTCTGTGGATGACAATGGGTTACCCAGCTTGGGTTTGATGACCTCTCATGATCAGTATCCCACTGTCTCCCAAGGCTGCCCATTCCATTTCTCCATCACTGTAATTGGTAGGAAGCTTGTTCTGACATTACACCTAAGTCAACTTCCACCCTTTGCTTGCAGTTCTGAACTCTGGGACCCACAGAGCAAGTCTAATTTTCCCATGGCAGTTTTTCCAATACTTGAACAGAGAGCTATGATGCCCCAATTCCCATATATTGAGGGAGTCAATGAACAAATAATAGGAACAAAAAAATTGCTATTTTAAAGAAAATCATGACAGTGAGAAAATTTACCACTTGAAGGATGTAGCTAAAGTAGCTTATAGAATTCATGTCCTTGAAAACATAAATTAGCAAAACACCAGAGGATTAGTAAACCAAGTGTGCAATAACAAAACTAGAGGCTCAATAATCCTCTCAGAGGGGGTGGGTAGATGGTGCCATTAATAAAGCATGACCCTGGAGTCAGGAGAATCTGAGTTCAAACCTAGCCTCAGACACATAACACTTACTAGCCATGTGACCTTAGGCAAGTCACTTAACCCTAATTGCCCTACCTTCTCCCCTCCAAAAGAAAAAAATCTCCCCCTCCCAAGACTCAATCAATACTCCTAAACAAGAACAAAAAATGATAAAATGAAAAATAAAAAAGATAATTGAACTAATGAACAGTTTTTTAAAAAGATTAAAAAATGGGTAAATCATTAGTTATGATAAAATAAAGTGGAAAATTAAACTGCCAAATTCCCACAAAACTATAGAATTTTAGAGTAAGGAATCTCAGTGGGTATGTTGTAGAAGCAATCCTCTAAAGCAGTGGCATTAAACTCAAATACAAATAGGCATCATTAAATCAAATATAAAAATCTCTGTGGGGGCAGCTAGGTGGCTCGGTGAATAGAGTACTGGCCCTGGAGTCAGGAGGACCTGAGCTCAAATCCAGCCTCAGACCCTTGACACATTTACTAGCCATGTGACTTTGGGCAAGTCACTTAACCCCAATTGCCCTCCAAAAAGCAAAAAAAGAAATCTCTGTGAGCCTGTGATTTTATTTATTATATATTTATAACAAATAATATTTATTATCCCAATTACATTTTAATCTAGTTCAGGCCACATTTGGAAGGATTGTGGCTCACAGTTGAGTATTTGACACCTCTGTCCTAAAGGAATCCCTACTAGAAAATAATTAATGGTCAAGCTTGTCTTGAAGACTCCCAAGGAAGGGGTGACTCACACCTCCCAAGGCAGCTGGTTCCATTTTTAGATAGCGCTAATTATGAGGAAGATTTTTTTCTTGACTAGAAAGCTGAACTTTCTTTTGACACTTCCAATCATGTTCCTGATTCCAATGTCTGACAACTAACAAAACAAGCCTAATCCCTCTTTCATATAGCTCTTCAAATACTTGAAATTGTCGATCTATCTCCTCCTCCTTGAGTCTTTTCTCTAAACTAAATATCTTTAGCTCCTTCCACTAATTCTCATACACTATGGACTCAAAACCCATCACCTTACTATTGGCTTTCCCATGGACAGCTGTCTTAACAATGAACAGTATGAATTCACCTTGATATTCAGTGTCTTTACTCTCTCTCTCCTTTTTTCTTAAGTAAAACCTATTCTCAAGAAAGGAGTTGAAAAAACACCCTAACAATGAGATTTAAATGGTTGATAATGCTCAAGAGCATGACAGTCCCTCTTGTGGACATCTCATTTTAATTTGAACTGAAAGAATAAATCCCTCATGATAGCATTCTAGACAAAGGAAAGTTGGTGGGAGAAATGCAGCAGTGTGCTGTTAAATATTTAACAAGTAGCTCTCCAGATGGGGAAGGGAAGTATTCTTGACATACTTTTAAGTTTAATCTGCATTATTTATTAACATTTTCTCCAGACTTACTTAAGTCTAGACAATCAACAAAACAATAAATCAAACACTGTATTATTTGTTCATTTCTAAGGCCCAAATGTTCACCCTGAAAGTTTAAAAATTGGCAGCTGGTTCAGCTGACTCTAGCATACCCCTGGAGGATGTAGCATTTGGAACAAGGGATGGGAGGCTTCCTTGAGCTCCTAAAGTCACACTTCATCTTTGCCTCCTCCTACACCTTGTCATAAAACCAAAATTATAGTCATCAGGTCAAATCTAGTTTAGCCAAGAGAAGAAAGCTGCCTGTGGCCATGCAGCCTTCATTTTCTGCCCTCCCCCAGAGAACATTTCCCAGTGAGTACTAGCAATTAAGCCTCACCATTTGGTTCCAGCCACTTAAATGCTCTCTGTCAACATGCTAAATGTACAATTAGAAGAGGTGAAAACCAATTAAGATGTATTTTGGAAAGGTGCCGGAGCCCATTTACAAATAATAAAAACACCTTGATGCTCTCTTTCTGGGAGACTAAATATTTGCTCTGGTTTTTAGGCATCTGCTCTTTTGTTTTGTTTTATTTATACTTTTCATAACAGGAACAGGCACTTATTATCAATTCATATCAAGGTGGTTAGCTAGTTCTGCTGTGAAAGGTTCCTTTGGGACAGTTGGACAGAAAGATGGATCGGTTCAGTCTAGACAGCTGCTTGGGGTGCTCGGACCTTGGGCTCCAAATTTCATAGCTATGCCAACATGTTGCCTGTAGATAGCAGTTTTTGTCTTCTTAGATAGCCCATCTTGAGATTTTGCCCTATCGGCACTCTCCAAATCTAGGAAGTGAAGCCAGAAAGGATCTACTCTATTGTTGCTTAATTAAATGATGTCTCTGTAGCCATGTGTAAGTTTTGCTGTTGGCCCCAGAATGCAGAACATTGATGGGGAACTGAAATGTGATAGCTAAAAACTCAGATATGGTGCATGTCTGAGTTGATATTTCTGAGATCACTCCCTCTCTTTTAGAATATGTCTATATCAGAAATTGGGGATATCTAAGAAGTAATTATACTGTAATAATCTACTATAATGTTAACGGGTAGGTGGAATTCTGGTAAGAGAGATATCAGGTACTTTTGGATGTTGGCCCTTCCCCATTTGGGCTCTCCCTTCTGTGGGTGGGCAAGGTCTATTAAGAAAGAAGATTTTAGGGGACAGCTAGATAGAGTGGCACAGTGGATAGAGCACTGGCCCTCCAGTCAGGAGGATCTGAGTTCAAATAGGGCCTCAGACACTTGACACTTACTAGCTGTGTGACCCTAGGCAAGTCACTTAACTCCAATTGTCTTGCAAAAAAAATTTTTTTGTAATGAGAGTAATAGATATCTTTTGGTTTAACAGTTATTAGAGCTCCCATGTACCTTGTACTTGATTGCAATTTGTATTTTACAAAGTGTTTTTCATATATTTTATCCTAACAATAAAACTGTCCCATTTTCCAATACTTTGTCCCATTCTCCACTCATTCAGATCACACAACAATCTCATCACAGCCTGACCAAACACTCTTGATAACCATTGTTATCATACAATATCCTTACCTCAGGCAGAATGTCTCATATTTTCCCAATTAAAACCTGATCACTCTCAGTTGGAACGTAGTCTTTGTTTACATGACTTTGATAGCTGTGGACAATAGGAAAAGACCTCTTCTTCCAGGGCCACCAGGATTCTATGAATGGCAGAGTATATCCTCTTGCTCCAAGGTCTACATAGATAAAGAACAGCAGATCAAATGGTGTGAGAATTTGGCATCCCTTCTGATTCTTCTGTGTTTGTACCCAGTGCTATAACTAGATTGAGATTACCTGAGAATTATCACATGGAAGTGAAATTTAAAGGGTATAAGTAGCATTTCTACTTGAGAACTATAGAAACAACTGAGCTCAGCATGTATGAAGCAAAAATAAATAAATTAAGAATGAATTAAGGGTAGTTAAAATAGGAAGATAGGAAGTTACCAAGTGGCATATACCTTCCTTCCCTCAGTAGCCATACTCTATATCCCTCTCTTCCTTCCTCTCCCCCCTCTGCAATAACTATGTCACTGTTTATGAGAATAGTAATACAGAACTCTCCCCTCACCAAGCTGATATGAACCTAATTTTTGTGCTACTCGCACCCACTGTAGTTGGGAATTCCAATGGGATAACACAAATCCCGGGTTGTGTACATAGGACCTCCATGTTGTTGGAGGATGCTGCCTGAAGACCTACTTGTTAAACCTGACCATCTGTTAGGGAGGGTTTTATTTTAGATCTGAGCATTTTGGGTTCCCATTTACATTTGCTGAGGTTAATAGACCTGACAACCTCCTCCTGTTCCCAGCAGGAAGTGCACACTGACTGCATGGGAAAGGACACCATATCAGTTCTCTGTGTTTGCTCTGAAACAAGAGTTGAGCCTGTTTTATATTCTTGCTTACTTCCCTAGGTTCTTCAAGCCCCATTATGCTTGGCCATTCATAGCCTTAATGGTGGTCCTTGGGTTTCCCAAGGAAATGGTGAGGTCCTGCAGCAGCCTCAAAATATTTGATAATCCCTTTAATTTGTAATGGAAAGAACTGTTCTGGCTCTCTCATCTATCTTTCTTCTGTCTAAATAAATCTGTGTGTGTGTGTGTGTGTGTGTGTGTGTGTGTGTGTGTGTGTCTAAAACCTTTAACTTCTCTACCTGTGATTGAACTTTTTCCCTGAGAGACCTTCAGCCAGGAAGAGTTACTTTTCAATAATGAGGCACTTGGCAGGCAGACAAGGCCAAGATACTTTTCGAAAGCAGTTAGGGCACAAGTGTGTCCAAACAGAAGTGAGAAAAAAATATATAGAGGCCAACTCCAATCTCTTAATTGCTAGAAGTTCATGAATTAAGGGATGTGAAACCCCTAGTTCACAGGGTAAAAAAATGACTTCAGGGCAAGAGCCCCTTTGAACCATTGACTATGTGCTCACCCTCATACACCCTGGGGATTGAGGCACTAGACAGAGAATACCATTTCCCACTTTTAAAAAATAATTACTGCTTTATATATTCAGGAAGGTAGCAAGGCAGAGAGCAGAGGAGAGTGTGGCATGGGGAGGGCTGGGGATTGTCCTTTGGTCCAATGTTTGTGCTAGAACCTGATATGAAAAGTTGAAGTACATACTTTCTGACAAGGCAGACCAATTAAACCAGCTTACCGCAGGCACCTTGGCTGGGAAACTCTCCTGCCTGAGCCTGACCAGGGCCTGGAGTAACATGCTGACTGCCCATTGGAAGGAATTATGGGATTTAAATGAGCTGCTGCAGGAGGGGATGAACATGAATGCCTTCATAGCATGGTACAAGGAGAGAATGGTGTTCATACAGTAACAGCAGGGGTGGGGAAGGGGCATTGATCTTGGGGGACTCCAGTTTTTAATAATTTGGAATCTAATGAACTCAGTTGGGAAATTTACTAGGGGAAAAACCATTCTGAAGAGTCATACAGAAGTAAGTGCTCAAAAAAGTTCCATTAATGCTTTATTAGTAGAATATAAATTCTGTGGTCAGGGACTGTTGAATTTGGACACAGAGTAGATCCTTAAAAATAATAACTTAGATTTATCTAGCTCTTTAAATACATCATTTCCAATCATGCTCTCCAGAACTCTGTAAAATTAGAATTATTATATTTTTAACTAGATCTGTGATTTCAGTCAGTTGGAGGGCACAGTGGCTAGAGTCCTGGACTTGGAAGGCAATAAAACCTGAATTTGAATCCTGCCTTTGACCCTTACCAGCTGGCACGGAATAGGCACTTAATGAATGTTTAGTGATTATTGATTTTGTGACTCTAGGCAAGTCACATAGCCTTTCCCAGCCTCAGTTTTGTATCTGTACAATGAGGATAATATTAGCACCTACTTGTGAGGAAGGAATAAGATAATAAATGTAAAGGACTTGACTGCACAAATCCTAGCTATGGAAGAGGTGACCCACTAAGATGGTTAGGGTTTCTCTGGAGACCCTAAAATACCAACACTCAAGTCTTCTCTCAGCCAAAAAAAATAAAGTTTATTAAAAGTTTGCTTGCATTATTGGAGTAAGTCTCACTAGGTCATTCTATGGCGCTGTCACAAACGTCAAGACAGGATGGGGTCTTATATAGAGAAGGTTGTGGGAGGAATCTAGGGGTGGTCTAGGGGAGGAGTTTGGGGAGGGTCTTCAGGAGGAGTTAATGAGGTCAATTAAGGGTGGGAGGCCACCTGGAGGCTACAGACACTGGTGGGCTAGGCCAGTTCAAGGGTGGGAAGTAGATGAACAGTGGAGGGCTGGGCTAATAACTAGCCTAGAGTTAGTAGATAGTAATGTGTGGGATACTGAGACCCTCACCAAAACTGACTACTCAGAGACCTTTTAAAGTGAATGTAGAAAGTTTTATTAGAATCTCAAGAGAAGGAGGTGGTCCAGGCACTGGAAAATATCCAGGGAGAGGAGGCCGACTTACAGGAGCAGAAACTGGATTAAATAAGCAAGGGTTACCGCCCCCCCCCCAAACATTAACCTAATTATTACTAATGAGACTTTAATTTTGTTAGATAATATGCATAATACATGAGGTGTACTAAGAAAGCACAGTAACAACCTCAATATTGAACCCCCTTCAGTCCAACCTAGATGTGTCCTTATCTGGGCCTGAGTGTCCCAAGGCCGATGTCTGCTTTCTGATTGATCAAATCCACCTGTTGCTGCCAACATGATTTCATTTTTAATGTTATCTAGGAGTTCTCTGGGGACTGGGAACTCAAACTTCTTCCCAAGGCTACTGTCTGATACTTTTCATCAGTAGTCATGTTTCAACAATTCTTGCAGTTCTACAGAAATTTAACCCTTTGCTACCTCTCACACTACCATTCCTTTCCCCAAACTAAAAACACCTCTAATTTGGTCTCAATAGTTAATCCAATCAATTGTATTAATACTCGATAGCTTTTATATTACCTTGAAATACACAATGACCTACACATATATATGGGGAAACAATACTGAACTTAGTTACAAAATATAAGGAAGTAATAAGAATGTCTATAGGATGTTCAGAATGGGGAAACTTCACTGCAAGTTATCCCTCACAGTAACTAAGCTAGAGGTCTGGGCCTAGACACAATGTAAGGCTTATTGCCTCATGCAAATGCCTCATCAAATGGGATGATTTAATCAAGACTCCAAGGGAGGTTCCCAGAACCTGTACCTCAAGGACCCAAGTAGAGCTCAAGGGGCTCCCAGAGCCCATACCTCATCAATATTACTATATTTGGTGTAAGAAATATCCAGTAGGAAAGGAGCCTTTGCCAATGCAGAGAGGCACTTGTATAGGGTCACACAAATGCCTGCTGACAATGCAGAGAGGCACTTGTATAGGGTCACACAAATGCCTGCTGAATGAACAAATATTATCTATATAAGTCCTCCCTTTGTCTTTTAGTATGGTCTGGAGGTGATGCTGTTTTTTTCAAAAGCTGCCGGAGTGAAAGACCTGGGCAGGCCTATCAAATAGCAAAAACTTTCTACGTGGATTGGGGATTGACTAGCCTGAAAGTACATTATTTGTGAGGGCCAGCCCTGCTAAGTTCACCACCAAAGTGGCCATAGGAACATGGTTTTTTTGGTCAAAGGATCTCCTGGAGAGCAGAGGAATGACAACCTTGCTTTGCCATCTGGACTCTAGACCTCCTCCCCTTCCTCAAGTATCTGATGCTAATCTCTTGCTCTGAGGAGGTGTGGGTTCTGGGACCCCCCTCAAGCTCTCCTTGAGTCCTTGAGGTACAGGCTCTGAGAACCTCCCTTGGACTCTGATTAAATTGTCTCATTTGATGAGGCATTTGCATGAGGCCATAAGCCTTATTAGATTTCCCACCCTTGAGTCAATGAAAATATCAATCTACTCTTGAACTGGCCTAGCTCAACATTGTCTGTAGCCTCCAGGTGGCCTCCCACCCTTAATCACTCTTTGACCTCATTAACTCCTCCTGAAGACCCTCCCCAAACTCCTCCCCTAGACCAGCCCTAGATTCCTCCCACAGCTTTCTGTATACAAGACCCCATCTTGTCTTCATGTGTGTGAGAGCGCCATAGAATGACCTAGCACAGACTTATTCTGTGTCTAATCCAAGCAAACTTTTAATAAGTTAATAAACTTTACTTTTCTTTGGCTGAAAGAAGACTTGAGTGGAATTCATTTGGCAGGACCCAGAGTGTTGGTATTTTGGGGTTTCCATAGCAACCCTAACCCTCTCTATGGGTAACTTCTTCATTTTTATGGTTCCCTGATACTGGAAACACTGCTAATCTCAAGTTCTTCTCCAGCCAGGACTGGAAGGTATGTAAGCCTCTCTCTTTCCCTAGTACCTTGGAAGTGCAGTTGTTGTTTTTTTTGGGGGGGGGAGGGGCTGACCTCTCAGGTCCCATTAGGTCAGACAGCTAGGAGGCTGTTTTGTGCTCAGCCTGACTAGGTTTTTGGTCCAATTTGGTTATTTTGCAAACATGGAAATGTACTCAGTTTCTTAAGAATGGAATATAAGGACAGACACTCATCTGGAAGTGTAAGCCATATTCTTTCAATTCTCTCAGCACTAGGGAGCTAGGAAAACTTCAGGTACTTCTTGTGGGATTTTTTAGTTTTTTCGAGGCTTACTCTCAGACCTTCCTTTATGGAGGAAGGGATTTCAGGCCATATTTCTGTAGCTCCCCAAAGATTACCTTTGGGTTGTCTTTTACAACATTGGAAAAAATTGTGTTTCTCTGGAGATCTTAAAAAGGAAAAGTTGGTGTTTTTTTTGCAACACTATTTGGCCTGCGTATTTCCTAGAAGACCATGAATCGTGGCCTGTTTTTGGGACTTTAAAAGAGAATACTCGCTTACAGTTAGAATCATACTGTTGCAGAAAAGGAAGATGGATAGAGATTGCCTACTTAATGGCTTTTGTTGAACTTTCTCAGAACAAGGTTCTCAGGAAAGACTGAGATGCTTGAAGCTAGAGCCCCTTCACAGATGGGCAATGGGGACCAATTAAATGACCCCTTTCTTATGGCTTCAGCCCCAGCCCTTCCCCCCTAAGCCAACTCCTGCTCAGGTCACTGAGGCAGCTCCCCCAGCCCCTTCTGCTGTACCCCAACCCTTTTCCCCTTGGTTCCCCTTCCCTTTTCCACTAGCCCAATACCCCTCATTTCCTGTCTCCTACACCATCCATATATCCTACCCTGCATCTCTCAGCATGGCCCCTTCCCCCTCAGCTACCCCTGCTCAGGTCCCAGCCACTGGTCAGGCTGAAGTGCCTCCCTCTGTGGCCCTCCCCCCTGAGGCAACACCCACTCAGGCCTCAGACCCTACCCTCCAGGCAGTTGTAGAATTATCTCCTCTTCTGACCCCTTCTACTCCTCAGGTGCCAGCTGACTTTCCCCCTTGCCAGCCAGATCCCCAAGTCTTGCAGTCTGATCCAGTTCAGCCAGCACCCCCCAGTCACTCTCTCACAGAAAGTGGGACTTTCAATCTCCCTTCCCAAGCCTCTGTCCCCACAGAGCCTTCAGGGCTTTTTCCCTTAAGGGAAGCACCTCTCTCATTGGGTGGGACAACTAGAGTGCATGTCCCATTCTCCATTTCAGATCTCAATGAAATTAAAGGAAAGTTGGGTAAATTCTCTGAAAACCCAACAAAGTTTACTGAAGGCTTTTGGGTCTTATCCCTGCAATTTGAACTTTCTTGGGGTGATTTGCATATCTTCTTCTCTACCCGTTGTTCCGCTGAGGAGAAGAGAAGAATCTGGGAACAAGCTAAAAAAATTTGGGGATCATTTGGCTAGCAATGATCCCAGAAAATACCCCCAGGAACAGTTGCTGTTCCCACTAGAGACCCAGGATGGTATTATCATATCTGGGAGGACAGAGAAAAGAGAGGTACTTTGCCTGTTAGAAGGCTTAAGAACTGAATTTCAAAAGCAACTAAATTATTGGAAAATTAGAGAAATTTCTCAGACAAATCAAGAAAAGCCCACCCTTTTCCTAGATAGATTTGAAGAAACTATTAAAAAGTATACAAATTTAGATCCTGACTCTATAGAAGGGGCAACAATCCTTAACATGTATTTTATTAGTCAGTCTGCCCCAGATATTAGGAGGAAACTTCAGAAATTGGCATTGGGATCCCAAACACCTCAGGCCCAATTACTGGAGAGGGTCTTTGGAGTCTTTAATAACAGAGACCTGTTTGCAGCAGAGGAGAAAGAACATAGGGAAGGAACCAGAGACAGAGAACATGCTCAATTCTTGGCTGCTGCCATGGCGAGGAAAAGCCCCTCCAGGGGACCCCCTTGGAGGAAGTCCAGTCACTTGGCCAGTGGGAAAACCTGCTATCAACGCCACAAGGAGGGTCACTGGTCCAAGGAGCTCCCCTCCAAGGCACCCCCTTGGAGGAAGCCCAGAGACTTGGGCAGTGGGAAAACCTGCTTATGATGCCACAAGGAGGGTCACTGGTCCAAGGAGTTCCCCTCCAGGGCATCCCCTGAAGTGGGAGCCCCAGGAACCAATGCCTCTAGAACAGTGCCCATCTGATGGGGGGGGGGAAGAGGGGGACAGTGGAGGAAGGATTGTCTCCGAGGTTGGAAAAGTGGTAGAGTCACCTCCTAGTACCCTGTCCTCCAGTCTTCTCAAGTCTTGGAGTAAAGGGGAAGCATGGGGCTTGGCAATGCTCCCACATCCTCCATCTCTCACTGAACTCTGGGTAAGCATCGAGGCTGAAGGTAAGGTTACCCACTTTATCATGGCTAAGTTCTCTGTTCTAACCAATTGGTTCTAGCCTCCCCTTGACCAATCACGACCTGAGCATGGAAGGGGAAACTTAAGGGATGTTTCCAGACATACCTAGTCCCTGCTTACTTGAGTATCTGTTGTTCGAACCCTCCTTCCTTATGCTCTCCTCTTATCTTGTCCCCTTGTTGGGAAGGCACCTGTTAGTGAAATTGGGAAGCCTATTTTCTTTAGTTAAGCCTCCCCGATCTCCCCATGTTCTCTCAGAAGTCTGGGAGATAGGTGAGTCAATAGTTGGGATCAGGAAATTCTTCAGTGAGCTACTTCTGCCACTACAGCATTTGTTTGACTCCTAGATCCTAAAGTGTTCCCCCAGAGCAGTCTATGTACAATTAAACCCAAGGCCTGGGACTGACTGAAATTGTTAATTGCTACTCAAGGCCCAGACCACCAGGTGAAAGCTTTTTTTTTTAATGCTTTATTTTATTAACATCTGATTTACATCATTCGTTTCCACCAGATTTTGAGTTACAAATTTTCTCCCCATTTTCCCCCTATCTACCCCGCCAAAATAGCAGTCCCACAGGATATCCCCTCCTCCAATCTGTTCTCTCCCATATTTTCTCCCAGACCCCTTTCGATTTTTCCAGTGGATCTCTATGCCTCAGTGCCTGTATATCTTATTTCTTAATTACATGTAAGATGGTATTAATAACAGTATACACACACACACATATATTTGAATATTTGATTTTAAAACTTTCAAATCAAGATTCATTCCCTTTCTTCCTTGACACCAACCCTTACTGGGAAGATAAGCAGTTCAGTATAGGTTGTACATGTGTGGCTAATGCAAAAGAATAACATAGTAGATATATTGTAAAAGACTGACTATATTTCCCTCCCTCCTACCCCACCTCCCAGTTGTTCTATTCTCTACTTTGACCCGTCTCTTTTCAAAAGTGGGTGTTTCCAACTTCCCACCCCCCAGCCTGCCCTCCCTTCCATCATCCCCCCTCTCATCCCCTTCCCTCCCTACTCTTCTGGAGGTTGAGATACCCTACTTAGTGTGTATTTCACCTCCTCAAGCCAAATTCAATGGGAATAAGGTTGACCCATTCCCTTTTGCCTTCCTATTCTCCCCCTCCATTGTAACCATTTTCCCTTGCCTCTTCTGTATGAGATAGTTTACCCCAATCTTTCTCTTCCCATCTCCTCTCATTGTATTCCTGTCACCTCTTAATTTCACCTTTTATGTATAATCCCTTCCTGTTAAATTGGTCCTGTGCCCTCTATCTTTGAATACCTGTAAACATATATACACACATTCACATATGCATTCATATACCCATATACCCTCATATTTAGACATTTATATATATATATTTCTAATCCCTTCAACTACTGAGAAAAGTTTCATAAGTTACAATTATTGTTTTTCCATGTAGGAATGTTAATAGTTCAACTTTGATAAGTTCCTTATGATTTCTTTTCCCTGTTTACCTTCTCATGCATCTCTTGCTTCTTGTATCTGAATGTCAAATTTTCTATTCAACTCTGGTTTTTTCAGCAAGAATGCTAGAAAGTCCTCTACTCCACTGAATGATCTTATTTTCCCCTGAAACATGATACTCAGTTTTGCTGAGTAGGTGATTCTTGGTTTTAATCTCAGCTCCTTTGCCCTCCAGAATATCACATTTCAAGCCCTTCGATCCCTCAGTGTAGAAGCTGCCAGATCCTGGGTTATCCTGATTGTGTTTCCACAATATTCAAATTGTTTCTTCCTGGCTGCTTGTAATATTCTCTCCTTGATCTGGGAGTTCCAAAACCTGGCTACAATATTCCTAGGAGTTTTCTTTTTGGGATCTTTTTCAGGAGGTGATCAGTGGATTCTTTCAACCTCAATTTTGCCCTCTGGTACTAAAACATCAGGGCAGTTTTCTTTGAGAATTTCCTGGAGGATGATTTCTTGGTTCTTACTTTGGTCGTGGCTTTCAGATAGTCCAATAATTTTTAAATTATCTCTCCTGGATCTATTTTCCAGGTCAGTGGTTTTTCCCATGAGATATTTCACATTGCCTTCTATTCTTTCATTTGTTTGGATCTGTTTAATAGCATCTTGATTTCTCATAACTTCATTAGCTTCCATTTGCTCCAATCTAATTCTGAAGGAATGATTCTCCTCAATGAGCTTTTGAGATTCTTTTTCCATCTGGCAAATTTGGCTTTTTAAGACATTCTTTTCCTCATTACCTTTTTGAGCCTCCGTTGCCATTTGAGTCAGTCTGTTTTTTAAGGTATTATTTTCCTCAGTCAGGCTGTTGACTCTCATTTCACAATTTTCTTGCATTGTTCTCATTACTCTTCCCAATTTTTCCTCCACTTCTATCTGCTTCTTAAGGTCCTGTATGGCCAGTAACCTGCTTGTATTTTCCTTTGAAGCTTTTGGTGCCGGAGTTCTGACTTCACTGTCTTCCTTCTGTTCCATGCTTTGCTCCTTTTTGTCCCCCAAATAGGATTGTGATGTTGGAATCTTCTGTCTGCTTTGTTTCCTTTGCCTGCTCATTTTGCCACTCAATTACTTGACTTTTGGGCTTTTTGCCACAGTAGGACTCTGCCACCAGACAGGACAGCTTTGGTCCCAAATGTTGGGGTTTTCTCATCTGCAGGAGGTATTAGATGAGTGTCCTCTCCGAGGTCTCCACATGCTCTGGCAAGCTGGACACACACCCCAGGACCTCCAGATCCAAGCAGGTTAAAGCAAGAGCTATTACCCCTCAGACTTGTGCTTGGTCCCCCTACACTCTACAGGCCAGGAGCTTAAGCCGCCACGTGGTGCTGGCTGGCTGGCTGGCTGGCTGGGTGTCTCAGCGACTTTTCACCCTGGGGGTAAAAGCCACGGTCTCCCACTTACTGGGTCCCAAAGTCCAGACTGCACTGACCTCTCACTTTGTCTTTTGGATCTACGTGTTGATAAATCTAGAAACGGCAGCAGCTGCTGCTGATTTGAAGTCCCTCTGGCTGGCAGCTGGTCAGGCCTGCCCTGGGGCTAAAGCCTTGGTGTGGGTCTGGGCTCGGCTCCCAGACCGCTGAGCTGGTGGCTGGCTGATTCCTTCTGGCCTGTCCTCAGTGGGAGGTTAGCTTCTCTGTGTCATTTTGTGGGTTCTGCAGCTCCAAAGTTTGTTTAGAGTCCCCTTTTTACATTGATTGGAGAAGGTGGAAGCCAGAGCAGAGGGGAGGTCATGCTTCTTCTCCGCCATCTTCCAGGTGAAAGCTTTTGAAAATTTGAAAACTAAATTGTCCACCACTCTAGCTTTATCCAATCTAGAAGAAACCTTTTACTCTCTATGATGATGGAAAGAGAGAACAGGCTTTAGGAGTTATTGCCTGTTTTTGAAAACTATTAGATTCTATGGCTGCTATTGCTTTCCATGTGCTAAATGTCCATGGAGCAATTTAGAAAGGAAAGGGGTATCTGACAGCATTTTGGCCTTACCACAGTCATCCTTAATTCCAACCAGGAAAGTTGTCCTTTATACCAGGGAAATTGTCTTTTCGTGTTTGTTCAAGCCATCAACCTCTGGATAACCACTAAGGCTATGTAAATCTCTGACTGAATCCAAGTTCTCCAGCCCACTGCAACTGGCATCATCCATGTTCCAGAGTCTGACCCCTTGAATGTGAAATCTGACTCCCTTGAACAGGACGAAGAAAGGTAGGGACAGCTCTATGCCCCTTGCCAGCAGGAACACTTTCTCAGAAGCTGAGACCTTAGCCCTTTACCCCAAAGAAATTTGGGTCCCATTTGTTTGAGGAGGGAATGATGAGGTATGGGCTCTGGGAGCCCCTTGAGCTCTACTTTGTCCTTGAGGTACAGTCTATGGGAACCCCCCTTGAATTCCGATTAAATTGTCCCATTTGATGAGGCATTTGCATGAGACCATAAGCCTTACTAGGCTCCCCACCCTGGAGCCTATCAAAGTATCAATCCACCCTTGAACTGGCCTAGCCCACCATTGTCTGTACCCTCCAGGTGGCCTCACACCCTTAATTGACCTCATTAACTCCTCATGAAGACCCTCCCCAAACTCCTCCTCTAGACCACCCCTAGATTCCTCCCACAGCCTTCTGTATATAAGACCCCATCTTGTCTTGATGTTTGTGACAGTGCCATAGCATGACTTAGCACAGACTTACTCTGTGTCTAATGCAAGCAAACTTTTAATAAACTTTACTTTTCTTTGGCTGTGAAGACTTGAGTGGAATTCATTTGGCAAGACCCGGAGGGTTGGTATTTTGAGGTCTCCAGAGCAACTCTAACCCTCTTTATGGGTAACCTCTTCAGCTCTACCCAGCTGGTAGTCTTCTTTGCACTTACCTGGCCACACCATGCACTTTGTTTTCCCAGATCCCAGACCCTTGGCTTACCTCTGACCTCACATATCCCAAACTCCATGTCATTTTCACTGCCTTGACTTCTGGGTTCCCAGACCCTTAGTCTGCCTCTCACCCATGGCAAAGGAAGGGCCTTCATGTCCTAGATTGCTTCTATTTTCCTGCCTTTCTTTTTATTTTGGTCTTTTATTTGATCCCATTCTTCCTTCAGATTATATCAAGGGAGGGATGGCTACATCCCAGTGAAAACACAGATTTCTGCATGATCTGGAGAGGTGGAGTAGCTAGAAATCATGGCATTCTAGCCAATAACACAAGATGTGCCTAGGGCAAGCATCATGAATGGGAAACATCTTGGACCTCAGGATATGAAAAGCATCATGGGGGCTGGGTTCAGAAAGCCTGGGGTTTTACCTTCTGGTGGGAGACAGAGACCCTGGGACATCCTGAGGCTGCTTTTATGAAATTGACAGTTGGGTTGAAGATCTAAGTGTGCCATCTGATAGTTTATTTTAACTAGTTAAAATAAACTATCTGCTAATCTCAACTAATTCTGCATGCTGAAGTAGTTCAAGTGATATGAGTACTGTCTAAATTTCATCCCTTTCATCAAATCCCTGCTGAACCTGTCTAGTAATGTATTTGATTATCTGGATTTAATAGATGCAAAAGATATGTTGACTATTTATATTGACAGTGGACCTTCCTGAGATAATTTAGATTTTATCTAACCCAGATCCCTTATTTATAGATCAGGAAACTGAAGCCCACACACAGGAAATGACTAGTCCAAAATCATATAGATAGTAAATGACCAAAGTGAGATTTGAACCCAATAACTTCAATTCCAAATCTAACACTCCTATCTTTGTGACTACCTGAATTTTTCCCTTGGGTTTAATAGATCACAGAAACATAGCATTTGAGAACTGGAGGGACCTTAGTTGCCATCCATAGTTTTGTTGAAAATATACAAGAAAGATACAAAATAAACATGGAATAAGAATGATGCAGTTTGGTGGGCTGGGAACTCCAAAACATAAGGTTACAAGATGGGTCTGCCTGGAAAGAATTCAAGCACTCAAGCTTTCTCTCAGTCAAGGTGGCAAGAAAGGAACTCTAACAGGCTAATTAGGTGATCTAGATGGGATTAAGGAGCGGTTGGTATATTCAAGTAGTCTGGGGAAGGCCAGGAAAGAATGTCAAGTAAGCTAATTAGGTGATTGATCTAGGTGGGCCAGTTGCCTTGGATGGAAACACTAGTGATTTGGGCTGCTGAAATGTATGGGAAAATTCAGTGACTGTGTTGCTTTCAAAGACATAGTCTTTTCCTTTTAGGGGTCTAGGTCCCATCACCCCATCAAGGCCATCAGCAACAGTAGAAATCAAGGAGAGCTTTATCTTGATTGAAATTTACCAGAAGTGATAGATAGAGGCAAATCTCTGAGTTAGATATCATTGACTATGAGGGGAATGAGACCTCATAATGAAAGACAAGTTTAATGACTCTACTCTGGCCAAGTGACCCCCAATTGAAGGTGGACGAATTTTTTATAAGCATAGAACAAAGAACAGAACAGAACCCATCTAATTGTCAAGCATTATAGAGAAGAAAGATCAGTATTGGCTGCATCAGAGGAAGCAGGCATAGCTTCCATATGCCATGAGAACCACCTCTCTCTGTCTCTAAGGAATGCCTTCTTAAATTTCTAGATCCTAGCTACATCCTGAGGCCCCAAGGAGGGCAGACTTACAAGTGACTGGGAAATGAGATAAGACCACCTGAATTATTAAAGATGGGACAAGGTCAGGTTGTCCTAGCTTCACAGGGATACTCCACAGATGTTGCAAGAAATGCTGAGGCAATGTTTTATGAAAAATGTTGAGAATAGAATTCGTATTTAACTAGCAGCTATTCTATCCTTGGTTCTTCAGAGAGAGAGAGGTTGAACTGTAGCCCACATAAGCTTTTCCACTGAAACCTCAGAGAAGAGGCTTGTTATAATATAAAATCAAATATAAATACAGGATCAAAAATTAACTACCTAGTCTCCAAATTAAAGATGGTAGGTACATAACCTCGAATGGAATAAAAGTGAAAACTTCTCAGGTAACATTCCAGAAATTTTGAATAGAATTGTAATAAAGTACCAAAGACCCAGTAACCTGGTCTGAGAGCCTGGGACCCTTGCCTTACTTCCTTGGTCATAAGTTGGAAGTTTTTGCTAAGCTTAGCTAAGCATAGGAGGGGGAAAGTACAGACCCTGAAAACTTAATCACAGGCCCAAATATTCCAGACTTGTTTCAACTGACCACCATCTGACCTGTAGAAATATAAAATTGGAATTCCTGTTGTGGAACTCCAGGCAGGTCACCATGTCCTAAATTCCCTATGATTCATAAAATATTGTCTACTTTCATATCTATGTTGATATTGTTACAACATTTATCTTCTTTCATATCTAAATTGATACTGATGACATATTTTGTCTGTTTCCATGTCTACTAGACATGTACTTTCTGCTTTTTGATATTACTGAAATTTCATCTGCAAATACCAGCAGGTTTTTGTGCTTAAGATTGTATGCCTCAGTTCCTAATTAACAGGAACAGACTGGACAAGGCAGGGGTGGGGGGATGGGGGGAAGGAGTGGTCTTTTGGGTATATAATGAAGTTTTGTATTTTGCCTCTCCTACTAGACTGCCTCTAGTAGTGAGACCACCCTTCTTGCAAGAAGAAATAATTAAATAAATTCTTCCTGTCTCTACTTGGAGATACCTCTGCTTATTTTATTTTCGGTAAGGGTCCTTCTTGTCCCATACAACCTTGAACTTGACGGAGGCTAGGAATTCTAAGAAGAGGATCGTAGCTTTTTTTTGTTACTTATTTATCACCAATGCAATACCCATAGTGGCTGCTATGAATATGCAGGTATATTTCCAGGTTTGAATTTCAAGATATAGCAGACTCTCTTCTTCAAAGGTAAAACCAAGATATTTATTCATGCACCAGAAAGCCAAATCCACCATGGTAATAAAGAAGTTGGTACACATTACTCATTCAGGAAGCACCACCAACTCCAAGCCTTCCCTCCATTAGGCCTCCCAACAAATAAGCTCCCTTAGGCAAAATACCCCTCTCTCACCCATGCTAGCTGCTCTGCCTCTCTTTGCCTCCTCTATCAGCTCCACTCTCCCAACTTCCTGTTCCACCCATTCTTGTTCCACCTGTATATGGCAAGCCCCTCCCACCACATGTAACTCAGGCTCAAAGCATGTCAAGATCTTCCCATTCCATTAACAATATGTAGCAGCAAGCACCCCAAGCACGTCCTCAGGGTTTGCCGCCCATACAGGTTCTTGGATCTGCTTT
>NW_027185797.1:18664821-18677073 GCF_028583685.1 Petaurus breviceps papuanus | reverse complement strand
GGGGGGGGGGGGGGGGGGGGGCTCTGGACAAAGGCTTTTCAGAATACAGATCAAATCACAGAACACTTCTCAAAGTGAGCCCCCAAAACAAAGCCTCACATCAGGGCTTATATAGCCTTCTCCTGGCTCAGAGAATGTAACAACCTTATTGACCCACTGGCCAATCAAAAAGTATTTACTGAAAAACAAGCCTCCCACCCCCATGTTTCAGGTGCACTTTAGCCTAGGGGCAGGGAAGATCTTCCAAATTTGCATTCCCATTACACAATACAACTTAATACTTATGTGACCTTGGGATTGTCTTCATTCACTCTTTGCTTTAGCAAACTGACCTTGCCTTTGTAAGGTGATCTCCCATCCCTGGAATGCTTTCCTTCCACTTCTCTTTCTCTTAGAATGCCTTTAAGTCTCAGCTCAAGTGGTACAAGGACTTTCTAAATCCTCCCAAGTTGCCAGTATTTCCCTCCCCATGACTTTGTATTTATTGTGAATATATACACATATATAGTGAATATATACACGTATACTATTCATATTTGAATTTATACACATACATTCATACACACCCACACACCCTCACCCCCCCCACATATGTACTCTTGCACATGCAACCTTTCCATTGAAAGTCAGGTCCCTAAAGTTAAGGCTTGTTTTCCTTTGGTCTTTATCCCTATCCAGTTCCTAGACACAGTGCCTGCCATATAGCAGACACTTAATCAACACTTGTTGATTGGCTGGACTTCATTTTTATTTTTTTTTGTCTGCAAAGTGAATCAGTTGGATTTAATTACTTCTAAAGTCCCTCCTAGTTCCTCATCTGTGATTCTCGACTGGTTGTCAGGTCAAGGAAGATGAGTTAGTTGATGATACAGTGACTTGGTTTCATTTCATTTAATTTGACCTAGTTTAGCACATCAATAACAACAAGGTTGAGGATCTCTTTAACCTTAGAGCTATCTTTCCAGCCTCAATGGGCATGAATCCTCTTCCCTCATTCTGCAATCAAGTCAAATTGATCTTCTCTGTGTTCCTCAACAATAAACTGCATTGCCCAATCTGTGCCATTGTATCGGCTGTCCTTCATACCTTGAATTAACTTTTTTCTTATCTATACTGCAAGAATCCTCTTCTTTAAGATGCCACACAAGCACCATCTTCTGCATAAAGTTTCTCTTATTTCCCCTGTTAGTGCCCTTCCCTGCTAAATTCTTCTGTATTTAACTACTTTGTACATATTTGTATTTATTAATTTTATATTTGTGAGATATATATATGCATATAATATTTACTTGTCTCTTCACTAGAATATGAGCTACTTGAGAGTAGGGATAGTTTCATTCTTCATATTTGTATCCTCAATGCTAAGCATAGTTCATGGCACATAATTGACACTTGGTAAATCTGTTGATTGGTTCATTAGTGGCAAAAATTACCCAATCCCACCAAACACCACAGTTGAAAATTCGATTCTTCTTAAAAAGTGTCTGTGTTGAGCATGTATTTGCAAATGACTACCATGACCCCACTTACAAAGAGTGTTTGAGACTATACATAATCACCTCTGGGATACTGGGAACTCCTCCTCTGAGCTTCAAGCTGTAAATGTGAGAACACATTCAATAATGTGGGACTGAGACTGTGCTCACAGACAGTGTTGAGATAGAACTTGCTGGCTGAGGGGGTAGGTTGCATTTTCAGCCTGAGTTGTGTTGGCTGAATTGCTTTGGGGAAGCTTTCACAATGCCCTCCTACTGCTATTCACCCTGCCACAAGTTGGAAAATGCCAAATTCGCACTTGATTCAAATAAATTGCTAAATTATAGCTATATCGATGGGGCTTGGGTAGGTCTCCAAAAGGAGAAAAAAAAACCCAAAAAGTAACAGGCCAGACAGACCATATTAGACTTCCATGCCAAAGTATAGAGGAGGAGTGATGAGGCAGTTATGCAGATTAATCTTGCCTCTAGCAAATCCATTTTCCTCCATCTCCCATAGTACCTTGATAAGACAGATGTTTTGACTGATTGACTGAAGTAATATAATTGCTTCAACTCTGTCCTTTATTTCAGATATGGAAAAAATGGACTCAGGATGGATTGATCATGGCCTTGGTTGATTAACTTGGGTTAACTGATCCTGAAAAATTAAAAAATTCGCTTGAGGTTCCATAGACAGGACATAGCAATTTCTTCTACTCTACATAACTCCGGAGTCCATGCAGTCCATTGTTGGTTACTATCAGGTCCATAATACTTAAAGAAGTATTTGTCTATATCATTCCACAGCTCATGAGCCCCCACTCTCCCTGACTATACCCACTCCCCCACTTCCTCACCCCCACACCAGCCAGAATAAATCATGTACTATCAAAGTTACAGCAAAGGACATGTACCTACAACAGAACTCAAGATAAATAATGAGGAATTGAATCAAGCAGTGACAAAGTAAATCAATGTTATTGAATCATTCATGGCAATAAGACCAAGTAGTTGCCTCCCCTATATCTTTAAGGGAGATGGCAAATCAATCCTCATTTCATCCCTTGTGCATCTCCAGCTCAGCAGGAGAAGACCCAATTAGTTTAAACTCACAGCAGGATATGGAGATGACTGCTGCCAACTGCTCTGTTGGATCTCTTTCTTTGCAATCTCCCTGTAGTGACCTCCTAGGGACTGATTCTCCAGGATATCACAGTTAGGCTCATCCTGCAGACATTTCTACCCTGCTTTGCCCTAGATCCACCTTCCCCTGCAGCTTACCTTTGCTCACTTGCTGGCTATACCATCTCTGGCCTCCATTCCACCAGACTAGAATGGGTAAACTAATACCAGCTTCTAGGAGATGTTCAAAGAATCCTGAGTACTCAACTGAAATATCAAATCTGTGGCATGGGGAGGCAGGACAAATCCATGGCATTGATTCCCTGGAGATGAATTCTTCTCCCAACAAGATAATGTATCTCACTTTCTAAACAAAAGAATCTCCCTTTATTGCTTTTTACAGTCTTCCCCCTGGGTAAAATTGGCACCTAACTTGCATAACATTTGAGGGACCTTGGATCATTCATATGCATCTCCTTCTGTGTTATGAACCATCCATTGAGGAGGCTTTTTAGCAATCTCTGTAGGACATGGGTAGTCTTTTGTGGTCACTTTCTCTGGATGAACAACCCTGTGGCCTTCCTCCAGACATTTTGTGGGTATTAATTCCATGCTTTATCAAAATGTAAATCATTCCTCAATAAGATTAACAGCAGCTTTTAGAAAGAAGCACCACAGTGACATTCAAGGTATAGAACTGAATCCATGAAATCATTATCGTATCTGCAATAGCATAGATGAAAGGCAGCCAGGTGAAGTTGAAGGAGGGCCAGTACTAGAGTAAAGACTTAGTTACAGTTCCTGACTTCCTTCAAGACTCAGCTCACATCCCATTTTGAGTAGCAGGTCTGTCCTTGGGAACTGTGGCTTCCTCCACTCTACCCCAAGCTGGTGGCTTCCCTCTGAAATCACCTCTACCCTGTTTATAACTTGTTTATAGATCACTGTTTACTGTCTTCTGTGTGAGAATGTCAGCTTATGGAGGTAGGGGAGTGTTTGTGCCTTTACTTGTACACTTAGTACACAATAAGCTTCATTCACAGTAAGCTCTTAATAAGTGCTTGTTGTCTGCATGACTGATGGAAAATTTGTCCTCTGACGAATGCTGGTGGTATGATATTGAGACAAATAACTCACCCTCTCAGTGTCCCAGGAAACTCTGCAAGACATTGAATTGCAGACAAGGTATGGAACAGTGCCACTAAAGGTTTCCATGTCAAGAAATTCAGCATTTTCTATGAAATCTTGGGTCTGAACCAAAGAGAGATGTCTGGATTCATATATACATACAAATAAATAAATATACACACATATGTATCTTTCTATTTCTATCCATCCATCTATCCATCTATCTATCCATCCATCCATCCATCCATCCATCCATCCATCCATCCAGTCAAACATCAAGTCATCTATCTCAAAAGTTTTAAAAAAGCTTCCCTCTCAAAAACCATGTGAAGTACCACAGCTTAGAAGGCACCTTAGAAGTTATTTTTTTCCCAATGCCCTCATTCTACATATGATGGAGATGAGGACTTGGAGGTCAAGTAATTTTCTCAAGGTAACACAACTAGACAGGATTCAGATCCTGGACCTTCCCCACAGTCCTGTGAGGTAAATGACATGTATAGTCCTTAGCTCCATTTTATGGATGAATGAACCGAGGCTTGGAAAAATTAAATGGTGACATCACCAAGAAGTTTGAAAGTTTGGATTGAACTCAGGTACCTAATGATGCCAGGTCCAATATGCTATCTACCTCACTATTCATTCACTTATTGTTTTCCATGAAATAAATATACTTTAGAAAGAGCTGACAAAAGAAATACCATTGTATTTCTGTATCACACTGACAGTCTTCTTTCAACATATTTCAAAATGCAAGGGGGCACCTATATTCCCTATATTCTCAAGGATTAACAGCCCTTAAATTGCCATTCTCATTCCCATGTATACACTCCATGTATATGGAATGCATATATACATCCTGGATTCCCAATCTGACATATGAAAAGCTTGTCAAAGAGCATGGGGGAATATTTAGCAATTGATTACATGATCCCTTTGAAATTAATTAATAAATTTCTGCTGTACATAAGGGTGCAACTAGGTGGCACATTGGATAGAAAGCCTGGCCTGGAGTCAGGAAAAACCTCATCTTCCTGAGTTCAAATCCAGCCTCAGACACTTAGTAGTTTGAGAAACTATCACTTTACCTTATTAACCTCAGTTATTTCATGTGGAAAAGGAGCTGGAGAAGGAAATGGAAAACTACTTCAGTTTCTTCACCAAGAAAACCCAAAATGGGGTGACAAAGAGTCAGATATGAATGAAATGAGTGAGTAGTAATAAAAATATGCAAAAGCATAGTAAATCCTAGAATTTATTTCATTTTATATTAGTGTGCAAAGGAAGGTTTATTGCAATTCAAGGTATAAAGGACTGGAAAAAGTTTTTTTAAATTTATTTTAATTAATTAATTTATTATTACATATTAATAAAATAAATTTTATTTATTTTTTCATTTATTGCTAAAACATGATTAATTCATAGTGAAAATTGATGGACCTTATCAGTTGAGGATAATAGAGTATAAAATATTTGGAAATGATCCCCCTCAGCTTGCAGTGTGGAAGGCAAGTCTCCAGTTATGAGCAGGGAGCTTCTTCTTCATCATGAAGGAGGTGATGCTCATCTTCTTCCAGGGAAGGCTTGAAATTGAAGGCGCACAGCCAGGGTGGTGGGTTGAGAATTCCTCCCTGGAGAAATGCTCAGAGACAGGAATGAGATTTCACTGGACAGAGAATCATGGGACCAGCCTTTGTGCCTGGAATTGGGGGGCCAGGGGAAAAGAAGGGTATGATGGACTCTGTGAAAGGAATTGAGTGGAATTCATAAATGAGGGAATGCCGGAGAACATTGTAAAATGCAAGAGTTCCAGAAGAATATTCCAGGTACACCCCAATCCTGGGCACACGGCCTTTCACTCGACAGTTCAATGATCCAGGATAGGTTTGTAGATAGTAATCCTTTTCCTTCTTGACATGGGAAAGCAGGAACAGAGAGTCACAGGGGTCCCTCCTTTTCCTCAAGTGTGGGGTATAGATCCCCAGCATCCACTGAGGTAACTGAGTCACATCCACCTCCCAGTACTGTCTGCCTGAGCTGAAGACCTGCTCAGTGAGGACAGCATGGAAAGCACAGTCTTCAGGGTGGCTGGTCCCCACCTGCCAGCCTTCTCCAGCCTTCACACTCTTCAGATCCTCAGAAATAATCACACAGGGACTGGCTGCTGTGGGATCCATTGTGAGGTCCACTCTGACTCTCCTGAGCATCTCCATCATGCCTGGGATGGGGTATTCTCTCAGCTCTGGGCTGACACCCTTGGCTCTTTGGGACAGCACTGAGGCACTCCTTCCCAGCAAGTGCTTGACTTCCCATAGCAGATCCACATTGGGTTGGTCGCCTGCTCCCTGAAGTTCTAGCATGAGGTCCTGGAGGGTGTGCACATGCTGGGATAGTCTGTCTTGCTCTGCCCTTTCATCTTGCTTCAGCCTTTCAAAACATCGTAATTCTTCCTCCATCAGGAATTGGTGCAGCTTGTTAAATTCTTCTGTGATCATCCAGTGCCAGTCAACAGCAGGTATCTCCTCCCCAGCATGAAGTTCCTCAGCTTCCTCCAAATGTTTGCCCAAGTGACTCTGAAGGAGTTGTAGCTTTTTCCTGCAGTTGTGAGCAGCCTCTTCTACAAGAGAGAGCTGGTGAGCCCCATGCTCTGGGCTCTGGGCACATCGCACACAGAGTAGTGTCTGGTCATCTTCACAAAAGAGCTTGAATGTCAACTTGTGCCTGGCACACTGGCGCTGTCCTTCAGCACTCTGCAAGTTCTCAGAGCAGAGCTGTTTGACCAGATCAGTCAGCTCTGCTAGGCGCCCATTGACTCCTGGGATTTCTGTGGTCTGGGCCATTTGCCTGCATTCAGGGCAAGAGGAAGGTGTAGCTCCAAGTCTCCAGCTCCAGGACAGACATGTTCTGCAAAAGCTGTGCCCACAACTGATGGTGACTGGCTCAGAGAAGTAGCTCCTACAGATGCTACAGGTGATTTCCCCCTGCAATCCCTGCAGCTTATCCTTAGCAGTGGCCATTCTTCTCTCTCCAGTTGCTTCTCTTCTCCAGTAGATGAGATGAAGAGACTTCAGCTCCACTCAATGCAGTGCTTCTGAGGGTTAGGATGGTCTCCTTTTATAGGAGGCAGCCCCACCCTTTCAGGGCCTCCCAGAAAAGGTGTGAACTCCTCTAGCCTGGAAACCTGCAGTCAACCTGTGAACTCTTGTTGGGTGAAGCAGCCTTGAGGCCCCCAGAGTTCACACCTCTGGTTTTGGAGGGACAGGTTTCACCCAGTTGAGAGCTCCTATAATCTATATTTGATTGATTACTGTCTCAGAGAGGGGGAGGGGAAAGAGGGATCGAATCTAAAACATTTGGACGAAACTGAGGAACTTCTTGCTGGGGAGGAGATACCTGCTGTTGACTGGCACTGGATGATCACAGAAGAATTTAACAAGCTGCACCACTTCCTGGTGGAGGAAGAATCTCGATGTCTTGAAAAGCTGAAGCAAGATGAAAGGGCGGAGCAGGACAGACTATCCCAGCATGTGCACACCCTCCAGGACCTCATACTAGAGCTGCAGGAAGCAGGTCACCAGCCCAATGTGGATCTGTTATGGGAAGTCCAGCACTTGCTAGGAAGGAGTGCCTCAGTGCTGTCCCAAAGGGCCAAGGCTGTCAGCCCAGAGCTGAGAGAATACCCCATCCCAGGCATGATGGAGATGCTCAGGAGAGTCAGAGTGGACCTCACAATGGATCCCACAGCAGCCAGTCCCTGTGTGATTATTTCTGAGGATCTGAAGAGTGTGAAGGCTGGAGAAGGCTGGCAGGTGGGGACCAAGCACCGTGAGGATGCTGTTGGCCATTATGTCTTTGCTGAGCAGGCCTTCAGCTCAGGCAGACAGTACTGGGAGGTGGATGTGACTCAGCTACCTCAGTGGATACTGGGGATCCATAGCTCACACTTGAGCAGGAAGAGGAGGAGGAATGAGGACTCCTGTGCTTCTGTGTTCCTGCTTTGCTGCATCAAGAAGGAAGAGGATTACTACCTACAGACCTATCCCGGCTCACTGAACCGTTGAGTGAAAAGCCCTGTGCCCAGGGTTGGCGTGTACCTGGAATATTCTTCTGGCACTCTGGCCTTTTACAATGTCCTCCAGCACTCCCTCATCTACAGGTTCTACCCCATTTTCTTCACAGCTCCTGTCACACCCATCTTTTCCCCTGGCCCCCCACTTCCAGCATCAGAGGCTGGTCCCATGATTCTCTGTCCAGTGGACTCTGGTCTCAGTGCTCCCTGCTCTTCCTGTCTCTGAGCATTTCTCCAGGGAGGAATCCTCAACCCCCCCCCCCCCCCCCCCCCCCCCCCCCGGCTGTGGGCCTTCAATTTCCAGCCTTCCCTGCAGGAGGATGAACAGATCCTCCTTCATGATGAAGAAGAGGCTCCCTGCTCTCCAACTGGAGACTTGCCTTCCTCACTGCACGTTGGGGGGAGTATTTTCAATTTTTAAATTTTCTTATACTCTCTTTACATATTTATAGAACAAATTAATTTATTTTCCTTAAAAAAAACCCACATGAGCACAGTGGTCCTGTACTCCTGTTTAATTTTTCCTAGAATTCATCACAATTCTATGAGGTCCATAGATTTCAACCCTTTCCAGTCCTTTACCCCTTGAATTGTAGTAAACTTTCCTTTTTGCCTTATTTAATACAGAATGAAATAACTTCTGGTGTTTACTTTGCTTATACATAATTTTGTTGTTGTTCATTCATGACTGACACTTTTTTACCCCATTTGAAGTTTTCTTGCCAAAGAACCTGGTTTATCATTTACTTCTCAAGCTCATTTCACAGATGATGTAACTTGGGCAAACAGGGTAAAGAGACTTGCCCAGGCTCACACAGGTACTCAATGTCCAGGGAAGATGTAAACTCAGGAAGATAAGTACTCCTCACTCCAGGCCAGCCATTGTATCCAAAGTGCTACCTGCCTACCCCCTTATGCACATCAGAAAATAATTATTTAATTAATTTCAAGGGGATCATTCAATTGGTTGTCAAATATTCTCCTCTACCTTTGATACACTTCTCGTATTGGGGGGAGGGGGTTTGCAGATCCCTGATTGGGAATCCCTGATGTATATATGGGCTGTATAAATGTGGAGTGTCTACGTGGGGAAAGTGTTTGCCATATAAGGGCACCAATTTCACTTTTCACTTGTCTTTGATGTATCTCTAGCCTTGGAAGGAAGGAAGACATAGTATAAATAGGACATCATTTGTGCTGCAGTGATTCTTCCTCTCCTCCCATTTGGGTCTCAGTACCAATGCAATGGATGTGAACCTTTTTTTTTAAGCAATCGGGGTTAAGTGACTTGCTCAAGGTTACATGGCCAGTTATTTCTGGGTGTGGTGCTGAGTATCTGAGCCTGGATTTGATCTAGGTCATCCCAACACTGGAGCCAGTGCTCTTACTCACTGAGCCACCTGGCTGCCCCTAAGCAATCGGGGTTAAGTAACTTGCTCAAGGTTACACAGCCAGGTGTTTCTGGGTGGGTGCTAAGTGTCTGAGCCCGGGATTCGATCCCCAGGTCATCCTGACACTGGGGCCGATGCTCCTACTCGCTGTGCTACTTGGCCGCTCTAGGATGTGAACTTCTAAATGGTGGGAGACAAACTAACTCTCATTTTCTGTGAGCAGAAACTTTTGGTCCCTGGCAGATGCTTCTTTGTAACATGTAGTTAGCTAATGAAGATGATGCTTCTGTTTCTCCTGCTTCTTGTGTCGAATTATGAAGAGGAGGGTGAAAAGAATTACCTGGCCATTGTTAGCTCCTTCTTGGCCAGATTAGAGGATAGAGTAGGAAAGATAATGTTTCCCAGTTTTTCGTTCTATTTGCACCTCTAAATCCTTCTGAAATCTCTTAGGAATAGAAATAATTTATTTATGCATGCAATATTACAGAATATTGTGTATTGGACAAAACCTAGGTCAGCATGTTGTGGTTTGAGATGCTAGGAATCCTAAAATGTAAGGGTCCCGGGGGTCTGCCTCTAAATAATTTGGCCTTCAGTCAAAGTAGCAGGGTTTTATTATAATAACAGCATGGTGGGCAGATTCCTAGTGATGCCAATACAAGTGGGAGAGATTTTAAGAATCTGCACAATTTAATGGGGGTAAGATTGATATTTTTAAAAAGACTGTGAGAAGTCAGATGAGGTCAATGGAAAGAGTGGAAAGTTGCTGGAGGCTTCCTGGAGACTATAGACAATTGTGGGCTAGGCCAGTTCAAGGGTGGATTCATATTTTGATAGGCTCAAGGGTGGGAAGTAGATGGACAATGGAGGCTAGGCTAGTAACAGAGGCCTGGGCCCAGCCACAGTGTAAGGCTCCATTGCATTCACAATGCAAATGCCTCATCAAATAGCACAATTTAATCAGAGTTCAAGGGGATTTCCCAGAACCTGTACCTAATCATTAGGAAAATGATTTAACATCTCATTGCTTCAGAGAACTCTTAGAGACAATAAGTCTTAGATAAGATGTCCATTACTATTGGTAGAGAAACTTAAAAAATTCTTTGTGTTGAGTCACCTGCATCATAATCTTAGTTAGCATTTGCATGATATTTTGAAGGTTTTCAAAATGCATTTTATTTGTTGCCTCATTGGATCCTGACCACAGCCCAGTGAGTTATGTGTATTCCAAATCACATTTCCCGGAGGAAGCTGAGGCTGAGTGATATTAATTGAATTTGTCCTAGGTCACCCAGATAGCAAGTGTTTGGGGGCAGTGTTGCACTCAGATCTTCCTGACTTCAAAGCCAACACTATTCATAGCAACTGATTTTTTAAAAATTCCACTTCACTATAACATCTAGGAACTGATCAGTTTGGACTAGATGCCCTCTGAGGTCACTGCCAGGTTTTAGTTTTGAATCTCTGAGTATTGGCCTCCTTCAGATGGGCCTCTTTCCATTTTGAAATGCATTGAAAGAAGATTGTCAGTGTGATAAAGCAATTGTTTTTCTTATTTTCACCTCTTTCTAAGATAGATTTGATGAGGTACGGGCTCTGGAAGCCCCTTTGTGCTCTCCTGGAATATCTGAGCTAAAGGCTCTGGGAACCCCCTTTGAACTCTGATTAAATCATATGAGGCATTTGCATGACACAATTAGCCTTACATTGTGGCTGGGCCCAGACCTCTGTTACTAGCCTAGCCCTCCATTGTCCATCTACTTCCCACCCTTGAGCCTATCAAGATATCAATCCACCCTTGAACTGACCTAGCCCACCATTGTCTGTAGTCTCCAGGTAGCCTCCTAAAACTTCCCACCCTTAATCACTTATTGACCTCATTTGACTTCTCCTGAAGACCCTCCCCAAACTCTTCCCATAGACCACCTCTAGATTCCTCCCACAACCTTTCTGTATATAAGATCCTTTCTTCCCTCCATGTATGTGAGAGCACCATAGAATGACCTAGCATAGACTTACTCTGTGTCAAATACAAGGGAACTTTTAATAAACTTCACATTTCTTTGGCTGATAGAAGACTTGAGTCCAATTCATTTGGCAGGACCTGGCATGTTGGTATTTTGGGGTCTCCAGAGCCTGTAACTCAAAGATTTAAGGAGAGCTCAAGGGGCTCCCAGAGCCCATACCTCATCAGATTCATTTCACAGAAGACAATAAGTGAATGAATGGTGAGGTAGCTAGCATCTTGGACTTGACATCATGAGTGACCTGGGTTGAGTCTAATTTCTCATATATCTTGCTGTCATCCGCACTTAATTTCCACAAGTCTTAGTTTCCTCATCTGTAAAATGGAGCTAAAACCTATGCATGCCATTAACCTCACAGAATTTTGGTAAAGGTCCAAGAATTTAATGTATATGATGTACTTTGCAAATATTGCTATACTGAAGTATAAAATCATCCCTTAACATTTCCCATAAGTCATTTAGTTAATAAATGAAATACAAAGGAAAATCACAAAATTGTAATTTAATCAGAGGGAAATTTCCAGTCAGACCTTTCTAATTTGAATTTTTTAAGCCTTCCAAAGGTCTTAACAGAAGGCACTTTATTTTCCATATTCTGTCCAGTTGGCAGTTGTGAAAGTGGGCACATCATAGCCGAGGACAGGAGGAAGGGGGAACACACAGTATTTTAGTTCCAAAACCTTCTGGTCCTACCAGATTGCAAATAATTTAGCAGTTTACAAATCACATCTTCCCAGAATAATTCATTTTCACCCTCTCTATTGGCTGGAGGTAGAAGGAGAGCAACTGTTTCATACCACAGACTTCCTCAGCAATCAACTAGTCACCCCTAGGGATCTTTCTACCACTGGAATACTTTGGGACTCAAAAGACCAAGTGGAAAACATCTCAGCTTCCTCCTCTAGCCTTTCTCCTACTGTATTCTTAGCCAATTTGATTGAGTACTTTTGTTTTGTACTTTAGTTTAATATTCTGTCATCAATCATTCTATTTTGTTTGTCTTTCTATCTTGCCTAATGTCTTTCCTTCCTTCCTTC
>NW_027185797.1:18658969-18664811 GCF_028583685.1 Petaurus breviceps papuanus | reverse complement strand
CCTTCCTTCCTTCCTTCCTTCCTTCCTTCCTTCCTTCCTTCCTTCCTCTTTCCTTCCCTTCTTCCCTCTCTCCCTCCCCCCGTTCTTCCTCCCTTCCAATAGCTAGGAGGGACTTTAGAAGCCATCTAGTCCAGTTCCCTCTTTGAATAGATGAATGAACACAGATCCAGAGAAGGCTACTGGAACAATGGACAGAATTATGTGTTTGGAGTCAGGAAGATCTGAATTCAAATCTTGCCCCAGATGCTAGTTTTGTGACCTTGGGCAAGTCACTTAACTCCTATTTACCTCAACTCCCTCCTCTGTAAAATGGGGATAATGATAACTCCTACCTCATTGCATTGTTGTGATAATCAAATGAAATTCACACATGGAAAGTGCCTGGCAAAGTTTGAAGTATGATGATGATGACTTTAGCGATGATGATGGTGGTGGTGATGACAGGATTTGCCCAAGGTTACACAATCAAGTATTTATTAAACATCAACTGTATGCTAGGATATCAGGAAACAAATCCAATAAATCAAAGAATACCTCTTCCAAAGCACCTTGCATTCTAATGAAGGAGATGCCAAGGATACAGGCTGTAAGCATCAGACATGGGATTTTATTCCAAATCCAGTGTTGTCTCCATTTAATCAAGCTTTATTAAAATCGATTTGCTATAAGGTAATTTCTGCTCCACCCAACCCACACACAGTCACACACAGACACTCACAAAATGATTTTCATGAATATTCTATTTTCAGAGAACCAACAATGGAGCCCTAACGAGAGGTATTACAAGTCAATTCTGCAGACCTCTTGGAGGGAAATGATGGTCCAAAAGAGAAAGTGGGAGCAGGGCTCAGAGGCAACACGAGGGGAGGGTTAGAAATGATGGTCCAGAAGAGAATGTGGGAGCAGGGGTCAGAGGCAACATGAGGGGAGGGTTAGAAATGATGGTGCAAAAGAGAATGTGGGAGCAGGGCTCAGAGGCAACACGAGGGGAGGGTTAGAAATGATGGTGCAAAAGAGAATGTAGGAGCAGGGCTCAGAGGCAACACGAGGGGAGGGTTAGAAATGATGGTGCAAAAGAGAAAGTGGGAGCAGGGATCAGAGGCAACATGAGGGGAGGGTTAGAAATGATGGTCCAAAAGAGAAAGTGGGAGCAGGGGTCAGAGGCAACACAAGGGGAGGGTTTGAAATGATTACATTTCAATCTCAAATTATTCATATAATGGATGAGAACAGTTCTTTATCCTTTCCCAGGTGCTGCCAGATAGCTTGATGTAGAGGCCTACAATGAAGGCTGTTAAGCATGTATATATATATATTTTTTTACATTCCCATAATTGGTTGGGATCCTTACTACGTGAGCCTAGTCCCTGTGAGTTGGATCTGTATTTTCTCTGAAATGGAAGTTATAATGAAGACACCAGGCTGCCAATTTCCATGTCAGGTTTCATTAGTATGACTTGTGACAAGTGGGGATAGATGCCTCAGACTGGTATGAAGACGATTATAGGCTAGCTGCCAACAGGAAAATCAGACATCCTCTACAAATAATTATCATCATAATAATTCCCATCCACACTCTGCTTTCTATAGTGACCTGGGGAAAAGGACAATGGTTTTCTGGACTGTCTTTTTGGTGAATAAACATTGATGTTCAATAGCATTTAAATGACACCCCAGAGGCTTTCTTTCATCCCTTTTCCAGACATGATCCCTAATCCTATAGGCTATGAAATAAGGAAGATGTATCTCCTTTGGAGCAAATGTATGGCCTCCCTTTTGCCTGCTCTTTTCTGATTAGAAGAAGAGCTTTACAAGCCATATTTATGACATAGGGGTATGGTTCTCTTTGAGTGATGGAGGCAACAAGTAGTGAGTGTTCAGGGAAGAGCTACCAGGAAGATGATGGGTCCCAACATCACTTCATAGGAATGTGATCTAGAGGAACTAGGGATGGTCCCCTAGGGAAGTGTTAGGAGAACACGATTACTATCTAAAAGTATTTGAAAACCTATCACATAGAAGAACTTTTAGAGATGTTTCTCCTTGCTCCAAAAGGACAGAACAAGGAGCCATGAGTAGTAGTCATGAAAAAGGAAAAGTATCCAACGATGTTTGTAGCATGAGATTTTGCCACTAGTTTTAATTTACATCACTATCTTAGAGTTTTTGTTGTATCACCTCCCAAATGGAGTCAATAATAAAAATTCTTAGTGTCCATTAAGGTACTAGTTGCAAAAGTCCTTTTAGGGGCAGCTAGGATGCACAGTGAATAGAGCATTGGCCCTGGAGTCAGGAGGACCTGAGTTTAAATGTGGCCTCAGACACTTAACACTTACTAGCTGTGTGACCTTGGGCAAGTCACTTAACCCCAACTGCCCTTCATTCCCCCCCTCCAAAAAGGCCAAAAAAAAAATTCTTTTAAAAAATTTGAAAAGTGTACACAACATTACACACAAGTTAATTTTTAAAATCTATTTTATTTTTAATTTATGTAATAAAACAAGCATTTCCATAACATAGTAAAATAAAAAGTTGATTGCACTTGAAACTACAAATCTGCTATACATAACTTGCTATTCCTTTCAAATACACATTAAAATTGTTATGCAAATTCCTTTTCTCCTTTCTTTCTTCCCTTCCTCCCCACCCCCACCCTAGAGATGGCTACAATTTGTAATGGTAATGGAGATTTGAAGATCTTTCCTGCCCCTTGTAATGGCAAGCAAATAAGTACTTAGCACCCTGTTTCAAGTTGAGCATAGCCTTTGATTATATCAAAGCTTTGTTAAGAAACAGAACTTGTGAATCCCACAGTGGGAGGAACTTGCTCATGCAACAGGAAGGAGCAGAACAGGGAGCAGCTAATGATTAGAATAAAAAGCTGAGCACAAACTGAGAGGGATAGCCAGAATTGCTGAGAGCAAGCTTCGTGGAGGCTGAGCAGCTACTATAAGTGAGAGAGGGGCACTCTTGCTTAAGGGAATCTGTTTTGTTTTGAAGGCCTGATGGAGAGAAGGTTTGGGAAGGCTTGGGAATGTTGCTATTTGCTGCATTAGTTACGTGTACCAACTTTGTGGTTCCTGTAATGAATTTGGCTTTTTGGTTTTGGGATTCAGTTTTCTGGCATTTGAATAAATGCTTTGGTTCTGTCCTCCATGTGGAAAGCCTGTTACATTTTTTGATGCACAACTACACCAGTAGCTGCCATAGGTGCTGTGAATATCAGTATGTGTGTGTGTGTGTGAAAATATTCTACCCATCTATTTATCAGTTCATTCTCTGGATGCATATAGCATCTTTCTTCATATGTCCTTTATAGTATTGGGTATTTATAATAGACAAAATAACTTATTCACTCAAAGTTGTTCTTAAAATTAAATTGCTGTTACTGTATACAATGTCCTCCTGCTTCTGTTATTCAAATTATTCAGAGTGGTTAAAATGCCCTTAACCTTTGACTCAGACATTCTACTGTTAAGCATATATCCCAAAAAGCTCATCAACAAAAATAAGTATGTATAATATGTGTGTGTATGTGTATATATACATATACTATATATTCCAACACATACAAATATATTATAATAATATATTTTAATGCTATGTATGACATAAATATGTTGTATTTATAATATATCACACTTTATTTACATAATTACATTTTATTATTAAATTATTACATATATTCCATAATAATATAGTATGTTATATGATGATAACATAATGTATTATATTATCATTATATATTAAAATATTTTTAATAACTCTTTTTGTGGGTAGCAAAGCATTGGAAACAAAAATTAAACAGCCAACAGTTGGAGAACGGCAAAATACATTTTAGTCTACGAATATAATGAAATATTACTATGTTGTAAGAAAGAACAAATGTTACTTCATATAGAGAAGCATGACAAGGTTTACATGCACTGATGCAAAGTGAAGTAAGTTGAGATAGGAAAACAATATACATAATAATTACCACAATGTAAAGGGATAATATAATATCAGATATCTTCCAATATGTTTATTGGGTTGCCTGAAAATTTTTCTTCTTCAAAAAAATGTTAATAAAAGATGGTTCTTTACTAAGGGAGAAGTATATAGAGAAAGCGAGGCCTTGCACAAACAAAAGACATCAGGAAAAATCTATCTAAAAAAGAGGAATATAAAGTTTTGTATGATTGGAAGGGACTATAATGTCCCAGTATTATATCATATATGTCATACTTTGTCCTTCACCTCACTCTAGACAGTCTCTTCTTAGAGCCAGGAGCAACTGAGAACTTCATAATTCAGATAAGCCATTCCAGACAAACACTGGTCATATAGTCTTTTGTCACCATTTTCTTCAGATGGAATAGAGTGTAAGCTCCTTGAGGCCAGAGTCTGTCTTATTTTTGCCTTGGTATTCGTCAACATCTAGCACGTATTAGGCATGTGGTCAGTGTTTCTTGCTTGTTATGTATGTGAGAGGCAAGAAACTAGGATCCATGCCTCCATCCTTCTCCCATAGTAGCCTCTCAGACTAGTTCTTCCTTCATCCCCTCACTGAAATTACTCACTCACCCACTGTAAAGCCAAACACAAGCAGCTTTCCAGAGGACTGCTGCTATTAAGAGCTTCAAGGTTCTGATTACAAAGTATAGTGAACTTGTGAACTCTCTATTTATTCAGCAGTAAATTAGGCAAAACATTCACAGAAATCAAAGTACAGCATTCACAATGTTATGACAAACTTATCACTAAAATGGCCACATAATTTTCACTAAAGTGACCACATAGTTTTAAATAAAGTACAATAATTTAGTAACTCAATCATTTACTAATTCCTTAATTCAACCATCCTTAAGGAGGCTTGCCTCCTTAATGGACACAAAGTACAAAGGTCAAATTTCTCCACTCTTAGGTCATAGTACATGATAATATTCTCAGTCAGCACCAGGTACCCAAGAAGAGATCTTTTCATCTTGACTTGAGTCTGGCTCTCAGCTTCCATGGTTCCTCTTCCATGGTCCCAGCTTTTGCTCGAATCTATACAACTGTCACCTGGATTCAAAGGAAGGTATCTCCCAGTTCCTTGTCCAGTTCCTGTTCCATATTAAAGCTCACAGTGTCCAGTCCAGTTCAAGTCCTTCACAGTTCCTGTTTCTGGGAAGACAAAGCTTAACAGAGCCACAATAGCATTTATGCACGTGGCTGGCACCATCATCAATTCACTATCTGCCTGTGAAATCAACAGGGATCCACAAACAAGATCCAAGAGGTCAACACAAATCATCAACATAGAAATCAAAACAGACCCACAAACAAGGTCTGAGAACTCAACACAAATCATCAGTACAATCCCAGGACCTCTGTCTGAATCCCTCCTCCAGGACTTCTCTGAATAGACAACCAGAAAATCCTTTCAGGGCTTCCAGTAAGGTCCCAGGGCTTCTGTACAAAGTATCATAAACAAACATCAGCATAGACAGAACAGACAAACATAGAGTGCTGGGATACCACAAGTTTTCTCCTTCTCCAGCACAAGAGCTCCCTTCTCAGTTCTTCTCTCTCCAGCCTGGGCCTCTCCTTATATATGGTCATCAGTTCCTCCCCTTCCTGTTGCAGGAGTTCACAAGTTCTAGGGTTCACAAGTTGTGGGATTCACAAGTTCTGGATCTTAATACTTGGTGTTAATTCAATAACTGAAATAAAGTATTAACTACTTCATTGTTTTATATTACACTCATCCAAATCACTTCCCAGTAGCCCTCTCCAATATGCAACCATTCCACGTTTCCTCCATCCCTGTTCCAATTATCTCTCTCTCTCTCTCTCTCTCTCTCTCTCTCTCTCTCTC
>NW_027185797.1:18658533-18658869 GCF_028583685.1 Petaurus breviceps papuanus | reverse complement strand
CTCTCTCTCTCTCTCTCTCTCTCTCTCTCTCTCTCTCTCTCTCTTTCCCTCTCTCTCTCCCCTTCCTCCCTCCCTCCCTCCTATATAATGGATAAATCACATTCAGCACATTCTTACCAAATGTATTCTTTAATGCACTCTCATTTTCTCTCTCTACCTAACTCACTCACTCTAACCCCAAACACTGACATCCAAACCTTTCCTCTCCCCTCCCAGACTGTAGACAGCTACTCCTTGGACTAAACATCAGGCTTGAGGCTATTTTTTGTGCTATTTAAAATTTTCTGTCCCTCTCAACTGGAAAAAAAAATGAAACCTTTGTAACAAATAGGCATT
>NW_027185797.1:18653225-18658523 GCF_028583685.1 Petaurus breviceps papuanus | reverse complement strand
CCATTCTTGGTCTTTTGAGGCTCTCTCAGTCCAGCTATGAGAGACCTGAGCTTATGGAGAAGTATACAACTTGTGTCTACAAGGGGATTTTGATGGGGCAGGGGAGACTAGTAGGCTTATGTAGAAAGTGATCATTGCACTAAATAATGAGACAGGGCATGAAGGATAACCAGTTTGTAGTTTGCCTCTACAAATACGGAGGTTGGAAATGGAATCTTTTGTCTGAGGACCAGTAGGGACAACTTGACAAGAACATAGTAAATGTTGATGATGCTGGAAAGATAGGCTGGTATATCCTATAGCATCCCCAGATCTTGACACAGATCATCTTGTCTAATCTCGTTTTATATATGATGAAATTGAGGCTTCCAATATTAAGTGCCACCCCCAAGGTCATGCAGCTAATTAGTGGTGAATTTGGGATTTGGTCTCCTAAATTCCTAGTCTCCTAATTTCCTGGGATTTGGTATCCTGAATTCCTCATCTAGGACTCCTGCTATGGTACCACAGTGCTATTCAGAAGGCATCTTTGTTATATTTTTTGAACCCACACGTTCTAAAAAAATATTCTTAGGCTCATGAAATTTGCATGAATTAAATTCCTACTGTTCTTATCATCAGTCTAAGAGAGTTCTTTTATCTATTGGCAACAAATAGACAAAGAGTTTTTACAGGCAGAGATTCCTTGAAAGTCTAAGTAAAAGGGACTGGAAGGAAGAAGTGGAGGGAACTTGGTTCAACAAATTGTATGTGACACCTACTAACAATAATAGTTAACTTATAGCACTTTCTACATGCTGGGGATTGTACTAAGCACTTTCAAATATTATCTCATTTGTTCCTAACAACAAACCTGGGAGGTAGGTGCTCTTATTATTCCCATTTTGTAGATGAGGAAACTGAGGCAAACAGAGGTTAAGTGACTTGCCCAGGATGACACAGCTATTAAGCATCTGGCATCAGATTTTAACTTAAGTATTCCTGACTTCTGGCCCAGCTCTCTATCCACTTAGCTACCTGGTGCCAGTTTTTTATTATCCCAGTCCTGTGTAGTTTTCCAAAGTCTATTTTTGTTACTGGTCAGAAATCTTCTTCTTCTTCTTTTTTTTTTTTAAAGCAATTGGGGTTAAGTAACTTGCTCAAGTTTACATGGCCAGTTTTTTTTTTTGTGTGTGTGGTGTTAAGTATCTGAGGCTGGAACTGATCCCAGGTCCTCCTGACTCTGGGGCCGGCGCTCTTACTCACTGCACCACCTAGCCACCCCTAGAAATCTTCTTAAAAGTTTCCAGGAAATTCAGAATACTGACAAAGACAACAGACTTTCCACCTCTTAGCACAGAGGGAGTGGCCTACAGGAACAGAATGAGACATGTATTTTCAGATGACTTGGAGCAACTGGGTGGTACAAGGGGTAGAACATCAGTCCTGGAGTCAGGGAGACTGATTTTAAATCCAGCCTTGGACATTAATTGTGTGACTTTGGGTAAATCATTTAACCTTAATTTGCCTCAGTTTCCTCATCTGTAAAATGGGGACAATAATAGCACCTACCTCCCTGGGTGGTTGTGAGGATCAAATGAGATAATTGTAAAGTTCTTTAGCACAGTGCCTGACACATAGTAGGTACTATATAAATGTTACTATTATTAGTAGCTATTATTCTGACATTTTGAGTGTTTTGATTTATTTTGCTTGACTACATGCATCTGGAGGGCTTCTACTTGGTAGGCAAGAAGGAAGGGGCATTAGTGGGTAGTGATATAGAGACATAGAGGCAAAAGAAATAAAACGTCAATACTAGCTTAAAAATACACAGAACAGAACAAAAAATTGAGAAGGAAATACAAAAATCAGGGCAATTTTGTTAGTATCAATGTTAATTTTTAGAAAAAAATGGACCTGTGATCTCATCAGTTTAAGGAACTGGTGATGATCTTTCTCTAGCTATTGCTAGACAATGAGAGGTAGACACCTCTCTAAGAGCTTATAGCTTTAGAGAGTTGTCTGGGGGCACAGAGAGATGAAGAGGCTTGCTTAAGGATACCACAGCCAGTAAGTGATGGAGGCAGCTGTTGTCAATCCCAGGCCTTTCTGCCTCTGAGGCCTGCTCTCCATCTCCTAAACCAGTGGTGTCAAACTCAAATAGAGCCCAATTCCGGCTGCTTGTGTAATCTTAGAAAACCACAAATAAACATTATCTATGTTTTATTGTATTTTTATTTATTTTTCCTAACATTTCCTAATTCCATTTTAATCTGATGCTGGTTGTACTTGGGAATTCTGAAGCCTAGATCCATGGTTTTGACACCTCTTTCCTAAGCTATGCTGCCTCTATTAAATTTAATATTCACTTTAAAAACCTGTATACATTACAGAAATGTATAGTTTCATATACTACACTTTTATTGTTCGTATACTGAAATGTTTACATTTTCTTATGATTATTAGAAATAAAGAGAAGGACTGGACCTGTGATTTTATTGGTATAGGGAATTTCCAGATGAGCAAACTCCCTCTCCCAATGAAGACTCAACTACTCTACAGATTGTAGTCTTCAAATTACTTGAAGGCATCAAGAGGCTAAGTTATCTGCCCAGGGTACACAGCCGGTATGAACCAGAGGAACTGTGCTTGGTCTCATACTAACACTGTAATAAACGAATTGGATTAAGGTATATGTGGTATGCTCATCACATATGCAGATTATGTAGAGCTAACACACAGGATGTCAAAGTCAGGATCCAAAGAAATTGGACAGGCTGGAGCTATTGGGTTGAATCTCATAGAATGAAATTTAGTGGAGATAAATACAGAATTTTGTATTCTATCTTCACAAATATGATGGAGAAAGCAGGGTTAGATAGCAATTGTGCTAAAAAGAAGATCTGTGAGTTTTAGTGGACTGCAAGCTCAATTTGAGCCATCAACGTCATGTGGCAGCCAAAAAACCTAACTGCTAGGAATGGAGAGGTGATAGGCCCATGGTACTTTTCTCTATTCAGACCTTATCTGGAGCACTAGGTTCAATTTTGGGAATCGTGGTTTAAGAAGTTTATTGATAAACTGGAGAGTGTCCAGAGAAAGGAAACTGAGAGGGTGAAGAGTATTGAGTCTATGACATGTTGTTTGTCCATTGTTCTCAAAGAGGACCATGACATCAGGAAGGTAATGCCATGACTTGCAAGTGAATTGGATTTAAGAAAGGGAGGGCTGTGCAAAGTCACCAACCTAGCCTCACTTTCTCCTATGAATTCATCTGTGTCTATTGGCAAGATATAGATCAGAGTGATTGGAGAAGGCCCCAGATGCAGTGGGAGGCATTGGTCTTTTCCAACTAAGGTCTTTGCTAGGTCTCAATTTGGCTTGTGTGCCTATGGCACATAAGGACTTGTTGAAGGAAATAGGTATGTTTAGCTTGGAAAATAGAGAACATTATAGCTTTCTTCGAATATTTGAGGGCTGCAATGTGGAAGAACACTTACAATAGTCAGCTTGGCCCCAGAGGGATGACAAAGAGGCCATTTTAGACTTGATGTCAGTGAAGAAGTTCTTAAGAATTAGAGCTGTCCCAATGGGGAGTGGCATGCCTTGAGTGGTGATGCATTTCCCCTTTCTTGGCAGATCTTCTTATAGAGACCAAATGATCACTTGATAGGTATGTTATAGGGAGAATTCCATTTGATCATCAGTTGAATTGCATGGCCTCTGACATACCTTCCAACTCTCAATTCAATGGTCCTTTGACTTGAACCCAGACTTTCCTGGCTCCAAGGTGTAGCAGCAAGCACCCCAGCGTCCTCAGGGTGGCTGCCCATACAGGTTCTTGGATCTGCTTTGATAAAGGAAAGCAACTCAAAATGGGTTAACAAGCTTACTTTAATCAGTCAGACATATATCGTTTACCTTGTTCAGGGGAAAAAGGTCAGCACCCCGAACTTCAAAGTATACAGGCAGAATTATCAAGACAGAAGCAGATCAAGTAGACAGCTTTCCAAACTGTCCAGCCATTATATCATACCAAATCAACATCTGGGTTTCAACATCTGGGTTTTTTCAAAGCCGGGGGGCTCTGGACAACGGCTTCCCAGAATCCATATCAAATCACAGAACACTTCTCAAAGTGAGCCCCAAAACAAAGCCTCACATCAGGGCTTATATAGCCTTCTCCTGGCTCAGAGAATGTAACAACCTTTTGGACCCACTGGCCAATCAAAAAGTATCTACTGAAAAACAAGCCTCCCACCCCAAGCTCCAGGTGCACTTTAGCCTAGGGGCAGGGAAGATATTTACAATTTACATTCCCATTACACAAGGCCAGCTTGCCATACACAGTGCCATACTGTTTCTAATAACTATATTTGTGATAAAATACAAAATGTAAGTAAAATAGGATAGTACCAAGGGAAGAAGATTCCATTATCTTAGTGCAGAAATCAGGAGTATTCTGATAACACAACATGTTGCAGAGTGCTCTACATATACTGGATGCTTAACAAATGTTTGGTGATGATGAGGATGAAGATCATTTCATCAATTTATTCACTAATGCAGATCCCTCTATGCATTAGTAGAGAGTCTGACAAATTGCTATTGTCAATAAGAAATAATTGCTAGGTTATTAGCTAGCTAGGTTTTTGTGATGAACCTGTAGAAATTTAGCTAGACTGCTCCTCAGCCAATATGCATGCAGTGTGGCCACATCTGCCAGTGCTTGATCTCTGCTTGGCAAGTCTTTAGAGATAAAAGTTCATCTCCATATAGGATAAGGCCAAGGAAGAGGACTCCACGTTAACAAGAGCCCACATTTGTGTGGTACTTTAGTGGTATATCCCACAAAAGCCCTCCTGCGATGCCTCTTTTTGTTGTGGAGGTGATCCTAAGTTCTCAAAGTCCATGCAGTGGAATATAAGCCCTGAACTGTTCTACTGTGCTGGAAAGGTTTCAGTATGACCCTAGGGCCAGACTGAGACTGATTTTTCCTGAGATACAGCCTAGTTTACTCCAGTGAGGTGTATCATTGGCAGCAAACTGGCCACCTAGTGATGAAAACTTTTTTGGCCATAGCAATCTATGAAACAAAGAAAAATGAAAAGTGGTTCTCCACTTTTAAAAACATACATATTACCCATATATAAATTAGCTCTTTCTCTTATTCATAGCTATAGATATATCTATATGGGAATATATGTAAAAATATGTGATGCTATAGCTTTGTCTCTTTGAGAGAGGGGGGTGGAAGGGAGAGAGGGAAAGAGAGAGAGAGAGAGAGAGAGAGAGAGAGAGAGAGAGAGAGAGAGA
>NW_027185797.1:18547891-18653215 GCF_028583685.1 Petaurus breviceps papuanus | reverse complement strand
AGAGAGAGAGAGAGAGAGAGAGAGAGAGAGAGAGAGAGAGAGAGAGAGAGAGAGAGAGAGAGAGAGAGAGAGACCAGTTTATAAGCTATTAAAATGGGGTATGTATAATCATCTAAAAATCTGGGGTGTTGTGAACAAAAGTACATCAAAAATTTCCAACTTATATGCTACTCTCTCATCTATACAAAATCTTTATGAGGATTATCAATACATGCATTGAGGGAAGCATTCATAAGGGTAGTAATAGTGAACAAGCATGTTTCACAAATGATAGTGAATAATCGACCACATCTTTACCATGTTACAGATGACTGAAAGATGTAGAAAACAAAAGATCGCATTTGCTTTCTGTTTGTTGATTAAAATAGCATTTAACTTGGTAAAACAAAATAACTCCTTCATAACAAAATGTCTCTCTTCTATGTAACAAATCCATTCTCAGGATTCCTTAAAGAAATAACAACAGATGTAAAAAAAAACAACATTGAACTTTGTTCAATGACTCTCTTACATTAAACATCACACAAAACAGGGAGTTGCATACTCACCAATAAAAAATTGCAATTGTGGTGGAGTCAAAATGGTGGCATAGAAGCAGGAAAACTCTGTATGCTCCTTCCATAACCACCTCAAATACCTATAAAAATGACTCTAAACAAACTTTAGCACTACAGACCCAACAAAGTGACAGAAAGAAACAAACCTCCTGCTGAAGACAACCCAGCAGGCCAGCAGGAAAGGTTCATCACAGCACACTGGGAGCAGAGCCCAGCCCTGCCTGAGTCTGTGGTTTTAGCCTCAGGGTGACCTGACCAGCCACGGCTAGAGGGAAAGTAGAGCACCAGCAGTTGTGATGGTTTCCAGAATTATCAACTCATAAATGCCAAAGACAAAATGAGAGATCAGTGGAGTTTGGAAACAGGGGGTCTGGGAGTGTGATCTGGCCTCTGACCTCCAGAGGGAGAAGTGGCAGAGTCACAGCCACATGGCTGCTTCAGAGCTCCTGGCCTGCAGATTTTAGTGGGACCAAGCAACCATTCTGAGTGGTAACCCCTCTTGCTTTAACCTTCTTGCATCTGGATTGCTATCTAGGGTGGATGTATTGGGGTGGGTGACCAGGTGCCAGAGCCAGTGGAGGCTTCAGAGAGGGCAGTCAACTAATATCTCCCACAACAGAGAAAACTCCAGAGATTTGGTACAAAGCTTCCCTCTCTGGAAGCAGAGTTCTACTGTGGAAAAAGCTCAAAAGTCAAGTAATTGAGTGGAACATGAACAAGCAAAAGAAGTAAAGCAAGCATAGCAATATGACTTTGGAGTCCTTTTTTGGGGGACAAAAAAGGATCAAAGCATGGAACAGGATTAAGACAACAAAGTTAGAACTCCTACAACAAAAGCTTCCAAGAAAAATAGGAACTGGTTATAGACCATAGAGAAACTTAAGAAGTATTTTGAAAACCAAATACAAGAAGTGGAGGAAAAATTGGGAAGAGAAATGAGAATGATGCAAGAAAATTATGAAAAGAGAGTCAAAAATCTGACTGAAGAAATAACACCTTAAAAATAGACTAACTCAAATGGCAAAAGAGACTCAAAAAGCCAATGAGGAGAAGAATGCCTTAAAAAGCCAAATTTGCTGGATGGAAAAAGAATCTCAAAAGCTCACTGAAGAGAATCATTCCTTCAGAATTAGATTGGAGAAAATGGAAGCTAGTGACTTTATGAGAAATCAAGATACTATTAAACAGATCCAAACAAATGAAAAAATAGAAGGCAATGTGAACTATCTCATCGGGAAAACCACTGACCTGGAAAATAGATCCAGGACAGATAACTTAAAAATTATTGGGCTACCTGAAAGGCAAGATCAAAAAAATAACCTAGAAATCATCCTTCAAGAAATTCTCAAGGAAAATTGCCTTGATGTTTTAGAACCAGAGGGCAAAATAGAGGTTGAAAGAATCCACTAATCACCTCCTGAAAAAGATCCCTAAAAGAAAACTCCTAGGAATATTATAGACAGGTTCTGGAATTCCCAGATTAAGGAGAGAATATTACAAGCAGCCAGGAAGAAACAATTTGAGTATTGTGGAAACACGATCAGGATGACCCAGGATCTGGCAGCTTCTACACTGAGGGATTGAAGGGTTTGGGATATGATATTCCAGAGGCAAAAGGAGCTGGGATTAAAACCAGGAATCACATCCATCAAAACTGAGTATCATGTTTCAGGGAAAAATATGGTCATTCAATGGAATAGTGAATTTTCAAGCATTCTTGATGAAAAAAAATCAGAGTTGAATAGAAAATTTGACATTCAGATACAAGAAACAAGAGAAGCATGAGTAGGTAAACAGGAAAAAGAAATCATAAGGAACTTATCAAAGTTGAACTATTTGCATTCCTAAGGAAAAAATAGGAAAATTCCTATTTACATTCCTGTGGAAAAACTATAATTGTAAGTTACAAAACTTTTCTCAGTATGAAAATAATTGAAGGGAATATATATATATATGTATACATTCATATATATATATATATATGGGAGGGAATATGGGCATATGAATACATATGTGAGTGTGTGTATACATGTGTACAGGTATACATAGACAGAGGGCAAAGGACCAATTTAATAGGAAGGGATGATACTTAAAAAGTGAAATTGAGAGGTGAGAGAGGAATATAATGAGAAGAGATGGGGAGAGACAGAATGGGGTAAATTATCTCATATAGAAGAGTCAAGGGAAAATGGTTACAATGGAGGGGAAGAACAGGAAGGCAAAAGGAAATGAGTCAACCTTACTCTCATTGAATTTGGCTTAGGGAGAGAATGACATACACACTAAATAGGGTGTCTCACCCTAAAGGAGAGTAGGGGGGAAGGGGATAAGAAGGGGCATGATGGAAGGGAGGGCAGGTTGGGGGGAATACACACTTTTGATAAGGGACAGGGTCAAAGTAGAGAATAGAACAAGTGGGGATCAGGATAGGAAGAGGGAAATATAGTCAGTCTTTCACAATATATCCACTATGGAAATGTTTTGCGTAGCTACACATGTACAACCTATATTCAATTGCTTATCTTCCCAGTAAGGGTGGGTGACAATGGAGGAAGGGATAGAATCTGGAATTCAAAGTTTTAAAATCTAATATTTAAAAAATATATTATTATTATTAATTTTTACATGCAACTGGGAAATAAGATATGCAGGCACTGGGGTATAGAGATCCATCTTGTCCTATTGGAAAGTTGGAGAGGTGTAGGGGAGGATATAGGATAGAGTAAATTGGGGGAGGGGGTATACAGTGGGATCACTGTTTTGGGGTGGTGAGTAGGGGAAAGACAGGGAGAAAATTTGTCACTCACAATCTTGTGGAAATGAATGATGTAAACTAAAAATAAACATAAAATTTAATTTAAAAAATTGCAATTGTAAAGGAAGATTTCTACTGCAGAATCCAGGTTGAGGAAGAATTCTCTGTGCATAGTGAGGTCCTTCAGATGTTTCTATTTTGAGGAGACATTATGTTAAATATGTCAAGTCCTAAGACATGCAGAACCTTTTTTAGTGATATATGTAATCACTCAAAAGCATGTGACCTGTCCTTCCATATAAAAAAGACCAAATGGATACAGAATGTCTATTGTCTAATTTCCACAGACATCTTAGGGGACTCCCTATAGAACTTGTCCAAGAGAATTTCTATCCAGGAAAAATGACACCATTGGAGAATGACTTTGGTCCACATTTGAAAAGAAGGACAAGGGTGGGTTGGATTATTTTCAGGAAATTGTGAAAGGCTTATACTGACTCAAAATTTCTACCATAGAAAAGCCTCCTTTTCAATCTAAACATTTTATTGGTGTTTATGTATGACAGCAATCCATGGAACCCAGATATCTTCAAAAAACTAAAGATGAACATCACAAAGGAAGCAAATAAAGTTGCCTGAAATGTAGGTGTGGGTAGAATGCAACATATAACCAATGACAAATTCAGTACATGAATACGTAAAAAGGCTGTCATCTTCATGACAGAAAAAGAAGATGGTCACATGATGATAGCTATTAATGACAGGTGGATGCCCAGACTGCCCCACTGCTACCCTAGTAATATTAGGAGAAGTAGGTTGGATATACCCCTTGTGGAGAAAATCTGGGAGGATATGGATGAGAGATGGGCAGGCATGGATGGGTAGTCATCATCATTGGAAAGGATGACATAATTGATGGCATCACAGATTTATTTGTGTATTTGAGGATTTAATGTTAGCAAAGTACTTTCTTTATAACAACTCGACATGGGTATTGTGACACACAATGCCTGTTTTACAGAAGAGGAAACTAAGTTTTGGAGAAGTTACATGATTTGAACAAGATCACATGGCTAATAAATGTCAGGCTGGAACTTGAATGAGGTATTAGGATTTCAAGACCAATGATCTTTCCATGCACAGACTGGGCTGTGTACAGTTTTTGGAGGAATTTATTTCTTTATTGCCTAGTTGGCTCATTAATCAACCTAGTATTACAACTATAACTTACTTCCAGGGAAGGACTACTATAATCAATACCTGCGTAACCCTGGGCAATTTTCTCTTCTCTCTGGGCTCAATTTCCTCATCCATAAAAGTGGGAGTTAAATGATATAGTATACAAAATCCTTCCCAAGTCTCAATTTTTGATCCTTTGATCACATATGCACCATGGCTCTGGAGATCTTTCTTATTTTTAGTTGTTGATTCCCATGCAAAATAATTTGTTTCTGCACAAAGAAGGTTTGTGAATTGGGAGCTCAGTGGTTGTATCAGCAATGCCATATTCACAATGCCTATAGAGATTACAAATATGCTGATATAATTATCCATCACAAAATACATCATGCTTGCCATATGGGGAAATAAACTAGAAAATTTATTAAGATACCAAAAGACTGAGTCCCAAAACCAGAAAGTGAAAGCCATCAGAGTAGTTATGACATTGGCACAGGTAGATAAAGTAGAAAGCACCCACATTTTCAAGCCTTTAAAACAGAACAGGCTACCTCAGGCAAAGGTCCTCCTCTCCCCACGCACAGCAACCACCCAGCGTCCTGGAAGCACGCTCCCAGCAGCTCCGGCCCCTGGCAGTCCTCAGCAGGAGTCCTTAGCAGTCCTAACTCAAAAAGGGCTTCACTCTGCCGTTGCCTCTGCTGCTGCCGCCGCCGTCGCCACCACCGCCAGCCACCGCAGGAACTCTAGCTTGGCTTCCGCTTCCTCTTGCTCCGCCCCTTCCTGCTACGTCCGCACGTCCAACGGGGCATGGAAGATCTTTAAATCCCATAACCCTTACAGTGATCTTGCTCAAGACACATCCATTTTACTCATAAGTTGTCTACAATAAATAAAAAAGCTGAGTTAATTAACTACTATATCTATTGTAAGCTTCAAACAGAAAACATGTTTTTGTATTTTCTCCTGCAAAACTGCAGATCGTCCATATGGAGCTTTGCAGCAATGGCTTACAACAGCCCCCTACACAAAGCCTCCCTCACCTGCAGAGAAGCTTGCCATTAGAGAATAATGAGAGAGCACATACTCATTTCCAACATCCAGAGGTCACAGCGCAGTTGCTTTCAATCCTGATGCAGGCAAAGAAAGAACCTATCTCTTCTTTTCCCTTGGGGGGAAAAGCAACACACCGTGGAAATCTGTATGGATCTCACAGCAAGGAATGTCTTGTGCTCTTTTTAGACACTCTTTTCCTGTGTCCTGGCTTGTGTTAAACATTTTCTGATGCTGGCAGCAATTTGTTCTACCAGCTAGGTGTCACTGTTGCTGGACAGGGATTGGTGGTATATGGATACTCAGTGGAAATGGAGTGAGAGTTATTGTTTACTGACCTATTACTGTGGCACAAAACAAAGCTTTTAGACATTTTAGACAAAGGGAAGAAACAGGAGTGTTCATATACAGGGTTTCGCTATTAATCTAGAAGTTATTATGGAATACATGAAAAAAAATTGCCATTTCTTCTTTAACACTGAGCTGGTTACAGCACACCTAAGTTTCTTTATTTTGATGCATTAGGAGATATGACATGAGCTTTTGCTTGGGAGACCAGAGCTATTGAATGAGATTAAAATACCTGCTATTTCCATACACTATCATAAGGATTAATCCATAGTCTATCAATAAGAAGTCCTTCTAGCCTATCAACTATGATTACCAGGCACTGTGCTAAGCACTCAGGATACAAAGAAACACAAAAACTTGGTCGTTGCTCTCTAAGAGCTCATATTTGAATTGGGCACATTTTTGTTGGATACAAGATATATGCATAGTAGAAGGAAAGTAATCTCAGAAGAAAAGGCTGGGGCTGGGAGGAGATCAGGAAAGTATTGTGGTTTAAATCTTTTTGTATTTGAGGTGGGGAACCATCATCCCATGAAGCTTATGCTTTCATCTGTTCAGAGGTGGCTTCCATGAAAATTCTAAAGTACTAATGATGCTCTAGAGGCCCATCTCTTGATCTAAAATTAAGCAACTCTTTTAAGAAAGGAGCATCATGGGGCAGCTAGGTGGCGCACTGGCCCTGCAGTCAGGAGGACCTGAGTTCAAATGCAACCTCAGACATTTGACACATTTACTAGCCAAGTGACTTTGGGCAAGTTACTTAACCCCAATTGCCCTCCAAAAACGAAAAGAAAGAAGCATCATTAGAAGGGAGCATGCCAGAGATTGGAGGGTTTCAAAAATACAGCGAATACCAGCATGGGGTCCAACAGTGAGGAGATGATATCCCTGTTCCACTCTGTCCCTGTGGCCCCAAAAGTTCATAGGAGCATAGGATCATATGCTGAAAAAACATACAGAATGTTTTGCATCATTTAGGAGACATATTGGTAGACTAGAGTGTCCAGAGGAGGACAATTATGATGAGAAAAGGTGTCAGGATTGCTCCAAATAATGATTGATTCAAAGTACTGAAGATGTTTATTCAAGAGGAAAACTGGTGGGATGTGACGACTCTTTACTTATTTCAAGATCTGTCTTTTGAAAGGTGTATTAGTCTTATTTTGGTTGGCCATACAAATGGTAGTTGGGTTACCCTAGATATCAATGTGTGGTACTGGGAGTAATAGGTCGAAATCATGAATGAAATTTAAGTTTGATTATATAAAGGACAAAGTCCTAGCCATTGGAATTGTCCAAAAGCAGAACTAGCTATCTTTGTTTTTAGTGGGTTCTCCCCTACTTTAGTGGCTTCAAACAAAGGCTGAATACTTCCCAAGTGTGGAGTCTGAGTGACCTCTGAGATCCTTTCTACTTTTGAGGTTCCATCATTCTGTGATTCCTTAATAATCTATTCTCAGGTAGCCCAACATTGAATTCACCTAGAATTTGAGTAGGACTGGACAGATGCTACATATTCTGATTGTGTGTCCTTAACAAATCCAGGGTGGTAGAGAGTATGCTGGATGTGTTTTCATTAGGAAACCTAGAGAAGGCAATGTAGGTCAAGGGCAGAAATAAACAGAAAGATCACACTCTATACAGGATCATATAAGATCTCTCTCTCTCTCTTTATATATATATATATATATATGTATATATATACATATATATATGTATATATATACATATATATAGTAAAAGAAGATAATGAAAGACAAAAGCCAGAGGCTTAGAAAAACCCTGAAAAAGGAAAAGACTAGTTCATTTCTCACAGCTTTGACTTCTGTGACTGCTCCTTGGTCATTGGCTTGTGACCCTCTAGATGGACTCCTTTAATGAAGATTGAACTGTTTTTTAGTCTATAACTAATATAATTAATATAATATTCTATAATGTAATATAATATAATAATATATATGATATATTATATTATACTATGATATGATATATCATATCATATCTTATCTTGTACTGCACTGTATTGTATGTCTATATTAGATTGCTGACAGATACTTTAGGAGCTAAGTCATTAGTGGTGCCCCACCTCTCTGAATCTGGCAGCAGAAGTGAAATTCATGTGTATTTATATGTATGAATATATGTGCGTTTATTTTACAGTCTATGGGTTTTCATCTTTTGTAAGCATCATAATGGTGACATTTTGAACCTCTTAAAATTGTGAACTTCAATCCATGGACTTAAAATATGTGTATACCTTTGTACACAATGAAATGATTTCTCTCTCCCCCCGTCCCTGCCTTCTGTAGAAGAGATCTGAAAAAAGCTATTTTCAGACAGGAAAATATGCTAGGAGACAACCTTCCAAAGAAATTCCGGGTGTCATATTTCATTAATACCTTTCACTTGCACTGAAAAGAAATGGCAGGAGAGTGTAATTTCACTTAGAGAGTGAAGCAGAAAATGAATTTCTCATTGCACAGGCCCATATCAGTAAGCATGACTGTTCTGAAGCAACCCTCAAAAATCAAGGGAACTAGTGCAGAGAAGCATTAAATTAATCCAGAAAAAAAACAATATAAAGAGTTTAATTGTAATAGTGGTGAGGGAAAAGGACAAGAATGGTAGTAAATACACTTTCAAAAGGTACTAAATACTCACTTTCACCCATTCCCTGGGTCACCATGGCATTAGGGTTCATCCATTTCACAAAGAAGCCCCCAGTCATCAAGCCAAATTCAAGGTTGGCTGAGTCACAATGAGTTCTGAGTCTGAAGTGAAGGACCAGAATGGTACTCTGAACTCCACCAGCTGTTCACTGTTAGCATGAAAAATATCCTCTGGGCTTTTCTGAAAGTCATTTGTAAAGTCTCCCATGTGCAGATGTGATGAAAGGCAGCTGTGCTCCCTTGTTGGCTGCCTAAGAGGTGTGTGTTGGTTTAGCCATGGCTCCGGCATGAGTAAGCTACCCTTTGTGCTAAGAAACTTCAAGAGAAGAAGCCAGGTGGGCAAAAGGAAAGGAAAAAGGAGACATGGGCAAGAAGATAGATTGAGAACATAATGAATTAATGCTCAGCTCATTAAGGTTCAACATTTTAGTTTTAACATGACGAACTAATTTGTGCCTACTCATTTGTGCCATGTGGTTAATAATGATTGCCAAGCTGTGTTCTCTTTCTGTAATGCTTTGATTTTAATCAGTATATTCTAAGGTCCTTCCTTTGTCATTTGATGGGTTTATGATGCTCTGGAAACCAGCTGTCATTCTTATTATCACATTTTTCTTCTCCACTGGATTGAAAAATGAGAAATGAATAATGCTGGTCCTTTTGTCTTGTTTCTACTTATTTGGAATGGTTTATCTTTTACCTTATGCCATAAAGTAGACATTGTCAATGTCTCTACCTATCTAATTCATAGAGGTTGTTTTTGAGATGTTTTCTCTGTTATTAATTCCAAGAAGATCCATGATGTATCATCCCAAATGAATTGGAAAATAGGCTTTAGCTCTAAAAAGTATCTTAATTCTGGTATGTGGCAAACTCTTAATAATATTAGGCATCTAATCCAACTCTCAATTTACAGATGAAGAAACTAAGGTCCAGAGGGAGCAGAACAAATATCATTAAAAGCAATGTCTTCTGGCTTAATCCAGTAGTCTTTCTACTTTAATGTTAATGCCTCAGAGAAAGGGCGAGTGGTTGAAGAATAGATTAAATGTTGGACTTGGATTCAGGATAATTTGGGTTCAAGACCACTCTCTAACATGTACTATGTGACCATGGATAAAATGCTTAATTCCTTTGAGCCTCATTTTTCTCATCTGTAAAATGAGGGGCTGATCAAGACTATGATCTAAGACAATTCCAAAGGATCCGTGACAAAAAATGCTATCCACCTCCAGAGAGTGAGCTGTTGACTTCTCAAGGCAGACTGAAGCATACAATTTCCACTTTCTTAATTTGTTCATGTTTTTGTTGTGTCTATTTTCTCCTGCAACATGGCTAATATGGACATATGTTTTGCATGACTTCACATGCATAATTAATATTGTAGTGCTTGGAGTATGGGAAGACTATGGGAAGGAGAAGATTCGGAGCTCAGAATTTTTTTTAATGAATGTGACTTTACATTTAATTGGGCAATATCTAATGAAATAAATAAAAATATGTCTAAAAAATGGAGTTGGACTGGTACCATCTAGGCTGTCTTCTAGTCCTAAGAGTATGATCCTATGTTCCTATGATCCTTTTGGGTCACAACTGTGAAAATCTGAAACTTTACTAGTAGAAAGGGTTAAATCTCAGTCATTCAGTCAACTAACACTCATTAAATTCTACTATATGCCAGACACTGTGCTAGGTGCTGAATATACAAAAATGCAGAGAATGAAACAATCCTTACTCCAAAGGAGTCAATGTGTACATGTGTAAGCATTTATCAAGTAGTTAAATACAAAGAAGATTGAGGAGGAGGGCCCCAGAATTTGGGAGGATCCAGAAAAATCATCATGCACAAGATGGTGCTTGAACTTCATTCTGAAGACAGAAATGACTCTAGAAGGCAGAGGCAAGGAGGGAGAGCAATCACGAGCATGAGCTTCTTAAGAGCAGCCACTGTCTTACTTTCCAGAGCACCGTAGAGTGTCTTTTGTAAATGTCGTTGTTGTTGTTGCTGAGTCATATCTGATTCTTTCTGACCCCATCTGGGGTCTTCTTGACAAAGATACTGGAGCATTAGCCATTTTTTTTCCTCCAGCTCATTTTACACATGAGGAAACTGAGGCAAACAAGATTAAGTGACTTGCCCGGGGTCACACAGCTAGTAAGTGTCTGGGGCTGGATTTGAACTCAGGAAGGTGAGTTTTCCTGACTTCAGGCCCTGTTTTCTACCCACTACAATGCCACCTAGCTGCTCCATCTTGTAAATAAAGTGCTCAATACCTTTTCATGAATTCATTCATTCACATGATATGCGCAGATAATTGTAATATACTCATGTTCATGAGAAAGACACAAAGTGCTATGTGAGACCTTAGGCATGATACAAGTAGTTAGTGACCAGCAAATATGGAGGAATGTAGCATAGGGGGGAAATAAGGGTGGATTCCACGCAGCGGGAAGAGAGTAATCAAAGACAAAGAAACAAGAGAATGATGCCTGTTCAGGATATTGGTTCAGTTAATTTTAAGTACCTAATGTACAGAGGGATAAGGCCACAAGATAAACCTGATTGTAGAGCCTTGAATAGCAGGCTGAAGTCTCTGAACATATTACAGTGCTCTTGGTGGTGCCCTGTGGTGTCGTGAAGCAGTTTGAAGAGGTTGAGGTAGAAAGGTCTATTGGATGAATTTTTCCAACCCCTATAACACAGGTTCAAATTTAGCCTGGGCCAATGGAGTAAAATCATTACACTGGCCCACTTGCCTTTGTGAAATGGATTGGTTATTGAGCTACAGATTTATCTCTGATATGAAGGGGTGGGGGCAAAGAATAAAACAATTCAGAAGGGGAACCCTACAGTCTTAGAAACTGGATGATTTTTCAGCTTTGGAAACTGCCAAATAATGATGGCCATGTGATGCCAAGCTATCAACACATGACTTCAGCAATCTGTTCCCAAGTCAAATTCTTGTTCTATTTGAAAATTTGTCCTGCCATGTTTGAGTAAGTATTCAATCTGTTTTTCCTTGGCTCTGATAGTTGAACTTTCATCTTCTCTTGCCTGAAACCAGGCCTCCAGGCCATTTCTTGGGCTGTGGCCATACTTAGACTTGCCTCCCCTGACCCCGCTTTCAACTTGAATTCCTTTTTATTTATTATTTTCCCCTCTTAGATTAAAAAACTCCCTGAAAGCAGGAACTGCATTGTTTACTTATATTTGTGACCTTATCCTGGCACATGGTAAACTCTTAATAAATGCTTTATTTATCCATATATTTCTCTGTCTCTGTCTCTCTCACCAGTCCTGTCTCTCTCACTCTGTCTTATCATTATCTCTGTCTGTCTCAGTCTTATCACTTTTTTGTCTCTCTTGTCTCTGTCTCTCTCTAATCTCCTTCTCTGTATCTCCCTTTCCCTATCACTCTTTCTCTGTCTGTCTCTGTCCTCTGTCTCTCTGTCCCTCTGTCCTTTTCTCTCTTGTCCTCTCCTGCTGTTCCCCTCTCTCCCCTATCTGTCTCTATATCTCCCTTATTCTCTATCTCTCTCCCTTCCTTCCTCTCTCTCTTCTTCAGATACACACATGTCACATATCTCCCTTCACTTGATACTTGCCTTATAAGAGAGGAAAATACTTAAGCAAAAATATAACCATGGAGTAACTGCATTTGACAGTATAAAACTGTCCCCTGTATGCCCTAACCTCTATCACAAGAGAACTTATTAATGTTGATATGGAGAGGGCATTTTTAGAGATCAAGTATTCTGAGTCCCTCATTTTATGCAGGTCCCAAGAAATCAAATGATTTGCTTGATGTCCTATAGGTAGTAAATAGCAAATGAAGACTTTGAACTCATATCCTCAATACTTTAGATCTAGTGACTGCCTTTTGTTACTAGAGGCACGTGTGTTTCATTACCTGTTTTCTAGGGCCAACATGGGCCATTATCATTCCTTAGAGTTTACTCACTTTAATGTTCTTTTCATTCTCTTGTGATAGTTAAATTGTACATTGCTATTCTGATTTGTCTATTTCTAACATCTTCCCATGCTTCCCTGAATTCCTCATTGCACAATAATCTACCTTTACATCCATTTACCACAGTTTATTCAACAATCCCTCCTATGGGTAGCTATTCATTGGAACTAGAGCTATGTAATTTAATCCTTTATTTTATAGATGAGGAAATTGAAGCTCAGGTAGTTTGAACTACTTGTCCAAACAGAGTAAACATCAGAGACAGAATCTGACCTCAGTTCTCTTGACTCCAGAGGCAGTACTGTTTTGTTGTCACCATAAAAACAAACAAAAACCCTTAATATAATTATGTTGGAATTTGTGGTGACTTTTATTCTGCCCTTGACTTCCTTCAAGTCTGTGCTCAGTAGTGAGATTTCTTTATTGCAAGAACACCTCAGTGATTTATATAAATTCAAATAAATTTTTAGACCAGTTGGACCAATTCTGAGTATCACCAGCAGTACATTTATGTGCCTGCCATCTCACCGATCTGCCAACATTGACTGTTGCCATTGTTTTGGGTCATCTTTGTTACTTTGCTGGATGTGAGGTAAGAGTACACAGTTGTTTTATTTCTCTTACTTGTTATTAGGAGACCTTGTCAGTGTTTTTGTTGCTTATAATTTTTCTTTCAAAAAATTTTGAAAACTATTGAAAGCAAAATGATATATGTTCTTTTGTGAGTAATTTTTGGTCTTCTAATTAAGTTCTTTGTGTTTTTTAAAGGTATGGAATAATTTAAAAATATTTAAAGTGCTGGAATGGAAAAAAAATTCAATAGTAATGAGTCTGTGTGTATAGAAATTTAACCTAAGGAATGGAGTGAGAAATCAGTGGTATATTTCAAGCATTCCATAGTTATAGGCCAAGTTGTACCCCTGAATTTTTATATAAAATCCTTTAATAGAGTGGTCTTTGAGGATGGGCTTTGATCTTCTACATGTCATAGAAATAAAAAAACTTCAACTGTGGCATGCAAAGAATTTTATGTATAATTAAAGTGTTGGGCTTTTTTTTCATTTTGGAGGGAGGAAGGCAGGGCAATTGGGGTTAAGTGACTTGGCCAAGATCACAAGGCTAGTGAGTGTTAATTGTCTGAGGCTGGACCTAAACTCAGGTTCTCCTGACTTCAGGGCTGGTGCTCTATTCACTGCACCACTTAGCTGCCCCTAAGTGTTTTTTAATAGAGGTGAAACCAAAATCATATATTCACCAGAAGGACCTTCTGTAGTGTCATGGTCTTTTGATAGTGACCCATGAGGGTAATGACAATGGAAATAATGCTTCCCAAACTATGCACTAATGCAGTACAAAGAAACTGGGTTTTGGAGTCAGAAGACCTCAGTTTGGATCCTGGCTCTGCCACTTAGTAGTACCTCTGGGTGAACTTGAACAAATCACTTTACCTTTATGAACTTCAGTTTCCTCACTGTGAAATGAATGAGTTGGACTGGGTGATATATGGGATTCTTTCCATCTTTCAATCTTTGGAATTCAATCTGGGGGTGTGTTGAAGCTGGCTCATGAGAGCTAATTGTTAAATTTTCAGTGTTGATACTTACACCCAGAAAATTGGCAAATACCATAAATCAGGTATTGATTTTTTTGTTGCTGTTTAGACTCAAGAACGTATGTAGAAAATGTTAATGATACAGATTATACTTCAAAAGTGTATTGTGCAGATAGACTTCCCAGAGCCAAGATGGCAGAGTAGGCAGTAAATCATTGTAACTCTCCCATATTCCTCTAAACAACCATAAAATTGCACCCCAAACAAATACTGCAACAGCACAACCAGCTAAAAGACAGGGTGAAACAGTCTTTTAGCCCAAGAAACTTGGAAGATCTGCAAGAAACAACATCTCACTCAGATAAAAGAGGAGCACATTCCAGGACAGGGTACATCCCAACAAACCAGCAGCAATCTCCACCTCAGCAAACCAGTGGGAGATCTTGAGTCCCAGTGTGGTTAAGCAGGCAAACACCAATGCCAGGACTTCCCATGTGCAACAGCACAGCCAGGGCAACTAACAGACTCCAGCTCTGAGCTATTCAGCATAGCTCCTGGAAAGTGAGCATTCTCTATTGGCCAACACTCCATAGGCTTCAGTGTAGCCTGGGGGAAATGGAGAAACACCCAATCAGGTTTTAGCACAAACTAGATACCAGCACTAGAACCCCAGTTCAGCACCAGCTAAGCCTCCAGACCACTATGACATCTAGCAGCACAAACTCCCTCTCCCTCCCCTGCATCCTCTCAGTACAGCACCAGACATGAGAGTCCCCCAGCAGCCTCAGGGCAGCATCAGGACAACACCAGGTCAACAGCCATGGCCTGCAGTCATGAGCACAAGAAGCCTTTGACAGTGCCCTTTCTACCCTGGGAGCAGAGATCAAATTAAAAAAAAAAAAGAAAGAATCTGGTCATAGAACGTTATTATGGTGACAGGGAAGACCAAGAAACAAATGCAGAAGAGGACAGCAAGGTCAAAACACCTAAGGACAAAACCCCAAAGAAAAATAGGAAATAGTCTGAAGCCCAGAAAGAACTTATGGAAGAGTGCAAAAAGGAGTTTAAAAAAACCATGGAGGAATGATAGAAGAAACAATGGGAAAAGAAATGAGAGTGCTTTAAGAGAATTATGAAAAAACAGTCAATCGCTTAGAAAGCTGCTTAAAAAATGGAACTGGCCAAATGGAAAAGGAGATACAAAAATTCATTGAAGAAAACAACTCATTAAGTACAATTGGCCAAATGGAAAAGGAAGTACAAAAGGTAATTGAAGAAAAATGACACCTTAAAAGTTAAAACTGGGCAAGTGGAAGCTAATGACTCTATTAGACACCATGAATCAATCAATCAAATCAAAAGAATAAAAAACCTGGAAGAGGATGTAAAATACCTCATGTGAAAAACAGCTGACCTGAAAAATAGAGCCAGGAGAAACAATATCAGAATTGTTGGGCACCTGAAAGCATACATGCACACACACACACACACATATATAATATACTATGTATAATATATAACACACACATAATCAAAAGCATCTTTCAAGAAATTATCAAGGAAAACTGCCTTGATGTCATGGAACCAGAGGGCAAAATAGGCATTGAAAGACTCCATCAATAACCTCAGGAAAGAGATCCCAAAATAACCCCCCCAAGGAACATTATAGGCAAATTTAAGAACTATCAGGTTCAGAAAACAATTGTTTCAGAAAGAAACAATTCAAATACTAAGGAATCACAATCAGGATTACACAAGACCTAAAAGCTGCAATATTAAAGAATGTGAGGGAAGGCAAAGGGTCTAGGACTGCATCCAAGAATCATTTACACAGCAAAATTAAGCATAATAGGTCAAGGGGAAATTTTTCAAGCATCCATAAGAAGAGCAGAACAAAACCAAAAATTGGACCCTTCCAATATCAAGACTCAATAGAAGCAAAAAACAGGCAATGGGGAATACAACAACAAGGGATTCGGTAGAGCTAAACTATTTACATCCCCACATGGGAAGATACTACTTATAATTCTTAAAAATGCTATCACCAATATTATAGCTAGAAAGAATACATGCATGCACACACACAGACACAGATACAGACACAAACCTTAGACAGATGTATGCGTATAAGGTGAATTTGAAGGAGCCACATTAGAAAAAAATATTAAGGGATTAGAAAGAGGAACACAGTGGGTAAATAAGAAAGGGAGAGATAGAATGGGGTAAATATCCCATATGATGAGGTAAGAGAGACATCACATTGGAGGAGAAAAGGGGAGGGCGGGCGACAAGCGTCATCTGGGTCTTATTCTCATCAGTATTGGCTTGAAGAGGGAATCATATACACAATATGTTGAGTATAGACATCTGTCTTATCTGACAAGGAAGCAGGAAGGGGGAGATCAAGTAAAGGAGGGGTGGGGACTGTCAGAAAGGAGGGCAGATTATGGGAGGTGGTAGAAACAAAACACTGGTGAGGAGGAAAAGGGTGAAATGACAGACGGGAGGAAGAATAGGATGCAAGGGAATACACAAACTGTAATGTAATGGGATGAACTCTCCCATAAAGTGGATGTAGATAGCAGAGTGGATCAAAAACAAGCATCATACAATATGGTGTTTGCAAGAAACAAACTCGAAGAAGAGAAACATACACAGAGTTAAAGTAAAGGGCTAGAGGAGAATCTATTGTTTCAATTGAAGGAAAAAGAACAGTGGTAGCAATCCTGATCTCAGACAAAGTAAAAGTAAAAATAGACCTAGTTAAAAGAGATGAGGAAGGAAACCACTTCTTGATAAAAGGTACAATAGACAATGAAGCAATAGTAATACCAAAGATATATGTGCCAAGTAGAGTAGTATCAAAATTCCTAAAAGAGTCGTTAAGTGAGTTATAGGAAGAGACAGCAAAACTATACTAGTGGGGGACCTCCAATGTTCACTCTCAGAGCTCAAAAAGTTCAACCAAAAGATAAACAAGGAAGAAACTAGGGAGGGTACATAGCACATTAGAAAAGTTAGATGTATCAGACCTTTAGCATGTTACAGACATAAAGGGTGACACCATAAGAAAATTACAAGAGCAAAAAATAGTCTGCCTGTCAGACCTATGGGAAGGGAAAGGATTCATGACCAAGCAAGAGGTAGAGAGAAACACAAAATGTGAAACAGATAATTTTTATTATATTTAAATGAAAATTTTAATTATATTAAAGTGAAAAAAAAAACCCAATGCAACCAAGATTAGAAGGAAAGCAGAAGATGGGAAACAATCTTTACAGTATGTCTCCCTGATCAAGAATTCTTTCTATCCTTCCCTTTCCATCCACTTACTGAGAGTCACAGAATTTGAGATTAGGAAGGGACTTTTCCAGTCATTTACACCTATCCATTCAGGAAGGCCATCCCCATGATAACAAATCCAAGAAGTGACTGTCCATTCTCTGCTGCAGGAGGAAAGTGGTCACCCACATTGGGGTTCTCAGGACTCTTCTATGGCAGTAACCTCCAAATCTGTCTTCCTGTTAACTGGCTCCTTCCTCCCTAATCCATCCTCTCTGCAGGTGCCAAATAACCTTCCTCAAGCAACTTGAGGATTGAAAAAGTAGCTAATTGGAGCAAATAGAATAATAGCCATGTTTATTATTTTAAGTAAAATATTGGGCTTTTTTGTAAAAAAAAGTAGCTTTTTAGCATACAAAATAATTTAATTGAATTTTCTTTTTTTATAATTATAAATTATTAGGAAAAGCCTTAGTGGGCTTTAAAACTTTTTGGGGAACATATGGTTGCCTCTCCCTCATTCTCAATGGGAGCTCCATGAGGGCAGGGTTCGATCTGTTTGTCTTTGTAATCTATTATTTTGAAGAACACCTGCAAAAATTGGAGGTGGCCAAAAACAGTTAGATAAGTCAAATTGACTTGAATAATGATGATTCTAATGAAGGCAAAAGAATTGGAAAGGCAACTACTCTTTTACCATTGTGTTTATTTCTCCCTTTGGTCAAGTATTGACCAAATCTCCTTAATTTCTCTGGAGCTATCCTGGTATCAGGGGCTACTGCAAGGACTGCTGTCAACTCCTGGGGACTGGATGGGGCTAAGAGGGGAAGCTTGCACTTGAAATATTTCAGATCTATTTAAAAGCACTCAGGAAATGTTGGCAGAGGAGAAAGGTTAATCTAGAAGTGGGAAAGCAAGGAGGCCTGAAAGCTTTGTTGATTGAGTGATGGACAGTGTTTTCTGGGGGAGAATGAAGCATTCAAGTTGTGTTTAGGGGACATGGTGGTGAAATACAGTTGGAGGGATTATGTAGAGACCTCTAGTTGTGTGTGAGGTGTGCATCAGTCAACTTCTATGGACACATGAATGCCTGGGTCCCAGAGTGCCCGGGTTCAGTAAAGGGCTGGGCAGCCCTGATCTGCTCTGACAGTAGTGTTCCATGAATAGTGGAAAGCATGGGGGTAAGGGAGGAAAGTGACATCTAGTCTAAGCCAGATTTGAAATTCCCAGAAAGTACATTTCCAAAGGCCTAACTTTAAATTGAATTTTGAATCTTTTGCATCTAGGCCAGTCTCACTCATCTCAGTCATTGGTTTTCTCACCTCTGAAAGTATTCCTTTCATGTTCAAAGTAGAATTGCAAGACAGAGGAGGATTAACCACAACTGGTACTATCACTGATGATTTTTCTCAAAATATTTTAGAGATGCTCTGTGTTCCACAGTCAAGGCCTAGCAAGCAGGCAATTGCTTGCTGACATTGGCTTGTCCATAATTCCTTGTGCTCTGTATGACGTCAGTGTCTGTTAGAGTGTATTGCTTAGACCAGCAACAGGTGATCACTGAGGGATTTAGCTCCCCTTATTTCCCTGGGGCCACCAGTCACATGTTTTTAATCCCTTCTCCTTGTCACTGACAGGTACTGCACTCCTGTTGCTGTCATAGAGCTCTTATTCTGTGCCTGGCAGGGTGGTCAGGATTCTCAAAGCTTGAGACAATGACTGTTCCCTTAGGACTCAAGAATGCTTGCATTATCCCAAGAAGTGCTTACCAGGAGGACTATCTCAAAACCTAAGAATGATTATGTCATGGGCTAACTCTTTTTATGTAGATGAGTGCCCCCACCCTTAGCAACCTTGATTGAGGAATCTTAGCAGGGGGTGCTACCCTATGCATAAATCATTTTCCTCACCCTGAAATTGAACTTCTGTTTCTGAAATGACTCTCCTGTTTCTAGTCTGCTCTTTGTATTTGACTCTGGCCACCCACAGTGTAGAGTCTGGATCTGGTGCAGTTGACAGTTTCATTGGGTACCCTAGGTCTCATATGAAGTTAAATTACTTGCCCAAGTCATAGCCAGTTAGGATAAAGGAATCTACCTCCAGTGTCTAAAAGCAGGCATCTTTCTAAGATAACACTGGTTGTTACAGGACCTCTGTGAAGACTGGCGTCACAGAACAGATGAGGAAGTCCCAAGAAAGCATGTGGCCTGGGAAGCCCAAGACATTGAGTTCTTTGTGATTATTAATCAGTTTATTAATTACAATAGCCATCAATCACAAAAATGATTGTCAGTGGTTTCTCTTGCTAACCAAAGATATCAAGGGAGACCCGAAAAGCCTTAAAGTCCTTTTGAAAGGGAACACCCCTCATAAGAGAAAGTCAACCCAGATTGGTGGATATTGACTGAGGAGGAGGACTGAAAGCCTTCAGCTCCTCCTGCTGAGAATGTGGCTTGATCATGAGATTTAGGAGCCTCAAGGCAGGAGGGCAGAGCAAGCCATTTCCATCAGGAACTCTCCAGCTGGTTTTCTCTGTCATTTGCTGGTTGCTGTACTCCCTGAGGGAAGGGATCAAGCATTGGAATTTCTTCCTCTAGGCAAACTCTTGCCCAGACTAGATTCACTCTATGCTCTGAACAGATTTGGGTCCAGTTGGGTGAGAACCTGCCTGTCCAACTACAGACTTATACTTGACTGTTAGGAGCTAATCTCCTCACTCAGTCAGGGGCCTTCAGAGATTGACCTTTTCACCAGTCCAGTTTTGGCAGAAATGGCAGAAAAAGGGATGATCACACATACACACACGTATATATGTGTGTGTATATATATATATATTTATATATTAGTCAATAATCGAAGTATAATATGAATATCTTTCTCTCTGAAATTTTGTGATTTCTCTTTGAAGTACATGTATTAAGCCAGTGACTTAGGGAAGAATCTTCTTTGGGGATTTTATCAACCTATGTAGCAAGATTTGCAAAGAAAGACACACACACAAGTGTGTGTGTGTGTGTGTGTGTGTGTGTGTATGTTTCCCAAGGTAACACACCCAGTTGTGTCCCAGGAATGGAGGTCTTCCTGCCTGAGGCCATGCTTCTCTCCACTGCATCTGTAAGGAGAAGCAATACTCAAAAAGGTTTGAGGGTTTGACCTGGAATCCTGAAGAAGGGATCAAGCTTCTGCTTCTGTGACCCTGAGTAAGTCCTCCAACCTCTCTGATCCCCAAGAACTAAAGGCTTAGATGAAGGAAATCTGGAGAACTTGGATTAACTGCCCTAGGTTTTGAACCAAGTTTGCTGAGACATTTCATGCTTTAATGAGTTATTTCCTTTCCTAATAGAATTTGAAGGATTTAGAGGTGCAGACAGAAGGTCAAATTGTCTACTCTCTTCTCACTTTTGGCCTTGAAGAAGCTAACAACCCTTAGGCTGACTCTACTTCCTCACTGTCACTATCATCATCATCATCGTCATCATCATCATCAGCAGCAGCAGCAGCAGCATCTTCATCAGTCAACTTCATGTTTCCAAAGATCCCCTGCCAGCAACACTGTAATTCTGTTTGCCTAAAAAGGGCTGGCTTCTCTCCCACCATTTAGAAGATCTTACCCATTGCATTGGGGCTAAGACCAAAGTGAGAAGAAATGAGGAAGCACCGCGGGAGGAATGAAGTCACATCCATACTATGTCTTCCTTTCAAGGATGGAGATTCAGCATAGGGATGAGTGAAAAGTAAAATAGAACACTATATTAGAACACTCTCCACAGATTCTCATAGTGTCAGGAACAAACAGCCTTAAGAAGTCATTACCATAACCATAATATATATCAACCATATATTCACAGCCCATATATAGATCAGGGATTCCCAATTTGGAATATGAATATACTGAGGGAGCGTTTTCGAAAGCCAAGGTCTAGCAAGCAGGCTCTATGCTGACATTGCCTTGTCCGTAATTCCTTGTGTGACATCAATGTCTGTTAAAGTGTATTGCTTAGACCAGCAACAGGTGGTCACTGAGGGATTTAGCATCCCCTATTTCCCAGGGGCCACCAGTCACGTGTTCTTAATCCCGTTTCTTTGTCACTGACAGGTACTGCTCTCCTGTTCCTGTCATAGAACTCCTGTTCTGCCCCTGGCAGGGTGATCAGGACTCTCAAGGCTTGAGACAATAACTGTTCCCTTAGGACCCATGAATGCTTGCATTATCCCAAGAAGTGCTAACCAGAGCAACTATCTCAAAACCTAAGGATGGTTGTGTTGTGAGCCAAGCCTTTTCATGTAGAGGAGTGCCCCCACCCTTAGCAACGTTGATTCAGGGATCTTAGCAGGGGGTGCTGCCCTATGCATAAATCATTTTCCTCACTCTGAAATTGAACATCTATTTCTGAACTGATCCTCCTGTCTCTAGCTTCCTCTTTTTCTTTGACTCTGGCCACCCACAGGTTAGAGTCTGGATCTGGTGCAATTGACAGTTTCATTGGGTGTCCTACATCTCATATGAAATTGAATTACTTGCCCAAAGTCACAGTCAATTAGGATAAAGACTGTACTTGAAGTAACATGCCTCCAGTGTCTGAAATCAGGCATCCTTCTAAGATAGCTGTGGCTGTGACCAGGGCTCTGTGAAGACTGGTGTCACAGAACAGATGAGGAAGCCCCAAGAAAGCATCTGACCCACCAGAGCTCCACTTGATCCTTGGAATCAAATGGGGAGCTGAAGACATTGAGTTCTGTTTAATTCTAATCAGTTTATTTATTAGGAGAGTCAGGAATCACAAATATTAGTGGTGGTGGTTTCTCTTGGTAACCAAAGATATCGGGGAGACCCTGAAAAGCCTTAAATTCCTTCTGAAAGGAAACTCCCCTGACAAGTGAAAATCCACCCAGATTGGAGGACATTGACTGAGGAGGTGGGCTGAAAGTCTTCAGCTCCTCCTGTTGAGAATATGGTGGGATCTTGGGATTTAGGAGCCTCAAGGCAGGTGGGCAGAGGAAGTCATTTCCATCAGGATCTCTCCAGCTAGTTTTCTCTGTCATTAGCTGGGTTGCTGTACTCCCTGAGGGAAGGATCAAGCATTGGGATTTCTTCTTCCCGGCAAACTCTTACCCATATTGGCTTCTCTCAAGGCTCTGAACAGAAATTACATCTCCCACATGGGTGGGATCCTGCTTGCCTGCCAAGGACCTCTCCTTGTCTCCAAGGAGCGACACTGCTCACTCAACCATGGCCTTCAGAGATTGACCTTTTTAGGAGTCTGGTTTTGGCAGAAATGGCAGGAAAAGGGTGGATCATTAAACATATATGCCATTAATGATATAGTACAGTATGCATTTCTTCCACCCTGGAATTTTGTGATTTCTCTGTATTACATACATTAACCCAGTGACTAAGGGGAGAAGCTCTTGTGGTGATTTTATTAATCTGTATAGGAAGATTTACAAAGATTTACACACTTTGTTCCTGTAATGATGTCACATTCATACTGTCTTCCTTCCAAGGCTAGAGATTCATCATAGAGATGAGTGAAAGGTGAGAATAGATCCTCAACCAAATGCATGGTGATGAATCAGTATTTCTTTCTGAAATTTCTACTAGAACATGCTCCCCATATTCTCACAGTGTCTGGAAGGAATAATGCCCTTAAAAAGCCATCCCCACAAACATAAAACAGGTTAGCCATATTGACACAGTCCATAAAAAGGAGAGATTCCCAATTTGGGGTATGAATATTCTGAGGGAGAAAAAAAGTTGCTCACAGGGCTTGAAGAACACTTGCCAACTACTTTCATTTTTCTTTGAAATTCATTTCATTTCTGATGTGCATAAGACGTACCTAGCTGTGGAAAAATGGGTAAAATAGTTGTCCAGGAGACAGGAAGTCTTATTTTCCTGAATTCAATTCTAGCCTCAGACACTTAGTAGCTCTGTGATGCTGGAGAAGTCATTTAACCCTGCTTGTCTCAGTTTCCTTATCCATAAATGAGATGGAGAAGGGAATGGTTATTCACTCCCATGATCTCAGCCAACAAAATGAACCCAAACAAACAAAAAACAAACCCCAAATGGTATCACATAGTGGAAAGAAGTGAAATGAAAAACAAAACAAAACAAATATGTATAAGCAGAGTGAAAATAAAATTTACTTCATTTTAAATCAAATACAGCTCAAAGCTGGGTTTGCAGCAATCCCAAGCAAATAGGACTAGAAAAGGTCAAATCAGTGGAAGAAAAGTCTCTGTTTGGTGAGGAGGGAGCCTCTCCTTCATCTCCAAGGAGGATCTGCTCATCTTCCTGAAAGGAAGGCTGGAAATTGAAGGCCCACAGCCAGGGGGGTGGGTTGAGGATGCCTCCCTGGAGAAATGCTCAGAGACAGGAAGAGCAGGAAGCATTGAGATGAGAGTCCACTGGGCAGAGAGTCATGGGACCAGCCTCTGATGCTGGAAGTGGGGGGCCAGGGGAAAAGATGGGTGTGACAGGAGCTGTGAAGAGAATGGGGTAAAACCTGTAGATGAGGGAGTGCTGGAGGACATTGTAAAAGGCCAGAGTGCCAGAGGAATATTCCAGGTACACACCAACCCTGGGCACAGGGCTTTTCACTCGATGGTTCAGTGATCCAGGATAGGTCTGTAGGTAGTAATCCTCTTCCTTCTTGACACAGCAAAGCAGGAACACAGAAGCACAGGAGTCCTCGTTCCTCTTCCTCTTCCTCTTCCTCTTCCTGCTCAAGCGTGAGTTTTGGATCCCCAGTATCCACTGAGGTAGCTGAGTCACATCCACCTCCCAGTACTGTCTGCCTGAGCTGAAGGCCTGCTCAGCAAAGACATAATGGGCAACAGCATCCTCAGGGTTCTTGGTCCCCACCTGCCAGCCTTCTCCAGCCTTCACACTCTTCAGATCATCAGAAACAGTCAGAAAGGGACTGGCTGCTGTGGGATCAATTATGATGTCCACTCTGAATCGCCTGAGCATCTCAATCGTGCCTGGGATGGGGTATTCTCTCAGCTCTGGGCTGACAGCCTTGGCCTTTTGGGACAGCACTGAGGCACTCCTTCCCAGCAAGTGCTTGACTTCCCATAACAGATCCACATTGGGCTGGTGGCCTGCTTCCTGCAGCTCTGTCAAAAGGTCCTGGAGGGTGTGCACATGCTGGGATAGTGTGTCCTGCTCTGCCCTTTCATCTTGCTTCAGCCTTTCAAGATATAGGGATTCTTCGTCCAAAAGGAAGTGGTGCAGCTTGTTAAATTCTTCTGTGATCATCCAGTGCCAATCAACAGCAGGTATAGCCTCCCCAGCAAGAAGCTTTTCAGCTTCCTCCAAATGTTTCTCCAAGAGACTCTGAAGGACTTGTAGCTTTTTCCTGCAGTTGTGAGCAGCCTCTACTACAGGAGAGAGCTTGTGAGCCCCATGCTCTGGGCTTTGGGCACATCTCACACAGAGTGGCTTCTGGTCATCTTCACAAAAGAGCTTAAATGTCAACTTGTGGCTGGCACACTGGCGCTGTCCTTCATCACTCTGAAAGTTCTCAGAGCAGAGCTGTTTGACCAGATCCGTCATCTCTGCTAGGCGCCCATTGACTCCTGGGATTTCTGTGGTCTGGGCCATTTGCCTGCATTCAGGGCAAGAGGAAGGTGTACCTCCAAGTCTCCAGCTCCGGGACAGACATGTTCTGCAAAAGCTGTGCCCACAACTGATGGTGATTGGCTCAGAGAAGTAGCTCCTACAGATGCTACATGTGATTTCCCTCTGCAATCCTTGCAGCTTTTTCCTAGCAGAGGCCATTCTTCTCTCTGCAGCTGCTTCTCTTCTCCAGTAGCTGAGATGAAGAGAGTCAGCTCCACTCAAGGCAGTGCTTCTGAGGGTCAGGATGGTCTCCTTTTATGGGAGGTAGTCCCGCCCTTCAGGGCCTCCCAGAAAAGGTGTGAACTACTCTAGCCTGGAATCCTGCATTCAATGTGTGAACTCTTGCTAGGTGCACAGCCCTGAGGCCCCCAGAGTTCACACCTCTGGTGGAGTCCTTAGAAAGGACAGGTTTCACCCAGCTGAGAGCTCCTTGTTGTCTTTTTTACTCCAGACTGTAAGCCTGCCTCTCAGCCAATGGGCGTAAGGGGCAGTGGTGAGAGGGACTTTTACTACTCAAGGGTATAAAATATTGTTTTGCCTTCATTCCACTGGTCTGCACTGGTTCTCATGAGAACTGAATAAACATTTCCTGTCCTTACCTGGAGACACCTCTGGCTTTTAATTTTTGGATAGGGGATTTTGGGGGTTCCCATACCCCACACATGGTGGATCACATTAAAAATTATTTAGTCATTATTAGAATAGTATAATATGCATTTCTTTCACCCTCAAATTTTGCTATTTCTTTTTGTGTTACGTGTATTAAACCAGTGATTTATGGGAGATATTCCTCTGCTTGTTTTACCCATCTATGTAGCATGATTTGGAAAGTGCTATATATATATACACCTGTAATATATATATATTATATAATTAATATATATTATATATTATATTATTATATATACCTGTATTTATACACACATATACATATGCATACATACAGGTGTGTGTATTTATATATATATAATATTCATTAATATATATCTCCTTCTTGGACCTTTATCATAATCCTGTAATGCTGTAAGGTCAGTAGGATATAAAGAGTTTAGTTCCTTATACATGGAAAGAAACTAAGCCTTGGAAAGATTGAGTGGTGACATTAGCAAGAAGTGTGCTTTCTATCTCACAATGGTTTCACTCCTTGTCTTCTGTGAAATAAATATACCTTAGAAAGAGGTGGAGCAAATAAACAACCATTTTATCACACTAACAGTGTCCTTCGAATGTATCTCAAAATCCAAGGATACATATATATTCCTCAATGCTCAGAGAATCAAAATTGACTCCAGAGGGCATCTAGCCCAATTTTACCGGACCCCAGATGCTACACTGAAGCATTATTGTGTAAAATCAGAGTGTTGGCCTGGAAGTCAGGAAGAGCAGAGTTCAATCCTGCCCCAAGCACTTACTATCTGACCCTAGACAAAGTCACCTAATCTCTCTCAGCCTAATCCCACTGCCTCTGTGCTGTGGGACTTTGCGATAATGCTTGTCTCCCTGGTTGTGGTAAGGATCCAGTGAGGTAACAATGAAAAGTACTAGGTAAACTTTTGAAGCACTATGCAGATGCCAGCTAGGATTTTGACTCAGTGTAATGGGAATGTAAATTTTTAAGATCTTGCCTGCCCCTAGGCTAAAGTGCACCTGGAGCCTGGGGTAGGAGGCTTGCTTTTCAGTAGATACTTTTTGATTGGCCAGTGGGTCCAAAAGGTTGTTACATTCTCTGAGCCAGGAGAAGGCTATATAAGCCCTGATGTGAGGCTTTGCTTTGGGACTCACTTTGAGAAGCGTTCTGTGATTTGATCTGGATTCTGGGAAACCCTTGTTGAGAGCCCCCTGGCTTTGAAAACCCAGATGTTGATTTGGTATGGATGTAATGGTTGGACAGTTTGGAAACCTGTCTACTTGATCTGTTTCTCTGTCTTGATAATTCTGTCTGTATATTCTGAAGTTCGGGGTGCTGACCTTTTTCCCCTGAACTAGGTGAATGATACATATCTGACTGATTAAAGTAAGCTTGTTAACCCATTTTGAGTTGCTTTCCTTTATCAAAGCAGATCCAAGAACCTGTAGTGGCAGCGACCCTGGGGATGCTGGGGTGCTTGCTGCTACAAAATGGCATCATGAACAGGATCTGCAGAGTAAAAGGAAAGTATGGGGACTGGGATAATTGTTTGTTTCCCAGTGGTGGTAGCTGTGACTCTGTGGAGCCATGGACCAGGAGAGAAGAATGGCCTCCATGCAGACTGCACTGAGCTGAGAGCAGGAATGGTGAGCTGCCTGCATTGGGACCTGGGCAGAAGCCAGGAGTGGCTGCCGCCTGCTGGAGGAGAAGGAATTCAGAATTCAGTTAGGAATTCAGCCACAGGAAAAGATAAGAACTGAGCAGCAAAGCAGGGGCACTGAATGTGTTTCCTTGCTGCATCCCACAGTTTGGGACCCAGGGGGAGGATGGACTTGTGACTATGGTGGGTGGGATGAAGTGCCGTGGACCCCCAAGGACCCCACCTTGTTGGTTTTGTTGCCCAGTCCCCTCTCTGTGCTTGGAGGCAGGAGCTGGAGCTGTGTGAGGGGAAGGACACCCCCCTCCTCCCAGGAGTACTTTGTTTGGCTTTTTGTTTTGAATTGAGGTGGTAATGCAATGTACTTTGTGTTTGTTTGAGGCCCAGTGGCCACTTTGGTAACGTCAGTTATGTATCTTGAAAATGTGTCCTAAGAGATGTTTGGTGCTAATTCAAAAGTAAATTGTCTATGCTATGGGCATGAAAGATCTTGGGGCTGAATGTAATGGGAATGTAAATTTTTAAGATCTTGCCTGCCCCTAGGCTAAAGTGCACCTGGAGCCTGGGGTAGGAAGCTTGTTTTTCAGCAGATACTTTTTGATTGGCCAGTGGGTCCAAAAGGTTACATTCTCTGAGCCAGGAGAAGGCTATATAAGCCCTGATGTGTAGCTTTGTTTTGGGGCTCACTTTGAGAAGTGTTCTGTGATTTGATCTGGATTCTGGGAAACCCTTGTTGAGAGCTCCCCGGCTTTGAAAACGCAGATGTTGAAACCCAGATGTTGATTGGGTATGGATGTAATGGTTAGACAGTTTGGAAACTGTCTACTTGATCTGTTTCTCTGTCTTGGTAATTCTGTCTGTATATTCTGAAGTTCGGGGTGCTGACCTTTTCCCCCTGAAATAGGTAAACAATACATATCTGACCGATTAAAGTAAGCTTGTTAACCCATTTTGAGTTGCTTTCCTTTATCAAAGCAGATCCAAGAACCTGTGGTGGCAGCGACCCTGGGGATGCTGGGGTGCTTGCTACTACATGCAGGCAATTCAAGACAAGGAATCTTCCCCGTTTCTCTCCCAATAGTAAAGGGCACCCCCTCTGGAACTTATTATCTCTCAGAATTTTCTGAGGCAATGAGATGGAAAATGACTTTGCTAAGGTAACACACCCAGTTGTGTCCCAAGAATGTAGGTCTTCCTGCCTGAGGCCAAGCTCCTGTACAGTGCATATGGAAGGAGAGGCAATATTGGGAAAAGGTTGGAGTGTTGGACCTTGAATTCTGAAGAAGAGATCAAGTTTCTGCATTTGTGACCCTAAGCAAGTCATTCAACCTCTCTTATTCCCCCAAAGTTAAAACCAAAAGCCTTAGCTCAGATCAAAGGAATCTGGAGAGGATTCACTTACCTACTACGTTTTGCCCAACCATTCTGTAATATTCCATGCTTTAATGGATTTGTATTCCTAACAGATCTTCAAAGGACTTAGAGTTGCAAATGGAATGTAAAATTTGGAAACACTGTCCTTCCTACTCCAACCCCTAATTTGTCCAGGAAGTAGCTAAGGATCTACCAGTACTATCTTCATCCTCCTCTTCATAGTCAGCAGCAACAGCAGCAGGAGAAGCAGAAGAATCATCTTCATGAGGTAACTCCATGTTTCCAAGGAGCTCCTGCCAGACACCCAGAGATTCTGATCACAGAAAACAGGCTTGGTTTGTCTGCCACTATTTAGAAGTTCGCATCCGTTGCCTGGGTGCTGGGACCAAAATGGGAAAAAGAAAGAAGCAGTGTAGCAGCAATTATGTCATTTTCAAACTATATCTTCCTTCTAAGGTTAGAACCTCATCATAGACACGAGTGAAAGTGAGATTAGGATCTCAAACCCAATTAATGTTTGTGAAAGAGAGTACTTCAGGTGAAATCATCACTAATGAAGAAGAAATTGAAGCAATTATTAGCTAATATTCTGCCCAATTATATGTCAATAAATCTGACAATCTGAGCAAATAGATGAATATTTAAGAAAATGTAAATGACCTAGATTAACTGATAAGGAAACATAATGCCTAAATAACCCCATCTTTGAAAAGAAATTCAACAAGCCCTTAATGAACTCCCTACAAAAATATCCCTAGGGCCAGATGGTTCAAAGGTGCATTTTACCAAACATTTAAAGAACTTTTATTTCCAATACTATATAAACTATTTGGAAAAACAGGCAAAGAATGAGTCCTACCAAACTTCTTTTATGACACAAATATTGTGCTAATACCTAAACCAGGAAGAGCAAAAGAAGACGAAACCAATTATATATCAATTTTTCCTAATGAATATCGATACAAATTTTTTGAACTCAAGAGTAGCTATGTGATTACAGCAATATATCATGAAGATTATATGCTATGATGGACAATTTATACCTGGAATGCAGGGTTTATTCAATATTAGGAAAACTATCAATATAGTTGACCATATCTGTAACAAACCAACAGAAATCATATGATTATCTCAATAGATGCCAAAAATTGCTTTTGAGAAAATACAGCACCCATTCCTATTAAAAACACCAAAAAGCCTAGGGATAAAGGGAATATTTTTTTCCAAATGCTTTATTAAGTTCTGATTTACATCATCCATTTCTGCAAGATTTTGAGTTACAAATTTTCTCCCCCTTTTTCCCCTACCCACTGCCCCAAAATAGCAGTCCCACAGGATATCCCCTCCTCCAATCTACTCTCTCCCATGTTTTCTCCCATACCCCTTTTGACTTTTCCAGTAGATCTCTATGCCCCAGTGCCTGTATATATTATTTCCCAATTACATGTAAAATAGTATTGATAATAGTATATATATTTAAACATTTGATTTTAAAACTTTGAATTCCAGATTCATTCCCTTCCTCCCTTGTCACCCACCCTTACTGGGAAGATAAGCAGTTCAGTTTAGGTTGTACATGTGTGGCTAATGCAAAACAATAACATAGTAGATATATTGCAAAAGACTGACTATATTTCCCTCCCTCCTAGCCCACCTCCCACTTGTTCTATTCTCTCCTTTGATCCTATCATTTTCAAAAGTGGGTGCTTCCAACTTCCCTCACCCCCAGCCTGCCCTCCCTTCCATCATCCCCCTTCTCATTTCCTTCCCTCCTACTCTCCTGTAGGGTGAGATACCCTATTTAGTGTGTATTTCATTCCCTCCCTGAGCCAAATTCAATGGGAATAAGGTTGATCCATTCCCTTTTGCCTTCCTATTCTTCCCCTCCATTGTGACTGTTTTCCCTTGCCTCTTCTATATGAAATTGTTTACCCCATTCGGTCTCTCCCCATCTCCTCTCATTATATTCTCCTATCACCTCTTAATTTCACATTTTAAGTATCATTCCTTCCTGTTAAATTGGTCCTGTGCCCTCTATCTATGTATACCTGTAAACATATATACACACATTCACATATGTATTCATATGCCCATATACCCTCATATATAGACATATATATATGTATACACACACACACACACATATATATATATATATATATATTTATTTATTCCCTTCAACTACTGAGAAAGGTGTCATAAGTTACAATTATTGTTTTTCCATGTATGTTAATAGTTCAACTTTGATAAGTTCCTTATGATTTCTTTTCCCTGTTTACCTTCTCATGTTTTTCTTGCTTCTTGTATCTGAATGTCAAATTTTCTATTCAACTCTGGTTTTTTCAGCAAGAATGCTTGAAAGTCCTGTATTCCACTGAATGACCATATTTTCCCCTGAAACATGATACTCAGTTTTGCTTGGTAGGTGACTCTTGGTTTTAATCCCAGCTCCTTTGACCTTTGGAATATCATATTCCAAGCCCTTCGATCCCTCAGTGTAGAAGCTGCCAGATCCTGGGTAATCCTGATTGTGTTTCCACAATATTCAAATTGTTTCTTCCTGGCTGCTTGTAGTATTTTCTCCTTAATCTGAGAATTCTGGAACCTGGCTATAATATTCCTAGGAATTTTGGGGGGGGATCTTTTTCAGGAGGTGATCAGTGGATTCTTTCAATCTCTATTTTGCCCTCTGGTTCTAAAACATCAGGGCAGTTTTCTTTGAGAACTTCCTGAAGGATGATTTCTAGGTTCTTACTTTGGTCATGGATTTTGTAGCTTCTCTGTGTCATTTTGTGGGTTCTGCAGCTCCAGCATTTGTTTAGATTCCCCTTTTTACATGGATTGGGGAAGGTGGAAGCTGGAGCAGCAGGGAGGTCCTTCTTCTACTCCGCCATCCTGACTCCCGGGAATATTTCTCAAAGTGAAAAAAAGTATTTACCTAAAACCTTCAGCAAGCATTATCTGTAATTTCCTCTAGAAGAAGGGTGAAGCAAGCATACTCATTATCACCACTATTATTCAATATAGTACTAGATAATTTAACTATAGAATAAGAGAAGAAAAAGAAATTGAAGGAATTAGTATAGGCAATGAGGAAACAAAAAAAACACTCTTTGCAGTTGATACAATTGCATACTTAGAAAACTCTAGAATATCAACTAAAAAATTACATGAAATAATTAACCACTTTAGTAAAGTAGCAGGATATAATGTAAACCCACATAAATCATCAATATTTCCTTATATATTCAATAAGGCTCAGCAGCAACAAATAGAGAAATTACATTTAAAATAACTATTAAAAAAAACAAAACAAAAAATACTTACTATTCTATCTGCCAAGACAAACCCAGGAACTATATGAACGCAATTACAAAACACTTTTCACACAATACAGTCAGGTCTAAACAATTTGAAAAAAAATATTAGTTGCTCATGGGTAAGTTGAGGCAATATAATAAAAATTACAATTCTGCCTAAACTAATTTACTTATTTAGTGAAATATTAATCAAGCTACCAAAAATTATTTTACAGAGCTAGAAAAATTAACAGCAAAATTCAACTGGAAGAACATAAGTTCAAGAACATCAAGGGCATTAATAGAAAAAATAAAACAAAGAAAGGTGACCTAGTAATATCAGTACTATATTACAGAGCAGTAATCATCAAGGCTCTCTGGTGCTGGCTGAGAAATACAGTAATGAAGCAGTGGAACACAGTAGATACAAAAGACACAGTCATCAGTGACCATAGTCATCTACTGCTTGTTAAATCCCCAAACCCTAACTTTTTGGGATAAGTACTCACTATTAAACAAAAACTGATGGGAAAACCAGAAAACAATGGGACACAAACTAGGTATAGACCAACACCTCACACTGTATGCCAAGATAAGGTCAAAATTGGTGCATGATATAGACATAAAAGGTGATGCAAATTAGAAGGGCAAGGAATAATCTACCTGTCAGATCTAAGGGGAGGGGAAAGATTCATGACTAAACAAGGGATAGAGAGAATTACGAAATGTAAAATAGATAAATTTGATTATATTAAATTAAAGATATTTTGTACAAACAAAACTAGTGCAACCAAGATTAGAAGGAAAATGGAAAGATGGGAAACAATCTTTACAGCAAGTGTCTCTGATCAAGGCCTCATTTCTCAAATATATAGAGAACTGAATCAAATTTATAAGAATATAAGCCATTGGTCAAGATGGCAGAGTAGAAACAGCACTTCCATGGGGCTCTGGCTTCCACCTCCTCCAATTCATGTAAAAGGTGACTCTGAGCAAACTTTGGAGCTACAGAAACCACAAAATGACACAGAGAAGCTAACCTCTTGCTGAGGACAGCCCAGTAGGCTGGCAGGAAGCGGCCATCACAGCACTCTGGGAGCTGACCCCAGCCCTGCCTGAGCCCCAGGTTTTAGCCTCAGGGTGGCCTGACCAGCTGCTTGCAGGAGGGACTTCAGATAAACAGCAACTGTGGCAGTTTCCAGAACTATCAACGCATAGATGCTAAGGACAAAGTGAGAGGTCAGTACAGTGTGGATTTTGGGATCCAGTAGTTTGGGAGTCTGGTCAGCTTTTCTCCTCTGAGAAGCCTTTGAGGCACTGAGGCCAAGCAGCCACCACTGTGTCACAGCTTCAGCTCATAGCCTACAGATTGTAGGGAGACCAAGTGACCAGTCTGAGGGGTAATTGCTCTTGCTTCAACCTGCTTGGATGTAGATTGTTTTCTGGGGCGGAGGGCCTGGGGTGCATGAATAGCTTTCCAGAGCATGTTGAGGCTTTAGAGAGAGCACCCAACTAACAGCTCCAGCAGCTGAGAAAAGCCCAACATTTGGGATAATGCTCCCCTGCCTGGTAGCAGAGTCCTACTGTGGCAAGAAGCTCTAAAGTCAAGTAATTGATTAGCAACATGAGCAAAAAAGGGAAGCAAAGCAAGCAGAGCAACCCCACTTTACACTCCTATTTTGGGGACAAAAAGGCTCAAAGCATGGAACAGGAGGAAGACAATGAAATCAGAACTCCTGCACCAAAAGCTCCCAAGAAAAACAAGAGCTGGTTATAGGCCATAGAGGAGCTTAAGAAGGATTTTGAAAACCAAATAAGAGAAGTGGAGGAAAAATTGGGAAGAGAAATGAGAATGATTCAAGAAAATTATGAAATGAGAGTCAACAACCTGACTGAAGAAAATAACACCTTAAAACACAGACCAACTCAAATGGCAAAAGAGGCTCAAAAAGGCAAAGAGGAGAAGAATGCCTTAAAAAGACAAATTTTCCAGATGGAAAAAGAATCCCAAAAGCTCACTGAAGAGAATCATTTCTTCAGAATTAGTTTGGAGCAAATGGAAGCCAGTGACTTCATGAGAAAACAAGATAATATTAAACAGGTCCAAACAAATGAAAAAAAAAATAGAAGTCGATGTGACATATCTCATTGGGAAAATCACTGACCTGGAAAATAGATCCAGGAGAGATAATTTAAAAATTATTGGACTGCCTAAAAGCCATGATCTAAAAAAGAACCTGGAAATCATGCTTCAAGAAATTCTCAAGGAAAATTGCCCTGATGTTTTAGAAGCAGAGGGTAAAATAGAGGTTGAAAGAATCCACCAATCACCTCTTGAAAAAGATTCCAAAAAGAAAACTCCTAGGAATATTATAGCCAGGTTCTGGAATTCCCAGATCAAGGAGAAAATACTATAAGCAGCAAGGAAGAAACAATTTGAATATTGTGGAAATACATTCAGGATAACACAGGATCTGGCAGTTTCTACACTGAGGAATCAAAGTGCTTGGAATAGGATATTCCAGAGGTCAAAGGAGCTGGGATTAAAACCAAGAGTCACCTACCCAGCAAAACTGAGTATCATGTTTCAGGGGAAAATATGGTCTTTCAAGAAGACTTTCAAGCTTTCTTGATGAAAAAACCAGAGTTGAATAGAAAATATGACATTCAGATACAAGAAGTAAGAGAAGCATGAGAGGTAAACAGGGAAAAGAAATCATAAGAACTTATCTAAGTTGAACTATTTACATTCTTATATGGAAAAATGATAATTGTAACTTATGAAACTTTTCTCATTTTGAGAATAGTTGAAGGGAATAGAAATGTGTGTGTGTATACATACATACATATGTCTATATAGGAGGGTATATGAACATATGAATACATATGTGAATGTGTGTATATATGTGTATACATAGATATAGGGTATACATAGGTATACATAGAGAGACCACACAGGACCAATTTAATGGGAAGGGATGATACTTAAAAGGTGAAATTAAGAGATGAGAGAGGATTATAAGGAGAGGAGATAGGGAGAGACAGAATGGGGTAAACTATTTCATATAGAAGAGGCAAAGGAAAATGGTTACAATGGAGGGGAAGAATAGGAAGGCAAAAGGGAATGGGTCAACCTTCTTCTCATTGAATTAGGCTTAGGGAGGGAATGACATACACACTAAATAGGGCATCTCACACTACAGGAGAGTAGGGGGGAAAGGGATGAGAGTGAGGTTGATGTAAAGGAGAGCAAGTTGGGGGCAAGGGAAGTTGGAAGCACCCACTTTTGAAAAAGGACAGAATCAAAGTAGAGAATAGAACAAGTGGGAGGTGGAATAGGAGGGAGGGAAATATAGTCAGTATTTTACAATATATCCACTATGGAAATGTTTTGCATAGCTACACTTGTACAACCTATATTGAATTTCTTATCTTCCCATTAAAGGTGGGTGACAAGGGAGGAAGGGAATGAATCTGGAATTCAAATTTTTAAATCAAATGTTTAAATATATATATATATATATACATATATATACATATGTATACTATTATTGATATTATTTTACATGTAACTGGGAACTAAGATATACAGGCACTGGGACATAGAGATCCACTGTCCCTACTGGAAAGCCAAGGGGGTATGCGAGAAGATATGGGAGAGAGCAAATTGGAGGAGGGGATATCCAGTGGGATAGCTGTTTTGGGGTGCAGAGTAGGGGAAAACCAGGGAGAAAATTTGTAACTCAAAATCTTGTGGAAATGAATGTTGTAAACTAGAAGCTAATATAGCATTTGATAAAAAAAATGTAAGCCATTTCCCAATTGATAAACGATCAAAGGATATGAATAGAAAGTTTTCAGATAAAAAGATCAAAACTATAAGTACATGAAGAAGTTCTAGTCTCTAATCACTTTTGATTAGATAAATGCACATTACGACAACTCTGAAGTACCACCTTACACCTATCAGATTAACTAATATTACAGAATAAGAAAATGATTTATGCTGGAGAATATAAGGGAAAATTAGAATAGGAATGCAGTGTTGGTGGAGTTGTAAACTGATCTAACCATGCTGGAAAGTAATTTGGAGCTATGCTTAAAAGGCAACCAAACTGTTGTAATACCACTACTACCACAGTGACCCAAAGAGATCATTAAAAAGAGAAAATGTCCTATATGTGCCAAAATATTAATAGTAGTGCTTTTCATGGTGGCAAAATATTGGAAATTGAGGGAATGCCTATTAATTGGAGAATGACTGAGGCATATGAATGTGATCGAATACTATTGTGCAATAAGATATGAAGAAGTAGGTTTCAGAAAAACCTGGAAAGATTTGTATGAACTGATGCTAAGTGAAGTGAACAGTCAGGTTAAAAAAAAACATTGTTCATAGTATTTAGCAACATTGTGGAATGATCAATTAAGAATGACTCAGTTCTTCTCTGACACACAATGATCCAAGACCAGTACAAAGGAAAATGCTATCCATATGTAGATAAAAAAACTGATGGATTCTGAATGCAAATGGAAGCGTAATTTTTAGTTACTTCATTTTCTTGTGTTTTTTTATCTCTTTTTTCTTTCACAACTCTGACTATTATGGAAATATTTTTACATAATAGCACATGTATAAACTATATCAAACTGTCTACCATTTTCAGAAGAGAGGGAGGAAGAAAAATTTGGAAATAAAAATCTAACAAAAATGAATGCTAAAAATTTCCTTGACATATAACTGGGGAAAAATAAAAGACCATTTAATATTTTAAAGGTGTGTTATGTGCACATTCCCTTCCCCCACCAAGAGGCGGTTATTAAATATTTACCAGTTCATCACTACCTACATTCCAAGCTACTATTCTTATTTCCCAAACAATTCACTAACCTTTGTCCCCACATGGAAACAACACAGTTTGTCCTGCTTTCAAGCAGCTGGGATTGTGGCAATTCAATTTTAAAAGTATTCATGAAATGAATTTTATGTACAAACAACAGACTGTGGAACTTGCCATGAGACCAGCCTTGGGATGCTTGCTTCTATTACTATAGGGTGGTTGGCAGATTGGTTGGCACAGGACCCTCAGAGTAGGAAGACACATCAGCCATTAGATAGACATCTGTTGGTCTCAGTTGAGATCCTGGCTGGGTCTGCTAGGGAAACATGCCCAAAGCGCTCAGCTGCAGAGTGTCCAGGAGAAAGCTGAAACATTATTTCTCTCAGGGAAATAAAACAATTGCTGCTGGGGTTTCTCCAGTATTAAGAAATGTATTAATCTCCAGATTAAGCCAGAGATGATGATGACAAATTGAAGATTTAAATCAAGAAGAGACCTCTGTCATGCTCAATCCTTGTTATTTTAATAAGAGTAACAGTAATAAATAATACCACTAATAATAATAATAACAACTAGTATTAAGTACTTAAACACAGTGCTTGCCTGGTACATAATAGGTGCTTTATAAATTTTGACCATTTATTTTATTATTATTATTATACTTTAAAGATATGCTAAGCACATTAGAAATATTATCTCTTTTATAAATATTACAGCTCTAAAGTAGATATCACCATTTTACTGAGAATGAAACTGAGGCTAAGAGACATAGCATGTGGTGGGATTCAAACTCAAGGTTCATACTCTAAAAGCAACACTGTTACCTCTGTGCCTAGGGGTCACCTTTCATCAGTTCAAATTTAATGATTTTCCTCCCTTCCATAGTCATCTTTGAACACAATCGTTGTGTTGAAATTGCTGAACTTTTATCATCTACCTATTTTTGGTGATTTCCTGCATTTAATTTTGTAATTTAAAATTATTTTAATTTGCATTTTTGATTATAAAAGAGTCTGGGCAAGTTTTCTAATGGCTGGTAATGATTTATTTTTCCTATTTCAAAAATAATCCATCCATTTCCTGGACCATTTCTTTGTTGAGGTATAAGTATTGTTTTGATAGATATATCCTAGTTCCTGGCAGATTCTGGATGTCAGATTTTTAGCAGGAAAATTTCCTACAAAAATTGGTTTCCCCAATTGGGTTCTTTTCCTTTTATTTTGAAAACATTCCCTTTGTCATGAAAGATCCTTTTGTTTTTGATTGTTAAATCCACCAGTTTTATCTCTAATAATTTCACTTGTCCAGTATATAAAATTTCTTCTTTCTCTCTAAAATGGGATTATTTTTTCTTTCAGGTTTTTATGACTAAAAGATCTTTATTTTTATATAAAAAGATCTTGATATGATTTATCTAATTATAAAGTTTAATGGAGTTAACATAGTTTATTGATTTAATTATTATATATGGAGTGAAATGTGGTTTTAACCTTCTGTTTTCAAAAGTTTCCCAAGTAGTTACCAAAATATTGATGCTGTTCTCCAATGTGATTTTGTGGTCTATCAACACTAATATCTTATATGCCCCAATCTCAGTTCCATTTCTATATTCTCTATCCATTCTACTGCTCTATTTTCTATAGTTTAAAAATTCAATATCAGACAATTTTTGTAATTGTCAATAGTATATTTTGAAAGCTGTGAAGTTTCCCGTACTCAAAATTAGTTTTCATAGTTCTTTATGGTTTTACTTTTTCTCCATGAGAATTTTATCATGACTTTTTACTAAGTCATTAAGGTGGCCCATTGATACCTTAATTAAAATGTATTAAATTGATAAATTATTTGGGGAAATACTGAAATACAAAAATAATGATCCTGTGACTTAAATTTTATCATAGATTTAGATAAGGAACTGATAACACAGAGATCTTCAGAAGCCCCCAGATTAGGCTGATGGGTAATTTTTGTCTTGACATTTAGGACCCAAAAAGCCTTTTCCTATATCATTTGCATGCTCCCTTAAGAGCATGCATGTGTGCTTGCGTGCACCCACATACCCCCTCCCCCCCATACACACAGTCTTAACTCTCATAGAGACTTAGAAGTCATCCCATCCAAACCTCTCATTTTGCAGATAAGGAAACAGAAATCCAAAGAAATTGATTTCACTTGCCCGAGGTCACAGACAGCAGAAAAGGATCTGTCGTCATTCTGAAGATGGCCTCCACCATCTCACATCTGGACTATTGTGATAGCCTGTTGGTCAGTCTCCCTGCCTCATCTCTCCCTATTTCAGTTCATTCTCTGCTCAACTGTCACAGTGATCTTCATAAAGCACAGGTATGTCATTCAACAAGCTCTAGTAACTCCCTATTAATTCCAAGATCAAATATAAAAGCTCTGTCTGGCTTTTAAAGCCCTCTGTAATCTTACCCATTTCTAACTTCACCCCTATGTACTCTACAATGACTTCTTTGCAATCCTTCAAATGCAATACTTCACTTCTCAATTCTGCATTTTTACTGACTGTCCCTCATGCCTGGAACTCTCCCTGCTCATCTCTACTCCTTCTCAGCTTCCTTCAAGTCTCAGCTAAAGTAAATCCTACCTTCTGCAAGCAACCTTTCTCAGTCCTCCTTACCTTAGTGCCTTCCCTCCAACATTATCACAATTTATCTTGTAGGAGTATTGTTTGTAATTCATTGTCTGCATGTTGTCTCACCCATTGCACTGTGAGCTTCTTGAGAGAAGGGAATGTTTTTTCTTCTCTTTGTAACCTCAGTGTTTAGCACAAAGACTGAAGTTAAGTTGCTACTTAATAAGTACTTGTTGACTGACAGAAAAGGATTTGAATCTAAACCCTCTGCCTTTAAATCCAATTCTTAATGGACTAAACACACCAAAATGTTGGTTAAAACAATAATAGACTTCATAAATATAAATAGGGGGAGACATGGTTTAGCTATGTGGGAAAAAATGGATTTTAGTGGAATGCAAGGTCAGTATAAAAGCAGTGATAGGGCAATAAAAAAGTTACTGTGATTTAAGAAGCCTAATGTCCAGAAAAAAGGAAGTCCTAGGTGTGTCCTATGTCCTGATCAGGTCACATGAGGACTATTCTTTTAAGTTTTTGGTACCATCTTTTTATAAAGGACATTAATATATAAGAAAGGGTGAAGTGGAGGTTGGTCAGAGTGGAGAAGATCATAACCTAAGAGAACCAGACAGAAAAGGACCTAGATAGATTTAACCTGAATAAGAAAAGATTTAGGGAAGGGATCCTCATAATTGTCTTCAGCATTTAAAGAGCTGTCATGTGGAAAAAGGACTCATATGTTTCCATTTGACCTCAGAAGGTAAAATGAGTAGTGATGTGTGAAATTTGGAAAGAGGCAAATTAAATTCAATTTAAGGAAAGCATTCTGAACTTTAGAGTTATCCCACTCCATTGAGTTGCTCCGTTGAGTCTATTTTTCTGGGAAGCGATGAGTCTACCTTATTGCTGATCATCAAATTAAGGTTTGATGATGACCTCTGCCCTCCAATCCGTCCTCTATTCAGCTATTAAAATGATCTTCATGAAGTTTGAGTCTGGCCATATCACATTTTCTCACCCCCATCCAAGAAATTCTAGTGGCTCCTGTTACTTCGAGAATCAATCATAGAAGGGGCAGCCAGGTAGCACAGCGAGTAAGAGCACCAGCTCCAGTGTCGGGATGACCTGGATCAAATCCGGGCTCAGATACTCAGCACCACACCCAGAAATAACTGGCCGTGTAACCTTGAGCAATTTACTTAACCCCGATTGCTTTAAAAAAAGAAAAAGAATCAATCATAGAATCTCCTGTTTGGCTTTTAAAGTCTTTCATCATCTGGGCTCTTCCTACCTTTCTAGTGCCTTTCTACCTCATTATAGGATCCAGTGACACTGTTCTTACTGTACCTCACATGACATATTTCATTTCTGTACTCTATGCATTTTCACTGGCCATCCTCCATTCCTGAACTCTTTCCCTTCCTACATCTACTTCCTGGCTTCCTTCAAGCTTCAGTTAAAATGTCATTTTTTTTCAAGAAGCTTTTCTCTAATCTCTCTAAATGCCCATACCTTCTCCTTCAGATTATTTAAAATGTATCCTGTTTGGACATAGTTGTTTGCATGTTGTCTCTCCTATTAGACTGTAGACTATTTGGCAGCAGGGGTTGTTTTTACATTTTTTTGGTATCCCCAAAACAGTACAGTGCCTGGAACATAGTGGGTACTAAATAAATGTTTATTGACTTGACATCGTGTTGATGAGATTCTTTGGTATAGGTAGGACTAGACACCATCTGAGGTGCTTACTAATTCTGAAATTCTATGACTTTGTGACACTTCTATTATCTTCATAATTGGTCAGTTCTCACTTAATTTCTGTTAAAAGCTATTTAAAAATCATCTTCATACAGGTATTTTTAGTATCTTAGCAAGATAATACCTGGATGTTTGATATATTTTATTATTCTTGTCCATGGCATCTCTCTTTAAAATCACCTTTTTGTGATTTATTATTTATAATACATAGGAAGACAGATATTTTTTTTTCTGATTTTGTCTTACACACCATTGTTTGTTGGTCATTTATTATCCAAGTTAATTTTTTGTTGTCTTTTAGACTTCTGGATATACAATCATGTCATCTGAAAAAAAATACACTTTAATTTGTTGATTGTTAATGCTTACAAAGTTTATATCTCTTTCTTCATGTCTTATCACCTTGGCTAACATTGCATGATGGACAGCATTGCTTCATTTTTTAAAAATAGGAACACCTCCATTTTTCAATTTTCAAAAAATTAATCCAGAATACAATTTCCATTTTACTCAAACTATAGCTTTATTTTTGGTGTTCAGGTGTTCATCAGTCATGTCTGACTCTTCCTGATCCCAGTTGGCCTTTTCTTGGCAGAGATACTGGAGTGGTTCACTGTTTTATACTCTAGCTAATTTACAGATGAGGAAACTGAGGCAAATAGCCTTAAGTGACTTGCCCAGGCTCACACATCTAGTGTCTGAGGTCAGTTTTGAACTCATGAAGAAGAATCTTCCTGGTTCCAAGCCCAGTGTTCCATGCTTCACTGCACTATGATAGCTTTATTACTTATAACTAAAAGAAAGAGGTTTTTCAACAAGGAAGGGATTCTTTGGAGAAGCTTCTCATTTCACTGTTCAAGGCTAAACATTTTTATATTCTTTGAGGAAGAAAAACTATCAAGCAAGGATCTTAAAAAGATAAATGGAAGTATATGGAGTTGGGAGGTTAATAGCAGTAAGCAAACCAGACATGATAATGAAGATATATAAGACGGAACAATGAAAATTCAACAGCTGTTGGAAGAGGGTGGATTACTGGGATGTTCTGAGAAAGAACTAAAATATTAACAGGTTATTGGTTACAATAAGTCAAACTTCCCTTCTGAAGACGGCAGACTTTTTTCATGGGAAAAACATTTTCTCCTACTGGTTATTCTTCAGGTTAGAAATACCATGTCTACCCATAAGCCTTTGCAGTAATGTCAAGCACAACAAAATGAGATAAGCTTCAAGTTGAAGCTTTTGATGTCATGTAGATAACTTTGATCATATCAAGGGAAAAAAATCCTTCTATTCCTCTACCTTGAAATGATTTTCAAATATGGATAAATGTGTATTTATTGAAGAAAGCTTCCTTGGCTTCCTTTAAGTCTCAACTAAAATCCCGCCTTTGTTGAGAAGCTTTCCCCAGTCCTCCTTAAACTTAGTGCCTTCACTCTGAGACTACTCCCAATTTGTTATGTGTTTATCTTGTTTTCTGCCTGTGTCTCCCTACCTTATTGACTGTGAGCTACTTCCTTGAGAGAACTATTTCTTTTTGCTTTTGTTTGGATCCCCAGCATTTTAGCATAGTGCTTAATACAATGAAAGCACTTAAGAAATACTAATTGATCAACTGCCTGAATTTTTATCAAACACTTCTTCTTCAGTTATCAATAGTTAGATTTTTGAAATTTCTTATTGATGGGGTGGCTAGGTGGTGCAGTGAATAGAGCAGTGGCCCTGGAATCAGAAGGACCTGAGTTCAAATACAGCCTCAGACACTTGACACACTTACTAGCCTTGTGACCTTGGGCAAGTCACTTAACCCCAATTGCCCTGCCTTCCCCCCCTCCAAAAAGCAAAAAAAAATCTTATTGATATTATTTATCATGTTAATCATTTCCCTAATATCCTAATTTTTCAATTGTCAATCCTATTCTATCATTATGGCTTTAATTTTATGGTTATGTTGCTATGTTTTATTTAGCAACATTTTATCTAAAACTGTTTTGTAATTAGTCTTAAATAATGATCTTGGCCTGTCATTTTCTTTTTTCCAGCCTTTTCTTGGACAGGTTCAGGAAACAGGATCATATTAGTCTCACATAATGAGATGAGTTTTATTTAGTCTTTCACTATATTTAGAAATGTTTTCATTTTTTTTTTGGTAATATTGAGATTGGGTGACCTGGAAAAACCATTTGATCACTTTAATCACTTTAGTATGTTTATTTGTAACATTGGATAATATTATATGTAATATTATATCAATTGAGGCAATGAGTACTAAGAACTTTGTAAAACTTGAAGACTTTTAAAAATATCAGCTATTGCAATCATTACTATTTACTGATTTGGAAGATCTTATTAATTAATCTTTCCTGTACCTGTCCCTATCAAGGCCTTCACAAGGAGACAAACACTTCTGGGTTATGGCACCATGTTATGTAAGAGCTTGATCAGGTATAGAAGATACCAAGGGTTCCCCTACATCACAGTCCATCACCAGTCATGTGACTTTTGTCCTGCCATTGGTCTTCAGTGACTCAGGAAGAGAGAGTGAGGCTGATGACTTTTTGAAACTCAGCTTCACTTAAATCCAATTATCTTGAAAGTCAAGATATCACCAGTGATGTCATTTGTTCTCTTCTAAAATGAAGGACTAACAACATATGTTACATATAAGTAAAACAATAAGGGAGACTCAGGCCTTCAATATTACAATACTTTATTGCTTTAAAATCAGCCTGGGGAAGCCCCACCATAGACAGCATAATAACATACCGCTATCCAAACTCAAAAAGAATAAAATAATATCATGACTGCAGGGTACCTGCCGGGGGTATATAGCAGTTGCCTAGAGAGGACAGATGTAAAACATTAATTAGATCACACATCTTCAGGGATTGCTTCAACTAAATAATCTTCCATAACTGACAGAATGAAGCCTTCAGGGAACAGGCCCTAGATGCTGGGTCAAGTTTAATAGGAGTATGAGAAGAGAAAATAGAGAAAGATCATGATGGGTCAGTTCCCCAAGCCAACTAGTCTCTGGCATACTTATTTTTTTTTAAGAAGATCAGATTGTGTGTGTATGTTTTCAATTTTAAATTTATTCATTCCTGCCCGAATCATGAGTGAATAAATACAAAGCATTAATTAAGCATTTACTACATGACAAGTACTGAGCTAAGCCTGGTGAACACAACCACAAGAGGAAAAGCCCCTCTTGGGGCTTACATTTGAATAAGGTAGACAACACGTAAAAAGCAATGGGGGCCAGGGACGGGCACTTTGGTCTGGAAAAAAAAATTATGATTTTGAGTGGGTCCCATGGGGAGTGGATTGGCACATCTTAACCATGAACAATAGCAGAATTAATTTAATTAAGGTTTCAAAAATGGGAGTGGAGTTGGAGAAGGGAGAGAAAGGTAGAAAGGTAAAGGAGGTAGAAGATAAAGGAAATGGGGCAAAATGAGGAAGAGGGGGTGAGTAGGGAGTGATGTAAAATGGAAAGCAGGGAGTGAAAGAAAGCATGACTGGAACCTTTCCTGAAAAAGTAGTCTGGGAGAGTTAGTCACTGATTAAGAGAGAGGAGACCCCAATGCAAAGTTCCTTCAGGGTGAGGATGGAGGTTTGAGGAGATTGCTGGATAGTTGGAAATAAAATAGTAATGGCTAGGGATTTCCCTAAGATACCTCTGCTTCACTGTTTCTTGTCTCTTATCATGGGCCATATTGTATTGGAGAAGGTTACTCTGAAAATAGTGCTGAATTATCACATTCAATGAGCATTTATCCAGATTTTCCTTCCCTATGAAAAGGTGAGTTGTCAAGGACTTGAATAAATTATCCATTCCATTTGAGAGAATAGTTCCTTGACTCTTCTAGAAAGCATCCTAAAAGTGTGACCTGTGATAGACCCTGGGAGGGCCCATGTGACTAAAACCTTGGAGGGGGGGAACGGGGGGTTGATTGGCAAGAGGCAGATGAGGAATGGCAACTCTTCCAGGATTTTTGAAGCCTTTATTTTGGCATTGGATTCCCTTATCATATTAAAACCAAAGTAATACCTAAAGCTAGGCAACTGGGAGTTTTTCCAGGGAGCTAAATTTAGGGGACGTTGACTGTGCTTTCGATCTTTCAGAAACATGAAAAGAACATAGCTTAGGCAAGTAGTAAGGAAAATGAATTAGAAAAGGAAGTAGATTAAAATGAGTTACTTCCCTGCTCTCCCTTCTCAAACACATATAGAGGTTTCATGTTTGCATTATGGGAACTCTGGCTTCCTTTCATGGGATGGTATGTCTTCCCTGACTGAGAGAATGAAGTGCTTTTTGCTCTAGGTATGGATTATAACATGTATTTCAGGCATAAAAGTTATAGTTATGACTCTGGTCAGGGTTCTGGAAAAAACTCACCAATGGGAGAAGGACCCCAAAGGGATAAAGGAAGGATGCAGGTGATTCACGATGGTGAAATCCAGAAAAAGTCCTTTTCATCTAAATTGATGATTCTAAGACCAATAGAGTCAATGAGAGTTATACAGATATATTTATGATTAAAACAAGAATATGACAAGGTTATCAGAGGAGCACTAAGTGCTATGAATATTGTCAGAGAATTCTGAAGTTGAATAAACCCTTAATGATTTCCCCTTCTTTGTGCAGATGAGGAAACTGAGACCAAGAGGGGTGATTTCCTCAAATTCATGCATCCAATCAGTGACAACAGAACTCAATCCCATGTCTCTATGCCCATTATTCTTTCTACTTTCCCATAATGGTTTTCTTTGGATCATGGGTCCCTCCTCTTTGGAGATACCCCATTCCCTTGCCAAGATCTGAATGGCAGGACCTTTGGAGAGTCTCAGATCAAGCTTCTAAACTGTCAGTTTCTCCTCTAGAAGGAATTAGAATGAAGGAGAGGGGAACTTCATTCCCATCTAATACCCTGATTCTGAAAAGATATTTTCCTATTGGATCCTGTTAACTGAAGAGCTTGCCTCTTCCCTAAGATAGAGTATCTTTACTGCCTTACTTTTGCCTCCACCAGACATGCAATAGAGCTAGGGTATGTTGTGCTATAGAAAATTCTATCAGAAAGTACAGAGATAACATAAGTGAGATTGAATGAAGAAAACTCCATGTTTGTTTGTTTGGTTTTTAATGTGTCCAAAATGGGCTGTAAAAACTTTACAGTGGACATAATGCCTCTTTAATAAAAGATTTCAATAAAGAGCAGGCTTAAAACTTTCAAGTTGCCTCCTACTTACCTTAAGTTCAATGCCACTACCAACTAAAAGAAGCTTTCATTTGGGGCTTTTGGTATACTGTACTGAGCCTAGTGAATGATGAGCTCAATATGGAACCCCCATCCAACTTTCTTTCACCAATGTATAGGCAGATGGATTGGACACTCTCTAAAATTCATTATTCAAAATCTCCTTAGCATTCCCTCAAAACCATTACTCAAATTCTCTTTAATATTCACTGAAAATAAAACAAAAATTTCCTTTTGTGCTAGATCATAATGTAACTAATTTAGAATCAAGGTTGAATTACATTATGCATCATTACAAGTCAGTTAAACTTCTATGTGTAACACAGAGAAAACCCAGACATGAACCTAGAAGTACCAGACTTCCACATTCTGTTTGTGTTTTAATTAAATCATTGTCATTCTATTTGAGCTATTAAGGTCATAATTTAGCTCTATGGAATTTTTTTTACCCATATCCAAAGGTAAATTCTCTTAAGTATTCTTCCCAGGGCTCCTGGAACAAATGCCTTTGGTAGAAAGATCCCATTGTCTGATATCGTGGAATGTTTTGAAGTTTAGCAGATGGCTCATTTTACAGATGATTGTTGAATAATACATTCCTAAACTCATGAAAAATAGATTTAGAATTAGAATGATGCCAAATCAAAAGGCACTGGGGTGTCTATGTGTCTTTGTACAGGTGTGTGTATTTTTTAAAAAGGGTGAATAAAGTAAAAGTGAGCCAATTTAGAAGGAAAAGTCTCAATTTCAGTTGGATTATCAATGGTAGGTTTGGAGGTGATTAATGGTGGGAACTAAGACTATGATTGTTTCTCCATGACTCTACCATGATGGTATAGAGGTGGCACAGGAGAAAGGGTGCTGGATTTAGAATAAAAACAGGTGAACTCAAATCCTGACACTGCTTACCTCTGTGTGACCTTAGTCAAATCACTGCACTAGACTTCAATTTCCTCATCTGTAGAATAAAGGTTGAACTAAATTACCCTTGAGGTCCCTTCCAACTTTACATCTGGGATCCTAGATCTATTGTTAAACTAGAACTTTTGGCTCCAAATGATTCTTTCAGGCTTTTACATGTTTTCAAATAGGGGCATAAATTATTTCCAACTTCTTCAAGATTCAAAAATAATTGCAGATATCCACATGATAATGGTTTTATATATATATATATATATGCATATATATATATATATGTATGTGTATATAAAATGAATGAAAAATATAATGGCAAAGGGCTTGAGTGATAATAAATAAGTTTCCATTTAATTATTCATAACAGTATTTCTATATATTTGAAAAACAGTTGTTGAAAGACAGAGGCAACGTGGTATATTGACCATGAGGCAAGGAGATGTAGTTCAAAACCTTCCTCTGACACTTAATAGCTATATGAGCCCAGAGCAAGTTACATCATTTCCCAGATGTCAGTTTCCTCATCTATCAAAGGAAGAGGCTGAATGGCATTGCCTTTGAAGTCCCTCTGTCTCTAGGTCTTCAATCTTGAGCTTTCTCATGCAGCTTGCTTTAGTGGAAAGATGTTCCATTCCAGGAATTCTTGGTGCTGCCCAAATAACAGATTCTTCATGTATTTGTGTCATATATATATATATATGTATATATACATATATATGATAATTTTTACTCATATGCAAGGTATATTTAATAGTAATACTTAACATTTATATAATTCTTTAAAGAACTATATATTTATATATGATCTCATTTGATATTCACAGCAACCTTGTCCACATTTTACAGATGAAGAAACTGAGTCTGGGAGAAGACAAGTGATTTACCTAGGTTCATATGGCTACTTTACATCTGAGGAGGGCAACCCAATTCTTCCTGACTTCAATTGACAATCTTATCTGCTATATAATGTTGCCTTTATTTATAAAATTGAGATTAAAACTGATGAAGTTTGGAGTACATATGGATTCATGGACCCATACCATAATTGTGTATATCCTGAAGATCTGGAACCCTGAGGCTGAGAACCACTGTGATAAGTTATTTTGAAGAATAGATTGTTGAGGTGATCTAATCTTTGTACTAGAACCTATCAATTACAAAAAAGTGTCTGTCTGTCTCTGTCTGTCTCTGTGTCTTTCTCTATCCCTCCTTCTCTCCCTTTCTCCCTCTTGCCTTCCCTACCTCTTTCTCTCCCTCTGCCCCCTCCCTTCTTCCTGAAGTCCTGGCATCCAAAATAAGCTAATAGTTAAAGGAGACTTGGTTGTGTCAAAAGCTGAAACAAACCAATACCAAACAAACAAAACCCATCTGCTTTTCCAAATCCTTTGGGCAATGCCAAGTTGGGCCAACTTCAAGGGATAAGGCAATGTCCATCAGCCAAGGGAAGACATGCCAGGGAATAGGCTCTAGTATGAGAACAAAGCCAAACTGACTGTTCTAAAAGAGAATCATCCAGAACAGTAAAAAAGAAATGACCTTGTTTATTGTATTGACCCAACACCACTGGGCTCAAATGCTGCTGATAGGCAGTAAAGCTAGTTATAATTGACTTTAAAATATAAGGAGCTATTCCAATGTAGGGAATTCTAGTAAATGTTATATATTGTAGAAGAAGGAGCACAGGATTTGGAGTCAGAGGACCCATGCTCATATCAGGGCTCTGCCACTAACTTCTACCCAGTCTTGGTCAAGTTTCTTTATTTCTCTGGGCCTCAGTTTTCTCACCTGGAAAAATTTAGTATTCTGCTAAATTACTTCAAAGCTCTTTTCCATGAAAAAATTCTATGCACATGTTTGTATGCAGACATTGGCTGAAGAAGGAATGTTTGCTGACACCTCTTACAGAATACTTAACAAAATAATGAACTGGTTTTTGTTTCTATTCTATTGTGAATTGTTTTAAACCTTTATTAGAAGTATCAACATGGACAAATTTTGGTTGAGCATGGGTCTTTTCTTTGAAATGCAGTATTTATGAAATTCAACTGTACTTGATAATTTCAAGAAGTTCTACTTATTTATGAGTAGTAGCAATTTTAATAAAGGTAGAATATATTTTTAAAAGTTATTAATTTGGACAAGAGAAGTACATGCCACAAAATAAAAATTTTGCTGGTTGGAAACCTCAATGGATCTGTGACCTTATTGATATGGGGACTATGTAATGATAAAGACTATGACCTATCCATGCCTTCTCATTCTATTTGACTTCTTTGCTTGTCTTCCCACAAATCCCATGTAAGACTATGAGATCCAACCAAGGAGCTAAGGGCCTTGCTCAAGGTCTCTTGGCTTTTTTGTGGATTCCTCACAATGAGGAATGTGAGTTCTCCACTACTTATCTCTTACTTTTGCTAAATAACCAGTCCATTTCTCTAGCTGGTAACATCTACCTGGTGACATCTTTTAAGTTCTTTTCATGGCAAAATTTCTCATTGGTAGATGTTTCAATTGACTTACACATACCATAAAACTATCCTTTGGATGTCCTACAATATTAATTATTAAAATGCTTTGGTGTTTCATGGCTGGTAACTTTGTGGCAGTACTAGAAGAATAGGGAAATAAATAATCATCAAGACAAGGATATTTATTAGTCAACCAGCCAATCACAAAGCATTTATCACACACTTACTAAGTGCCTATGTTAAGAGCTATGGATAAAAAAAGAGACAAAAGATAACACACACCCTTAAGGAAATCATATTTGAGTGGGAGAACTAACATGCACAGTACTCTGTACACGACACATATACAGGGTGGATGAAGGTAATACCAGAGGGAAAGCACTAATGGTAGAGGAGACCAGGAAATACCTCTTGGAATAGTCAGGATTTGAGCTGAGTCTTGAAGGAAATCAGGGGAAGTAGGAGGTGGAGGAGAAGAGGGAGATTATTGAAGGTATGGGGAACAGTCAAAGAAAAGGCACGAGAGTTGAGGCTGGAAGGGAAGAGACAATAAACAATGACAGATGATGAAAACATTGGGATATTATTTTCTTTCCATTTTCCAGTTAGTTATGTGCCTGTGAAGACAGGATCTTCTCTAGAATGACAAGTGTAAAAGCCTGTCTTTCCCTCCTCAGACTTTCATTAGGATGCCTCTGATGATTGTGTGGCTACAGCTTCCTTTGGTCTTTTGTTTTCATTTATGACAAGAAGGTCAACATTGATGTGGTCATGCCTTCATTACCATGACCATTCAATCACTGGGTAAAGAACACAATTTAGAATTCCAAGAGCTCAGCTAACATTTGGAGATAATGTCTCACTCTTCACCCCCCACTCCACCCCCTTTGCTTCCATCCTGTCTTCATCAGTGCAGAAATAGAAAGGGTCCATGTAAGACTGGGGACCATTTGGTATTTGTTTTTGTTGCACAGGCTATGTTTTGTTGCTATGGTCTACTAGTGCCAGGCCCCTCCCACTTAGCTAGGCTGGTCCTGGAAAAGACATTATTTATCACCATTCCCAAAGTTGGAACTTTTCCATCTTTGTAGAATATGCTAGCTTAATTGTTTTAGAATCCAGGGGTCACCTTCATGCCATAAACAGCCAGTACATTCCTCTAGCCAGTCACACATTTCTCTGGTGTGATGTCTTTTAAGTTTCTTTCCAATGCCAATGATGGGGCACTGGAGTAGGAGTTTGTGGAGGAGCAACTGAATTTAGCCATTCTTTGCTATTTTATTCCTTGATTAGGGATATTGTTAGCTGGCATTCAACTTTAAGTTATGCCATTGACACATGCTGTGAAATTACTTAAGCTCTTTCATAATGCAGTAGCCTGCATACATGCACATGCTTACTCAATGGCGTTCCCCAAGGCCAGAGACTGTGTTTTCATAAAATCACAGATTTGGAAGGTATCTCAGCTTTCATGTAACCCAACTTCTACCTAGAAATAGATCCTTTCTGCAATATATCTGGCAAGTTGTCTTCTAGACTTAAAAAAATATCCAGTGAAGGAAATCCACTAATTCCCAAAGTGGTCCATTCTATTTGGGATTGCTCTAATTGTTAGGAGCTGTTTTTTCCTTAATTCAATCTTTTCAACTTTTACTTATTTGTCCAATTCTGTGCTCTGGAGATTAATAAAACAAGTCTAATCCCTTTTACCTGAGATAATTACTCCATTTATCATTTTCCCTCAATACCTTGGAAATTGTCTTGTACACATCAAATGTTTATTAAAAATTTGTTGAATGAATGAATGAAGAGATAAATGAACAAACAAATGAATGAATTTCCAAATGAATGTCATTACTTGATGTATTATATTGAATGGTACAATTGTATTGAAATTATTTGGCAAGGGTTTTTTAGCTGAGTGGGTGAACTCTTTTAAAAAAATTTTTCATAACTGAATTTCAATATAATTGATTTTCTTTGTAATCACCATTTTTTTGTTTCTTGAATTTAATTCATTATTTTGAGTAGTACATTGGCTTCACCAGACTATCAAAGGAGCTCATAATATAAAAAGCATGAAAAATCTCTATTCTTAGAGTTTATTAGTTTATAGGAACTTGTCTCATCCCTAGAGGATAGCAATGAATCAACATAGTGGTTTTCTCCTTGGAGAGTGAATACATGAGAGAATTTTAAGAGATAAGCCACCTTATCATCCAAATCAAACTTTTTTTTAGTAATATATGTTTTAAAGTAACTGGTTCCTCAGAAATAGAATTATCAGCTATCAGAGCACTTTTATTTTTTATTTGTTTTTAAAGTGCTTGTCTTTTTTAAATAGTATTTTATTTCTTCCAATTATATGTAAGGACAAATTTTAAGATTCATCTTTAAAAAAAATTATGAGTTACAATTTTCTCCCTTCCTCCTGTGCCCTTCCCTAATATGGGAAGCAATTTAATATGGGTTACCTATGTTCACTTATTTAAAACATTTCCATATTAGTCATGTTGTGAAAGAAGGGACAGATGAAAAGAAAAAATGTGGAAAAAAAAAGTTTAAAAAAATACACTTTGATCTGCATTCAGACTCCATCAGTTCTTTCTCCAGAGGTAGATAGCATTTTTTTTATCACGTGTCCTTAATTGTCTTGGATCATTGTATTGCTGAGAAGAGCCAAGTCATTCATAGTTAGTTGATCATTGTATAATATTGCTGTTACTGTGTACAGTGTTTTCCTGGTTCTGCTAACTTCACTCAGCATCAGTTCATGTGAGTCTTTCCAGGTTTTTCTGAAGTCTGCCTTCTCCTCATGTCTTATAGCACAATAGCATTCCATTACATTCATATAGCACAATTTGTTTATCCACTCCCCAATTAATGGGCATTCCCCCAGTTTCCAATTCTTTGCCACCACAAAAAGAGCTGCTACCAATATGTGTGTACCTGTTGGTAAAAAAATCTAACAGAGTACTTTTAACAAATAAGCAATCAGCCTAGATATTTCCTCAATTAATAAATCCCTTGATATCTATTCAGTTAATTCATTCATTCAAATAGTCAATAAATTTTTTTTTTTTTTTTATTAAGCACCTCCTACATGCAGGCACTGATATAAGTAGTAGGGATGCAGGCTAATAAATATAAGTGTGTACACATACATACAATGCAGTTTGGGAGGAAAGTTCCTGGCAATTCAGAGAAGAGGAAGATTTTACATAGTAACTTTGATACTCCAAGTGCTATAGGTCAGATTTCTGGGCATCTCTCTGCCTGAGAAACTTCCCTGTACTTTCCAGTGACTTATAAATATCTCCATATGTCCTGAAGCTAGCTTTTAATGATACCAATTGGTATTTGTTCTTCAAATTGGATGAAAAAAATCGAAGTCTTCAAGTTATATCCACCTTAGCTTCACTGTCCTAAAATTAAACAGAATAGTAAAGCATGGTCATCTCCTGGTTCCTCTTTGTCTCTATGACTCATTCTCATGTCCAATCATGGGAAGATTGGGAGAGAGTCAAGAACTAAACTCATCAGTGCTTTGGTCAGGCAAGTTTAAGCTGAACAGGACTTAGTGACTTCTGGTCCTTTCCAAATTGACAAGAGAATTGGTTGCCTAGAAACAACACAGATTTCCTTTGACTCACACAGACATGACCATGCATCAAAATTTTAACAAATAACCATCTATAGTTTTGTCTCACTTGCCCTGACCCTTGTATTGAAATGTTGCTGCAATTCTAGGCACACAAACAATCTTTCTTTCTACCCACACTAACAAGAGAAACAACCACAGCGAAGACCCACCTTGGAAAAATAATTAAAGGTCAGGAGTCAAGTTACTTTTGGTATTTCCATGCTTGTAGGATAGGCTCTCAATGTCTTAGTTTCCATATCAGTAAAAGAAGCTATTTTCTAGTTCAAATTGTGATCTATTTTAAGCCCGAAGAGCAGCTTGTGTCATGCCTTCAGGTTATATTTTTTTCTTCCTGAGATATCCTTTTTGAAGAGCTTTTCCTTTTAAAGTGCCCAACATCGTCTCTGTGTAAGTCATTTCTTTTCATCAAGATGATGATTTTGGTGAATTATTTTAAACTCTCTGAAATGAAATTTATCAACTAGGTTATTGGGTGTTACCTGAGATGAAGTGGTCAAGGGTAGGACAGGAATGCCTTGTGTTTGGAAAGAATTGAGGTGTTCCAGATGTGTGGATTTATTTGTACCATCTGAACGAATGAGGTCTTACAGGAAAGTTTCATTGTGGTCATGTAATTATCAAAGGATTTTGTGTTTGATGAAAGAATTCTGAAAAATGGACATCTATGTTTATAGGTAAGAGGATCATACTTAGCTCTAGAGCTGGAAGTGCTCAGTTCAACCCCTCATTTTGCAGGTAAGGAAATTGAGGACCACATGAAGAAGTGACTTGCTCAAGGAAAGGTTTCCTGCAAAAGGTGAGACTTTAGTTAAGACTTGAAGGAAGCCAGGGAAGATAGGCAACAGAGATGAGGAGGAAGGACATTCCAGGTATGGCAGTCAATGAAAAGGCTGAACATCAAGTATCTTGTATGATTAACTACAGACTAATGTCACTGGGTTTTAGAGGACATGGAGGAGAGGAGAGTATAAGGAAACTGGAAAGCTAGGGAGGAGCCAGGTTATAAAGGACTCTACAAGTCAAACAAAAGATTTTATATTTGATGTAGGAGATAATAGGGAGCCTCTAGAGTTTATTGAATTGGGGAAAGACCTGTACTTTAGGAAGATTACTTTGATAGTTGAATGGAAGATGCAGTGGAGTGGGGAGAGGCTCAAGGCAGGGAAGTCAACCAGAAAGCTAATATTATGGGATAAGGGCATTTACCACAGTGATTGCAATGGCAGAGGAGACAAAGGGGTGTAGTGAGAGATGGTGCAAAAGTCAGTTGATATGGGACAGGAGAGTGGAGAGTCAAGGATGATACCTTGGTTGTGAGCCTGGGAGACTGAGAGGATGATGATGTGCTCAGCAGTAAAAAGGAAGTTATGGAGAATGGAGTATTTTGGAGAAATGATGAATTCAGTGTTGGACTTACTCAATGTCTATAGGACATCAAATCCAAGACATCTGGTAGGCAGTTGTAGATGTGATTCTGGAGGTAGGAAGAGAGTTTAGGAAAAACTAATTCATAAATGTCTTCTGTAATCTGCCCATTTAGTGGCAGAATCACTTCTTAAAAGTTCTGATTATGAGTTTTTGTTTATCCAAATTGTCTACGATCTTCACGATTGACAGAGCCCTCAAAGAATGGGCTGTTCTAGGCCTTGTCTCCATGTAGAAGCACTATTATCAATTATTTGGGTCCTCCTGCTATGTAATGGTTGGTAGATGACCCTAACAAATTTTCCCCAGGCTCTGTACTGTGACTGGAATACTCTTTATTTTCATCTCTACCTCTTGGAATCCCTAACTTTTTTTTAGAGCTAAGCTCAGGTGTCATTTCCTACATGAAGTGTTTCCTGATTCCTGGATACAAAGTAATGAAAAATAGCATTTCCCTCATATGTATTTTACATTTACTTATTTGCATATCTACTCTTCTCTTGTAATCAAATGTAATCTCTATGACAGTAAGGACTATCTTTGTTTTTGGGTTTGCTCATAGTAGTTCCTTTATAGAGGCTTATTTTACTTTAAGTGGTCTCAGTTTTACAGATAAGAATACTGAGGTCTAAATGACCTCAAGCATGGACTTTGATGTAATGCTTAGATTAGAAACAAATTTTGCTGATTTGATTTTTAGTTCTAGACCTAGGACTAGCAACCATACCAGACATCATTGATAGCAGCACATGAAGTCATCGTGCTTGGTTAGCAGGCTACCTCCAATATCAGAAGGGGTCTGAATTGTTTTCTTCCATCCATGTAAATAAGTCTAATGCCTGTTTAGAAGGAAGGTAGGGAATGATGTTGTCTAGCCCTAACAGTGCATTCAGTCTGCATTATTTAAGCATTGGGGGGATTCCTGAAAGAACACTCATAAATCAGCTGAGCTTTTCAAAAGAGGTTAAAATGGGGAGCAAGAAGGAAGGTGGACCATTCCGACAATTTCAGCATGGGTTGGTTCCTTCCATTGTAAAGGGCAGAAAATTATTTCCAAAATCCTCCCCCTCCTTTTTTCAAATTGGAGAAAACAAATAGTAGATTAAGGAGTCCCCATGTCACTGAAGACCTAAAAAAAAGCCTGGCACAAAATGAATACCACAATCCTTTCCAGGTGGCATTGCTACTCAGCACTGTCTGGAATGTCTGCACAGTGGAGTGACAAATGGATATTGTATTAGGTTGATCTGTAAGCTTTAATGGTCAATTATGCTCTGCAGTGCTTGAAATTGGCTAACGAATGAATTGCCATATAACTACTGAAGCCAGAGGAAACAGAAGGGAGAAAGGGAGAAACTTGCCTGGGAATGTTCAGGATGAAAGGAAAAGTTTAGGGAAGGGAGAGTAGAATTCCCTTCCTAATAGTGAAATTTCTATTCCCTGACAGACCCTTTGGTAAGGAAAGGACTTCAAAGATTATCTAAGATGAAGCCAAGCTCATCATTTTACAAACAAAGAAACTGAGACCCAAAGAAATTAAGTGACTTACTCAGGGCCACACCATAAACAATGAAGCCAGTATTCAAACCTTCATCCTCTGATTCCTAACCTAATACTTGATCACTTGGCTACTTGCCAATTTAGCTACCCTTTCTAAAGTCCTGGTAAAAGCAAAGAAATTTCATTGTCCTTATGTAATGGTAATCTGAAGATCTTCCCTTCCCCTTGGCCCCTTAATAGGCTAAAGTGAATCTGAGAACCTTCCCTGATTTGAAAATATACTCTGCCCCCTAATAGAAACTCTGCCTCCTAATGTGGTCACATGGAGCCTGTGGCAAGAGGCTTGTTTTTCAGGAATGCCCACACCTTGTTACTTTCTGATTAGGCAGTGGGTCAAGAGGGTTGTGACATTCTCTTACCCAGAATAAGGCTATATATACCCTGATGTGAGGTTTTGCTTTGGGGCTCACTTTGGGAAGAGTTGTGTGATCTGGGCAGCTGGTGAGCCTCCTGGCTTTGAAAACCCAGATCTTGGTGCTTCCCTCTTTGGTACTAACTAGGTATGTATGTAATGGTAAGACAGCTGGAAGCCCTGTCTGCTGGTCTGTTTCTCTGTCTGTATTTTTTTGTCTTCTTGTAACTTCTATTTGTATTCTCTGAAGTTCAGGGTGCTTCCTGAAGCACTTCCTGAAGAACTTCCCCTGAACTAGGTAAATTTTATATGTTTGATGGATTTTTAACCCATTTTGAGTTGCTTTCCTTTGGAAAAGCAGATCTAAGAACCTGTGCTGGCAGCCATCCTGAGTATGCTAGGGTGCTTGTTGCCACACCTTGCCAGGCCAGGATTGAAAAGTTGAGTCCATTTTTATTGTTTTGGACATCAAATGTAGACTAGACTTGGATAATAACTGCATAACTAGGCACTGTGCTAAATACTTTACACATATCTCATTTTATCCTCACAAAATCTCTGTGAAGTAGGTGTTTGAGAAGCCATGCACAAGTAGCTTTCCAGAGGACTGCTGCTATGAGCAACTTTTAAGATTCTCATTACCTATTATAATGAACTCTCTATTTATTCAATAACAATTCAGAGGAAAAAATTCACAGAAAATCAAGATACAGCATTTGCAATATTACGACTTATCACAGGGAATCAAAATACAGCATTCACAATGACGTATCACTAAAATGACCACATAGTTTTCACCATTTCAACAAAGTCAATCACAAAATCCTTAATTCAATCACATAGTACAAAAGTAAAAGTTCTCCAACCCTAGGTCACAGTAAATCATAATCTTCTCAGTCAGCACACAGTATACAAGTAAAGTCTTCTTTCAGCTTGACTCAAGGCTGGCCCTCAGCTTCCATGGTTCCTCTTCCATGGTCCCAGTTCCAACTGCCACCTGGGCTCAAAGGCAGGCAGCTTACAATTACTTGTCCAGCTCCTTGTCCAGTTCTTCATCCAGTTCCCATTCCATATTAAAGTTCACAGTATCCAGTTCACTTCAAGTCCTTCACAGTTACTGTTTCTGGGAAGACAAGCTTGACAGAGTCACAATAATATTCGTACACTTTGCCGGGACCACCATCAATTCACTATTTGCCTGTGAAATCAACCCAGACCCACCAACAAGGTCCAAGAGGTCAGCACAAATCATCAGTAAAGTCCCGGGACCTCCAAAACCCTCCTCCAGGACTTCTATAAACATACAACCAGAAAATCCTCTTTCAGGGCTTCCAGTAAGGTCCCTGGATTTCTGTACAAAGTATCACAGGGGGGCAGAGTTAAGATGGTAGAATGAAAGCAGTCACTTTTCTAAGCTCCTCCATTAATTGTCACTAAACTTTAAAAAGTGAATCTGAACATATTTTAGAATGACAGAATCCATTGGGAGATAGAGTATGGCAGATTCCCTGCCCAGGAAAGTGTCCACTTAGGTCTGGGAAGGGGGAGCAAGGAGCATGTGGGGGCTGCACAAGCAAGGACTTGAGAGCAGATTACAGTGAAGTGAGAAGGAGCCCCAGCCAGCAGACTCACCCACCCCAAGGGTGATTCGAAGCCGTCTCACCTCAGGACAGAGAATCAGTCAGAGCTTGGTAAGAGAAAGCTCAGGGCCCTCAGCAGTGATGGCATCTTCTCCTGGGGCTATTATCCCACAACCTTGAAGTTTAAAAATCACCTACCTGAATTTCCAGAAGCCAAGATGGCAAAGTACGCACTAGCTGCTCCAATTCCTCCTCCCTGATTCAGAAAACCCAGAGATAAATATCCCACCCAGAGTAAAATCTTGAAATAGTGGAAATAGCCTCAGGCTTGGCAATTACTGAGAAAGGGTGTAACTGAGGCAGTAAGGAGTCTGAAGTGAAGGTGGCAGGGGTCCCAACAAACCACACCTCAGCAGGAGCTCCCAAAGACCAGAGTGGTAGAGCTAATAAGAGCTAACAACACAAGCTCAGGTGGCCTTAGCACCACCAGGAGAATCTGCAGACACCAACTCTGCTGGCTGCCAGCTGCTGAGCTTGCCTGAGTTGTAGACCAGGGACATAGAGGCAGAAATCTGAAGTGGCCAGACCAACCCTTCCCCACAGATTACTCTTTGAACCTCAGGGTAACTCAAGGGAAACATCGAGAATATTGGCCTTGGTCTCAGTCTAGACACCCAGCGGCTACAACACACAAAGTCAACAACCAGGCCTTAGCTCCCAGCCTGAGAAATCAGGAAATAGGAAATCACAATGGGAAAGAAGGAAGCTGAGAGGGGAAAAATCAAGAAAATTGATCTAATCTTATTACAACGAGCAAGAGGAATCAAATACAGAAGACAACTTGGACTCTATACTCACACCTGAGACCACAGGAGGAAATATGAACTGGTCTCAAGCCCAAAAAGCATTCTTGGAGGAGCTCAAGAAAGATTTTTTTTTAAGCAATCGAGGTTAAGTAACTTGCTCAAGGTTACACGGCCACTTATTTCTGGGTGTGGTGCTGAGTATCTGAGCCCGGATTTGATCCAGGTCATCCCGACACTGGAGTCGGTGCTCTTACTTGCTGTGCTACCTGGCCGCCCCTCAAGAAAGATTTTTAAAGTCAAACTAGAGAGGTAAAAGAAAAATTTTTATCTACAGTGACCAAATTGGAAAAAAAAATCTCACTGCAGAAAACAAATGCTTAAAAAGTAAAATTGGTGAACTGGGACAGAAGGGTCAAAATCTAACTGGAGAAAATACCTCCCTAAAAATGAGCTTCAAAAAATAAATGAGGAAAATAATTCACTAAAAATTAGAATCAGTCAAATTGAAGCTAAAGGCTCTATGATACATCAACAGCCAGTGAAGCAAATCATGAAGATTGAAAGAAAGTGTAAAATATCTCAATGAAGAAACAACTGACCTGTAGAACATATTCAAAAGAAATAACCTAAGAATTATTAGTCTACCAGAAAGCCATGATGAAAAAGCAGCCTGGACAACATCCTCCAAGAGATTGTCAAAGAAAGCTGTCCTGAAGTCATAGAATCAGAGGGTAAAATAGTTATCAAAAGAATTCACTGAACACCTCCTGAAAGAGATCCCAAAATGTAAACTCCAAGAAATATAGTAGCCAAATTCCAAAATTACAAGGTCTAGAAGAAAATACTGCAAGCAGCCAAAAAGAAATAATTCAAATATTGTGGAACTACAGTCAGGATTACACAGGACCTAGAAGTTTCTACAATAAAAGATTGGAGGGATTGGAATTTGCTATTTCATAAGGCAAAAGAGCTAAGACTGTAACCAAGGATCAGCTACTGGGCAAAAGTGAGAATAATCTTTCAGACAAGGAGATGGTTATTTAATGAAATAAGAGACTTACAGATTTTCCTGATGAAAAAAGCCAGAGCTCAATGGAAAATTTGATCTCCAATTATAAGATTCAAGAAAGACTCAAAAGGTAAACAAAAAAACAAAACCACACACTCACTCACTCACACACACACACACACATAACTTGGGATTCAATAAAAGCAAATTGTTTACATCTCTATATGAGAACCTGATACCTGTCAATATTAAAATTTATATGATTGTTGAGACCTTTAAAAGGGATATACATAGATAGAGGGCATGGATATAAGTGATAAAAACAAAATCTTATTAAGGTGTTCAAAGGGACTGTAATGGGAGAAAAAGATTATGCCACATGAAGAGGCATAAAAACATACTATAGTAGAGACGAAGGAGGGAGGGAGATAAACATCATATGAACTTTATTTTCATTGGTTCTGGTTCAAAGAGGGATCAAAATAATCAGTTAAGTTTAAGATTCTAACATGAAAAGACACAGAAACTCATTATAATAGAGGGAAATGAGGGAGGGAGAGAAGCACTGTATGAAATTTACTCTCATTGGTTTGGGGGTCAAAGAGGGAATAATATACTCCAATAAGAATAAAAATCCATTGTGCCCTAAGAGAAGTAAGGGGGAGATAAGAAGGGGGGTATAGTTAGAAGGGAAGGAAATAGTAGTAAGGGGAAAGGGTAGGTAAAGAGTGGAGGTCACAGGGAGCAAATACTGAGGGAGGTGGTGGTCAAAAGGAAAACTCTTAAGGAGGGGAAGGAAGGAGGAAGAAACAAAAACATAAGCAGGGGAGGGAATAGGATGGAGGGAAAGACACAGATAGTAATCATAACTGTGAATATGAATGGTATGAACTCTCCCATAAAACAGAGATGGATAGCATAATGGATTAAAAACCATAATCCTACAATAAGCTGTCCACAAGAAACAAATTTGAAACAAGGGGATATGCACAGTTTAAAGGTAAAAGCCTGGAATAGAATATTTCGTACTTCAGCTAAAGTAAAAAAAAAAGCAGGGATAGCAATCCTTATCTCATATGAAACAAAAGGAAAAATAGATCTAATTAAAAAGAGATAAGGAAGGAAACTATATCCTGCTAAAAGGAGCCAGTGAGAATGAAGTAATATCATTACTTAACATATATGCACAAAGAGGTACAGCATCCAAATTCTTAGAGGAGAATTTAAGGGAATTAGAGGAGGAAATAGGTAGCAATACTATACTAGTGGGGGACCTCAATCTCCCTCTCTCTGCACTAACCTCTAAAGAAACAAGAAAGAAGTTAAGGAGGTAGGAGCAGCTAGGTGGTGCAGTGAATAGATTACCAGCCCTGGAGTCAGGAGGACCTGAGTTCAAATTCAGCCTCAGGCACTTGACACACTTACTAGCCATGTGACTTTGGGCAAATCACTTAAACCCAATTGCCCTCAAAAAATAATAATAAAAAAAAGAGTTAAGGAAGTAAATAGAATTTTAAAGAGGCTAGATACAATAGATCTCTGGAGAAAACTGAATGGGAATAAAAAGAAATATACCCTCTTCTCAGTGGCACATGGCACCTACACAAAAATCAACCATGTATTAGGGCATAAAAACCTCACAATTCAGTGAAGAAAGGCAGAAATACTAAACACATGCTTCTCAGATCATGATACAATAAAAGTCATATGTAATAAAGGGACATGGAAAGACAGACTAAAAACTAATTGGAAACTTAATAATTTAATCCTAAAGAATGAGTGGGTCAAACAAGAAATTATAAAAACAATCAGTAATTTCATTCAAGAGAATGAAAATAATGAGACAACATACCAAAACTTGTGGGATGCAGCAAAGGCAGCTCTTAGGGAAGTTTTATATCCCCTGAGTGCCCACATGAATATATCAGAGAAAATGGAGGTCAATGAATTGGGCATGCAATTGAAAAACTAGAAAAAGAACAAATTGAAAATCCCCAATTAAATACTAAATTAGAAATAATGAAAACCAAAGGAGAGATTAATAAAACTGAAATTAAGAAAACTATTGATTTAATAAATAAAACTAAGAGCTGGTTCTATGAAAAAAAACAATAAAATTGATAGACCTAGACAATATGATAAAAAAAAAGGGAAAACCAAATTTCATGTATCAAAAATGAAAAAGGGCGAATGTACCTCCAATGAAGAGGAAATTAAAACAATAAATAGAAATTATTTTGCCCAATTGTATGCACATAAATTTGACAATCAGTGAAATGAGTGAATATATACAAAAATATAAGCCACTTCAATTGACTGAAGATGAAGTAAATTACTTAAATAACCCCATTTCAGAAAAAGAAATCAAACAAATCATCAGTGAACTTCCCAGGAAAAAATCTCCAGGACCAGATGGATTTACTAGGGAATTCTATCAAACATTTATAGAACAATTGATTTCAGTAGTCCACAAACTATTTGGGAAAATTGGTGAAAAAGGAGTCCCACCAAATTCTTTTTATGACACATGTATGGTGCTGATTCCTAAATCAGGAAGACATAAAATGGAGAAAGAAAATTATAGACCAATTTCCCTCGTGAATATAGATGCAAAAATTTTAAAGAAAATATTAGCAAAAAGACTACAGCAACTTATCACAAGGATTTATATCACGAATGCAATGATGGGGGCGGCTAGGTGGCACAGTGAGTAGAGCTTGGGCCCATAATCAGGAGGACCTGAGTTCAGATCCAGCCTCAGACACTTAACACACATACACACACACACACACACACACACACACACACACACACACAAACTAGCCATGTGACCTTGGGCAAGTTACTTAACCCCAATCACCCTCCAAAAAGCAAAAAAAAAAAATGCAATGATAGTTTAATATTAGGAAAACCATCAGTATAATTGATAATATCAACAACAAAACTAGCAGAAACCACATGATTATCTCAATAGATGCAGAAAAGGCTTTTGACAAAATACAACATCTATTCCTATTAAAAACACTAGAAAGTATAAAAATAAATGGAGTTTTCCTTAAAATAATAGGTAGCATCTATTTAAAGCTATCAACAAGTATTATATGTAATGGGGATAAGCTAGAAGCATTTCCAATAAGATCAGGGGTGAAACAAGGATGTCCACTATCACCCCTCTTATTCAATCTGGTATTGGAAATGTTACCAGTAGCAATAAGAGAAGAAAAAGAAATCAAAGGAATCAAATTAAGCAAAGAAGAGACTAAGCTATCACTCTTTGCAAATGACATGATATACTTACAGAATCCTAGAGAATCAAATAAAAAACTACTTGAGATGATAAATAAATTTGGCAAAGTTGCAGGATATAAAAATCAATCTGCATAAATCCTTGACATTCCAATATATTTATAATGAAATCCAGCAGCAAGAAAGAGAAAGAGATATCCCATTTAAAGTTACTGTGGACATTATAAAATAATTGGGAATCTACCTGCCAACACAAACCCAGGACACAGCTACAAAACATGTTTCAAACAAATAAAGTCTGATCTAACTAACTGGAAAAACATCAATTGCTCGTGGCTGGGTTGAGCTAATATAATAAAAATAACAATTTGGCCTATATTAAATTACATATTTCATGTCATACCAATCAATCTACCAAAAATTACTTTATATAACTAGAAAAAATTATGACAAAATTCATTTGGAAGAACAAGAGGTCCAGAATATAAAGGCAATTAATGAAAAGAAATGCTAGGGAAGGTGGCCTAACAATACCAGATTTTAATCTGTATTATAAACAGCAGTCATCAAAACTACTTGGTACTGGCTGAGGAAGAAAATAATGGATATATGGAATAGATTGGGTACAGGAGACCCAGGAGCCAATGAATACAGTAATCTAATGTTTGATAAACCCAAAGACCCCAGTTTTGGGGATAAGAACTCACTATTTGACAAAAATTGCTGGGAAAACTGGAATATAGGATGGCAGAAACTGGGCATAGACCATTATCTAACACCATATACTAAAATCAAGTCTAAATGGGTGCATGATCTAGGTATAAAGCCTGATACTGTAAGCAATCTGGGAAAGCAAAATCTGTCAGATTCATGGAGAGGGGAAGACTTTATGACCAAACAAAAATTAGAGAGCATTATAAAATGCAAAATGGATCATTTTGATTACATTAAATTGAAAAGCTTCTGTACAAACAAAGCCAATGTAACCAAGATTAAGAGAGAAGTGGAAAATTGGGAAAGAATTTTTACAACTAGTGTCTCTGATAAAGGCCTCATTTCTAAAATATACAGGGAATTGAATCAAACATATAAGAATACAAAGTCATTCCCCTATTTATAAATGGTCAAAGGATATGAACAGTCAGTTTTCAGAGGAAGAAATTAAAGGTATCTATAAGCATATGAAAAAAAGCTCTAAATCACTTTTGATTAGAAAAATGCAAATCATAACAACTCTGAGGTACCATATCTCACCAGTCAGATTGGCTAAGATGACAAAGTAGAAAAATGACAAATGCTGGAGAAAATGTGGAAAAATTCGATCACTAATGCATTTTTGGTGGAGTTGTGAACTGATTCCACCATTCTGGAGAACAATCTGGAGCTATGCCCAAAGGGCTACTTCTAGGGTTGTATCCCAAAGAGATCATAGAAGTGGGAGGAAGACCCATATGTACTAAAATATTTATAGCAGCTCTTTTTGTGGTGGCAAAGAATTGGAAATTGAAGGGATGCTCATCAATTGGGGAATGGCTAAACAAGTTGTGGTATATGAATGTAATGGAATACTATTCTGCTATAAGAAATGGGGAGGAGATGGACTTCATATTTACCTGGAGAGGCTTATATGAACTGATGCTGAGTGAGAAAGGTAGAACCAGGAGAAATCTGTACACAATTACAGACACAACATATGTGTGATGACCAACTTTGATTGACTGGACTCAGCAATGCAGAATTGTAAGGCAACTCCAGAAGACTCATGATGGAGAGAGATGTCTACATCCTGAGAAAAAACTAGAAAGAGCAGAGTTTCAATGCAGATTGAAGCATACTACCTGCTCTCTTTCGTTTTTTTGTTTGGTTTTGTTTCCTCTTTCCCATTGTTCATTCCATCTGTTACAATCCTTCTTTATGACTAATGTCTAATGTGAAAGAATTTGAAGATCTTATACTTGATTGCATGTCACCATGAGGGGGTGGGAAGGGGAGGGAGGGAGAGAAAATTTGAAACTCAAGGAGTTGTGGAACTGATTCTTGTAAACTAAAAGTAAACAAACACATTAATAAAGACAAAAAAATTAAAGTTCATATATTTTAAAAATGTATTACAAACAAGCATCAACACAGGCAGCTCAGAGTGCCGGGATATCACAAGTTTTCTCCTTCTTAACTCTGTCACCACAAAAGTCCTCTTCTCAGTTTTCCTGTCTCTAGCACTGGGGTTCTCCTTATATAGTCATTACCTTCTACTCAGGAGTTCACAAATTCTAGGGTTCACAAGTTGTGGGGTTCACACTTTCTGTTTCTTAACAGACTTGATACAAGGCTCAAAAGAAATTTGAACTGAAAAGAGGTGTTAATTCAATAGCTGAAACAAGGGGTGAACTACTTCTGTGCTTGCCATTACAGTGTTATTATTTTTGTCTTACAGTTGAGGAAACTGAGGTAGGCAGAGGTTAAGTCCATGGTCACACAACCAGTAAATGATTTGAACTCATGTCTTCCTCATGCCAAGCCCAGCACTCCATCCACTGTGCCACCTATCTGCTTCTATCATGTCAATCTTTGCATGTTGTATGGTGCTCTCTGAGAGTTCTACTCCCATCCAGTGATCTTGGACATGGTAATATTGGGTAAAAATGGCTAACTTCATCACAGGTGCCTGGAATATCTAAGATAACATGGAACCTTGACCGACTTCTCCTTCAGACAGTACCTGAACTGGAGGGAATATCATTATTTCAGAGAATTTCCAGCCATGAAAGGGCTACTGGGGGATAATTCAGGGTCAGGCAGTAGTTTGGTGCTATTACAAATTACAACCCATAGGTGATAGTATTATTAGAGTGGGAGAATGATGAAAGAAGAATGGTCATGTCCAACCCCCCAATTTATGTGGTAGCCACAAATCCAGGACTACCCAGTGCTCTGGGCATAGTTTTGCATGAAACTGGCTATCCAAAATCATTCTGAATCTCCATGCCTTCACAACCTTGTCTGTTATCTTAAAACAGAATCTAAGGAACTTGACATAAGAAAATAAGGTTCAAGGGTAAGTTCCTTGAGGGTAGGGTCAGTTTTACAGTTGTCTTTATATCTCAGGCTCCTATCACAATGCTTGGCATGTAGTAGGTGCTTAATAAATACTTAATCCTTCCTCTTATATTTACAGACCTTCACTTCAGATCTATGAGCCTCATTATCCTTAACTGTAAGATAAGTACTAACAGCCCTACCTCACAGGGTCGTGAAGCTCAGATAGAATGTAAAGTGTTTTTTTCCAACTTTAAAGTGTTATATGTGTCAGGTATGCTTATGTTTATTTTATTGTTTTTGTTTTTCTTGTTCACCTTCCCTTTCTTCCTCCTTCTCTTTTTCTTTCTCCTCCTCTTCCTTTTCTTCTTCTTCAACTACTACTGCTACTTCTCTTTCTTCCTTTATTATTTTTCTATTTTCCTATCCCCTTTTTCATCCTTCTCTACTTCTGCCTGGGTCTCCCTATTTTACTTAAGCTGTAATGCAGTGGCCATTCATGGACCCAACTCCACACATGGAAGGTTTGACCTGCTTCATTTATGACCTGTGCTTCTCCTTTGACATCCTGGTGACCTACCCCCCCCCCCAATTCCCAGGGGCTCACTGTATAAGTGCTACACTGGGTTCAGACATCTGATGAGCTTTAGTCTTACTGCAGTTCAGAACTCCCAAACTCAAGGGACACTAGCCTCAGCCTCCCAAAGCAGCAGGGAATACAGGCATTTGCCAACCTATTTGGTTTCTTTAGATTTTTAAAAATTTTTTGGTCTTTATTACTTTGTTTACTTTTAGTTTACAAGAATCAGTTCCACAATCCCTTGAATTTCAAATTTTCTCTCCCTCCCTCCCCTCCCCACCCCCTCATGGTGACATGCAATCAAGTATAAGATCTGCAAATGCTTTCACAATTAGACATTAGTCAGGTTATAAAGAAGGATTGTATTGGATGGAATGAACAATGGGAAAGAAGAAATAAAACCAAACAAGAAAAAGAAAAAGAGCCGGTAGCTGGTTTCAATCTGGATTCCAACTCAGTTCTTTCTAGTTCTTTCTCTGGATGTAGACATCTCTCTCCATTATGAGTCTTTGAGGTTGACTCATAACCCTGCATTGTAGAGAAGCATCCAGTCTATCAAAGTTGATCATCACACATATGTTGTATCTGTAATTGTGTACAGATTTCTCCTGGTTCTACTCTTCTCACTCAGCATCAGTTCATATAAGCCTCTCCAGGTAAATATGAAGTCCTTATGCTCCTTGTTTCATATAGCACAATAGTATTCTATAACATGCATATACCACGACTTGTTCAGTCATTCCCTAATTGGTGGGCATACCTTTAATGTCCACTTCTTTGCCACCACAAAAAGAGCTGCTATAAATATTTTAGTACATATGGGTCTTCCTCTCACTTCTATGATCTTTTTGGGATAGAACCGTAGAAGTGGTATTGCAGGGTCAAAAGGTATGAAATTATTTATAGTCCTTTGGGCATAATTCCAGATTGCTCTCCAGAATGGTTGAATCAGTTCACAACTCCACCAGCAATGTATTAGTGTTCTAGTTTTTCCACATTCTCTCCAGCATTTGCCATTTTTCTTTTTTGTCATCTTAGCCAATCTGGTGAGATATGGTACCTCACAGTTGTTTTGATTTGCATTTTTCTAACTAAAAGTGATTTAGAGCTTTTTTTCACATGCTTATAGATACCATTAATTTCTTCCCCTGAAAACCTCTTGTTCATATCCTTTGACCATTTATCAATTAGGGAATAACTTGTATTCTTGTAGATTTGACCCAATTTTCTGTAAATTTTGAAAATGAGGCCTTTATCGGAGACGTTGTTGGTTAAATTTTTCCCCCATTTTTTCACTTCTCTCCTAATCTTGGTTACATTGGCTTTGTTTGTATAGAAGCTTTTCAATTTAATATAATCAAAATGATCCATTTTGCCTTTTATAATGCTCTCTAATTTTTGTTTGGTCATAAAGTCTTCTCCTCTCCATGAATCTGACAGGTAAACTATTTCTTGCTTTCCCAGATTGCTTACAGTATCAGCCTTTATACCTAGATCATGCACCCATTTAGACTTGATTTTGGTATATGTTGTTAGATAATGGTCTATGCCCAGCTTCTGCCATACTATATGCCAGGTTTCCCAGCAATTTTTGTCAAATAGTGAGTTCTTATCCCCAAAACTCAGGTCTTTGGGTTTCTCAAACAGTAGATTACTGTAGTCATTGACTGCTGAGCCTCGTGTACCCAATCTATTCCACTGATTGCCTACTTTATTCTTCAGCCAGTATGAAGTAGTTTTGATGACTGTTGCTTTAAAACACAGGAAAATCTGGTATAGCTAGTCCACCTTCCTTAGCATTTCTTTTCATTTATTCCCTTAACATTCTGGACCTTTTTTTCTTCCAAATGAATTTCATTACTATTTTTTCTAGCTCTATAAAGTAGTTTTTTGGTAAATTGATTGGAATGGAATTAAATATATAATTTAATTTAGGTAAAATTGTCATTTTTATTATATTAGCGTGACCCAGTCACAAGCAATTGATGTTTTTCAAATTAGTTATATATGACTTTATTTGTGTGAAAAGTGTTTTGTAATTGTGTTCATATAGGTCCTGGGTTTCTCTTGTCAGGTAGATTCCCAAATATTTTATAATGTCTACACTAACTTTGAATGGGATTTCTCTTTCTATCTCTTGCTGTTTAATTTCATTAGAAATATACAGGAATGCCAAGGATTTATGTGGGTTTATTTTATATGCTGCAACTTTGCCAAATTTATTTATTGTCTTAAGTAGTCTTTTACTTGATTCTCTAGGATTCTCTAAGTATATCATCATATCATCTGCAAAGAGTGATAGTTTGGTGTCTTCTTTGCCTAATTTGATTCATTTGATTTCTTTTTCTTCTGTAATTGCTACTACTAACATTTCTAATACCAGATTGAATAAGAGGGTATTTGAATAATTAATAATGGATACCCTTGTTTCACCACTGATCTTTTTGGAAATTCTTCTAGCTTATCCCCATTACATACAATACTTGTTGATGGCTTTAAATAGATGTTACCTATTATTTTAAGGAAGGCTCCATTTATTCTTATACTTTCTAGTGTTTTTAACAGGAATGTATGTTGTATTTTGTCAGAAGGCTTTTGTGCATCTATTGATATAATAATCTGGTTTCTGTTAGTTTTGTTGTTGATATGGTCAATTATGCTGACAATTTCCCTGATATTGAACAACCCTTGCATTCCTGGGATAAATCCTACCTTATCAAAGTGTACTATTCTCGTGATGAATTGCTGTAGTCTTTTTGCTAATATTTTATATAATATTTTTGCTTCAATATTCATAAGGGAAATTGGTCTGTAATTTTCTTTCTCTGTTTTATCTCTTCCTGATTTAGGTATCAATACCATATTTGTGTCATAAAAAGAATTTGGCAGGACTCCACTAATTTTTCCAAATAGTTTGTAGAGTATTGGAATCAATTGTTCCTTAAATGTTTTATAGAATTCCCTAGTAAATCCATCTGGCCCTGGAGACTTTTTCCTGGGGATTTCACTGATGACTTGTTCAATTTCTTTTTCTGCGATGGGATTATTTAAGTAATTTACTTCCTCTTCAGTTAATCTGAAAAATAATTTACAATATTTTTGTAAATATTCACTCATTTCACTAAGATTGTCAGATTTATGTGCATACAATTGGGCAAAATAACTCCAAATTATTGTTTAAATTTTCTCTTCATTGGAGGCATATTCACCCTTTCCATTTTTAATACTCATAATTTGGTTTTCTTCTTTTTTTTATTATATTGACTAAGTGTCTATCAATTTTATTGTTTTTTTCATAACACCAGCTCTTAGTTTTATTTATTAATTCAATAGTTTTCTTAATTTCAATTTTATCTATCTCTCCTTTTGTTTTTAGTTTTTCTAATTTAGTATTTAATTGGGGGTTTTCAGTTTGTTCTTTTTCTAATTTTTCAATTGCATGCCCAATTCATTGATCTCCATTTTCTCTTATTTATTCATGTATGCACTCAGGGATATAATACTTCCCCTAAGAAATGCCTTTGCTGCATCCCACAAATTTTGATATGTTGTCTTGTTATTGTCATTCTCTTGAATGAAGTTACTGGTTGTTTCTCTAATTTCTTGTTTGATCCACTTATTCTTTAGGATTAAATTGTTTAATTTCCGAATGGTTTTTAGTCTATCTTTCCATGTCCCTGTATTGCATACAATTTTTATTGCATCATGATCTGAGAAGGATGCATTTACTATTTCTGCCATTCTGCACTGAATTGTGAGGTTTTTATGCCCTAATACATGGTCAATTTTTGAGTATGTGCCATGTACCACTGAGAAGAATTCCTTTTTATCCCCATTCAGTTTTCTCCAGAGATCTATCATGTCTAGCTTCTCTAAAATTCTATTTACCTCCTTCACTTCTTTCTTGTTTCTTTTGAGGTTAGATTTATCAAGTTCAGAGAGGGAGAGATTAAGGTCTGCCACCAGTACAGCTTTGCTATCTATTTCTTCCTCTAATTCCCTTAACTTCTCTTCTAGGAATTTGGATGCTATACTACTTGGTGCATATATTTTAAGTAATGATATTGCCTCATTCTTGATGCTGCCTTTTAGCAGGATATAGTTTCCTTCCTTATCTCTTTTAATAAGATAATTTTTTTTTGCTTTTGCTTTATCTGAGATAAGGATTGCTACCCCTGCTTTTTTTTTTTACTTTAGCTGAGGCATAATATATTCTATTCCAGACTTTGACCTTTCCACTGTAGGTATCCCTTTGTTTCAAATGTGTTTCTTGTAGACAGCATATTGTAGTATTAAGGTTTTTAATCCATTCTGCTATCTGCCTCTGTTTTATGGGAGAGTTCATCCCATTCACATTCATGGTAATTATTACTATCTGTCTCTTTCCCTCTATCCTATTCCCTCCACTGCTTATGTTTTTGTTTCTTCCTTCCCCTCCTTAAGGGTTTTCTTTTTGACCACTGCCTCCCTCAGTGTTCCGTCCCTGAGACCTCCTTCTTCGCTTACCTTCTCCCCTTACTGCCATTTCCCTCCCTTCTAATCCTCCCCTTTCTTATCCCCCTGTTACCCTCCTACTGCCTATAGGACACAATACATTTTTATACTTATCAGAGTATGTTATTCCCCCTTATACCCCAAAACAATGAGAGCAAATTTCATACAGTGCTCCTCTCCCTCCCTCCTTTCCCTCTATTTAATGAGTTTTTGTGTCTTTTCATGTTAGAATCTTAAACTTAACTGATTATGTTGATCCCTCTTTGAACCAGAACCAGTGAGAATAATGTTCAAATGATGTTCTTCTCCCTCTTTCCTTCCCCTCTACTATAGTATGTTTTTATGCCTCTTCATGGGGCATAATTTACCTTTTTCTGTCTCATCCTTTCCCATTATCCAATTACAGTTTCTTTGAACCCCCTAATAAGGTTTTTTATCATCAGATTAGTTCATTTATACCCACACCCTCTATCTAAGTATATCCTTTGTAAAGGTCATGATAATTATGTAAATTTCAATATTGACTGTTATCAGCTTCTCATATAGAGAAGTAAACAGTTTGCTCTTATTGCATCCCAAGTTATGTGCATGTGTGTGAGTGTGCATGTTTGCATGTGTATATGTGTGCATGTATGTTTTCCTTGTTTACCTTTTTATGTCTTTCTTGAGTCTTGTAATTGGAGATCAAATTTTGCATTGAGCTCTGGCTTTTTCATCAGGAGAGTCTGGAAGTCACTTATTGCATTTAATGACCATCTCCTTGCCTGAAAGATTATGCTCAGTTTTGCTGGTAGTTAATCCTTGATTGCAGTCCTAGCTCTTTTGCCTTACAAAATATCAAATTCCAATCCCTACGATCTTTTAATGTAGAAGCTGCTAGGTCCTGTGTAATCCTGACTGTAGTTCCATGATATTTAACTTGTTTCTTTTTGGCTGCTTGCAATATTTTCTCCTTAATCTTGTAATTCTGGAATGTTTCTATTATATTTCTTGGTGTTTTCAATTTAGGATCTCTTTCAGGAGGAGACCAGTGTCTTCTTTTGATAACTATTTTACCTTCTGATTCTAGGACTTCAGGACTGTTTTCTTTGACAATTTCTTGGAGGATGTTGTCCAGGCTGCTTTTTTCATCATGGCTTTCGGTAGACCAATAATTCTTCAGTTATCTCTCCTTGATCTGTTTTCCAGGTCAGTTGTTTTTCCAGTGAGATATTTTACACTTTCTTCCAATTTTTCAGCCTTCATGTTTTGTTTGATTGACTCTTGGTGCATCATAGAGTTCTTAGCTTCAATTTGACTGATTCTAATTTTTAGTGAATTATTTTCTTCAGTTAGTTTTAGAAGGTCTTTTTTTAGGGAGGTATTTTCTCCAATTATTTCACAAATTTTACTTTTTAAAGATATATTTTATTCAGTGAAACTTTTTTTTTCAATTTGGTCACTGTAGATTAAATTTATCTTCTACCTCCCTAAATTGGCTTCTAAAATCTTTCCTGAGCTCCTCCCAGAATGCTTTTTTGGGCTTGAGACCAATTCATACTTCTATCTGTGGTCTCAGGTGTCAACAGAGTCCATGGTGTCTCCTGAAAGTGATTCTTCTCTTTGAGAATAATAAGATTCTATTGTCTTTTGTCTTGCCTTTGCAAGTTGTTTCTGGCCCATTGTAATTGCCTATTTTCTGTCCTTTAAAGTATATTTCTGTTCCTGGGGTACAGAGGGCTCTGACCCAAGCTTTTCAGGCTGGGAGCTAGGTGCCTGGTTGTTGGCTTTGTGTGCTGTACCCTCTGGGTGTCTAAATTGAGGTCAAGGTGTGGACTCTCAATGCATCCCCTGAGTTACCCTGAGGCTCACAGAGTAATCTGTGGGGGAGGGGTGGTCTGGCCACTTCAGATTTCTGCCTCTATGCCCTTGGGCTACAGCTCAGGCAGGCTGTTGCTGGTCAGGTGAGGTGGGGCTTGTTGTGATCCCTCCCACTCTTCTCTTCAGACCCCTTACTGCCACTGTTACACCCTTTCTCTGTGACTCCTAAGCCTGAGGCTATTTCTGCTATTTCAGGATTTTGCTCTGGGTGGGACATTTTGTCTCTGGGTTTTCTTGGTCAGGGAGCAGAAATTAGAGCAGCCTTAGTTTACTTTGACATCCTGGACCCTGGAAAATCAGGCTGGTGATTTTTAAACCTCCAGGCTGGGGCCTGATAGCCCCAGGAGAAGCTGCTGTCTCTGCTTTAGGCCCTGAGCTTTTTCTTAAGTAGCTCTGATGGATCCTCCTGTCCTTTCATGAGAAGCTGGTGAGATAGCTTTGAATTGCTCTTGGGGCGCGTGAGTCTGCTGGCTGGGGCTCCTTCTCTCTCAGCTGTAGTCCCCTCTCTAGTCCAGGCTGGTGCAGCCCCTGTGTGCTCCATGCTCCCCCTGCCCCAACCCATGTGGACACTTTCCTGGGCTGGTTTCTGCCATGCTCCATCTCCCAGTGGATTCTGATACTCCAAAATCCATTCAGATTCACTTTTTAATGTTTAGTGATGGGATTCATGGAGGAGCTTAGAAAAATTACTGCTTCTGTTCCACCATCTTGGCTCCCATTTTTCTAGTTTTTAATTAGATTCATACAGAAACAGTGCTCAACAAAATCCTGCTATTTCCTTTACTATTTAATGATCTGCACTATTTCACTTCTGGTTGAAGGATCTGGGTTTAGTAGTATAAAAAAGGATTAAGATTTAAGTTCCTTCTTAGCTGGCTACTTGAAAGCATCCTTGAAAGCTAACACACTGAGAGGACAAGAGAGGTGAGGCACACCTAACACTGTTTCCACAAGACTTTGGCGGCCTTTGCTCAACCTCCATATTCTGAAAGGTTCTCTTTCACTGCATGTTGGAGATTCTGAGTAATTGCTAAGGTGATATTTATGGAAAACATTGTTCTTAAGTTTTTATGGAGCTATGCTCTATCAAGGCCTTCACTGGCAACAGTTCAGTCTGTGAAAATGGTGCAATTCCATGACTGTTTCCTGATTGAGTATGGCTTTGTTATCTATAAGTCCATGAAAAATAATGAGAACCTGGATTCTTAATCTAGACACCAGACCACGTTTTACTTAGTATTCAGTACATGTTAAAGGTTTATAGACTGTAGTACTGCATTTATCCTTAGAAAAAGCATTCCCAACCAGAGAGCAAAATAGAAATTGAAAGAATTCACTAATTGCCTCCTGAAAAAGATCCCAAAAAGAAAACTCCTAGCAATATTATAGCCAAACTCCAGAGGTCCCAGGTCAAGGAGAAAATACTGCAAGCAGTCAGGAAGAAACAATTTGAGTACTGTGGAAACACAATCAGGATAACACAGGATCTAGCAGCTTCTTCATTAAGGCATTGAAGGGTTTGGAATATGATATTCCAGAGGTCAAAGGAGCTAGGAATAAAACCACGAACCACCTACCTAGCAAAACTGAATATAATGCTACAGGGGAAAATATGGTCTTTCAATGAAATACAGGATTTTCAAGCATTCTTGGTGAAAAAACCAGAGCTGAACAAAAAAATTGACTTTCAAATACAAGAAGCAAGAGAAGAATGAGAAGGTAAACAGGAAAAAGAAATCATAAGGAACTTATTCAAGTTGAACTATTTACATTCCTACATGGAAAAGTGATAACTGTAAGTCATAAGACTTTTCTCAGTACGAGGATAGTTGAATATATATATAATATATGTATGTATACATATATGTATGTATAGGAGGGTGTATGTGAACATACATATGTATGTGAGTGTGGGCATATGTATGTTCATGTATTCATAGACAGAGGACACAGGAAGAGTTGAATATGAAGGGATAATATCTAAAAAATAAAATTAAGAGGTGAGAAAGGAATTTATTGGGAGAAGGAGAAAGGGAGAGATAGATTAGGGTAAATTATTTCATATAAAAGAGTCAAGAGAAAACTGTTATAGTGGAGGTGAAGAGCAGGAAGGTGAAAGGGAATGGGACAACCTTATTCTCATTTAATTTGGCTTAAGGAGGGAATAGCATACACACTCAATTGGGTATTTTACCCTGCAGGAATATAGGAGGGTAGGGGATAAGAGGGGGGAATGATAGAAGGGAGGGAAGATTGGTGGAGAAGGTAGTTAGAAGCAAACATTTTTGAAAAAGGATAAGGTCAAAGGAGAAAATAGAATAAGTGGGGGGTGGGATAGGATGGAGGGAAATACAGTTAGTCTTTGACAATATACATACTATGAAAATGATTTGGGTAAGTACCCGTATATAACCTATATTGAATTGCTTATCTTCCCAGTGGGGGCAGGTGAGGAGGGAAGAAGGGAAATAATCTGGAACTCAAAGTTTAAAAACAAATGTTAAAAAGATTTTTACATGCACTTGGGAAATAAGATATACAGGCACTGGGGCATAGAAATCCATCTTGCCCTACTAGAAAGTTAGGGGGGTGATGGGGCAGGATATAAGAGAGAAGAGATTGGGGGAAGGGATATTCAGTAGGCTTGCTATTTTGGGGTGGGGGCAGGGGAAAGAGGGGGAGAAAAAATTGTAACTCAAAATCTTGTAGAAATGAATGTTGAAAACTAAAAGTAAATAAATGAATTTTAAAAAAGAAAAAACATTTCCTTGCATTTATCATTATTTTTCCGGTGTAGGAGGGGAGATGTTATTCCTCCTCAAGCCCAACATCCAATTAGGCTGAAGCTATTATCCCTCTCAAAGTAAGCACTTACTAGCTATGGTTATATGATTCCAAATATAAGTAACTCTTATGGTCCTTGGGCATTATGTGTCTGTGTGTGTATTTGTATGTGAGTGTGTGTGTCTATGTATGTATGAAGCAAAAGGATCACCCTAGTGTTAGTTGACAGAATGATGGGATCTCGAATGGGAGGGACCTCAGAAACAATCAAATCTAACCACTTCCTCTGGAAGAATCACTTCCACATCCTGCCTGACCAGTGGTCATGCCAGCCTTTTTATGAAACCTCAAGTGAGGGGGGAATTCAGCAGTTCTACAAGCAGCCCATCTCACTTTAGGATGGCTCCAATTAGGAAGTTTTTTTTCCCCTTCTATCTGTTCAAAATCTCTTTCTGGATATCTTTGTTCTTCTCCTTGGTCATGCTAGATCATGTCCAGTCTTCCTCACTGCCCACCTCCTTGTCACTGGACAATCGATATTTCCCCCCTTACTACCTTGTAGCCTCTTTCTGTCTCTCTCTATATCTGTGTCTCTCTTTTTCCATCTCCGTTTCTGTGTCTGCCTGTCTCTGAATGTCTGTTTCTGTGCCACTTTGCCTCTTTCTCCATTAATCTGTTTCTGTTCATCTCTTTCTGTCTTTGACTATCCATGACTCTGTGTCTCTGTCTCTGACTGCCAATATCTGTGCCTCTTTATATCTCTGTTTCTCTGACTGTTTCTGTCTGTCTCTGTCTCTCTGCCTCAACCTCTTTGTAGCTCTCTGTCCATGTCTCTTTGCTTCCCTCTGTCTCTGTCTTTCTTTCTCCCATCTCGCTGTCTCCCTCCATCTTCCCCATCCTCCACTCTTTGCAAGAAGGCTACATCTGGCTAAGAAGAAGCATATAATTCACTTGCTACTTTTCTCCAGGAGAAAGCTCATCAATCTCTCTTTCCACCATTACTATTTATGTTTAGTAATGGTAAAGATGAAAGCTTCTTTCACAACTCAAGTTCTACAGACTCAGGAAGCTTAGTAAGCTAAACCTTAACCCATCATGACAAAGTAAACACAAAGGCCATAAATAACATTTGGCTACTTACTCAGCTCCTTCACAAGCTAGTGGTTCCCAGGGGGATGAAGCACTGGCCCATGGCCCCCTGCTGTCTCTTACTTTGCATCATTGCCCTTCTTGGTAACATCTAGGATGAACATGTAGAGCAGAGGAGCCAACATTGTGGGTGTGGGGTGGCTGTCATCATCTCAAGGAAGTCAGCTTCTTCTCTGGCCTACTCTGAAGTTCAATGTACCTAGCTGTGTGTAATTGCAAGCAAAATGGTACTTTGCTCCTTGTTTCAGTTATTATAATGGCAAGCAAAGTAGCTCTTAGCTCCTTATTTCAGCTATTCAAATGTCTTTGAGCTTCGCCTGTGATTATATCAAGTCTTTGGTTGAAACAGTATACTTTGTGTTGTCCTTAACCCGCCTAAGGAAGTTTGGAGACCTTCCCTGCCCTGCCCTTAATAGGCCTAATGTCACCAGGGTGGGGGAAACTTGCTGAAAGAGTGCAACAAGAAGGGTGTAACAGGAAGAAACAGAGCATATAAAAGCTCAAGCACAGGCTGCGACCAAGCAGAACTGAGAGGGAGAACCCTTGTGGTGTTGGCACTCTGTGTTCTGTCTGTGTTGATGGTACTTTGTGAGACAGAAACACTGTCTGTTGACTTGTGTTGATTTCACAGACAGAACGTGAATTGAAATGACAGTGCTGACAATGCCTGTGAATATTGTTGTAACTCTGCTAATAACTAACATCACTGTGGTTGCTCTGTTAAGCTTTGTCTTCCCAGAAACAGAAACTGCAAAGGACTTGGAGTGAACTAGTCACCATGAGCTTCATATGGAACAGCAGCAGAGAGCTGCCTACCTGTGAAGACAGGCAAGAGTTGGGTGAATCCAGGCAAGAACTGGGAAACCTGCCTATCTGTGAATCCAGGCAAGAGCTGGGAGTATGAAAGAGGAGCCACGGAGTTTGGAAGTCAGCCTGGAGTCAAGATGAAAGGACCTTTGCTTGGGTTCTTAGTGCTGACTGACTGATGAGATTGTGATTTACTATGTCCTAGGGGTGGAAGACCTTTGTAGCTTCCACTACCCCTTAAGAATGATTACCTCTTAAGGATGATCTAGTTAAGGATGATTGGAAGCCAGCCTCCAATCAAGATGAAAGAAGACTTTAGATGGGTACTTTCTATTGATTGAGGAGACTGTGACTTACTGAATAACATCTTTTTTTTTTTTAAAGACTATATGGTCACTTAGTAAAAAGTTATGTTATATTGTTGTGAATATTTTGCTTTAATTTCTTGCTGAATAAATAGACTTCATTCTACTATGCAATCAGAATATTAAAGTTATTTGCAGCAGCAGTCCTCGGGAAAGTTGCTCGTGAGTGGTTTTACAATGTGCTACAAGAACTAGCTGAGAAGAGGGGGCGGTCTATTAGTGAACTATTTTGTTTTCAGGGCAAGAATCAGATTTTTTTTTCAGTACTTTCATGGAATTAACAAAGACTTGTTTCAGTCATTCATCCAATAAGTCGTTTTGGAGGGCTTATAATAGGTAAGGCACTGGGCTAGGCTAAGAAGACCATTTATTTTAGGATCTCCTACACAGAATAAAAGTGTTTTGTTTTTCTAATTTTTTAAACTCCCAGAACTTTGAAAGTTGGAATTACTTCAGAAGTTGTCTTGTTCAATCTATATCCTAAATGAATACCCACTATTAAGCACCTAATATCTGCAAAGTCCCTTGTTAGGTGTTTGGCATACCTAGATCTTTTTTGAGGACAGTTTTTGCATTTAAGGAGTTTAGATTCTGCTGGAGAAACCAAAAGGTTTGTCATACTTGCTACTTGGTGGCATAACACACAGATATAATACAGAATGATGGGGGATGGGGGATGGGAGTGGGAGGTAAAGGAGAAAATGTAAAATTTTCTTAAAAAAGAAAAACCTGGGCAGCTAGGTGGTGCAGTGAGTAAAGCGCCGGCCCCAGAGTCAGGAAGACCCGAGTTCTGTTCTGGCCTCAGACACTTAACACCCATACAAAAAAACTAGCTGTATAACCTTGGGCAAGCTACTTAACCCCAATTGCCCTCCAAAAGGCAAAAAAAAGAAAAACCTCCACATATAATTGTGCAACAAAGAGAATGCCACCATAAGTGGTAATCCTGGAAGGCTCTATGGAGAAGGTGGCACCTTAGGTGAGCTTCAAAGAAGATAATTATGAAAGATATAGATGAAGACAGAGTGAGTTCTAGGTATGGGGCATGGTCTGGATAGGTGCTTGGAGGCTAGAGATTTAAGACTGAGTTCAAAAATAGCTAGCACTATTTGAACTTAAATGAGGAATACTTTTATTGATTTTGTTCAGTTGTTTTCAGTTCTGTTCAACTCTTAATGACTTAATTTGAAGTTTTCTTGACAAAAATACCAGAGTGGTTTGCAATTTCCTTCTCCATATCATTTTATAGATGAGGAAACTGAGGCAAATAGGATTAAATGCTTTTCCCTAAAGCTTGCTATATAGAACTATAAAAATCTGAGGAATATCTTCCACAAATCACTTACTACATAAATGAAATACAAAATAAAACCACAAAATTGCATAGGCAAGATTGAGCTCTGGTGGGCCAGATGCTTTCTTGAGGCTTCTTCATGTGTTCTATTATCACAACCAACACAAAGCCTCTGTGACAGCCACTGAGGTAGTAGAAAGATGGCAGGGTTCAGACACTGGAGAAATGTGACATCAAATCTTGCTTTTACCCTTAATTGCTGTAACTATGGGCAGGTGACTTAATTACAATTGATCAGAGATTTTGAGATAGACGAGACTGGGGGGCCTGAAGAAGTCAACTGTCATGGGACCAGTTGAGGTTAACCCTTCTGTGTTTTGACATTTCTATTTTGAACAAGAAAGGAAATCTTTCAGAACCCAGAATGATAATGATTCTTAAGAGTGAGAATTGCCTAATGTATGTTCAAACTGCATTTCTGGCTGGAAGTCGGCCATTGGAAACATACCTTCTGAGAAATTCATACCTGCCTTAGACTAGATGCCCCTTTCCTTCCCTCCCCAGTTCTTGCCCCCCCTCCCCCACCATACTAACCCATATCCATAGAACACCACTGTCAGAGCAGACCAGAGCTGGCCACTTCCTCATTCACCCTGGCACTCTTAGTCTCACTTATCCATCTGTGTGTCCAGAGAAACTGATTGAAGAACCCTTCACCCAGAACTCACAGGTCTTTACACAATTCTTCCAACTCTCTTCCAACACCATGTCCTTTACATAAATCTGGAGCCCTTCCTTCTCCCACAGAAAACACTCTCAATCAGTCAATGAAAACAGCTTTCAGGACTCTTCCTTCCCTGCTTCTAGACCAAATTCTCCCCTGCCAACCATTCCTGAGGCTTTTACATGGATGAGGAATGTTTCAAATGCAAGTCTCCCTTTTAGCCCTATCCTATGCCCAGGTGCTGAAAGCAACCCTTACCTAAGCCCTAACACCAGAATAGCTCTAGAGAAGCTAGAAGGACATTGGTCAATACTTGATGAAAAGAAGGAATATGTCTCAAGGTAAAAAGAAGCTCTTGCCTTCCCAATCCTGTTGCCTTTATTAGTCATTATTACTCAATTAAATTTGATTTGGCTAACATTTTTTAGCCAACTGTTCTATGCCAGACACTGTAGAAGGTATTAGAAAACCAACAGTGAATTAGTGTCACAATGTTTTTCAAAGGAAAGGAAGAAAGAAAATGGAAAAAATGCATTGTAAGTTTATTATGTATTTTAAAGAAATAACAAGTTGTACATAATAGATTTGCAGTTTCGTGTGCAATAACCCCCCCCCTTTTTTTTTTTTTACTATTCTATCATGTTATGGGAATGTATGTTATATTTCTTAAGTTCAGAGTAAAAAAAAAAAACAGAGAAAAACAAACCATCCACTGCCCTATAGGAGCTCCCATTAGGAAAACAATTGGTGGTGGTAGGGTCAAGAGGGTAGGGAATGAAAAATTCCTTAGTAAGCCCACTCAGGATTTATCTGAGGGAATTAAAATTAAATATAAAAATTAAATTAAATAAATTACCCTTCATGCTGAATTATTTTTTAAAAAATAACTTACATGATTAATTTGAAATATATTTTACATGATTGTACATGTGTAACCAATATCAGATGCTTGCTGTCTCAGGGAAGGAAACTCAAAAAGAAAAGAATGGTAAAATTGTTTTTACATTTATCTGGGAAAATAATGAGAAAAATGCATTCTAATCATTGATATAAGAAACAAGGGATTGTTGTTCTATTATTCCTCTTATTTTCCTTTTATATATTTATATTTTTATATATTCCTTTTATATATTTATTTTTGCTTTTTGGAGGGCAATTGGGGTTAAGTAACTTGCCCAAGGCTACAGGACTAGTATTTTTGTGTGGGTGTTAAGTGTCTGAGGCTGAAGCAAACTTGTACTCCTGACTCTGGGGCCAGCGCTTTACTCACTGCACCACCTAGCCACTCTACTTTTTAGATATTTTCAATCTTCAAATTGCTTGAGGAAGGTTATTTGGCAACTGCAGAGAGGATGGATTAGGGAGGAAGGAGGCAGTTAGCAGAGAGACAGATGTGGAAATCACTGCAGTGGAAAAGAAGCCATGAGAACCCCAATGTGGGTGGCCACTTTCCTCCTGCAGCAGTGAATGGACATTCACTTCTTGAATTTGTTATGATGGAGATGGCCTTCCTGTGTACATAGGACTAAATGGCTAAGAAAGGTCCTTTTCTAATCTCAAATTTTCTGACATTCAGTAAGTGGATGGAAAGAGAAGGATGGAAAGGATTCTTGAGAAGACTTGGGAACTGATTGGGTGAGAAAGGGGAGGGTATGAACCTGCCCATAGACTCTTCTGTCTACACAGCATCTGTGCACAAATCACATTGGAAAGTCCATTGAGATGCACCTTCATGTGTTCATACCATTCCTCCTCATAGGCACAGAAGCTCTCAGCTGGATGAAACCTGTCCTTCCTAAGGACTCCACCAGAGGTGTGAACTCTGGGGGCCTCAAGGCACTGCACCCAGCAAGAGTTCACACGTTGACTGCAGGATTCCAGGATAGAGGAGTTCACATCTTCTCTGGGAGGCCCTGAAGGGGCGGGGCTGCCTTCTTTAAAAGGAGACCATCCTGACCCTCAAAAGCACTGCCTTGAGTGGAGCTGAAGTCTCTTCTTCTCAGCTATTGGAGAAGAGAGGCAATTGGAGAGAGAAGAATGGCTGCTGCTAGGGAAAAACTGCAGGGATTGCAGGGGGAAATCACCTGTGGCATCTGTAGGAGCTACTTCTCTGAGCCAGTCACCATCAGTTGTGGGCACAGCTTTTGCAGAACATGTCTGTCCTGGAGCTGGAGACTTGGAGCTACACCTTCCTCTTGCCCTGAATGCAGGCAAGTGGCCCAGACCACGGAAATCCCAGGAGTCAATGGGCGCCTAGCAGAGCTGACTGATCTGGTCAAACAGCTCTGCTCTGAGAACTTGCAGAGTGCTGAAGGACAGCGCCAGTGTGCCAGGCACAAGTTGACATTCAAGCTCTTTTGTGAAGATGACCAGACACTACTCTGTGTGCGATGTGCCCAGAGCCCAGAGCATGGGGCTCACAAGCTCTCTCCTGTAGTAGAGGCTGCTCACAATTGCAGGAAAAAGCTACAGCTCCTTCAGAGTCGCTTGGAGAAACATTTGGAGGAAGCTGAGGAACTTCTTTCTGGGGAGGAGATAACTGCTGTTGAGTGTCACTGGATGATCAGAGAAGAATTTAACAAGCTGCACCAATTCCTTTTGGACGAAGAATTCCAATGTCTTGAAAGGCTGAAGCAAGATGAAAGGGCGGAGCAGGACAGACTATCCCAGCATGTGCACACCCTCCAGGCCCTCATACTAGAGCTGCAGGAAGCAGGTCACCAGCTCAATGTGGATCTGTTATGGGAAGTCCAGCACTTGCTGGGAAGGAGTGCCTCAGTGCTGTCCCAAAGGGCCAAGGCTGTCAGCCCAGAGCTGAGAGAATACCCTATCCCAGGCATGATGGAGATGCTCAGGCGATTCAGAGTGGACCTCATAATGGATCCCACAGCAGCCAGTCCCTGTGTAATTATTTCTGAGGATCTGAAGAGTGTGAAGGCTGGAGAAGTCTGGCAGGTGGGGACCAAGTACCCCGAGGATGCTGTTGGCCATTATGTCTTTGCTGAGCAGGCCTTCAGCTCAGGCAGACAGTACTGGGAGGTGGATGTGACTCAGTTACCTCAGTGGATACTGGGGATCTATAGCCCCTTCTTGAGGAAAAAGAGGGGCAGGAATGAGGACACCTGTGCTTCTCTGTTCCTGCTTTGCTGTGTCAAGAAGGAAGAGGATTACTATCTACAGACCTATCCCGGCTCACTGAACCATCGAGTGAAAAGCCCTGTGCCCAGAGTTGGCGTGTACCTGGAATATTCTTCTGGCACTCTGGCCTTTTACAACGTCCTCCAGCACTCCCTCATCTACAGGTTCTACCCCATTTTCTTCACAGCTCCTGTCACACCCATCTTTTCCCCTGGCCCCCCACTTCCAGCATCAGAGGCTGGTCCCATGACTCTCTGTCCAGTGGACTCTGGTCTCTGTGCTTTCTGCTCTTCCTGTCTCTGAGCATTTCTCCAGGGAGGCATCCTCAACCCACCCCCCTGGCTGTGGGCCTTCAATTTCCAGCCTTCCCTGCAGGAGGATGAGCATCACCTCCTTCATGATGAAGAAGAGGCTCCCTGCTCTCCAACTGGAGACTTTTCTTTTTCTTTACCTTTTTCCACTGTGTGAGTTAATTTGAACTTTTTTTTCTAGTCCTATCCTCTTGGAATTTCTGTAAACCCAACTTTGAGCTCTGTTTGATATAAAATGAAATAAATTTTATCTTTCCCTCTACTTATACACATTCTTGTTGTTTTTTCATTTCAGTTCAGTTCTGTCCAACATTTTGTCATCCCATTTGGGGTTTGTTTTTTGTTTGCCTGTTTGTTTTTGTAAAGATGATGGAATGGTTAGGCATTTCCTTCCCCACCCCAATTTTTGTATGAGGAAACTGGGAAAAACAGGGTTAAATGACTTGTCCTGGGTCACAGAGCTACAAGATGTCTCAGGCTAGATTTGATTTCAGAAAAATAAGACTTCCTGACTCCTGGCATTTTATCCATTCCCCCCTCCCCCATCTAGCTCCCTCTTATGCAAATCAGAAATAAAATTAATTGCAAAGGGATAATAAAATTAGTTGGCAAGTATTCCCAATACCCTGTGATCACCTTCTACTCCCTTGGGATATTCATATCCCAAATTGGGAATCCCTGATGTATTTGTGGGCTGTGCATATATGGCTAATATTTATTCTGGGAATGGGCATGGCTATTTAAGGGCAGTTAACTGCTGAGTGTCTCTTCCAGACACAGTGAGAATCTGGGGAGAATGTTCTTGTACAAATTTCAGAAAGAAATATTCTGTTTCATCACCATTCATTTGGACTGAGGTTCTCTTCTCACTTTTCACTCATCTCTGTGATGAATCTCTAGCCTTGGAAGGAAGACAGTATGGATGTGATGTAATTCCTGCTATAGCACTTCCTCATCTCTCATTTGGGTCCCAGCACCATTGCAATGGGTGAGATCTTCCAAATGGTAGGAGACAAACCAACCCCTCTTTTCTGTGAGCAGAATCTCTGGGTTTCTGGCAAGGGCTCCTTGGAAACAGGGAATGACCCGATGAAGATGATGCTGCTGCTGCTGACTAAAATGAGCTATTTCAAGGCCAAAATGGAGAATGGAGTAGGACGTTTTACACTCTGTTTGCACTTCTAAGTCCTTATAAATCCTTTTAGGAAACTCTTTAAAACATGAAATATTTCAGAATGCTTGGACAAAACCTAGGTCAGTGAATCCTTTCCAGATCTCCTTGATTTAAGCTATGAGTTTTGCCTTTACCGTCTGGGGGATCAGAAAGGTTGGATGACTTGCTCAGGGGTACAGAGGCAGAAGCTTGCTCCCTTCTTCAGGATTCCAGGTCCAACACTCCAACCTTTACCCAATACCGAGTCTCCTTCTAGATGCAGTGGACAGGAGGTTGGCCTCTGGCAGGAAGACCTACATTCCTGGGACAAAACTGGGTGTGTTACCTTAGCAAAGTCACTTCCCATCTCATTGCCTCCGAAAATTCTGAGTGATACTAAGTCCCAGAGGGTGTGCCATCTACTATTGGGAGAGAAACTGGGAAGATTCCTTGCCTTGAGTTGCCTGCATCAAAATCCTAGCTGGCATCTGTATAGAGCTTTGAAGGTTTACTTAGCGATTTTCATTTGTTACCTCACTAGATCCTGACCACAACCAGGGAGACTAGTATTATTGCAACTCCCATAGCGCAGAGGCTGAGAGGGATTAGGCAACTTTGTCTAGGGTCAGAGAGTAAATGCTTGGGGCAGGATTGAACTCTGTTCTTCCTGACTTCCAGGCCAACACTCTATGCACCGCACCAGATTTTGCACAATTCTGCTTCAGTGTAATATCTGGGGTCTGATAAAATTGGGCTAGATGCCCTCTGGGGTCATTTCCTGCTAGTCATTTTGATCCTCTGAGCATTGGAGAATATAGATGCCTCCTTGGATTTTGAGATACATTCAAAGAAGACTGTTAGCGTGATAAAGTGGTTGTATTTCTTTTTTCCACCACTTTCTAAAGAATATTTATTTCACAGAAGACAGTGAGTGAAGGTATGGTGATGTAGAAAGCACATTGGTCTTGGCTTCATGAGTTGACCTGAATTCAATCCAAATTCTCACACTTCTTGCTGATGTCACCACTTAATCTTTCCAAGGCTTAGTTTCTTCATCTGTCAAATGGAGTTATGACCTATACATGCCATTAACTTCACGGGATGTATATGTGTAGTGCTTTGCAAATCTTTCTATATAGGTCTTCAGAATCATCAGAGGAAATCTTCCATAATTCGTTGACTTAATAAATATAATTGAAAGATAAATCACAAAATTTCATGGTGAGAGAAATGCATATTATACTATTATATTAATATATTAAATATTATTTTGTGATCTACCCTTTTCCTTTCATTTCTGTCCAAACCAGACCCCTGTAAAGCTAAAGTCTTTCCCTGGTCTCAGTTTGTCTGATGCTTTGCCCATTCAATTATTATGATTAGCCTAATTAACAAATTGATTATTAAATGTACGTTGGGGTTTCCATTTAACTAAAGGGGTCAAGTTGAGCTGTCATGGGCCAGACAATTTGTTGGGGCTTCCTCATCTGTTCTGTGATGCCAGCCCCCAGAGATCCTATGTCGCATCCAGTGGGGAAATAGAAAGACACCTGGCTTTAGACCCTGGAGAGATGTGACTTTAAATCTTGCCTTTACCCTTATTTCCTGTGATCGTGGACAGATTTTGAGGTAGAAGAGACCTAGGGGGACCAATGAAAACTGTGATGGGACCAACTGAGGTTAATCCTCTGTTGTCTTGACATTTCTACTTTGGATAAGAAAGGAAAACTTTCAGAATCCAGAAGAAAAATCATTTGGAAGAGTGAAACTGGCCTAAATGCAGGACATTTAAAGTGTAATTCTGGCTAGAAGTTGAGCATTTGGAAATGTACCATGTTGGAAATTTAAATCTGGTTTAGACTAGATGCCCATTTCCTCCCTCACCTCAATGCTAGCCCCTATTCATGGAAAACCACTGTCAGAGGAGACCAGGGTTGCCCAAACCTTTACTTATCCCTGGCACTCTGAGACCCAGTCATCCATGTGTCCATGGAAGTTGATTGGAGCACACTTCACACACAACTCAGGGGGTCTCTACATAATCCCTCTAGCCCTACACATGCAACTTTACTCTTCCTTCTCCCCCAAAAGCCACTGCCAATCACTCAATCAACAAAGCTTTTGGGCTTCCTTGTTTCCCCACTTCTAGACCAATCTCTCTCCCCTGACGACATTTCTTGGGTGCTTTTAAATAGATCTGGGATATTTCAAGTGCAAACTTTCCCTCTCAGCCCCATCGCTTGCCCAGGAGGTGACCACTGTATGGACTAGTACCTTTATGGCTGAAATGAGGGGCTTCTTTGGTGTCATTTTACAGCTGTTTTCAGCTGTGTTCAATTCTTTGTGACCACATTTGGGACTTTCTTTGCATGGAGAGCCTTTCCATTTCCATCTCCAGATCATTTTCAAAATGAGGAAACTAAGGCAAACAGTGTTAAGTGACTTGGCTAATAAGTTTCAGAAGCCTGATTTGAGTTCATGCAGATGAGTCTTCCTGACTTCAGGGCTAGAAGTCTATCCACTGTGCCACCTAGCTGAACCAAGGTTCACCAAAAAGGTAATAATGTAAAAAAAAGAGGCTGAGAAACAATAAAATTCGGCATTTATAAAGCACCTACTTTGTGCCAGGCTCTGCACTAAAGGTTTTATAAACATCTCATTTGATCCTCACAAATGGTCCTGGAAGATGGTACAGTTATTACCTCCATGTTACAGCTGAGGAACTAAGAGAAACAGAGGTTAAATGACTTGTCCAGGGTCACACAGCTCATTAGATACCAGAGGCCAGAGATGAGCTTAAGTCTCCTTGCCTCCAGGCCTGGTACTATCCACTGCAGTACAAACTGCCTCTGTTTCATTTGAGGTAGATCAGATAAGACTTTACGTCTAAGCTGAGGACACTATCTGCAATCTATTCCTCATTTACTCAGCTATGAGAATATTAAGAATCCTGTTGACTCATTCTGGACTAAAAGAGCTGTATTTTTACATCATCAGTAGCTACCTTTGCATTCCTAATTGTATTATGGGCACTGTGGACATAATAAATATAAAGAATAGGCATTGGACCTGGGATTTCATTAATATGAGTGTGCTACTTCAATGTAGGTAGGATCTTTACTTGTCTGTATTCATGTTGTCTCACCAAATAGAATACAAGCTCATTGAGAGCAGGAACTATTTAATTTTTTGTTTCTGCATATTCTTTTTTGTCATATGTCATACATATTCTTTTTTGGGAGACAATTGAGGTTAAGTGACTTGCCCAGGGTCACACAGCTAGTAAGTGTCTAAGGTTAGATTTGAACTCAGGGTATCCTGACTCCAAAGGCAGTGTTTTACCCACTGGACACCTAGCTGCCCCTGTCATATATACTTTTCAAGAGTTACCTAGAATGCAGGGAGAAGTTAAATGATTTGCCCAGGTCATACAGAGATGAGACAAAGTAAGCACTCAGTAAATATTTGTAGAAATGATCTAAAATAATGAGTAATTTTCTTCTGTGGTCTGTTAGAAACAGTTTCCTTCTGTTATTATTATTTTCTCAGATTTGGAGAAAAGTTCAATAAATTTCCATTTTTCAACTCCCCAAGCCCATTATTTGCTGTTTGTATTTAACTTTGGAGCATTCCTTAACTCCTTCTTCTCCCTCTTTCCATATATTAAGTAAGAGGGCAAGTGTTGTAGATTTGACCCTTATGATGCCTCTTGTATCTTGTAGCCAAAGCTCAACTACCAAGGCTTAATCCCAGTATTACAATGGCCTCTTACCTGATAGCCCTGTCTCTAGTGTCTCTCTTCACCAACCCATCCTTCACACGTGTAGCAGCAAGCACCCCTATTGTCCCCAGGGTTCTTGCCAACACAGGTTCTTGGATCTGCTTTGAAAGAGGAAAGCAACTCAAAATTGGTTAACAAACTTACTTTAATCAGTCAAATATTTATCATCTACCTAGTTCAGGGGAAAAAGGTCAGCACCCCAAACTTCAAAATATACAGACAGAATTACCAAGACAGAGAAACAGATCAAGTAGACAGTTTCCAAACTGTCCAAACATTACACCCATACCAAATCAACTTCTGGGTTTTTTTTTTCAAAGCCAGGGTGGGGCTCTCAATAATGGCTTCTCAGAGTCCAGATCAAATCACAGAACACTTCTCAAAGTGAGCCCCCAAAACAAAGCTACACATCAGGGCTTATATAGCCTTCTCCTGGCTCGGAGAATGTAACAACCTTATTGACCCACTGGCCAATCAAAAAGTATCTACTGAAAAACAAGCCTCCCACACCAGGCTCCAGGTGCACTTTAGCCTATGGGCAGGGAAGATCCTAAAAATTTACATTCCATTACAACACATCTCCTTTTTTTTTACATTCCTAAAGCACAGGTATGTCCATGTTACTCAGTCCATCAAGAAACTCTAGTTTCCTATTACCTTTAGAATAAAATACAAACTCTTTTGTTTGGCATTAAAAATCCTTCAAAATATGACTCTAACCTACTTTTCCAAGATTTTTGTACATTATGCTTTTTCTGCGCAGTTTACATTTTGGTCATGTCATTTCCCACCTTTTTGACTTTGCCCACCCTGTACCCCTTACCTGAAATACATCTCCTTCTTTCCACCTCGTAGATCTTAATATTTACTTCCCTTCAAAGTTCAGCTCAAGGGCTTCCTCACAAAGTCTGCCCTAATGCCTGCCAGTTTTTAGTGCCTCAGTCTTGGAATTCCTTTGGTACTAATTTTGTATATACTTTGTATTTACTTATCTGTATTCATGTTGTCTCACCAAATAGAATGCAAGCTCATTGAGGGCAGCAACTATTTAATTTTTGTCTCTGAATCTGTTCCCTGGGGCAGCTAGATAGTCTAGTATATAGAACACCAGGTCCAGAGTCAAGAAGACATGAGTTGAAATCTGACCTTAGATACTTGCTAGCTGTGTGACCTTGGATAAGTCACTTATCCCTATTTGTCTTAGTATCCTCACCTGTCAAATGAGTTGGAGAAGGAAATGACAAACTACTCCAGTATTTCTGCTAAGAAAACCCCAAATGGAGCCACAAAGAGTCAGATATGACTGAAATGACTGAACAACAAAAATCTGTTTCATGTTCTCAATACATTACCTGGCACAGGTATTAAATATTCATTGACTAAAGGAGTCATTGAAGTACAATTTGAGGGTCAGTTTAAGCCCCACCCCATCTCTCCTAACCTCACATCTCACCATCAGATAGAGGTTGACTTCTTTAGAAATAATCTATCTTAATGTCCACATTGATCTTTCAATACTTGCAGAGAACTAAGGGCCTGATTGTTGCATCCCTTTAGTGTCTCAAAATGGGGAGGAAAAGAGACAGAATGGATCCATTCCAAATCTCTCCTCTTCTGGGATGAATTCCTCCATAATTCTGGCCCACAGTAATCTCTTTTATTCTTAAACACTCAGACACCAATTAGCTCTTTCACACATCTTGACTCGATTATTTTTTTGCTATTTTTTCTGTCTCTTTTCCTCCCCATATATTTAATTTTGACTTGCTGTAATGAGAATGTAAATTTTTAAGATCTTCCCTGCCCCTAGGCTAAAGTGCACCTGGAGCCTGGGGTGGGAGGCTTGTTTTTCAGTAGATACTTTTTGATTGGGCAGTGGGTCCAGAAGATTGTTACGTTCTCTGAGCCAGGAGAAGGCTATATAATCCCTGATGTGAGGCTTTGTTTTGGGGGCTCACTTTGAGAAGTGTTCTGTGATTTGATCAGATGAGACTCTGGGAAGCCGTTGTTGAGAGTCCCCTGGCTTTGAAAAACCCAGATGTTGATTTGGTATGGATGTAATGGTTGGACAGTTTGGAAACCTGTCTACTTGATCTGTTTCTGTCTTGATAATTATGTCTACAGACATAATACTCTGAAGTATATATAATATATACTCTGAAGAATAATACTCTGAAGTTCGGGGTGCTGACCTTTTTCCCTTGAACTAGGTAAAGGATACATATTTGACTGATTAAAGTAAGCTTGTTAGCCCATTTTGAGTTGCTTTCTTTTAACAAAGCAGATCTAAGAACCTGTATTGGCAGCCACCCTGGGGATGGTGGGGTGCTTGCTGCTACACTTGCCTATCGATGCTGTTAAGTTCCTTGAGGACAATTAGTCAATTGAGAAGCATTTCTTCAGCTCCTACTCTGTCCACAAGCATGTGAAGACTTTCCCAGGTGAAATGGGTGGATAAGAACAACTTGTTCCAATGACCATGGAGGTGACTGAAGCAGGTGCAGTGGAACATGTAAAGTTTGGAAAGACATTAACGACAAAAAGGTCATCCCTTACATCCTGGACCATTGCCGGTTAGTTTCACTTTTGTCCTGCCATTGGACTTCAGTGACACAGGTAGAGAGTGAGCCTGATGACTTTATAGGGCTCTGCCTCACTGCCTTCTAATTCACATGCAAGTCATTGTCCTGTAATGCCATTGGTCCACTTTGAAAACAAAGGATGAACAACTCTAGGTTGGGCACTGTATTGGCAATGGATGGATAGCCTATAAAGAAACAAACAAACCCTACTTTAGACAACCTTACATGGCAAGGGCCCAAGTCTTAAATTTCTGTTGTGCTCATGCCTATCACAATGGAAAGAATGCTGAACATATGATTAGGAGGTCTGGGTATAAGGCTTAACTCTTTCACTTGCTAGCCACAATCAGGAGATGTTGGGCAAATCATTTTATGTTTCTTCACATCAGTTTTTTCATCTTTGAAATAGGAATGATAACACTACTTACCTTATAGGACTGTCATATATTTAAGTGAAAATGTGAAACATGGCTGTAATACAATATATAAATGTAAACATTTCTTGTGTTGAATTGATACTTGTTGAGATGAATCTGATTGGGACCTGATGAGAAAAATTGACAGAATTTAGAAATGTATTCCAGTCTGGCTTACAAGGGATAAGAGATCTGGGACTGTTAACATTCTTTTTGCCCATTAAAGCTGCATGTGGCCAGGAAAATACATGTCTGTAGGAAATAGCTTGAATCTTATACAACAGCAGATAATATGACTTGGCTTGGATATAGAGGAATAAATGTGAAATAAGCAGAATGGGTTTTTTTTTTGGCAGCCTCTACAATCTGTGGAATGGTGGTGACATACTCTTTTTTTTTCTTTTTGGAGGGCAATTGGGGTTAAGTAACTTGCTCAAGGTCACACGGCTAGGATTTTTTTTTTTTTGGTGTGTGTGTGTGTGTGTGTGTGTGTGTGTGTGTGTAAGTGTCTGAGGCCAGATCCGAACTCAGGTTCTTCTGATTCTGGGGCTGGCACTCTACTCATTGTGCCACCTAGCCACCCAATATACTCTTGAGAAGAGTTAATGAACCAATAGACATTTGTCCAGAGTTGTTATGACCACTGGACTTCAATTTTGTATTTGCCCAGAATTTTCTAGTAGTTTCCCCAGACATACCAGATAGCCAACCATATCCTAGAGCAAATGCTGGCCAGTTGAGAGATGGAGTGCAGCAATATTTGAATTCTCTTCTTCCTACTCCTACCATTCCCTAGGAATACTTGACCATATGGCCCTGAAAACTAAAGCATCCTATTTATAAGGTTTAATCTTTAATCCTAAAACTCTTTTAATTCACTGGCCACTAATTTATTACTAATAAATGTTAATTGATTATCATTTGTGATTATTAAGACAGATGGTTGGAAAACATGGGATAGCATGATTGCTGAAAAATGAAAATGAGGAGAGGTGTATAACAAATATAGTCATTCATTCACTCATCAAGGAATTTTTGAAAGTACCTATTACATGCTTTGGGAATTAGGTTTGGGGACACAAAAGAAAAAAAAACAACACAACTTGCTCTCAAGGAACTCACATTCAACAGGGAAGAAATGACACATACACAGATAAGAGCGTACAAACAAAAATATACAAAGTATATATAAATGAATATCAGGATGGAAAGTAGTAGCAAGTGAGGGGACCCAGTATAAGTAGGCTATAGCATATAACCTAGTGAGATTTATCTTCAGGAAGTCATATGAAAGACATTGAGAAAGACATGTACAATTGGAAAAGGTAGTAATTCAGTCTTGCAGTGAGAGCAAGGAATGGCAGATGGCCAACATAAGGGGTGATCTGGGATGTGTGAAACATTAAATGAACCATTGGAAGGCCTGTAGGATGTCGAGTATTGAGGGCCTAATCTAGAGGATTTGGGGGAAAATGTAAAGCCTACAAGATTTCAAGATAGTGGGTCATGGTTAAAACAAAATATTCATCCATACTGATGAAATCTTTTGTGGAAGATTCCAATTATTTGATGGGGTTATGGTGAAGTTTCTCTCTTCAATAAGTTTCCACTTTCTTTATATTTCAATCCCTTTCCATTTCTTTTTAAAGTTAAAGAATTTACTTGGCAAATGGAGAGGATGTCTCTGTATAAAGACTCAGTGAAAGAGAAAACTTCCTAATTAGAACTTTTCAAAAGCAAATTGGAATATTGGAGGAGGTATTGAGTTTCCATTCACTTGAGGTATTTGAGCCTGGATGACCATGTTTCAAATGTGTTGCAGAGATTCTTATTTGGGTACTAGGTAGCTTCTGAGAGGCCTTCACCCCACTGAGATTTGGGGACACTACTTAAAAGTGAAGGCCCAAAATGATTCTTGGCTACCTTGGTACCCATATCCATCATCTTTGATCAGTAGGGATAATCCTTATCCATTTTTTAAAGTGTTTACAAAGTTTTTAAAATCAAGAGCCAGGCCCTCCTTTTCTCTGTTCCTATTCATGGTACTTATGGACACATATGAAAATAACAAAGGTACATTAAGTTTTTTTTTTACATTTTAGGTTTTTTACCATCACCTCGACTCTTTTGAGTGTAATATAGTAAGATTGAACTTTGTAAATTTCAGATGAATAAAATTCCATGTAAATATTTAGAAAATATTCCTCTGTTCATCCTTATAGAAACGGAAACCTCAAGACCTGATATTTTCAACCCAACAAGAAGTGTAGAATCATACTAATTTTCCAAGTGACTTGCAAAATTTCTAAAGGAAGAAGAAGAGTTTATATTTCTATGGTACTTTATAATTTACAAAGCACTTATCTCACAGCAAACCCATAAGATAGGCACTGTTAATATCCTGATTTTAAAGATGAGGCAGCTGGGGCCTAGAGAGAAGGAAGAGACATAAAAACCTTATGGTTGAAGAGTGGAATATCAGCCTCATTAATCACCAAAAAAAAATGTTAGCTTTAAAGATGAATCTACTAAAGTCTAGGGTTTTTAAATACTGCAATGTTCCATTGAATTAGGCTTGAGAATTTTCTTTCCTGGAGGTAGATGTTTACAGAGACAGATTCCTATCCATATATATGGAGTGTAAGAAAAATACTGTGGGGGCAGAACCAAGATGGCTGTGTGGAAGCAGGAAAACTCCATATGCCCCTTCCATAACCACCTCAAATACCTATTAAAAATGACTCTAAACAAACTTTAGAGCTACAGAGCCCACAAACTGACAGAGAGAAACAAACCTCCCACTGAAGGCAGTCCTGCAATTAGACAGAAAGGGTCCATCACAGTATGCTGGGAGCAGAGCCCAGCCCCAACATGAGCCCATGGTTTTAGCCTCAGGGAGCCCCAACCAGCCATGGCTGGAGGGACTTGGAGAGAGTTGTCACTAGCAGCTATGGTGGTTTCAAGAATTATAAACCCATAAATTCCAAAGATAAAGTGAGAGTTTAATGTGGACTTTTGAAACAGGGGGTCTGGGAGTATGGTCTTGCCTCTGCCCCCCAAAGGGAGAAATGGCTGAGTTGTGGCAGCCACCACCCCATGGCTACTTCAGAGTTCTTGGCCTGCAGATTGCAGGGGGACAAAGCAAAGATTCTGACGTTAATCGCTCTTGCTTTAACCTGCCTGGATCTGGATTGCTGTCTAGGGTGGAGGTCCTGGGGCATGTGATCAGGTGCCAGACCATGTGGAGGCTTCAGAGAGAGCAGCCAACTAATAGCTCTGGAAGCTGTGAAAACCCCAGAGATTTGGGACAAAGCTCTCTTCTCTGGAAGCAGAGTTCTACTGTGGCAAAAAGCTCAAAAGTCAAGTAATTGTGTGGCAACATGAGCTAGCAAAGGAAGCAAAGCAAGCAGAGCAATCCAATATTGGACTCCTATTTTGGGGACAAAAAGGATCAAAGCATGGAACAGGAGGAAGACAATGAAGTCAGAACTCTCCTACCAAAAGCTGCTAAGAAAAATATGAACTGGTTACAGGGCATAGAGTACCTTGAGAAGGATTTTGAAAACCAAATAAGAGAAGTGCAGGAAAAATTGGGAAGAGAAATAAGAATGATGCAAGGAAATCATGAAAAAAGAGTCAACAACCTGACTGAAGAAAATAACACCTTAAAAAACAGACCAACTCAAATGGCAAAGAGGCTCAAAAAGGCAATGAGGAAAAGAATGCCTTAAAAAGCAGAATTTGCCAGATGGAAAAAGAATCTCAAGAGCTCACTGAGGAGAATCATTGCTTAAGAATTAGATTGGAGCAAATGGAAGCTAGTGACTTTATGAGAAATCAAGATACTATTAAACAGATCCAAACAAATGAAAAAATAAAAGACAATGTGAAATATCTCATAGGAAAAGCCACTAACCTGGAAAATAGATCCAGGAGATATAATTTAAAAATTATTGGACTACTTGAAAGCCATGATCAAATAAAAAACCTAGAAATTATCCTTCAAGAAATTCTCAAGGAAAATTGCCCTGATGTTTTAGAACCAGAGGGCAAAATAGAGTTTGAAAGAATCCACAGATCACCTCTTGAAAAAGATCCCCAAAAGAAAACTCTTAGGAATATTATAGCCAGGTTCTGGAGTTCCCAGATTAAGGAGGAAATAATATAGGCAGCCAAGAAGAAACAATTTCAATATTGTGGAAACACAATCTGGCAACTTCTACATTAAGGGATTGAAAGGCTTGGAATATTATATTCCAGAGGTCAAAGGAGCTGGGATTAAAACCAAGAATCACCTACCCAGAAAAACTGCATATCATGTTTCAGGGGAAAATATGGTCATTCAATGAAATAGAGGACTTTCGAGCATTCTTGGTGAAAAAACCAGAGTTGAATAGAAAATTTGACATTCAGATACAAGAAGCAAGAGAAGCTTGAGAAGGTAAACAGGGAAAAGAAATCATAAGGAACTTATCAAAGTTGAACTACTTATATTATTACATGGAAAAACGGTAATTGTAACTGATGAAACTTTTCTCAGGATGAGAATAGTTGAAGGGAATAGAAATGTGTGGTGTATATATATATATATGTGTGTGTGTATGTATGCATACATATTTATGTCTATATAGGAGGGTATATGGGCATATGAATACATATGTGAGTGTATGTATATATGTCTACAGGTATACATAAACAGAGGGTGCAGGACCAATTGAATAGGAAGGGATCATACTTAAAAGGTGAAATTAAGAGGTGAGAGAGGAATATAATGAGAGGAGAGGGGGAGAGACAGAATGGGATAAATTATCACATATAGAAGAAGCAAGGGAAAATTGTTACAATGGAGAGGAAGAACAGGAAGGCATGGGGTCAAACTTACTGTCATTGAACTTGGCTTAGGGAGGGAATGACATACACACTAAATAGGGTATCTCACCCTATAGGAGAGTAGGGGGGAGGGGATGAGAGGGGGATGATGGAAGGGAGGGGGCAGATGGGGGGGAGGGAAGTTAGAAGCACACACTTTTGAAAAGGGACAGGGTCAAAATAGAGAATGGAACAAGTGGGGAGGGTGGGATAGGATGGAGGGAAAAATAGTCAGTCTTTCACAATATATCTACTATGGAAATGTTTTGCATAGCTACACATGTACAACCTATATTGAATTGCCCATCTTCCCAGTAAGGGTGGGTGACAAGGGAGGAAGGGAAACAGTCTGGAATTCAAAGTTTTCAAATCAAATGTTAAAAATATTATTATTATTCTTATTTACATGCATAATAAGATATGGGAAATAAGATATACAGGTACTGGGGTATAGAGATCCATCTTGCCCTATTGGAAAGTCAGACGGGGGTATGGGAGGGATATAGGAGAGAGCAGATTGGGGGAGGGGGTATACAGTGGGATCACTGTTTAGGGGTGGTGAGTAGGGGTAAGATGGGGAGAAAATTTGTAACTCAAAATCTTGTGGAAATGAATGATGTAAGCCAAAAATAAACTAAAAATTTAATTAAAAGAAAAAAGAGAATAAAAAAAGAGAGAAAGAGACTGTGTTTTTAAATTAAAGAAAGTAGCTAGGTGGTGCCGAGGTGCACAGAGCACTTGGTTTGGAATCAGGAAGACTCATCTTTTTGAGTTCAAATCTGGCCTCAGATACTAATTGTGTGACCCTGGGCAAGTCACTTTAACCTTCTTTGCCTTGGGTTGCTCATCTGTAAAATGATGTGGAGAAGAAATGACAAACCACTCTAGTATCTTTAACAAGAAAATCCCAAATGGGGTCATGAAGAGTCAGAAATGACTATAACAATTGAACATAGCTTTTGAGCGCCTTGTCTAAAAACCCACAATCAGATACAGATTTAGAGCTGGGAGAGAACAAGATGAACAGATCTTCCATTCAGACCCCTTATTTTATCTAGGAAGAAACAAAAAGCCAGGGAAGTTGAGGGAATGGTCCAAGGTCTCAGTAATTTATGACTTAGTTCAGAGTTCCTCACCATAATCAATCAATCAACCAGGAATTATTTGATTTGGACTAAATTTATAATTAGAGAATGGGGGTTCAAGTGTGGGCCCTGACACTTAACATTTGTGTGACTGTGGACAAGTCAATTAACCTCTCTAGGACTCAGTTATAAAGTGAGTATGTTGGAAGACATGGTTTGAGAGATTCTTTCCAGCTCAAAATGGTGACCCTTTGATCTGAGTGAACATCTGCTGTGGGCCTATCTCTGTTTTGAGGTGCCATAGTTAACACCAACTTGGCAAGGCACAGTAGAATGGGTACTGGGTTTGGAGTCACAAGACTTGGATTCAAATCCTGCCTCTTCCATTTAGTATCTGTGGGCCTTGGGTAAACTACTTCATTTCTCTGACCCTCACTTTCTTTTATAAAAAAAAATCAAATGCTTTATTAACTTCTAGTGTACATCATTCATTTCTGCAAGATTTTGAATTACAAACTTTCTCCCTGTTTTTCCCCTACCCACCACTCCAAAATAGCAATCCCACTGGATATCCCCTCCTCCAATCTGCTCTCTTCCATATCTTCTCCCATACCCCACTCTGACATTCCAGTAGGGCATGGTGGATCTCTATGCCCCAGTGCTTGTATATCTTATTTCTCAGTTATATGTAAAATAATATTGATAATAGTTTATATATATATATATATGTTTTAAACATTTGATTTTAAAACTTTGAATTCCAGATTCATTCCCTTCCTCACTTGTCACCCACCTTTACTGGGAAGATAAGCAATTCAATAAATGTTGTACATATGTAGCTATGCAAAACATTTCCATAGTGCATATATTGTAAAAGACTGACTCTATTTTCCTCCCTCCTATCCCACCTCCCACTTTTTCTATTCTCTACTTTCATCTTGTCCCTTTTCAAAAGTGGGTGCTTCCAACTTCCCTTCCCCCCAACATGCCCTCCCTTCCATCATCCCCCCTCTCATTCCCTTCCCTCCTATTCTCCTGTAGGAGAGAGACTCCCTATTTAGTGTGTATGTCATTCCCTCCCTAAGCCAAATTCAGTGAGAAGAAGGTTAACCCATTCCCTTTTGCCTTCCTATTCTTCCCCTCCATTGTAACCATTTCCCCTTGCCTCTTCTATATGAGATAGTTTACCCCATTCTGTCTCTCCCCATTTCCTCTCACTATATTCCTCTCTCACCTCTTAATTTCACCTTTTAAGTATCATCCCTTCCTATTAAATTGATCCCAATCCATCCAAGTTTGCCTTGGGACAGAGATGGCCAGTGTCGCTTAAAGACTAATGATCCAGTGGGTATCATTTCCACTAAAAGGAAGAGAAGTGGCCTTACCCTCTTCCTCGTGATAAATGCTATTGGATCCAGCTGGGATGATTGTTTATTAGCCCCTGGCTCACTTACAAAAACTTACTCACCTTCCTTGAGATCAAATGATTCAGTTCAAGCCTGGTACACCATATTGCTAAGTCATGGACACAAGGCTGAAACTGGATAGGAAGAGAAAACACTGCATGGAAAAAAAGCTGAACCCTAAGTATAAATTTGAAAGGCCAACCTGAGCAGTTGCTTTCTCTTTTTTTCTGTTTTTGTTTGTTTGTTTGTTTTTTGCAAAAGAAGATGTATAGCGATGAAGATGGGAAAAGGGATAGTTATGTTATTGTTTTTATTTTAATAAGATACACACAGTGAATTCAATCTATTAGTGATTATAAGTTTCTTGAGGGAGAGAACGATTACAGGAACAATCATAGATTTCTCATCGGAAGAGATCATAGGTCATATGATACAATATTCTCAATTTATGAATGAAGAAAGTGAGGGGGTTGAGTCAAGATGGTGGAGTAGAAGAAGGACTTCAGCAGGGCTCCGGATACAACCCCTTCCAATTCATGTAAAAGGTGACTCTGAACAAACTTTGGAGCTACAGAACCCACAAAATGACCCAGAGAAGCTAACCTCCCTCTGAGGACAGCCCGGCAGGCCATCAGGGAGCAGCCAGCACAGGGCACCGGGAGCCGACTCCAGCCCCTTGCAAGCCCCAGGTTTTAGCCTCAGGGAAGGCCTATTCAGGGTACTAACTTTTCCCCCAAACTAGTGAATAAATTTAAAAATGATTGTTGACCCCTTAAACAACTATCTTTCCTAGTAAATCAGATCTAAGAACCTGTGCTAGCAGCTATCCTGGGTTGTGTGTGGTTGCCTCCACAAAGGGTCAGTTTCTATTGGAGACAGAGTTAGTTGGTAGGTAGTGATAGATATGCAAAAAAAAAAAGAAAGAAAAGTGAAAAGCATCAATGAAACATCAAAAAAACATAAAGGAGAGCTAAAGGAAATAAAAAAGGGACGTTAAAGAAGCAGGGTAGTTTTCTTATTAATGTGTTATATTTAACATATACTTAAAATATGTATGTAACAGAAGTTGAATTTTGTATACAGTTCTCTTTTTGTTCTTTTATACTAAAATATTTATATTTAATAAAAAAGAAAATTTAACTAAAAAATAAACGTCTTTTGTCAAACTAGGTGTGGGACCACCATATTTTTCTGGAACCGTTAGGAAACAGTACAGTGTGGTAATGGTCATGTTCCTTGAGGAATCAACATGTTCCAAACTGAGAATTCCTGTTATTGGTTTGAAGTCTAGCCTGGGAAAACCTCTCTCCTATGGAAGCAATTGAAAGTACATTTTTGCCCAAGAATTAAGTTATGTAACAGCTGATGAAAACTGAATATCTCTGTTTTAACCAATTTCTTTTTTTTAGTCACCTAGGAATACTTTTATTCAAACATTTTTCCCCTAGCATACTTCCCACAACAGTAATTCCAAACCTTTATTACCCTTTTCTTCCCCCCTCCCCACTTAATAGTATTTTTTGGCTTACATGTAAAGACAATTTTCTATATCCCTATTTATAAGCTTTAATAAGGTTTTGAGTTCCAAATTTTTTCTCCCTCCCCACTCCCCAAGATGGCAAGCAATCTGATATAGGTTATATGTGTATAATCATACTAAACATATTTCTGCATTAATATTAAACATATTTCACATTATAACCAATTTCTTAAAAAGAATAATTAATTCATAATATTTTAAGAGCTTTTTTCTCTAGGCTGACGGATCTTGTGTAGTCAGCTCTCATATCTCACTGTCATTCATAACTGGGGTTATTCTAACTTGGTTGAACCTATAATAATAAGATCCCCTCTCTACCTGGTGGCACCTACCTGAATTTTTAGTATAGTGCTTAGAAAAAAAAAAAGGTAAACTTTTAGAGAATATGATTTGGAAATTCTACTTTTATTTTGGTATCTGACATCCTCATTTTAGTCATGAAAAATTGAGGCCAAGGAAGTAATATAAGGTAAAAAGTAGTTAATTCATTATTGCACTTGAAGTCCAGAACTCATGTACTAAACAGGAGATATTATGGCACAGTGAAAACACTGACTGGAGTCTGAGGGCCTGAGTTCAAATCCCATTTCTTATGGGTACTAGATATATGACTTTGGGTGAGTCACTTAAGTTGGGCTTCAATTTCTTCCTCTGTAAAAAGAGGAAGGTTGTACTAGATGACCTCTGAATCCCCTTTCCTTCCTAGTTCTATTATTACCTCAGTTGCCTTGACAAATGATGACAAACCAACACTGGCTACAAGCGCATGTTGGTTCATTTATTCATCATGTTCGTGCACTCATTGGATTCTTAAATGGCCATTTACTTCATGGTCTATTAGCATTTCCAATAGTAGAAAGACAAGAAAAGGGAAGGAAGAAAAAATTAGAATGAGAACAGCATGTTTTAGAGAAGGAGCCATATTATAGCATCAGTTTGTTGTTGTTTATGTTGTTTTGTTTTGTTAAGGAATTAAAAGGTAGAGATTGAAGAGAGATGATGAAAGTTGAGCAGAAGGTGAGCATTATGTAGAAAAGAGATTAACCATGTTCTTATTCATCCCAGAGGACAGAATTAGGAGCAATGGGCAATACTGTAGAGGGGCAGATTCCATTCAACATAAGGAATAAAGAAAATGAATGAAAAAGCACTTACTATGTGCAAAGCATTGCACTAAGTGCTAGGGATACAAATAGAAAATCTTGACAGTCCTTGACCTCAGTGGGCTCACATTCTAAATAAGGGAGACAACACAAATAGGAAGGCTCAGCAGCAAGGTGAATATAAGATCCCAATGGTCCTAAGCATGTAGTTTTAGAATGAATGGTAAGGCTCAAAGTCCTTAGTGTACACTTGTGGGGAAAATGGCAACACCTGAAGGGGTGTCTAGAAGGCATAGTGACAGGGCAGATAGTAAGGTCTTTTTGCCTCCTAGCTAGATGCTGACCCCTATCCCCACCCTCTTCTCTGTGAGAGAGAACCTATATTTTTTGAATTAGCAAGGAGTTTTGGGGTAGGAAGGGTTTCTGAGCATGCCTGCTTTATCCTGAGACCAAAGGTTGAGCTAGGGCAGGGCAGGGCAACAGAGAGGGAAGCCAATGGTGCCTCCTTCCCATTGGACCTATTGGAAGGGTAGACAAAGGAAAAGGCAGATCTAACAATTAGAGCTGTACAAAATGGTTGTCACTGAGGAGATATTGAGGTCAACATTACTGGAGGCTAGCCTGTCACCTGGGAATGTTATAGAGAGGATCCTGCTCAGGTTGGGGTTGACAAAAAGGACTCTGAGATTCTTTCCAACTCTGGATTCATTTCATTCTAGAAGCTAAGTCATATGTAAGTCAAGTAAAATGAAGGCTTGTGGACTTGAGTATTCAAAACCCTGGAAAAAAAAATGAAGTTGTTTTCACAGAATTTTGAGCTGTAAAGGTCAAGATTTAGTTCAAATCTCCTCATTTTACATAAGAGGAAACTGAGGTCCAGAGAGTTTAAATGATTTAAGGGAATGTCACTAGTTAGTGGTAGAACTGGAATTAAGACTGATGTCTTTGGAAACCTAATGCAGTTTACTTTCCACCACCCCATTAATTGGGCTGTTCTCGTCTCCATTGACATAGTAAATTGGGAGTACATCATAGTTTTCCTCACTGCTTATTACATTACAGCTGTATTTAAAAATAAACATTTTCACTTGGGCCAAGTTCCCGACACCCTCTGTTCTCCTACATTGTGGGCACTGAGCTCCCTTGTCTCTGAACAACAACAGCAGCATCTCTCTGCCTAAATGATGAGTAGGGCGCTAAAGGGAGTAGAACTTGGCTGAGAGCAATGTTCTCAGGAAATCAGTGATTAATCCAGGTGATTGAACACCTGTGGGCTGCAATCTCCTTTGGGGGGTGGGGGAGGAGATGCTGATGATTTCCGTAACCTTATATGCTAATAACTAAGATGCCAGCTCTCATTTGTACTACTTTGGGTGGGGGGCAAATTATTTACAATCATAGTTTGTAGAATGACTAAGAGCCTAAATGGAGACTTTCCTGGACTCATCTGGTCATAGCTTGACTTCATAGGACAGGTAAATTACTAAAAGGCACTGGTCCCTGGTGACTCAGGACAATAGTTCTATTCTAATAATTCTAACTAACCATATGAACCAGGTAGGGTGGGGTAGGGTGAGGAGCATATGAATGTCATCTGGCTTTTCCCTACCACTCCCTGTTGAGTGGTGTTTTCCAAAATAATGCAAGCAGCATTAGTCTTGTGGCTAAATATTACCCTGAGCCAGTTTCTCCCTGATTGGGCATTCAGAAATACTGCAGCCTCATAGAATCCTAGATTTAGAACTGGAAGGATCTTTAGAGGCCATTGGCTGTAACCTTTTCAATTTACAGATGAGGAAACGGAGGCCCCAAAGGGTGGAATGACTTGCCTATGGTCACACAGCTAGTAAATGTCTGAGCAAAGATTTGAACCCGGGTATTCCTGATGTAAAGTCCATCTCTTTGTCCCCTCTACCTCCTTTAATTATTAATACTTGCAACCCAACCATGATAGGTGAGTTGCTGGCCTATCCCCACCACCCAGCACACAGGTGGAACTGGTAGGGCTTAGTGGGCATCAAGATTCTTATTTCAGAAACATTCCCCACCAAGGGTAGTGCCTCCAAGAGGAACCTCTTACTAATTGTCTCTTGACAAACGTTAATCTGGTTGCTGTCGTTGCCTAAGATGTCAAGAAATTAACAAGGCATACTATGGGATCCCAAATCTTTTCTAGGCAAGTTTCTTCACTTTTCTGGGACTCAGTTTCCTCAACTGTAAAATAAGGGGTGTGTGTAGCCTAGATAATCCTTTCATCTCACAATAGATGTTCCTATTAGTTGCTATTCTCAGCCAAGATTTCATGATACTACTTGAGCTGAAGGAGAAAATCATCCATTTCTCCCCTTAATGCTTTCCAAATTATGTCTTGGGAAGATAGTTGGTGATTGTCCTTTGTTCTTGAATAGGACCCAAATGACATCACTATCTTAGAGTCAAGTTAAAATGTGTCTGACTGTGACTGATCAGACCAACACCAGAATGCTTTATCACATGTGGGGCACAATTTAGTCCATGTGAACATTTGGGGTAGATTCACTAAATTTGCTTATCTTGCATTTCTTTTGAGCTACTTCAGTTCTGATTTGCTCAAAGAGAATAGCACCTTCTCTGATGAGGGCACACCATGCTAGGTGCTCCTATGCCAGTGTCTGTCATGTCACCCAATCCATTCCAAAGTTCTTAAGAGAAACCTTGAGAGTGTCCTTGTATTGCTTCTTCTGACCACCGTGTGAGCACTTGCCCCGTGTGAGTTCTCCATAAAACAGACTTTTAGGCAAATGTACATTTGGCATTTGCACAACATGGCCAACCACTGGAGTTGTGCTCTCTGCAGTAGAGTTTGAATGTAGCCATAGAGATGTCCATGATGAATAAATAAGCGATGATTAGTGTCTGGCACATTTCAAAACATACTTTCCTTGTCAAAGCTTTAGGAAGTTGTTGGTCATTTTTTATGAGGATAGCAGTAGATACTAAAAGGCATATTTTAAACTTGTGGGATATGGCACAGAAGTTGTGTTGCTAAATGATTCAGTCAGAAAAGATTTCTTCACTGCCATGGAGGGGATGTGAAAACACAAAAATGATTCCTTGATTTGTCTAAAAGACAGACTACCAATTAATTTTTAACTAATTAAAAAAATTAGAGTATTGACTATCCACAGGTTACTATACTAGGTAATATGGGGAAATTAATGGTAGATCATGTACAATCTACCTTGGTTGGGGAACATATGGCCTTCTAGGCCCTTGGGTGTGGCCTTTTGACTGAATCAATATTTTACAAAACAAATCCCCTAGAATGTAAAACTTGGACTCTTCCTCTCCCTCTCCCTCCCTCTCTCTCTCTCTCTCTCTCTCTCTCTCTCTCTCTCTCTCTCTCTCTCTCTCTCTCTCTCTCTCTCTC
>NW_027185797.1:18515349-18547881 GCF_028583685.1 Petaurus breviceps papuanus | reverse complement strand
CTCTCTCTCTCTCTCTCTCTCTCTCTCTCTCTCTCTCTCTCTCTCTCCACTAACAATGAGAAGATGAAACTTTGGTCTTCAGCTTTTCTCTATTTAAAGGTCTGGTCAGGAACACTAAAATGTGGTCAACAGCCTCATATGGATAGTAGTAGCTGAGGGAGAGAGAGAGACAGAGAGAAAGAGAGACAGAGAGAGACAGAAAGAGACAGAGACAGAGAGAGATTTTTCTGTGACAAAATTTATAATCATCCACATGATTTTAATTTTTCTTCCATAGGAAATATTCTTTGGTCAATTATACTTCTATGTGAATTTTATGCAAATTGTTTATATTAGTCTCTTTCACCAGTGTCTTGAGTTGAGGGATAAATACCAAACTCATCTTGGGTGGAACATAGGAATGCATATAGCTGAATTCTAGCTTTGGTTTTCAGTACTGCTTAAGTATACATCAACCAATCAGTGAGTCAATCAACAAGCCCTTTTAAAATTCCTCCTAAGTGCATTACCAGGCCTTGTATGACAGGGAAAATAGTTGGGTTGGTCATGTGACAAGAGTTAGGGAGGATAGATGGACTGCCAGAGTGCTTCACCAGTACCCTTGTAATGTTGAAAGGAAGGGGTAAAGGCCTCTAACATTTGGGTGGACCCCAGGTGGCAAGCTTTTGGGAGAACATGGACAACTTTCACAAAATTACATGACATACATGGATTGAGATCTGAATCCTTCAAGGAAACTCAAAGGAAAGGACTGTTTCATTTTTTCATCCCCAGAACCAAGCACAGTACTTGGAACATAATAGACACTTTCAAAGTGCATGTTGGTTAATTGATTGAGCTAGAAAATTGCCTTAACTATGCATTAATGCAGCTATGAATATATCTTACATATAAATTCATGTCAAGCTAATAGGGAGAGAATGAATTACTCTTAATTGACCTGAGAACTCTGTGGATTAAAAGCATTACTGAGGTCAGCCCAATCCAGGCCATGCCTCTAACATCACTATATATTGCAGGTCAGATTTCCAAGGAAGATAGTAAAACTAGTCAGAGCCAAATATATGGCAGACTTTCTAGTATTACTGTGAAAATGTGTCTTGTGAGAAATAGCTCAGTTGGGATCCTGTTCTCTCTTTTTCTCTCCCTTCCCAATATTTACTTCCTGCTTATTTCCCCATGCTGAATTTAGGAAAGTGGGAGAGAAATCCTACCCACATTAAAGAAATTATGGAGGAGGTGATAGGTATTACAAGCAAAACCAAGGAAGAAAATATTGGTGGGAACCTGGAAAAACACCTGGTTTTTGTTCATGATGGTTCAGGTTCTGTTAAAAAAAAGTTTGTGCCGCCTTGGACAGAGAACTATCTGAAATCTTTCAAGTCCTTTCAGGTTAATATTGGAATTGCTGTGTCAATCTCTAAGCCTGCTAGCATCTTGTCCAGCTTTGTGTTGGGCACTAATAGTGAGATGAAACTTTGGTTTTCAGCTTCTTTCCATTTCGAGGCATGGTTGGGAACACTAAAATGAGGCCAACAGCATCGTATGGATAGTAGTATCCTGATCTTTGGGGTAAATCTACATTCACTCTAGAATGATTATTCATTGAGTGTCCATATTTGAAAGTTCATTTAAAAAAAAATGTTTCCTGGGAGCCAAGATAGTGGCATAGAAGCAGGAAAACTCCATGTGCTCACCCCATAACCACCTCAAATACCTATAAAAATGACTCTAAACAAACTTTAGGGCTACAGAACCCACAAAGTGACAAAGAGAAACAAATCTCTCACTGAAAGCAGCCTGGCAAGTCATCAGAAAGGGTCCATCGCAGCACATTGGGAGCAAAGCCCAGCCCCACATAAGCCCGTGATTTTAGCCCCAGGGCAGCCCGACCAGCCACAGCTTGAGGGACTTGGGAAGAGTGGATTACCAGCAGTTGTGGTGGTTTCAAAGATTCTCAACTGATAAATGATAAAGACAAAGTGAGAGGTCAGTGTGGATTTGGGAACAGGGGGTCCAGGATTGTGGTTTGGCCTCTGTCCTCAGGGGGGGAAGTGGCTGAGGCATGGCGGCCACTGCTGCATGGCTACTTCAGAGCACCTGGCCTGCAGATTGTAGGGAGATCAAGTAATCATTCTGAGGGGTAATCACTCTTGTTTTCACATGCTTACATCTGGATTGCTGTCTAGGGTGGAGGTCCTGGGGTGGGTGACCAGGTGCCAGAGCTAGTGGAGGCTTCAGAGAGGGCACCAAACTAATAGCTCCAGCATCTGTGAAAACCCCAGAGATTTGGGACAAAGCTCTCCTTTCTGGAAGCAGAGTTCTACTGTGGCAAAAAGATCCAAAGTCAAGTAATTGAGTTCAACATAAGCAAGCAAAGGAAGCAAAGCAAGCACATAAATCTGACTTTGTATTCTTTTTTGGGGGACAAAAAGGATCAAAGCATGGAATGGCAGGAAGAAAATGAAGTCAGAACTCCTGCACCAAAAACTTCCAAGAAAAATATGAATTGGTTACAGGCCATAGAGAAGCTTAAGAAGGATTTTGAAAACCAAATAAGGGAAGTGCAGTAAAAATTCAGAAGAGAAATGAGAACGATGCAAGAAAATGATGAAAAGAGAGTCAACAACCTGACTGAAGAAAGCAATACCTTAAAAATAGACTAACTCAAATGGCAAAAGGGGCTCAAAAAGCCAATGAGGAGAAGAATGCCTTAAAAAGCTGAATTTGCCAGATGGAAAAAGAATCTCAAAAGGTCACTGAAGAGAATCATTCCTTCAGAATTAGATTGGAGCAAATGGAAATTAGTGACTTTATGAGAAATCAAGATACTAAAACAATTCCAAACAAATGAAAAAATACAAGGCAATGTGAAATATCTCATTGGAAAGAACACTCACCTGGAAAATATATCCAGGAGAGATAACTTTAAAATTATTGGACTACCTGAAAGCCATGATTAAAGAAAGAACCTAGAAATCATCCTCCAAGAAATTCTCAAGGAAAGTTGCCCTGATATTTTAGAACCAGAGGGCAAAATAGAGATTGAAAGAATCTACCAATCACCTGCTAAAAAATATCCCCAAAAGAAAACTCCTAGGAATATCATAGCCAGGTTCCAGAGTTTCCAGATCAAGGAGAAAATATTAAAAGCAGCCAAGAAGAAACAATTTGAATATTGTGGGAAAAAATCAGGATAACACAGGATCTGGCAGCTTCTACACTGAGGGATCAAAGGGCTTGTAATATGATATTCCAGACCTCAAAGGAGCTGGGATTAAAACCAAGAATCACCTACCCAGCCAAACTGAGTATCATGTTTCAGGGGAATATGGTCATTCAATGAAAAAGAGGACTTGCAAGCATTCTTTTTTTTTCAAATGCTTTGTTAACTTCAGATTTACATCATTCATTTCTGCCAGATTTTGAGTTACAATTTTTCTCCCCATTTTTCCCCTACCCACCACCCCAAAATAGCAGTCCCACAGGATATCCCCTCCTCCAATCTGTTCTCTACCCTATTTTCTCCCATACACCTTTCGACTTTTCCAGTAGGGCATGGTGAATCTCTATGCCCCTGTGCCTGTATATCTTATCTCCCCAATTATATGTAAAATAGTATTAATAATAATATATATATATATATATTTTAAACATTTTATTTTAAAATTTTGAATCCCAGATTCATTCCCTTCCTCCCTTGTCACCTACCCTTACTGGGAAGATACGCAATTCCATATAGGTTTTACATGGGTAGCTAATGCAAAACAATAACATAGTAGATATATTGTAAAATACTGGCTATATTTCCCTCCCTCCTATCCCACCTCCCACTTGCTCTATTCTCTACTTTGATCCCATCCCTTTTCTTTCTTTCTTTTTTTTAAGCAATCGGGGTTGAGTAACTTGCTCAAGGTTACATGGCCAGTTATTTCTGGGTGTGGTGCTGAGTATCGGAGCCCAGATTTGATCCCCAGGTCATCCCAACACTGGAGCCGGTGCTCTTACTCGCTGTGCTAGCTGGCCACCCCAGATCCTGTCCCTTTTCAAAAGGGGGTGCTTCCATTTTTCCTCTCCCCCAGCCTTCCCTCCCTTCAATCATCCTCCCTCTCATCCCCTTCGCCCCTACTCTCCTGTATGGTGAAATACCCTATTTAGTGTATATTTCATTCCCTCTGTGAGCCAAATTCAATGAGAATAAGGTTGACTCATTCCCTTTTTGCTTTCCTATTCTTCCCCTCCATTGTAACCATTTTCCCTTGCCTCTTCTATATGAAATAGTTTACCCCATTCTGTCTCTCCCCATCTCCTCTCATTATGTTCCTCTCTCCCCTCTTAATTTCACCTTTAAAGTAACATCCCTTCCTGTTAAATTGGTTCTGTGCCATCTATCTATGTATACCTGTAAACATGCATACACACATTCACATATGTTTTCATATGCCAATATACCCTCATATATAGTCATATATAGATTTGTATTCCCTTCAACTATTTTCATACTGAGAAAAGTTTCATCAGGCACAATTATTGTTTTTCCATGTAGGAAGGTTAATAGTGCAACTTTGATAAGTTCCTTATGATTTCTTTTCCCTGTTTACCTTCTCATTTTTCTCTTGCTTCTTGTAACTGAATGTCAAATTTTCTTTTCAACTTTGGTTTTTTCTTCAAGAATACTTGAAAATCCTCTATCCCACCGAATGACCATATTTCCCCTGAAACATGATACTCAGTTTTGCTGGGTAGGTGATTCTTGTTTTTAATCCAAGCTCCTTTGACCTTTGGAATATTGTATTCCAAGCCCTTCCATCTCTCAGTGTAGAAGCTGCCAGATTCTGGGTTATCCTGATTGTGTTTCCACAATATTCAAATGGTTTCTTCCTGGCTGCTTGTAATATTCTCTCCTTAATCTGGGAATTTTGGAACCTGGCTATAATTTTCCTAGGAGTTTTCTTTTTGGGATCTTTTTAACCAGGTGATTGGTGGATTCTTTCAACCTCTATTTTGCCCTCTGGTTCTAAAACATCAGGGTAGTTTTCTTTGAGAACTTCCTGGAGGATGATTTCTAGGTTATTACTTTGATCATGGCTTTCAGGTAGTACAACAATTTTTAAATTATCTCTCCTGGATCTATTTTCCAGGTCAGTGGTTTTTCCCATGAGATATTTCACATTACCTTCTATTCTTTCATTTATTTGGATCTGTTTAACAGCATCTTGATTTTTCATAAAGTCATTAGCTTCCATTTGCTCCAATCTAATTCTGAAGTAATGATTCTCCTCATTGAGCTTTTGAGATTCTTTTTCCATCTGGCAAATTTGGCTTTTTAAGGCATTCTTCTCCTCATTGCCTTTTTGAGTCTCCTTTGCCATTTGAGTCAGTCTGTTTTTTAAAGTGTTATTTACCTCATTCAGGCTGTTGACTCTCATTTCATAATTTTCTTGCATTGCTCTCATTTCTCTTCCCAATTTTTCCTCTACTTCTCTTATCTGCTTCTTAATGTCCTCTATGGCCTGTAACCAGGTTGTATTTTCCTTTGAAGCTTTTGGTGCAGGAGTTCTGACTTCACTGTCTTCCTCCTGTTCTATGCTTTGCTCCTTTTTGTCCCCAAAATAGGAGTCTAATGTTGGAATCTTCTGTCTGCTTTGTTTCCTTGGCCTGGTCATGTCGCCCCTCAGTCACTTGACCCCAGGGCTTTTTGCCACAATAGGACTCTGCTACCAGACAGGGTAGCTTTCATCCCAAATGCTGGGGTTTTCTCAACTGCCAGAGGTATTAGATGGGTGCCCTCTCTGAGGCTTCCACATGCTCTGGCAAGCTGGACACACACCCCAGGACTTCCACCCTAGACTGCAATCCTGATCCAAGCAGGTTAAAGCAAGATTGATTACCCCTCAGACTGGTTACTTGGTCTCCCTACACTCTGTAGGCCAGGAGCTGAAGCTGCCATGTGGTGTTGGCTGGCTGTGCCTGTGTCTCAGCAGCTTCTTGCCCCAGGGGCAAAAGCTGATGCACTCCCACTTACTGGGTCACAAAGTCCAGACTGCACTGACCTCTCACTTTGTCCTTTGCATCTATGTGTTGATAATTGTGGAAACGGCCACAGCTGCTGCTGATCTGGAGTCCCTCCAACCAGCAGCTGGTCAGACCCGCCTTGTGGCTAAAACCTTTGGCTCATGGTGGCCATGGTGACTCATGCTCCCAGAGTGCTGCGCTGGCCAATTCCTGCCAGCTTGCCGGGCTGTCCTCAGTGGGAGGTTAGCTTCTCTGTGTCATTTTGTGGGTTCTGCACCTCCAAAGTTTGTTCAGAGTCCCCTTTTTAAAGTCATGCTTCTACTCTGCCATCTTAACTCCGCCCCCCAGTTTTTATTATTCTAATCATGGTATATCTTGTCCTCCTAGTTCTGCTTTCTTTGTTTCTCCATTAATCCATATGTTTTTCCAAGTCATATTCATAATTCCTTGTGGTGCAATATATTCCATAACATTCACATACAACAATGTGTTTGCTAATTGTTCAGCCATCCCCTAATTGATAATGACTTATTTTGTTTCCAGGTGTTTTTTGTTTTTTAAGTACAGTAAGTACTGCTATGATAATTGGGTATTTACTGCCTTTTGGATATTTACTCATCCTTTTTCTTTTATTTCCTTGAGGAACACATCCTGTACTGGCATTGCTGGGTCAAGAGTATGAATAGTTTAGGGATTTTTCTTACATACTTTCAAGTTGTTTTCCAGGACGTCTTGACAATTTTACAGCTCCATTAAAAGTGCATTACAGAATATTTCTCTACTCCTATGGTCTCTCTCACATTGCTTACATCTACCTTTTATCATGTTTTCCAATTTGATGAATGTGAGAGAAAATTAATTTAAAAATGCATTTTCCTATATTATTTGAAATATTTTTACATAGTTGTTACAATAAGGATTTCTTCTTTTCAGAACTACTTATATTCTTGGCCATTTATCTCTTAGAGAATGACTCTTAGCCTGATATATTTGTGTTAATTCCATATAACACTTTGGATTTCAGACTTTTAACAGAGTTATTCACTGGAAAGACTCCTTCCCACCCCCTTATTCATATCTTCTGTTCTCATTCTGGCTGTACTGATTTTGTTTATGAAGAAGCTCTTTAATTTCACATTGTGAAACTTTCTTCTGTCTCTTCTAAACTCCATTCCTTGTTAAATGTGAATTTTTCCTGAATCACAGTTTTAATACCTTTTATTTTCCTTTATTTTTAAAGCTCTAACTTTTTATATTTAAATTGCTTACAAGTTTGTAGTTTACTACTATAAGTTTATGGTCTGAATGACTTTTCTAAACCTACTTTCCACCTTTCCAAGGCCTTTCCAATTTTCCCATCAGTTTTTGTCAGGTAGCAAGTATTTCTCCAGTAGCTTGTGAAGAGGTTGGTTTTTCTGGAGCAACAGACAGCTTGCTGTCCAATATATGGCAGTCTGCTGAGTCTTTTAAAAATAGCAATGATGAAAATGGCATTTAAAAACAATAGCTTGTGTCTGTGAGGCTTGACATTTTGATAATGAATTTGTTGTCATGGGCAATTAAATATGGTACTGTGAATATTCATAAATTTCAGTAGAATAGCAAGGTGATTAAAGATTTCAATTAGCACTAGATAGGGAAGGAAGAGAGGCAGATTCTCCTTGACATCAAAGACAGCAAGCATGGGTGATGGGTAGCAAGTTCCAGAACCAAATCTGGATAATACGTTAGCCATGTCCCTACCTTCACTTTGACACCAAGTCTTAAGGGAGAAGGTAGAGTAAGTGAGGGAACACTACCACTTTGTCCATTAACCAATGGAAAAGACTAATGTCCTACCTTTGAATCAAGAGGCTGCATTATGTTGTAAGCTCCTCTCTGATCTGCAAACTATGATGGGTGGATCAAATTCATCTTTGAGCTAAGAATGATTTTTACATTTTAAAATTATTTTACACATACATACATCCCATTCTTTACTCACTCAGGCAAACTTGGATTTGGCTTTGAAGTCATAGTTTATTTCTATGGAGATGATTTTGAAGACCTACCCCAGCTTTAAAATTCTATCATTCAACTATTCATTGGAGCTATTTTTTTTTAGATTAATGGTGGCTAGGCTATTGATAGCACCTTCATGGAGTACATATAACTTGGTATAGTTATAGGTCTTTACTTTAGGCATGGAGGTGGAGTGAGAAGACCAGCCATGTTACCATGATAAAGAAGCATCAATAAAGCTCTCTGCCCAAGGTCAGTGTGGGGAAATTCTAGGGATGTAGTAGGCACTTAATAATTGCATTTTGAGCTGAATAATATTCTAAAGCTTCACTTTGTGGGAAGTAGAGTTTTGACACTAGTTCCCCTTAAAGCCTCCCTTTTTAATCACAGCTCTTCATGTCTAAATTAGTCCAATGCCCACATCCATGCATTCGTACATGCTTTCAGTCATGTTTTAAATGCATACAGTCCCATCACATCTCTAGCTTTCAGACTCTTTCTAAACTTAGGTCAGGGCTACTTTGCCCAAAGAGCATGGTCTAATCACAGAAAAGGATTTGTTCTTTGAAGTTTAAATTGGCTCAAAGAGCCACACTTGAGGACTTGGTAGGCCACATGTGACCTCAAGGTTGCAATTTCCGTAGTCCTGGAATTCTTTCCCTTCCTCCTTAGATTGTCTGAGAGCACTTTGGGTCTCTCCTTTGCCCTCATTACAATCTACCTTTGGCCTGTCATATCCTTTTGGAAATTATTTCTCATTGTGTTTTACTTATTAACTTCACCATCAACAAGCACCTTTGTTACAAAGAATAAAGTAAATGAAAACATTTAATTCTGTCATGTACAGTTTTTTTAAGTGTTTGTCAAATTTTAAATGATAATATCAGCTAGCATTGATATGGTACTGGAACATTTGCAAAGCACTTTCCCCATGTTATCTCATTTGATCTTTCTAACACCCTGTGAGTAGGGGTTATTATTTCCCACATTCTACAGATTAGGAAAATGAGGCTGAGAAAAGTTAAGTGCCTAGGCTCAGTTGTTCAGTTGTGTCCAACTCTCCATGACCCCATTTGAGGTTTTCTTGGCAAAGAAACTGGCATAGTTTGCCATTTCCTTCTCTAGCTCATTTTACAGATGAGGAAACTGAGGCAAACAGGGTTAGGTGACGTGTCCAGGGTCGCACAGCTAGTAAGTGTCTGAAGTAAGAAGTCCAATTTGAACTCAGGGCTTCCTTACTCCAAGTCCTACACTCTATCACTTATTCCCCTTTTGTTTATGACCTTTTCCAAACTTTTTGCTTTCTTCCATATAGTTTATATCATATATACATATATATATACATAATATTATTTATATAGCCTTCATCTTGAATATACTTAAAGATATATAAAACTTTCCATCCAGGATAATGTGAGGGTAGAGATTGCACCATTTAAAAATATTTGTATGTTCAGGGTCTAAACATTTTTTATACATTGTAGGAGCCTACATGTTTGTTGGATTTGGTTTTGAGCATGCATATGTGGGAGTTAGCTTTTGTGCAAGACAAAGACACTTAAACCATTAGCCACTTCTATGCGAATGCAGAGGACACATCAGTACCACTGGACCCAACCTGGCAGCCACAAGTGTCTCCACCACTATCTCTCCTTATGTCCTACCTCTTCTCTGCTTATAGCCTCACCTAGGAGAGAATCAACCATCCAGAAGTGGTACAGGGCAGGCAGAGTGGGCAGAGGGTTACACTGGGCCTGTTTGGGGGCAGAGGGGAGTAGCTGAACATTCCACCACAAATTAGTCATTTCAGCATCATGAACTTTTGGGTCACAATGGGCTCCATTCACAGGCAGCATCACCAAGTAGCTCAGGTGTGGGGGTGACTGTGTGAACAATTGTTAAGTGGCTTTTTGGTGCCTGCTGGCTTAGCTTTCATTAGTTTCTTATGTGTTTGTATTTCTGTGCCTCCTCAAGTCTTTGATCAAGGAGCAAAGGTTTAAGAAGAAATCTCTCAGTTCTGGTCCTGGGTGGGAGAAGCCAAAGGCAGAAAAATGAAGGCAGATCAGGTTTGTTTGCTTGGTTTTAAGTGTACATGGTTTAGATGCTAGAGAACATTTCCCCAGATCTTCTGGCTTCTCCAAAAAGAATATGAAATGTTCTACAACAGTCCATGGACATGTGATCATCATGTTTGTTCAAAATAAGAAAAATGCAATTCCAATTCCAACTTCACCAAATACTAGCTGTATGACTTAGGGAAAGTCATTAAACCTTTCTCATTATCAATTTCTTCCTCTGTAAAATGAGATTAAGAATACCTACTCTAACACCTTCATAGGCTTGTTGAGAGGATCCAATGAAATAATGTATCTGAAAGCCTTCTTTTTTTAGTTTTATACTTCAAAAAATTCAAAACAGTCTTTTTGTATCATATACATAAATTGTAAACACATACACACACACACACCAGTCACTATGGGAGCCTTCTGCAGGGAGAATGGAGTGGGAATAAAATTTATGTCTAATTAGGAAACTTGAAGGTTAAAGAGAAATACCTCAAAGTCCAAAGAATACTCTCCCTCCAAATATCCTTGACAATATCTCCAAGATTCTCTTTTGTGAATATATGGAATTTTAGACCAGGTTCCACTGTAGCAAGCTCTGTGTCAGATGTATCCAACTTCTGCATCACTTGCTTGAGAATGACTAGGGAAGCCTTGCTTTCTTCTTTCAGAAACATAGTTTCTTGCAAAGATCTCAGTGTACCTTCTGAAGCAAAAACCAATAACCATAGCATCACATTGAACAAAAATTTTCACGTGGAGGGTCCATGTGTGACAGCTGTGGGCCTTTCATCTTGTTTCCTCCAAATGACAGAACCACTCCAAATGGATGAGCCTTGGCACCCTGATACTAAGTGTCTGATTCCACTTCCTTGAACTGCAAAGCCAGCTTGGAAGTGACTCAGGCCATATTGCCCCCTGTCATTGTCCCATTGTATATGAACAAGTGATTTCATGTATCCACTCTGGCTTTATCAAAGTCTGTTTGCATAAGCCATTAACCCAGTTGTGGCACACCTTAGATGATCATTGATCTTGAAAAGGGCAGGTAGGTTGTTCAGTAGATAGAGTGCCAGGCCTGGAGTCAGGAAGACTAATTTTCCTGAGGTCAAATCTGGCCTCAGACATTTATTAGCTGTGTGACCCTGGGGAAGTCACTTAATCATTTTTGTCTCAATTCCTCATCTATAAAATGAGCTAGAGAAGAAAATAGTAAACCATTCCATTCTCTTTGCCAAGAAAACCATAAGTGGGGTTATGAAGAATCTGGCATAACTGAACATCTGATCCTGACAATTTTCTCAATGCTTCTGGGAAGTGGGAAAGTGACTTGGTTCTCTACACCTGGGCATATACCATCTCGCATCTAGATCCCAGTGGCTATGGAGCTAAGCTTGACAGTTTCAGTGGCATATTCCATTTGGAGTGGAGGCCATCTCCAGCTATCCTGATCTATATCTTGCATTGGACCCAGATGGCTCCAGAGGAGAAAGTGAGGCTGGTGACCTTGCATAGCCCTCCTTCACTTAAATCCAATTCAATTACATGTCATGGCATTATCTCCCTGATCTTATGGTCCTCTTCAAGAAGGAAGGACAAATAACAACCACAACAGCCATTTGGAATCATCTTCCCTCAGTAGAGTGTTCAAATTCTGACTGGGTGAGAAACATTGTGAAGGCAATAATTGGTCACTACGTTGTAACTTTAGGGTCCAATGCACCTTCACCAGCCCCACCCAAGAGGAGTGTAGAAAATATTTTACAAAGAAGAATATTCTCTACAAATAATAAAGATGGAGACATGTATAATTTCAAAGTTTGCAGAGCATTTTACATGAGTTATCTAATTTGATTCTAAAACATAATAGATATCATTAGTACCATTTTGTAGCTGAGGAAATGTAGACTCAGAGGTTAAGTAATTTGCTCAGGGTCGCACAGCTGGCAGGTGTCAGTGATGGAATGTCAGATTTCCTTCAATAATCATAGCACAGCAATGGTAGGTAGCTCCCCCCATCACCATCCGTGGGCAGGAAGGCTGAAAAAGAGGACACCAGGATCAGGTTGATGGTAGAAGCCTAATTTGGGGAATCAACATGGGCTCCAACTTTTCTGGATGGAGGATACAGGTGAGGATATAGTTAACCACTCAGTCAAAAAGTTGCTTCCAACTGAACCAGTCGGAAAGCCATTAGTTTTGCATTCTGGGAACTCCTCCATAAGCTCCTTGTGGGCAGAGAATGCTTCATTTTTGTCTTTGAATCTTAGGACCTTGTATGAATCTAGCACGTAGTAGGTTCATAATAAATACTTGGTGATTTATTCTTTGCCTATAGGATCAGAGATCTAGGCTCAAAGGGACCTAGAAGCCATTTAGAATAGCCATATATTTGTACAGATGAAGAAACTTAGGCTTCAAGAGGTTTAGTGATTTGCTCAAGGTCACGTGAGTACTATGTGGCAGAAGAGCGATTTTAACCCACTTCCTTTGACTCCTGGTGCTATTTCCACCATTATATAAGCCATATATGCCATTAACCCAGTTGTGACACACCTTAGATGATCAAAATGGACTGCCATTTTCTGGTCATGCTACCTTTGTCTCCTCTCACTGCTGCCTCACAGTGGACAATGTGTCTATCTGGATTGACTCATACCAAGGACAAGCACTACCTAACTCCTCAGGAGACTTTTCTATGGGTCTGTGTCAATCCCTCTTCCTGATGACAGATGAATTCCTTAGAAAGTCAGACTCCATTTCTTTTTAAAGTGTTAAATTGGGAGTAACATGAGGCAAACAGGGTACTGACATGGCAGGTCACTTCCTCCCCAAGTGGGCACATATACATACCTCTTCCCCAAGGCAACCATAGCCCCACTGTCCTTGAAATTTGCCTTATAGTCTTCTTCAAAGGTATGGCTTGCCACTTCCCCTTCTTTAGGAGACATTCACTCTCTTTCAGCAGGAGAATCGCACACATTGCTATTCCACCTCCTCCAATCAGATTGTCCTTCCTGTGAGTGAACCAACCTCTAACCCCCTTTGTACTATCCTCAACTATCCTATACAGCATTAAATTCCTCTAAAAAACACTGTTCATTAGCCTCCCCTATCCACCTCACCCCCAGCTAGATTTGCTACAGAAATAAAATGACCCACTTACAATTCTGGTTGAGTGCACTGTTTACCAAGAAACTCTTGCTGGGTACTCTAATGATTATTTCTCTCCCTTCAATATCCAAAGAAAGATTTCATGGAAACAACACCGGACCAGAAATCAGGAGGTAGATTCTAATTCTGGCTTTTCCACAAACTCATTGTGTCATCCTGGGCAAATTCTCTCCCTTTTTTGGGCCCAAGTTTTCCTTTTTATAAAATGGAGCAGACTAGAATGACCTCGAAGGTTTCTTCCAGCCCTAATATTTGTGGTTTCATTGATCTGTTGCTCCTTGTCTGAGATCAGATGAGGCAATTTGGTATAAAGAAAGGTCTTTGATAATCTGTTAAGTCCTATGGAAATGTGAGGTGGTATTTCTTCATACAGAGAAAGCATTGGGTCAGGCATCAAGGGAGCTGAGTTTTAGTCCCAACTCTCCCACTAACTAATTATGTAAAATTGGGGAAGTCACTCTATTTCTCTAGAACTCAGTTTCCTCATCAGTAAAATTAGGAAGACTGATTTAAATAGCTTCTCACAGGACTTACAAACCTAAGTGTCTTTGATTTTATTCCCAAAGGACAATTGAGCATTGAGATGATAGCATTAGAGGTAACCAGCTATTTTCTGTGGATGAAGACTGTGAACTCTCAGTAAGAGAGAAAAAAATATATTTATGGATAGAATCATTGATATAGAACTGAAAGCAATTTCAGAAATCATTCAATATAACTAAAATGAGGAAAATGAGACTCAGAGAGTTTAAGTCACTTTACCAAGGTCATACAGGACCAGGAGGTGAACCCAGATACACTGATTCCAGAGTCACAGTTTAGAGTCAAAGGACAAAGGTTCAAATTCTGGTTCTGACACTTACTACCTATGTGACCTTGGCAAACAACCCCTCTGGTTCTTCATTTCCTCTCCTATAAAATGAAAGTTGGACTTGTTGGCCTCTGAGAATCCTCTCAGCTCTAGGCCTTTAATTCTAAGTGGGTCTCTACTATGTGATGCTTCTCAGTTGGCTATGTGGGTGTTTGTTGTCCAACAATGTCCTTCCTCCTGATTTACTCTGTGCTTAGCATGTATTACTTTTGCATCGTTCACATTTCAATCTCAACAGATTGATTTCATCTCATCTCCTGAGCCTCCCCAGACTCTCCTGCTTTTTCACCATCCATCATCTTTACAATCCCTGGATGACAAATGTTCAAGCAATGAATAGATGTTAGCATTCACAGGTGTTGTGTTGCAAGAGGTGTGCTAAGGACATTGGGTAATTCACAGGAGGCCTTGGTGAGAACATGTGATCCCTCAAGTGGACTTGGAGGGGGGCAATAGTGGTTGGTGAAGGCGTTGAGGCTCATCTGTCATGATGGACCCTTGTCATATGCTGTTTATAAAGTTATGGAACTAAATCAATATGGAGAAAAATGAATTCTGTTATTCTTCACCCGTGTACTGCACTTTAATAGTTATTTTTCTCTATTAGAGTCACCTTCAGAATTTCAAAAGATCCATGATTTTATTAATATAGTTATTCTCCCCACTGATGAAAATCTCTACCCATGGTATTTGTTTGTGTTTTTTTTTTCCTGAAGTGCCATAACTTGGTCGTTGGCTTTCTGGTTGAGTTTACAACTTTCTGCACTTAGCTGAGGCTGTTCCTCACTCACTTGGTAGATGACTTGGCTTTGGGCCTGTCCTTAAAGATGGAAACCACTGTAATGAGTAGTCTGTTGGCAGACCTTTTAAGAACCCTGGGTTACCTTCATGCCACAGGAGGCATTAGAAGTGAGTTTTAGAAAAGAACTATAGTCAAAGGCTCATAGAATTTTAGAAATGGAATGAATGTTTAACACTATTTAGTCCCAGGATTCCCAAACTATGGGCCAAGCACCCTGGGTGCAGCTCAAATGATCTATGCTTTAGAGCTGAAGGGGACCTCAGAGGTCATCACCTTTAACCCCTTCATTTTACAAATGAGTCCACTGAGGCTCAGAGAGATGAAGAGACATGTCCAAGTTTACATAGGTGGAAAGAATAGAACTAAGAGTTGAGCCTAAATATTTGAAATTCTGGCTCATTCCACTGAACCACATAAAGGGAATAATGTATATTAAAGCTAGAAAGAAAGGTAAGTTGGAACCAGTTTGTGAAGGACTTTAAATGCCAAACAGTTTTTGTTTTAACCCTAGAACCTCAGACAGTGATGAACTATTTTGCATTGGGCAAATCACATGACTTTTCAGATTTTCAGTTTTCTTTCCTATAAAATGGGGATAATAACCACACCTATTTCACAAGTTTATCCCATTGAACAAGATAATGCTTATACAACGCTTTGTAAAACTTAAGACATTATATACATATGAATGATTTTATATACATAATTTATACAGTGCCTGGTATAGAGGATACCAGATAGACATGCACCACAATCTTATTAATTAACCATCATCATCATCATTATTCAAGGCAGTATGGACCTGAATTTCTCTGTGTCAATCCAGTGGTACCTTATGTGACTATGGGACCCATCAGAAATGATCAGTAGTGGCTCAGATATTTCCCTGGCCAGCTCTTTAAGGACTTTGTAGTCTTTAAGTCCTGGCTCTGCCTGACACATAGGGTAATCTCTGTACAGAACTTATTTCCCTCTCCGTATCAAAGTCTTAACAACCTGCCCAATCTGTTTTGCACTATTAACTTCCTCTCCCTTCTGTTGCTTCATGTCTAATCGTGCTTAAGAGCTAATGAAAAATAAGTTGCGAATGGTGAAAATTCATCATGTCTGATACTGTTACTTAACCTTTATGAAGCATTTCATGTTTGTGGAATGTTCTATGTTGGTTCAAGAGCTCCCTCCTCACAACATCCCTTGGAAAGAAGCTAGAGTTATTATTTCTAGGACATAACTAGTAGATTTGTAGAAGAGCCCAACAGGAGACCTGGAAGAGACATTTTGACACGATGAGAATCTGTTCTTGCTTCTAGCTGACTACTCCCACATACCCGTGCAACCCTTCTGCCAAACTCTAGTGCCAACCTACTTCTTCTGATATTTTGGCCAGTAATTCGTTCCAACCTCTGCCACTGATCAATTCGTGCCAGGCAGAAATATGTGCCATGTAATGTTTTGTTTTGCATTTTTCCTTTTGGCTTTAGAGATCAATTGGTATAGTGGAAAGAAGGTTGAAATTGGAGTTAGGGGACCTGAGCTCAAATCATAGTTTTGATACCGAATAGTTGCGTGACCTTGATTATGTTACTTAACCTACTTGATTATCAGTTACCTGATGTAAAATATGAATAATATATTTGCTCTGCTCACCTCCCAAAGTTGTCGTGAGGAAAGCTTGTGTAGATCTTAAAGGGTTGTTTAAAAAAGTAACTATGTGGTGTTGTGGATAGAGTGCTTACCTAGGAGTCAGAAGTTCCTGAGTTCAAATTTGACCCCAGACATTAACTCTGATTCCTTCAATTCCTCATCTTCTGGAGCAGGAAATAGAAAACCACTCTAGTATCTTTGCCAAGAAAATCTCAAATGGGGTTAGGGTGAGTCAAATGACTGAAACAACTAAATAACAAGCCCTAACTTGTATGTTAATTGAACTCTAGTCCTTGACACAACAGACCTGATTACAGTTTTGTCTTATTTGGGGTAGGGGTATCACTCATAAAGTTTCTCTAGCTCATATCCCCACCCAGGAAAAATCTAGAAATCTAACCATATGTTTTCTCAGTATGGACCCTAGATTCCATTGCAAGCACTCAGGCTAACAAAATTTTAACATAGGAGAGATTTTTATTTCACTATACAAAGTAGTTCAGAATGTGCTCTGAGAAAGCAAGTTTTCTGGAAGCTCTGGGCAACCCTCTTTTCAGGGAAAGCCTACCCTCCTTCAAGACCTCTACAATCCACATGGTTTATAGTACTAGTGAAGGATAAGTCTATGTTATTCCTGATGTGCTGAATTGTTTCTTCCTGGTTGTTCCTCAGTGCACGTGTTCCCTGCTATGCTAATCTACTTAGTACCTGTGAGGGCAGTGTCTACAGATGTGTTCATCATAACTCTGCTACCCTTTTAATATCTGTATAGTACTGAAGTTACGATGTCCCTTCCAATCAAGAAAATAATCTACAACATGCTGCAATAAATCTCTATACTCCAAACCCTACTCTGTGAAGGACATTCACTTTTCTTCATGTAAAAATTTTCTCAAAGTAGAGTGTATGCTACTCTCTGTAGAGATACATTGATGTGCAGACCTCTCTTTGAGTCCCCAGTATGACTCAACATCTCCCTCGCTCCTCCATGAATCCTTTGTTTCTTCACAATCACATGCCCCAAGTATCCACTGTAAAGAAGTGGGAAGAGCTTATCTGAACAATTGGAAGGGGCTTGTCTTCCAATATGAACTTATACTCTACTGAGGGATAAGATCAGCATAGAACTTCTCTTTAAACTTAATCCAGGTTCTAGGCAAGGAAGTCTGTTCAAAAAGGATTTATATGGTCCCTATCTCCAACAACCAATCAATCAGTAAACAAGCATTGATTAAGAGCATGTCATGTCATCTCTAGGTATATAAAAAAAGACAATAACAGTCCTCAAAGAGATTACATTCTAATAAGGGAGACAACATATAAGTAACTAAGTTGAGAGGAGATATATACACAGTAGATGGAATGTTGTCTCAGAGATGAAGGGCCTAACAGTTCGGGAAGGGGGGTTGGGAGGTTGGGGACTAGGGAAGGCCTTTCTAAAACGCGGGAATTGAACTGAGCCTTGAAGGAAAAAAAGAATTCTAAGAGGTAGAGGTGATGAGAGAGAACGGTCAAGGCATGGGGAACAGCCAGTGCAAAGAGACATAGTGAGAGATGAAATATCATTGTCATTTTAAGTAAGTAGACTGGTATGACTTCATCATAGAGTGTGTGGAGGGGAGAGAAGTGTGAGAAGAATGAGAATGGAGGAAGGGAGGAAGATCTTTGAACACCAAACAGAGACATCTATATTTGATCCTGGAGGTAAAAGGGGGACACTGTAGTTTACTGAGTGGAGGGGCACAGAAGGTAACATGGTCAGGCCTATGCTTTAAGAAAATCACTTTGACAGCCAAGTAGAAGATAATTTGGAATGGCATAGAGGCTTGAGGTGGGGAGACCAAATTAGAAGGCTCTTTCAGTGTTCCAGGTGAAAAAGGGTGAGGGCTTGAACTAGTGTGGCCATTGTGTGAGTAGAAAGAAGGGATCTCAAAATGTCTGGGGTCCAGAGGTACTTCCCTGCTTAGGATCTGGATTAAGTTCCAAGAGAAACTCCATGTTTACCTTATTTCCCAGTAGAATATAAACTGATTGAAGGCAGGATCTTGCCTTTGTCTTTGTATCTTCAATATAGAACTATTTTCTTGCCTCCCAACAATTTTAGGTCTTCTAAATTTGGGGGTATGCGGTGGAATGGACTGATGCATTGAGGTGTCTATGAACTCAGCTAGCCTGATGCAGACCTATAGCTCTTAGGCAGACTTGGGGCTCCTCAGAACCCCAGAGGGTCTTGGAAGCCCGTGTCCAGAGCCCTCATAGCTCAGCAGTAGTCACTTCATTTAATGGAATTTTGGCTCCCTAACAAAGAATCTGATACGGCTTGACATCATATTACCAAGAAGACTAAGAATACATTATAGCAGCTCAGGTACTATGTGGACTCAAGTCTAGAGGGATGTTGACCACTTGTACGACCCTGGTGAACATGGACAAGGTGGTGGCTGAGTTTAGGAGGCATCTAAAAATCTTTATAACATCTCTAAAGGTGAACAAAATACTTCCTTTCTAAATTCATCATTAGAATTTATGCTTCCAGATTTCCCTCTTGCATTAGCTCTATGGAACCAAACTCTCTGGCTTTTTTTTATTTCCATTGCCCCAGGACTAGAGGTTAACTTTATGTTCATTACTCCTGCCCTTATCTCCTCTACCAGCTGCTAGGCAATTTCATACTATACAGAAGAGTTCATATTTCTCTTCAGCAAACAAGACATCTAGGCAGACAGGCAGCCTTTCAAGTGAATGTGGTCATATTTTGTTTGGTGGATTTGTTTTTTTTTGGTCTAGATTTTTTTATTTCATTGGTAAAAGGAACTCCTGGTGTGTAAACTCCATTCACTATCACTTATTAGAAACTGTAACTTGTGGTCTTAAAGTGTTAATGGGTACACTGGAGGGTTTGCCCACTATCACACAATGAGTATACATCAGAGGAATACCTTGGATGAATAGTCCTTACCCTAAAACAAGCCCTCTGTCCATTATACCACACTGCTTTTCTTGCATATTTTGTCCCTTGGAATAAATTGATGCTCTGGGTCATTTGAATATTAGCAGCCTAAAAAGTTCATGCCCATGCCATTCCCCTCCTTGCTCCAAAATTGAGTCTTATGGGCTCCCAGAGAATAATGGCCCACTGGTGGAATCTGGGGACTCTTATAATCCCATGGGAGAGTGGCAATGCTAAAATTGGCAGAGGCCATGTAGTGAGCTCCATAATAGAACCACAACAAGCATTTATTTCAGAGTTAAAATGTTCCGAAGGTTGTTCAAATGGTAATTCATACATCAATTTTAATTTACAAAAGTAAAAAAAAAACCTATAAAGCTTAAGAAACATGACAAAGATTATGAGATGAATGTGAAGCGGATTCTAGTTAACCTCCAATTTATGGTGTGGGAATGTAGGAGCAGTCCAGAGTTCCTAAGTCTGATTTTGATGAGACTACTCCTCTTTTATTTGATAGGTCACTGGACCTGGAGTCAGGAAGACTTGGGTTTGAATCCTGCTTCAGAAGCACATTAACTATACTATCCTTGGCAAGTCATTGGTTCTCCCTACACCTGGATGATGAGAGGGTTGGACTTTAGTCCCTACTGGCTAAGGTGCTATGAACCATGACCTCACTGGGACATTTGGGAGCATCATCCCTTTTGGGAAGCCAGAATTTCAGAGGGAAGTTGATCATCTCCTACCAGGAATCCTTTCATGTCTTGGTGGGGTGACGGAATTGGGGGGAAGTGATACAAATGACCCAGCAAAGAGAAGGTGGGAGGGTGTGACAATGACACTAAGACCAGTGTGGGACACTATGGCAACAGGGAAAATAATATTCTAGTTGAGGAGTGGGGAAACCTGGGGTCTCAAGGCCACATGTGGCCCTCTAGGTCCTCGAGTGCAGCCCTTTGACTGAATCCAAAGTTCTAAACCAAACAGTTTTGAGAAAGGTGGAGAAAAGATCATTGGATGGGGACTTGCTGAATAGGAAGCACCACTTCCCCAGAGGTAGAGCCTTCCTCACTGTGGCATTCTGGGATGTACGGCAGAGCTACTGCCCTGGTTACCTGTCTACCAAACTCCCAATTAGTGGTACTGGGATGTACCAAGCCATCCAGAGCACAGAAATCTGGTTGCTATGTAATCATAGCACACCTTTTACAGAATTATTTACTAGCTGCCTTAAGGGGACCTGTGGGACAGAATTCTTCCCCCCTGGGCAACATTAACTGACTTTTATAGGAATTGCATCTTCCACCTTGATCTCATTAGAACCACGTTCCAACCTCTGAGCTAAGCTCTGGGAATGAACTCACAAGAGAAGACTCCCATCTACTGACTTTGACTTGTCTGGCTTTATTTTCACTGATGGTTTGTTTCTTTGCATGTTTTTTGGGGGAAGGGGGAGCAAGTGTTATACAGTTTAAAGCTAGACTTGTAATGGTTGTTTTAGTCTAGTTTTCCCTTATTTTAAATCGGGGAAAACAGGCACAGATATATTAAGGAACTTCGTGAGGTTATACAGATGGTCCATAGGATTCAAACTCAGGTCTCTTGGTTCCAGATCCAGAGCTCTTTCTACCACAATATGCTGCCTAACATGATTAAGTGGGGATTGAGAGTAGCAGGGAGAAACCTACCCAAAATTCCACAGAAAGGAGAAACAAACTCATTGTTTCATTGAAGTGAATGCCTGCATTCCTTTAGGTGTGTGTGTGTGTGTGTGTGTGTGTGTGTGTGTGTGTGAGTGTGTATGTTTGTGTCTGTCCATGGAGAGCTGAACTCAAAAAATGCTGTTTTTCAACAGCACAGATGTTCTTCACTTTTCACAGCAGAGAGAATGGCATGATGGGAAATGCATTAAATGAGGATCTAGGGGCCCTCCCTATGTAACTAACCAACTCTAGTAGGTATATCAATACATTTTTGTGGGACTAAGTTCATCTATCAAATAGAAATGCCTACCATAGATATGGTCAGTCAGTCAACTGGCATTTATTAAGTGCCTACTGTGTGCCAAGCATTGTGCTAAATGTGGAAAGCTCAACTAAGATAATGAATTGGGGAAAATGTTTTTTCTAGTTTTAAAATACAAGATCTTATTCCCAAAAATTTTCCATGAATTCAACTTCATTTATATTTGTAGTATTTCTATATATTATATATAACTAGATATATATGTATGTGTATATATCTATATTTACATCTACATATAGATATAGTTACAGATAATATTCACCAGGCACTCAGTGTTAAAGGACACTCTAGTTGTAAAGTGAAATAATTGCTCCCTAAATTATCCTTTTAAAAATCTAGATTTTTTTAAAAAAACATATGCCTCTGTTCTAAAGGGGGCATGCCATCACCTTCAACAACCTCTATCTTTGCTGTCCAAGCCCAGGGGAAGGCAAGTTCCTTGGGAGCAGAGACGATCTCATTTTGTGTTTTTAAACCACCAATGGACACATTGCTTTGAATACAGTAGACATTTAATAAATTCTCCTTGAATGCAATTGACTTGATCATTAGAAAATGTGAAGATTTTGAAAAAGAGGTTTTACAAAGAGAAGGTTTTACTCAAAATAAATAATCCAGGTAGGGAAAAAAAAAACATTACCCCCCCATGGTTTTAGTTCTAGGGAAATCAAAACTCCCACACAAAGAGGTAAATGTCAGATTTGGTTGGAAAAGAACAAAATATGGATGCTCATTTATTTTCCTTTTATGGAGAATGGGGATTTTTGTCTTTTCTTCTGAAATCATTACAGAATTACATAGAACGCACCTAAGGCTTAACAACCTTCTCAAACAAGTCTAGGAAATGTTCTTTTTTTCTAGATGGCCGGTAAACAAGTATTAATTTAGCCCCTACTATGTACTTAGCACCGTGCTGAGTTCTGGGGACACAAAGAAAGACAAAATTCTGTCCTTTCTGTAGGGGACAGCAAGCACACACACACATATGATACACAAAGTGAAAATTTTCAGTGGAGGAGTGGGGGAGGCAGTAGCATTAAGGGGGATGAGGAGAGGTTTCGTTTTGTAGTTTATTTATTTTCATTGTAAACATTCACTTCCATAAGATTTTGAGTTTTGAATTTTCTCCCCCATCGTCTCCTCCCCCCTTCCCCAAGATGGCACACAATCTGATATAGGCTCTACTTATACATTCATATTAAACACATTTCCACATTAGTCACGATGTAAAGGATTAAAACTAATGGGAGGAACCATAAGAAAGAAGAAACCAAACAAAAGAACAAAAGAAAAGGAGAGCCAATAGTATGGTTCCTTCTGCATTCAGTCTCCTAAGTTCTTTCATTGGATGTGGATGGCATTTTCCATCATGAGGCTTTTGGAGTTGTCTTAGAACCTTGCATGGTTGAGAAGAGCTAAGTCTAGCAAGGTCAGTCATAGCACAATGTTGTTGTTGTTGTTGCAGTGTATACTGTTCTCCTGGTTCTGATCACTTCACTCAGCATTAGTTCATGGAAGTCTTTCCAGGATTTTCTGAAGTCTGTCTGCTGATCAGCACAATAGTATTCCATTACATTCATATATCACAACCTGTTCGGCCATTCCTCAATTGATGGGCATCCCTTCAATTTCCAATTCTTTACCATCACACAAAGAGCTGTTACAAATATTTTTGTACACCAATATATTTTTTTACAAGTTATATGTACAAAAGACAGAAAAAAGTAGATACAATGGAGGATGAATAAAATGTAGACTGGTCATGTAATCATAGTGTCAGAATCCCTAAAGCTTAAAATAATTTTAAACTGTCAAAGCAAGCCAATAACAGCAATAGAAATGTATATTTAAGCTATATCAGAGTAAAAAAAAAAGAATTAAAGGGGTAGGATAGCTGCTCAGGGTAGATAGAATGAAGGTAACAGATGACAGAGAAGGAAAAACTGTTTCTCTTTTAACTGATGGAATGAATGGTCTTTGCACTGAAAAGGACAGAACAAAAATAGCTAATAGGGAATTGATTCACAGCATAAGTAGTGAGATATTAAGGGAGAGCCTGCATCTTCAGGTCTAGGTGAGGTTAATCTATGAACGCTGAAAGCCCTGGCACATGGATTGCTGAGCCATTGTCTGTGATCTAGAAAGGGTATGAAGAACAGAAGAGGCACTTCAGGAGTGGAAAAGACTCAATGTGGCCTGGATTTTCAGGAAAAGGAAGAAAATAGAGCCTAAAGACTGTAGACTGATGAATCTGAATTTGATTCCTGGTAAAAACCTACAATGTATTATTAAAGGAATGTATCCCTAATGTCATAAAATAGAGTGTTCATAATAATTATTATAACAGCTAGCATTTATATAGCACTTTAAGGATTACAAACTGCTTTCCCTATGTTATATTTGATTCTCTCAACAACCTTGGGAAGTAGGTGCTATTATTATTTCCATTTTACAGAGCAGGAAACTCAGGATGATAGAGGTTTGGAAATTTTCCCAGGGTCATATAGGTAAGTGACTGAGGCAATATTTGAACTCAGGTCTTCCTGACTCTAAGTTCTCTGCTCTACCCACTGTACTGCCTAGTTACCAAGAGATAAAATAGCTAATACTATGTTAACTCTCATTTTTTGGTTATTGATGGATGGATAGAATAGGGAAATATTATACATATAGGTTACTTAAATTTAAGCAAAACATTTGACAAAATCTTCAGTTGTTTTCTTGTGGGAAAAGATTAAGATGTGTGTTACATGATGGTGTTAAGACTACTTGACTGACTGGACCAAATGATTCTATAGTTTGGTGGTCCAATGATTTAATGAGTACATGAAAAGAAATTTCTACTGGACTTATGATTGGCCCAGTGTTACTTGGCATTTTCACACAACTTTCATAATGACATAGGTGGCATACTTCTCAAAAGAGTCAATCTGACCAAGGTAAAATTTGCAAATATATGGAATAATTGGATTATCAAAATACCTTGATTAATTAGAAGAGCATTGATCTACACTAATGAGGAGAAATTTAAAAGGGGAAATTCAAAGTCCTACACTTGCATTAAAAAAGGAAAACTTCAAAATACAAGGCAGAGAGGTAAGTCTAACCAATAGTTATCACAAAGAATTGGAGTTTTTAGTGTATTATGACTTGGAATGTCAACCATATGATAAAGTAGGCATGAAAATCAGCACAATCTTTGTGTCAAGAGAGGAATAGCATCAAGGACTAAGAAAGGTATAGATAAGACTATATCAGTATTACATTCACTTTTAAGTACAGTATTTCAGGAAAGGCCATAATAAGCTAGAGAACATCCAGACAAATGTTCAAAGGATATGAATCTATCCTAGATGAAAGATGACTTGGTGGAAGAGTAGAGAAGGCAAGGTAGAGATGATGGCTCCTCCCAAGTATTTGAAGGGAAATCATATTTTTTTAAATTCTTTAATTTATTAATTTGTTTGTTTCCTTTTAGTTTACAGGATTCAATTCCACAATTCCTTGAATTTCACATTTTTTCCCCCCCCTCCCCTCCCCCCCCCCCATGGCGTCTTATAATCAAGTATAGTATCTGTAAATACTTTCACATTATACAATGGTCAGGTTATAAGGATGGATTGTACCAGCTGGAATGAAAAATGGTAAAGAGGACATAAAATCAAATAAGAGAATGAAAAATTTTTGCTTCCACCTGGATATAAATTTAGTTCTTTCTAGTTCTTTCTCTGGATGCACGTTTTTCTCTCCATCATGCGTCTTTTGGGATAGACTTATATCCCTGCATTGTTGAGAAGAGTCCAGTCTATCAAAGTTGGTCATCACACATACATTGTGTCTGTAATTGTGTACAAATTCCTCCTGGTTCTACTCTTCTCAATCAGCATCAGTTCTTTTAAGCCTCTCCAGGTAAATATGAAGACCGCCTGCTCCCCGTTTCTTATAGTGCAATAATATTCCATAACATGCATATACCACAACTTGTTCAGTCATTCCCCAATTGATGGGCACCCCCTTAATTTCCAATTCTTTGCCACAACAAAAAGAGCTGCTATAAACATTTGTGTACATATGGGTCTTTCTCCCATTTCTATGATCTCTTTGGGATATAACCCTAGGAGTGGTATTGCTGGATCAAAGGGTATGAAAGTATTTATAGTCCTTTGGGCATAGTTCCAGATTGCTCTCCAGAAAGGCTGGATCAGTTCACAACTCCACCAATAATGCATTAGTGTTCCAGTTTGCCCACATCCTCTCCAGCATTTGTCATTTTCCTGTTTTGTCATCTTAGCCAATCTGACTGGTGAGATGTGGTACCTCAGAGTTGTTTTGATTTGCGTTTCTCTAATCAATAGTGAATTAGAGCATTTCTTCATGTGCTTATAGATAGCTTTAATTTCTTTCACTGAAAACTGCCTGTTCATATCCTTTGACCATTTATCAATTGGGGAATGACTTGTATTCTTATAAATTTGACTCAGTTCTCTGTATATTTTAGAGATGAGTCCTTTGTCAGAGACATAGGTTGTAAAGATTCTTTCCCAATTTCCCACCTCCCTCTTAATCTTGGTTACATTGGCTTTATTTGTACAGAAACTTTTCAATTTCATGCAGTCAAAATTATCCATTTTATATTTTATAATGTTCTCTAATTCCTGTTTCGTCATAAAGTCATTCCCTCTCCACAAGTCTGATAGGTAAACTATTCCTTGTTTTAGCAGACTGCTTACAGTATCAACCTTTATACCTAGATCATGAACCCATTTAGACTTGATTTTGGTATATGGTGTTAGATAATGGTCTATGTCCAGTTTCTGCCATGAAGGGAAATCATATTGAATAAAGAATAGATTTCTTCTTCTTGGATCCAGAGGCAACAACTGGATGATTAAGAACAAAATGAGAGAAGGTGTAAAGAGACAAATACAAATCTGATACAAGTATAGGGACAGGACTTGTGTTTCATTGGTATAAAATACTCCCAGGACTGGAAATCCCCTTCTCTACCACTTACATTTTTAAAAAGCTGCCTAAGATACTGAAATGTTAAATGGTTTGCCCAGGGTCTAACAGTGTAAATGTATCAGAGGCAGGATTTGAACCCAGGAGTCCCTGAGGTCAACTCAACCACACCAATTGCATCGTCTTTCTTGTTGTTTATCCTTCATTTTCAAAAACAACCAGACTTGCATGTGAATCGGGCTTAAGTAAAGCAGAGTTGTACAAAGTCATCAGTCTCACTTTATCTTCCAAAGTCACTGAAGTTCAGTGGTAGTTCAAAAGTCCTAACAACTAATGATGGCCCAGGATGCAGTGGATGACCTTGGTTGCTTCGATGTCTGGTCAAGTTTCAAGCACTCTGCATCAATTGCTTCAGCCACTTTTATAACTGTTGTAACAAACTGTTTTCATCTGCCCGTTCCACTGGGGGAAGTCTTCACATGCTTGGGGTAGAACCCCCCCCAAATTCACAGACAGATTTGAGGCCCATTGGTTATTCTCAACCTGGTATAGCCTTACTGCAAAGATGGTTTCACCAGGGTGTGGCCACTGCTCATGCTATAACTTCTTGTAGCCACAGGTGAGAGTTGGGTAACAGGTGGACACCAAAGGTAGATGAGCAGCCCTGAAAAGGGCTTAGCAAGTCCTCACATTAGAGGTGCTAATCCTTCCTACGAGTTAGAGTTTTCCCTGCATGGAATGGGTTGCCACCTTGTTGGCTTCTTCCGCCATTCAAACATTAAATCGGTTGGCTGGGGCCTCATTTGTGTCCCCTACCCCCATTGCTCACCACAGGGTCTGACATCCCCTGGGATCTGCAGGTTTGGGAGAGGCTGAAGCAATCCTCCCTCTGTCCTTCTGTCTCTATTAACCCTTCTCCCCTTCTCTCTCTCCTTCTGTCTCTCTCTCTGTGTTTCTGCCTCTATGTCTCTGACTCTCTCTTCCCCTCCCTCCCTCCTTTCCTCTTCTCTTTCCTCTCTCTCCCTATTCCTTCAAAGCTGCCTGGGACTCCTAGGGGGAAAAGTGTACATTCTCTCTCTTTATCATAAACACAATTGACTTGAAAGGCCATAAAATATTACAGAAATGTAAGCTATTATACCATTGAAGGAAAACTTTGGGTAGCATATCATAAATATACTCATTACCTCATATCATAAATATACTCATTACCTCAGAACCCATCATTGAAACCCATTTTTCTGTGACCAGTATAGGCATACAGGTTTGTGGTGAATTAATTCCTTCTAACTTTTTAATTCTGTGATACTCTGGGGACAAAGATGGGAGAAATTATTTTCATAGACCTTTTATTGAGAAACCAATTCCCTTCCCTTTCTATCAGCCTCATATCTTGGTAGGAAACAAAAATATGTTAATAGAATTTCCCAAAGTCTTGCATTTGGGCAAAGCTGGTCCCCAACAATTAGTTGGATGCTCAGGTCCCTTTAGTCTTAAACTACACTAATGAAACCATTACCATTCTTGCTTTGCTACTGAGATGAAGGTACTGGCCTTTTAGATGTGACCTATGGTATCAGCTGAGTCATTAGGATTGGCTTTTAATAGGTGTTTGTGGTTGTTCTGATGAGGGTGGTTTAAAATTATTGTTATCATAATTGGCATTCTACATTAAAATTCCCATTAAACCAGTGTGTGTGTGTGTATGTAATTATATCCCATTACCTTGTAATAAAAGCTGTGAGCACAGGGAACTATCTATTATGTGGCACCCAGAGATAAACCATAGAACCAGGGGCACTTCTATAGTACCAGGAAAGAGATGGACACATGCATCCCAAGCCATGAGGCTCTCTCATCTTGGGGCTAAAGGGTGGGAGACAGAAACCAAATGTTCTGCAACTACCAGGTAGGGGTTGTTTTGGCTTTTACCAATGAATTTTCTGTATTTTCGATGGATACACAAAAGTTAGGGGGTCAGGATGGGGTGAGTGGGGCTGGAATTGAATGACTAGTGAAACTTTCTTTTTATAGCAAAGATGTTCTGGATATTAATAAGTGACATTTATATAGTATTTTAAAGATTGTAAAGTGCTTTATATCCCTTTCCATAAAATTACATAGGGTTGTCAAACTTGCAAAGTACTTAACACATATTATTTTCTTTGTTCCTTTCAGAAAATCTGTGGGTAGGTCTTTTTTTTCCCAGTTAGAACCTATGATTTCATTAGCGCAAGTAACTTGCTTTTTAAAAAGAATAAGCTTTATTACATGAAGATCTTTCTATTTCACTCTTTACAAACATTTTCAGTAAATTCCTTTTTTTTGGTGAGTCAATCAGGGTTAAGTGACTTGCCCATGGTCACATAGTGTCAAGTGTCTGAGGCCAAATTTGCAGGTCCTCCTGAATCTAGGGCTGGTGTTCTATCCACTACACCACCTAGTTGGCCCATGTAGGTGATTTTCAATAAGGAAATTCCTCCTACTTACAGAAACTATTCTGCAATTAATGGTCTTTTAAAAAATAAATGAAATTTCAGTTAAAAAAAACCCAGATATTTATTTCTCTCCCTCTTTCTTCCATCCACCCACTCCCTCCCAACCTACCCCCCAAAGAAAAGAAAAATAAGACCCTGTGACAAATGAATGGAATAAAAGTGAAAACTTCTCAGGTAACATTCCATAAATCTGAACAGAGTTGTAATAAAGTACCAAAGTCTTAGCAAACCTGGGCTGGGAGCCTGGGACCCTTGCCTTACTTCCCTGGTCATAAGTTGACATTTCTGCTAAGCTTAGCTAAGCATAGGAGGGGAAAGCACAAACCATGCAAATTTAACCACAGGCCCAAATGTTCCAGACTTATTTCTACTGACCACTATCTGACCTGTACAAATATAAAATTGGAAATCCTGTTGTGGAACTCAGGGCAGGTCACCATGTCCCAAAATCCCCATGATTCATAAAATATTGTTTACTTTCATATCTATATTGATACTGTTAGAACATTTATCTTCTGCTTTCATATATAAGTTGATACTGATGACATGTTCTGTCTGTTTTCATGTCCACTAGACATGTACCTTCTGCTTTTTTATATTACTGACATTTCATCTGCAAATGCTACAGAACAAGGGAGGGGGGGAAAGGGGTGGTCTTTTGGGTATATAACCAAGCTTTGCATTTTGCATTTTGCCTCTCCTACTAGACTGAATCTAGTAGTGAGACTGCCCTTCTTGCAAGAAGAAATAATTAAATAAATCCTTCTTGTCTCTACTTGGAGATACCTCTGCTTATTTTATTTTGGGCAAGGGTTGTGTTGTCCCACACTCAAAGAAGCATTTTCTTTTCTTTTCTTTTCTTTTGGAGGGGGGTGTAGGGCAATTGGGGTTAAGTGACTTGCCCAAGGTAACATGGTTAGTTTTTGTGTTAAGTGTGTGAGGCTGGATTTGAACTCAGGTCCTCCTGACTCTAGGGCTGATGCTCTATTTACTGTGCCACCTAGCCTCCCCACAAAGATGCATTTTTAAGCAAATAAAATTCCAATGAGGTCAATTCCAAAATGTGTATTTTGTTCTACACATTTAATCCATCATCTCTCTGTCAGGAGTTGGGGAGCATTCCTCATAATTTGTACTCTGGAATCAATGGACTCCCTGAATATTAACATGGGTTCAATGTGACTTATAGTCTTAGGACTTTCCATGGGCTGCTGATGACCAGAATCACCCAAGCAGTATGTGTCAGAAGCCAGACTTGGCCTAGGTCTTTCTAACTCAAGACTTGCTCTCTCATCACTGTACAACATTGCCTCTTACATAAGTACTAAAGGGAATATTGTCCTTCCCATTTTATGAGACAAGGAAGGTAAGACTCAGAGAAACAAAGTGATTTTTCCCAGGGTCACCCAGCTAATAAGCATCAGAGACAGGATTTGAACCAAGTTCTGTTCCACCTCTAAGCCCAGCACTTTAGCCACCACATCATGTTGCCCCTAAGATGGCAAGGTCATTATGTCCTGTCTGAGATGAAAGGAAATGAAATGAAGAATCTAGACATTCTTATTTACCTTCGATACTGGTTAACTACATTATTCAACCAACTACCACTCTTCTCCCTTTTCTTTCCTGGCACTTATCAGGAGGAACCAGTATGATGACCACTGAGTTCACAAGACGTAGCCAACTGATTGCATCTATAAAGAACTGTCCTCATAATTACACCAATCTGGATGTGTACCTGGATGAAGCTTGACTATGATTGGTCTATTCATCAAAGTACAGCAATTTCCCTTCCTCGGATTGGTGCATTCATAAAAAGCTTGTCTAAGTGGCTTGGCTTGTTTCATCCAGAATCTAAATGGATGCTGGGCTCTATGTTTCCCTCAGCTCTGCCTCCAGTACTGGGAAGTACTGGCCAGATCCTGGATTGGACATTCATTCCAGTGTATCCCAGGATCAGGCCAAGCTGGGACCCAAGGATGGCTACCCTCTTGGTGTTTTGCCTTCCTCATCTTTCATTACTACTTAATTGTGATACTGATGAATTATAGTAGAATAAGCCCACCAAATGCAGTTAGGGTACCTCTTGCTTAAATCCCTAATCAAATTGGATCAACCTTACTTCCTCATTTCATAAGCCTTTTCAAACAATGACTCACAAGCCGTTCTCTAAAATAGACATCCTAGATGCTCAATGTGACTATTCTTTGGTTTTGTTTTTGGGGAAGTTTCCTATGGAGGAAGCTTGATGGGAAGAACAATGGATCTTGAGTCCGAGGACCTGGCTTCAAATTCCAGTTCTCCAATGTACTACCTATATGGTTTTGTGTGAGACCCTTCACTCCTCCAGGACTTAGCTTCTTCATCTGTGAAATGGGGGTAGGGTAGGCTAAATGAGGTAGCATCCAACTTGAAGTCTCTGAAATTAGGTTGAATGAATGAATGAAAAAAATTATTAATCACTGGGGACACAAATATAAAAGTAAGACAGGTCACTTTCAAGGATTTTACATTTGCACATGATCCTTGGGTAAGTTGGGAACTGGTTCCAGACTGGACTCTCTCTCCATTAAGTATCAATTAGCATATCCATTCCATGGAATTCCTGAATGGATGAATCCAAGATAAAAAAAAAAAAAAGAAAGTGCTTTGAGATCTCAGCCCAGGAAGACACAGTGCTCTAGCTGAAAGGCCCCACAAGGAAAGAACATTGTTAACACCATGTTAATTTTACAAATTATAGTTTGAGTTAGCTGTGTTTTCAAATTAGGAGGCTTCCCATCACACTAATTAAAATTTCCTTGTTAGCTTTTGGCAGGCAACTGCTGTTCTTAATTTGAGAGAAAAAACAGGTCCTGAGAAAAGATTTGGAAACATTTTAAAATATAAGACTTTGTTAAGGAAACAACCCCATTGCCACAAATGGAATACATGAGGCCACACGAACCCTGGCTAAAGGAGAAGTTCCGATGCTCTCCTACTTCCTTGGGCTTTGGCACATTAGGATGAAATCACCACCAAGTCAATTATCTCTCCTTTCAATAAATGCCAACTGGCTTTAACCTTCTTAGTGTAGCTTCCTAAAAGCAAGGGCTGTTTTTGCCCAGCTCTTAAGGCACACTTAATGAATGCTTATTGATTCTATGCAGAATGACTTCCTAATCTACATATCCAGCCTTCATTTCTCTCCTGAGCTCCAGTCATGCATTTATAGCATCTGGCAGACTTCTTCAGTTGGATCTCCCACAGGCCTTTCAAATTCAGCATGTCCAAAATGGAACTCATATTTCCCTCTAAACCCAACCTAACTTCCCAATTTCTACCAAGGACGTTACCCCATTATTTTAGTTGCCCAAGTTTGGAAACTTGGACCCATCTTCCAGTCTTTATTTGATCAGATTCCCCTGTTCTATCACGTGGAAAGACTTTTGGATTCTATCTTTACTATGTAAACACAGACAGACAGACAGATGCATATGTGTATATATATATATATATATATATATATATATATATATATATATATA
>NW_027185797.1:18447277-18515249 GCF_028583685.1 Petaurus breviceps papuanus | reverse complement strand
CTGCCAAATGAATAGTCCTAAATCCAAAAAGTTTGAGTTGGCTCCTCCCCTGCTCAAGAAATTTTAATGGTTCCCTATTGAGCCTAGGATAAAATGCAAACTCTTCTACTTAATATGTAAAGCCCTTCCCACTCTGGCCCCAACTTCTCTTTCTAGACTTAATGTCTTATGTCTCCCATCAGGTACTCAGGGATCTAGCCAAATTGGTCCATTTGGTATTTCTCCCGACTTTGTATCTCCTACCTGTGCAAGGTTCTCTCCCCTTCCGTGGAATGCTCCCCATCCTCACCTCTGCATCTTTGAATCCCTCACTCCCTTCAAGGCTCAGCTCAAGGGATACCTCCTGCATGAGACCACCCCTAATGCCGCCAGTTGCTGGTGATTTTCTCTAAATTTAGGCCTTCTTTTGCATGTGTTTTATATTAACTTAGCTGTATACATGTCATTTATCCTTGGTAACTTTAAGATTGTTCGAGGAAGGGAATATTTGGTTTTGGTCCTTGTGTCCTGGGGACATAGGACAATGTCTATCACATAGAAAGTACTTGATATATTCTTGCTTAATTGAATTGAGTTGAACTAAATTTAATATTGTAGTTGAAGAACCTGGGGCCCAGTGAGGCTAATTGATTTGATATGGCTCTTAAGTATCAGAGGTAGTATTTGAGCCTAGGTTTAACACGCTCTACCTACTACCTTTCCAGGCAAACTGAGTATGTATGTTCTCATTTGAATAATTCTGTCCTCAAAGAAGAATTGTTGTCCTGAACTATGTGGTTAGTTTTCCATATTATTCAAATTCAACACTGTTGAACAAAGCCACATCCAAAGTCACCCCCTTTAATAAAGCTTCCCTGACTAGCATCAGAGGTTCTCCCAGGTACCTGACAGAGAAAAAGAGAGACCTCTTTTCCTCTCTGCTGATGGTCAAAGGCTGGCTAGGAAAGTGATTTCTAAATAAAGATGATTTTCTGAGTTCAGGCCTCAGTGGGAGCTTGGCTGAGTTTCCCACTTCTGTATTCTGTTTTCCATCTCAGATGCTGATTGATTTACCAGGGAGGCTCTGTGGCTCAGGGCATGACTGCAGAGGGCTTTCCACGTGATCATTTGTTACTACAACAGGGTGCTCTCTATAAATGGGCACCTTTGTTTGACCTTGGATCTTTTATTCACTTGCAGCTTTGCTGAGTTTGATCTTGAAAGGGCCCAGCTGGAGACAACCATATTGGAAGAGGGTATTTGTAATTAATAGCGAGTTGGCCAAGCCATAATAGATGATAGAGGGTGCTCCTCACAGACAGATGCTGTCCTTTTGGTGAAAGAAACACAAACAGAGAGCTTGTGCCAGCAGTCACTGTGCCTTTGAAAGCGGGAGACATTTTGTGACTCTCCACACTTGAAATGGAAGACTCTGCCTTTTAGTGAACTGATCTGGGCTCATCAGTCAACCTATCAATTAATCCAATCAAACCACAATTATTAAGCACCAACTATGTGTCAGACACTGAAGAAATAGAGATAAAAGTGAAACGATCCCTGTCTTCAGTAAGATTATGTCCTTTAATTAAATGGTATATTGCCCCAAATCCTTGTCACATTCAATCAAGATGCATTAACAGTTCATCTTCCCATGAGGAACAGAAATCCTTTGCAGACCTACATGATCAGGAAACTTTCCTTACTCCCATCTGCTTTCTTTCAAAGTTCACCTCAGGAATCATCTTTTACAGAAAACTTTTCCTGATTCCAACAACTGTTAGTCTCCTCCCTCTACACTCCAGGATATTACTGGGCACCTATTTAATCTGTTTACTTGTTGTAACCCTTCAGAAGAATGTAAGCTCCTTGAAAGCAGGCAGCATTTCATTTTTATCTTTGTATCCCCAGAGCCTAGCACACTGTCTGGCACATAGTAGGTCTTCATAAATGCTTGTTGAATTGAGTTGAAGAGTTCAGGTTCAATTAGAAGAGAACATAATGAGAAACAGGAATACTATTAACATAATTAAATGGAAGGAGTAATCTTAATGTCAGGACTTGACAATAGGGTCCAGTAAACTGTTTTCTATTGACTTACTTTTAATTAGCTGCTAAGCTGCATATGTAGGCAAAAGACAGGAAGACAAAAGTTCGGTCTCCATAGAAGCTTTCCAATGAGGAAGGAGAAAGGCTGTAAGCCTCCCGGTGAGGAAGCCTCCTCTCTACCCAGTTGCCAAATGGCTATGAAAGTGAGTTACTTCTTATTTCTTATCTTTATTGTGATTCTTCATTCCTGACCTTAGATGAATGGGTCTATATGTGATGGAACAGATCCAAATTTTATGCACAGAAAAGTCAAAAGAATCATTAGAGAAGCTCAGCACTGTGGTAAATTATAGAAACTTCTGGCAGCTGCAGCCCTTAGGAATTTGTTTGATCCAGGCAGATAGAGAATCGCCCTCAAAACCAAGACACCTTGTGTAACAAGTAAGGGGATGGCTACTTCATCTAAACTCCACGTCTAGAAGAGAGCTTGCTGGGAATGTTTAGTAGCAGCCCTTTTGCTCTTCCAGAGACTGGGGAGGTGAACAAGAATGGATTACAAGTTTCATGAAGTTTTGTACCTAGTCTCACTATATTTTCCCAGCTAATGATCCTTGGCAAATGTTAATGGTTTTAATTGGTTAATTGATATAGAGTAGAAATCAGGCTAGCTGATGATCGATATTGGGGAGATGGTAACTGGTGATTGATATTGAAGAAAATATGTGTGATGGGGATTTGTAAGTGCTACCACTATAGTTTTGCCTGAGGTCCTATGTGGGAGAGAACCAGCCATGCTTTGAGATCTTTTTCCTGTCAATTTGAATGAGGCTTGAAAGATTATCTCCTTTCCCCTTCCCCTTCCCCTTTGTATGAGAAGCAGACATTCCAAAGACAAAAGTGAAGAAGACAGGTGCTCACTTTGACTGTGGGATGAGGCAGGGGGCTACTAATTGGTTCCCAAATAGTAGTGCTCAATTGGGATCCATTCAAGAAATCACAGTACATATTTATGGCCAGGAGCCCTAGAAATAGCAACTGTGAGCTTGACATGAGCAGATAAAACCATGGGTGCCCACTGAATGGACGGCTATGATTAAGAGGAAATGAGCAAAGCTTAATCCTAGGTCTTCAGTAGTTACTGATCTGCCTCTGGCAGGACCAGCTCCCATGCTTCCCTCTCCGAGATGGGGTGGGCCAGACTCCAGGTGATCTCTGCTGGAGATAAGGTTGATCACTGAATAAAACAGGGAATTAGAATTATTGCTTCAGGAGGGGCAGAAAGTTTGACTCTCATTTTCTCTGGAGTATGATGTTGAGGCTTTGTTTTTCTTGTTCTGAATCTGGCAGAATACCTGTCCCAGAATAAGAAATATTATTTTCAAGCTGATCAGTCTCACTGTAGGGATTTACCCAAAAGTACATTGTTTTAACTTTTAAAATTATTTTTTTAAGCAATTGGGGTTAAGTAACTTGCTCAAGGTTACACGGCCAGATGTTTCTGTGTGGATGCTAAGTGTCTGAGCCTGGATTCGATCCCCAGGTCATCCCGACACTGGGGCCGGTGCTCTTACTCACTGTGCTACCTGGCCACCCCTAAAATTATTTTTAATTATTATTTTTTAAAGATTGGGTTTCCTTATCATGACTAGGCTAGAAAGTCAGGGATTCCTTAAGGACCCAATCCTACAACTGATTGGCATGGAAGGTCTGACCTGCTGCATTTTCAACCTGAGAAAGTTTGATCCTCCTTAGACAGGCTAGTTCCCCCAATCCTTGACCTTGCCCCAAGGGACCCACTCTATTGATGCTGGCTTTAATATTTAGTCCACTTCGGTTCAGAACTCCCAAGCTTAAGAAACCTGCCAGCTTCAGCCTCCCTGATCTGAGATTGTAGGCATAAGCAACTGAGCCAAAGTTATACTTTTTAATCAGAGAAAGGGAGAATTGTTTTAAAATCACCTTCATCCTTCATGTCTCCATCAATTTCATAGTTTAAAAAATAAACATTCTCCTCTGATTCCTCAACGTAACATCATGGTAACCTGGACTTCTTATGGTGATGAGGGCAGGTGCTACCCATCTGGAGAGTGTCCCAGTATGGATCCTGTGAAGTATGAGTTTATTATTTGAGAGCAAGTTTATCTAAGTATAGAGAGGATCAGGTCCACAAATATGGCCACCAGCAGATGAATTTCTCAGTGACAGTAAGTAATAAATCCATCAATTACTATTCTACAGATAACTCTCATAAGGCAAGCACTCACATAGAAGTCAGAAGAAGTACTACAAGAATACTCTCGAAGTCTCTCTAAAGAACTTTAGTATCAATTGTGAGGTATGGGAGAGCACAGGGCTGCCCAGCATAGCATGCTTATATCAAAGAAGGCACTGTACTCTGGGAACAAAGCAAAATCTCAGTACAGCAAAGGAAACGAGTTGCACAAATCCAGACACATCTCCATCCCAAATGTTCTAACAGACTACTTGTGCCCAACCTGTGGTAGAGCCCTCAGCTAATATTGGTATGATCAGTCACAGTCAACACACACTACAGCCTGACCCCAACATCATGATGTCATTGGTCCTCAAAAACAAAGGATGAACAAGAGTGGCAGCAAACTGGGACCTTGGAGAGCAGACTCAGGCTATAGAAATTCAAGATCTTTGAAATATATATTATATTCGAAAGCAATGGCTCAACAAATGCTTAAAATTGTGAAAACAAGGATGTTTTTTGTGTCTCTTATTTGTTATATATCTCTTCCCCATTCCAAAAATCAATTCAGCTCAATCCAATAAGTGTTTATTTCATGCCTACTATGTATGTGCAAGGCACTGGGCTAGATCCCATAAGATACAAAGACAAAAGAATAAAAACACTTCCTACTCTTGAGGAGATGAAACACAACTCATGGGATTCAACATGTGCAGAGGCAAATGATACAAAATACATACAAAGTAAAAAAAATTGTTTCAGCAATTTTGTACTATTTATTGGTGAGGGAGGAAGTGATAAGGAAAAGATGTGGGTAAGAAATAATGCTTGAACTTGAGCTGTGCTTTAAAGGAAGGGAGAAATTCTAAGAGACTGAGGTGTGAAGGGAGAGCTTTCTAGATAAAGTATAGCAACATGCCATTGTCATTATTGTTCACCACAGTTATTTAGTGATTTAATATTTGCAAAACACTTTGCATGTGTTATTTCATTTGACCGTCACAACAATTTTATGAGATAGATGTTATCATTTTTTGCTTTTTTTTTGGAGGGGGGAAGGCAGAGCAGTTAGAGTTAAGTGACTTGCCCAAAGTCACACGGCTAAGTAGATACTATTATTATCACAATTTTACAAAGGAGGAAACTGAGGCAGCCAGAGGTGAAGTGAATTCCCCAGGGTCAAACAAATAGCAAGTGTTTGAGGCAGAATTCTAATTCCCGTCTTCTTGACTCCAAGTCCAGCACTTTATACACCATATCTCCTAGTTGCCCTAAATATTAATTGAGTCAATATAGAAAATGCATTTCTCTGATTAAGTCTTTCCCATTGAACTTCTGTTCTCTCCCCACCCCACCCCCACCTATATTATTCAAGAGCCCTATCCCTTTAAGAACTGTTATTTCCCCCTGCAAATCTGGGCACCAACAGTGTTTTACTTGGTGATTCATAAACTCTTGAGCGGCTCTCTACAATTCAGCTTTAAAATGAATATCTATTTGAAGAGGTGATCAAAGGGCAGGGAGTGCATCTTGGCACAAATTGTTTTTTTTGTGTGGCCATCACCGGCACATGTTGGAGGCGGCCTGGGTGTTGTCAGGGATGTTAATGGAAAAAGCATCAACTGGGACCAAAACAGGTTTCAAGAGGCATTGGAAGAAATGCCCTCGAAATTGGTTTACACACATTAAGAGGCAGCCCCTGCTGCTTCTTTGGGGTTAGGGGTAGTTGGGGTCTGACTCTTCCTTGTCCTGGAATCCCCTTCAAAAGATATTTAAGTCCCACTATGTGACAGTGAGCTATAGGGTAAAGACTACTGGATTGCCTGACACATAGAAGTTTCTTAACAAATGCTTATTGACCAATTGGTGTCAAATCCTAACTTGGCAGCTTATTTACTAAGTACTTGGGCCTGCCTATCACCCTGTACCTGCTGCTATTTAGGTGTTCAGACTGGAGAATCTGAAACCATCAGGAACCTCAGAGATCATCCCATGCTCATTTTAAAGGGGAGGAGGGAGAAAGAACTGATATTGCCTGAATAAAGACTGAAGTGTGCTACTTTTCACTTTCATTCTCTTTCTTTTATTCCAGTCTTCTTGTAAAAAATGACTAATATGAAAATGTTTTACACAATTGTACATGTATAACCTATATCTCACTGCTGGCCATCTCAGGTAGGGGAAGGAGAGGGAAGGGAGGAAGGATAGTATTTAGAACTCAAAACTCAAAAAAAAAATACCGTGATTGTTGAAACAATTGTTTGTTTCATGTAACAGGGAAAAATAAAATATTATGTAGCAAGATAAGTACATAAACAAACAAACAAACAAATAAATAAATAGAATACTTAAAGCCTAGTGAGGTTGATTGGCTTGTTCCAGGTCACAAAGGGAACACACAGTCATACTTGGATTTGAGAGCCGTCTTCTGGCTCCAAATACTTGACTCTTTCCTCTTTGCCTCTCTGTCTCCAAACTGCCTCCAGCTGCTTGTTTCATGGATACTTTTTAGATATGTTTGTGCTATCAGTCAGTGAACAAGCATTTGTGGATTGCTCATTGTGCTAAACTCTGAAGATTAAATTAGAAACCAAAAAACAAACAAAAAAGTTCCTGCTCTCAGGGAACTTGAAGTCTAATTAGGGAGACACATACAAATAGCTGTGTGCAAACAAGCATTAAACTGAGTATGTTGGAGATAAGAAACCAAGGGAAGTCTGAAAGGGGATCAGAAAAGCTTTTTGTGTAGAAGGTGGGATTTTGTCTGGGATGTGAAGGTCACATGGAAGTCAGTATGAAGAGATGAGTAGAGAGACAGAATTCTAGGCATGGGGGTCTAGCTAGTGGAAGTGCCCAGAGTGGGGAGATGGAGAATCATGAGACAGGACCAGCAAGGAAGCAGGAAAGTCAGTGTCACCATAATACAGAGTAGAAGTGGATGAGAAAGGTAGAAGAAGCCTCCAAGGGGGCAGGTCAGATTATGAAGGTCTTTGAATGCCAAACAGAGGATTTTATATTTGATCCTGGAGGTATGAGGAAACACTGAAGCCTGCTGAATGGGAGGCATTCCCCTCTCCCCCATTAGATTATAAATTCATTGAAATTGAGATGTTAATACAGAATTTAGACACCCATATTGTCTTAAGTACTCTAGGTCATGGGGAATGTAGCCCTATTTAAGGGGCTTCCTTTGGGGACCTCTCCAGTCTCTCCCTCCCGGACTAGACACTTACATTTGATGTGCCCCTTTACTATTTCATGGAATCAAGTATTCAGAGCTGGAAGGGCCCTTAGAAGGCCCCTCATTTTCCAGGTGAAGAGCATGAGTCTGGGAGAGGTCAAGTAAGTTGTCTAAGATCACAGGTTAGAGCCTCATAAAATCGCTATAACATATATGACATTTATATGATGCCTTAATATGTAACACACTTTCCACTAGTGCTCACTTGTTCCTTCATGGCAAAGCTGTGATATGGATACTACAATTATTATTAGTTCCATTTTAAAAGGATTTTAATCTCAGAAACACATTATGAGGATTCCCTGGGTCACAGTATGTCAGGTAGCTGGGTGGTGCAGTGGATAGTGTAGGGCCTGGAGTCAGGAAGATGAGTCTTCCTGAGTTCAAATCTAGCCTCAGACATTTACTAGTTATATGATCCAACGTAAGACACTTAACCCTGTTTGCCTCAGTTTCTTCTTCTGTAAAATGATCTGGAGAAGGACATGGCAAACCACTCCAGTGTCCTTGCCAAGAAAACCCCAAATGGGATCACAAAAGGTTGGGCACAACTCAACAACAATAACACAGAGTGTTAGTAGGATTTGAACACAGGGCTCTGTCTAACTCAAAAACCAGCACTGCCTTCCTCCTATAACGTACAAGTGTTAAAACAAAATTTCTGTATGTGGCCACAAAAACCAGAAAACTCAAGCTGCCAGTTTTTTTTTTTTCCAGAGCAGTGTGTAATGTCATTGATTAAGCTGATAACCCATAATGTCATAGATGGAGTACTGGACTTGGAGTCAGAAAGATCTGAATTCAAATCCTGAATCAGATACTTGCTGGCTATGTAGTGCAAGTCACTTAATCTGTTTCAGCCTCAGTTTCCTCATCTGTAAAATGAGAATGATTATAGCACCCCATATTTGATTGATTATGAGAATCAAATGAGATAATCTATGTAAAGCGCTTTGGAAATGTGAACTATTATTATCATCATTAGCTGTTTTCTTATACAAATAGATCCTGATTAATGAATCCTGGGAGGCAGCTATATTATTTGAATTTGTACTGCATATTCTCATTGATCTGGAAGAATTATCATATTTTATGTAAGTATGACTTTTAATAGTGTGAATTGGGATATATATGACCACTTCATGGGATTCATTATTTGCACTAATTGAAACCTAGCAATACTACATGGATCCATGGTTACATGTATTGGGTTTTCCCTCTACTGGTGAAGATTGCAATTCCTTCATGGCTCAAAGTAGTTGCCTCGAGTTACTGCCAGGACCAGCCTGGTGACAAGCCTCTTTGAGTTTATCTAGTATGGTTCTCCCACAATAGGCACATTGTCTCTTCCAGTGTGGTAGGATTGCCCAGAGCTTTTTCCCCTGACCATTTTAGTCCTATGGTTATCTCTATAAATTCATGAGGCTTTGGAAGGGGACCATAGTCTTTTAAATCATCCTAAACTAAATGATTCTACCAGTTTTAGTGTTCAGTGGGAAGCACTGTATTATAATTCTTAGAAAAGTGGTCATTTATTTATGACTGACAATTCTCATTCCTCCAAGTTAATTGTAATATTCAGTTTACCAGATCAAACTATTTCTGGACCATTCTGTATGAAGATCTCATATCTTGATGTTAACCTACAACTGTAGTTTTCATCCAATTGGTTTTTAATAAATGCATTTGGCTAAATTTATCAAAGAAATCTCATTTGATCTTGAGTTGCATTGAGTTAAAGAGTATCCAAAATTAAGAAGTTGATAGGGCCACTGTAGTCTGCCCTGGTCTGGTCACACCTAGAGTATGATGTTCAGCCCTGGGGGTTAGAAGAGCATTTGTCAATTTTAGGATATTCTGAAGACAATGACCAAAATTATAACGCTCACAAATTAGAGGAAATAATTGAAGCCAGGAATGTTTAATCCATAGAAAAAGGATTTGGAGGGATATGAGAGATATCTACAAATATTTGAAGAGCTATTTGGTGGAAGACACGCCAGATCATGTGCTTCTTGAGAGGTAGGAACAGTCTTTTGGCTTTCTTCACATCCCCAGGGCTTAGCACAACACCTGACATATAGTAGGTGCTTAGTAAATCCTTGTTATCTTGACATGTTCCATTTGAACCCCAAAAGTAGGAGCGGAAGCAATAAGTAGAGATTGCAAAGGACATTTCAGCTTGATGTAAGAAAAAAAATACTTTCTAAAATTTGGAGCTGTCCAAAAGAGGAATGTGCTACCTCAGGAGGTAGGGAATTCTCCATTATTAGCTTCAGAGTCTGGAAGACCACTTATTGGAAATGTTACCTAGAGGTGATTCTTGTACAAGTAAATTTTGGGCTAGTGCTTTTCCCTGTTCCTCATATATGATACTTTATCTCCTACCTCCCTGCCTTTGAATTGGCAGTCTACATGGGTGGAATGTACTTCCTCCATGCCTTTGCCTCAGAGAGTCCCTCTTGCCCTTTAAAGATGTAGCTCAGGGACCATCTTCTGCCTCAAGCCCTTCTTGAGTTTTCTAACTACATTTACTGTCCTCCCCAATTTACTTTACATTTATTTATTTTTTACATATTGTGTGTCTTCACTTTATATTTATGATCATTGGAACATAAACTGATTGGAAATGGAAATTATTTGATTCTTTTTACTTGTATTTCCAGTGCCTAGCATTGGGCCTAGTACAAATAAATACTTGTTGATTAACCAATGGGTTGCCTCTGTTCCTTTCCAACACTGAGGTTCCATGATTCTGTATTCTGTGACCCCAACTCACAATAGAGTCCTCTTGTGACTGACTAGTAATTTCCAATGTAGAAGAGACCCACTGTTAAATTTTATCACCCTGACCTTTTAAATAAATGCATGTTTCCTTGGTAGAAGAATGGAGAAATCCAGTGACCTTTCAAATGAATGCATCCTGTCCTTGGGAACACATTATTTCTAGAGGATTACCGGTCACTGAAAATTTACTTTCTTTTGAAATGAACCTGATCAATCTTTGTATTTCTGCAACTTCAAAAGCGATAAAAATCACCTTTCAGTCCTGCTGCCTGTGGAAGCTGCACAGATAAAAATCAGATGAAAATAGAAAACTTCCTATGTGGCCAATTTCTGTTCTTTCCATACCCTAAAAGAAGAGACTGAAAGTTTGTGAGCCTACTTACAGCTTAAATACTGCCTACCCCTGCCTAGAAAACTTGTGACCATATAAACAGAAACAATGGATTTTTCAAAACATGAAAAACAGCTCACTTTATCCGGTTTCCTATAACCAAGTAATCAGCAAACACTAGCTGGAAAATCACAACCCAATGAAAACAGCTGCATATCTTTTATTTAAGAAACAGTAGATTCTATGATGAAGCAAGTGTTGTGGCTAAAACTAGAGTAGGAAACCAGCTCTGAAAATGGATTTTCAAAATCTCTAGGCTTCATAAATTTTACTCAGCTAAAATTATTGACATCGCTTACATACACATGCACCCATTTCTTATTTTTTAACCATACCTATTACCACCTTGACTCATTAGATTAAATTTGGACTGGCCTTAGAAATGGGTATATATGGTGTTTGCCTATGAAATGCTTTCTGTGTGGGTCTTAGAAGCTCCACTACCATGATTCAGTTCAATTCAGTTATTATATATTAAATACTTATTTAGAGTGAACAAGACACCTGCATCAGAAACTGGGAATATGGATAATGACTAGATCTGTGATTTCATTATAGTATAGAGTAGTCTCAAGCTGAGAGCACTCCCTGTGCCAATGCAGGTTGATACCTTTTCTGAAACTTATATTCTCAGATTTATGTACAGTACTGCAAAATTAAGGTCCCACAGCTGGCACGTATTGGAGATGGGATTTTAACACAGGTCCTTCTGGCTTCAAGGCTAGGACTGTATCCATTTTTCCACTCTGGTCTTCCACTTTACTAGTGTTCCTGCTCAAATATAAAAATGACTGAATATAAATAAAATAAAATAGTATCTGCCCCCCAGATGCTTGCCATTTTTATGGTTTCCTGTTAAAGTATCTTCCCCACCTCATGGCAATTCTGCCACGAGAAATTAGATTTCTTTTCTCAAGATATTTTTTCAAAATAAAGTTCATGCTTTGTCCTAATATTCAAAGTTCCTTTCTGCCCCTAGAGGGAGTGGACTAGAGTGATTGTGATAGCAGTAGAGGAGAGAAAGAGGTGGGGTGGGGAGGGAAGAGGAGAAGAAGGAGGAGAAGGAGGAGGAGGAGGGGAGAGAGAAAGAGAAAGGAAGAGAAAGAGGGAGAGAGTGAGGGAGAGAGAGAGCGAGAGAGAGAGAGAGAGAGAGAGAGAGAGAGAGAGAGAGAGATGCTGAGGAGCTGGAGAAGACAAGACTTGGCAACTGATTGGATGTGGGGGTGGGAAGTAAGAATGAAGAGTTGAGGATGATTCCTCATGGGAAAACTTGTGTAAATGGGAAAATGGCAGTGCCTTCAACAGAACCAAGGAAGTTAAGAAGCAGGGTAAGTTTCAGGAGCAAAACAATAATGACAGTTTGGGCCATGTACTTATTGATGGAGACAGGGAACAGGATCTTGACACAGAAGGAGGTAGGTATACTTAGGAGTCATCTGCATAGACATGATGGTTGAAACCATGGGAGTTACTAAGAAAAAGCATAAATAAGCAGAGATAATGTGTGACTTATACTGCAGTAGTTTACCATTTGGTTTTTTAAAAAGGGAATAGCTTATTTACTTTAATATGTGAGTAAATTAGCTATTCTCAGCAATACAATGATCCAGGCAACTCTGAAGGACCTGTGATGAAAAATTATACCCATTCTCAGAGAAAGAAATGATGGCATCTGAATACAGATTGAAGCATACAGTTTTTCACTTTCTTTATTTTCCTTGAGGGTTTTTGGTCTAGTTTTTCTTTCACAACATTACTATTATGGAAATGTTTTGTATGATTACACATGTATAACCTATATCAAATTGCTTGCCATCTCAGTGGGAGTGGAGTGGGGTAGGAAGGAAGGGAGAGAATGTGGAACTCAAAATTTTAGAAATAAATATTAAGGATTATTTTTACATGTAACTGGGGAAATAAATTACCGAAAAATACTTTAAGATATGTGAGTAAAAATGTTTCCCGTTGATCTTTTTTTGTCCCAGTATTGCCATTTGAAATTGAATTTATATAGTTGTAGTCATCATGTATATTATTCCTTCCATTCTGAAACTTTTCATTGTTTCACTTTATACATTATGCAAATTTCATTGACTTCTTAAAGGTCATCATTATGGAGGTATAATAATATTTCATTACATTCATCAACTACAATTTGTTCAGTCATTTACTGATTGTTGGGCTCACTATTTATTTCTAATTTTTTCTCTTATAGATAGTTAATGATAATAATAGACACTAACATTTACATAGAGTTTCAAAATTTCCAAAGTGCTTTACATATGTTATTTTATTTGATCCTCTCAACAACCCTGTGAGGTAGGTACCATAAGTAACCATATCTGAGTAACTGAGGCTAAGAGTAGTTAAGTGACTTGGGCTACTCAGTAAGTGTTCAAGGGAAGATTCCACCTCTGTTCTTCCTTCTATTGTCCCATCTGCTGCATTCCCTAACTTTCATAATATCATAGTTCCACTAGGAGATTTCACAGGATAAAATTATCATAGATGTAGAACTGGGAGAGAGTTTTGGGGTTATTTAGCCTGCACATTTACAGGTGAGAAAATGGATGCCCAGAAAGGATAAATGATTTGGCAAAGGTTCCACAAAGAGTAACTGACAGAACCAGAATTCAAACTCAGGTCTTATGGTTCCAAGTTCATCATTGATTCCACTGTGCTGTACTGCTTCTCATATTTTGTACATACAGGTTGTTTTTGTTGTAAGAATCTCTTTGGTCCATAAATACAATAGATGAAAGGACATGAGAATACTTTTTTATATTTTTTCTTCCATAAATTCAATTTTTCCCCAGATGGTTTGACCAGTCAATAGTTCTACCTGTAGTTAATTAATACACCCATTTTCCAACAGTCCTAACAATACTGGGTCTTCCTCCTCTTATAATGTCTTTACCAATCCAATGGGTATTAGATGATGTCTCAGAATTTTGACTTGTATTTCTTTGATTATTAGTGATTAGTGATTTTGGATACTTTTTATGTGGTTGTCAGTAGTTTGCATTTCTTCTTTTGAAAACCATTTTCTTATATTCTTTGAACCCTTATCTATTGGGAAATGACTGTTAACCTTATATATTTGTATATTACATATAGATATATTATATTTTACCTTACACTTCTATCAGAGATTACAGTGGCATATGAATTGTGCTTTGAAGGTAGCTAAGTTTTCTAGGTAGCAGAGATGAGGAAGGAGGACATTTCAGAAATGGAAGACTACTTGTGAGAAGACACAGGGGTGGGAAATTGAATCATATATGGAACAGCTACTAGGTATGTTGGACTGGAATGAAGAGGTCATGAAGGGGAAAAAGATGAAGTGATTCTGGAATAGTCAGTCTCTCCAGGTCTTACTGTCCTTGTCAATAATATGAAGCTGTTAGACTAAACGTTCTCCAAGTTCGCTTCTAGTTTGAAATACTGTGATTAAATACCTTTATGTAACAGAAAATCACACTAAATAATGTGATGTTACAATCTCAGTCTATAGTTGTTGACTGAACTGAGTTCAGGGAGCCATTGTGGCATTTCCCAAATTAATTCAGCCACAAAATACTTTTGAACTTGACAACTATTGACAAAATACAAGGTATTCCAAAAGTTGAAATGGATTTTTTAAGCTACTGAAGTTTAAAATTTCATCAAGACTTTTGGAACACCCTGGATATTGACAGAAATCATCTGTGTAATATGGCTCCAATGAGTCATTTGACTGAGGGTGGGGAATGGCAACGTGTGTATAATCCAAGGGGAGCACTGCAAGACAGGATTTTGTTAAAGTAACCTATGAGGCCAAGGTCAAAGTCATAGAAAAATTTCCTTGCTAGTTTCTTTTGTGCAAGGTAGAGTTTGGAGATAGGTAAGACTATGTATGTAGACATGAGGATCTGGGGTTTGGCAAGTTTTTTTTTTCTGGATTGTAAGTGGAACTGGGTAATAGGAAGTGTCTCTGATTCTCAAATCTGTCTCTCCCTTATACTTGCCTATCTAGACCTAGGATAGGAGTTATAAGTGAGACTGGGGAGAAGATGGGGGTATTCATGGCTTGGTGTAGTGATCCTTAATTCTAAGGACCCCTCTGCTGAGCTGTCAGAAAGGGTGGCCTCTTCTGATTCATTAGCATAAGAGTATTATAATGGAAAGTCTGCTGACATTGTGTGAAATTCCAGGGTTCTGAAGTTCTTCTGTTCTGAAGTAGTTTGGGGAAGCTGATTAGCCATAATCAAATCATTAACATATTAGTTTATTTTATAGAACAAAATGAATTTTTGTGTATGTGAGAAAACTGTAGAATCACTGCCAGCATAGGAAACAAAATTCCCTTATGCATCCTAATCAAAATTATCAGCCAGAGTTGGGTTATACACACTGATAAGGATGGGAGAGACAGAATGGATACTTCTTACCCCTCAAATCAATTTTTTGCATGCCTTTTGTCTTTATATTATAATTATTTCTTATTATATCTATTCTCCTCAAATGAATTCACTCTTGTAACAAAGAAAAAACATTTTTGCAAAACTAGCTAATGCAGTGACCAAGTTTGACTATAAATGAAGCATTCTGCATCTATAATTCCTCATGTTTCTCTCAAAAGGAGCCAGGCACCTCCACAATTATTCTCTGGGATCAAGACTGGTTATTAGAATTATTCAGTATTTTGCCTTATATTTTTTCATTTATATATCATTGTAGTCATTCTGCATATTTATCTCCTGGTTCTCCTTATTTCATTCAGCACTGGGTCATAGATGTCTAAAAAGGGTTCAATTTGTCTCTCAAGTCCCAGGATGCATCTATGAATTTTTAAAAGATCACACTTGGGAAAATTTTCCGGAGAAGATCTGAAAATCTTTGTGTCCTATGAGCTGAAGATGAATCTATACCTTAAGACTTCACAAGAGGACAGCAAATATGATGGTATACCAGGCAAAGCTAGTCAGGTGGGGTGCCAACCCCCTAATTTTTACCGATGAGGACAATGAGGCACCTAGAGGCTAAGTGACTTACCCAAGATCACACACTAGTAACTGAGGTAGAATTAGAATCTAGAACTTCCTGACCCTAGGTTCATTGCTACTCTCTCCAATACACCATGCTGAGTCTTCAAGGAAGAGAACATGGACTTCACTTTCCATGATGTGCAGGGCTGTGGTGAAGATTTATTAACTCTAGAAACCTGGGGTAGGAATGGGGGGGGAAGATTTTGTTTAAAAATATAGAAAACAGAAATTGGGACTCAGTTAGTGATCTTGAGTAACAAGGGAAACTCCTGAGAATGAGAAATGTAAACAACAGCTTTTTTTTTAAATCATTGGATTCAATAGGAAGCCAGGAGATGAGACATCCTGACCACTAAAAAAGACGTAAAGCTGGGATTACAAGATGGGAGCTACATTGGATATGGAGGCAGTCAGGAATACCATTGAATAGAAATACTTAGCTTTTCACAGAGGTAAAGTCAAGCTGGGGCCAGCGTGCAAAAGGTTGCTGGAACATTTCCTGTGTTTTGTTCCTATTAAAAGATGTCTGGAGTAGCTTATTTACCAAAGTGTTTTTTTAGATGAAAAGAGGATGATATTATTCTCAATAGGCATTGTGGGCTGATGAGGCTTTCTTATAAATTTTCTGTTAATTTCTGTTTCAATGAAATACATTGCTATTTCACTGCTTTTCTTTGAGTCTGTATGTATGGCTAGCCACTGAATATCTAGATCCAAGTTAATTTCATATATTTCCAGTTTTCAAGGATGTGTTGTTTAACTTGGTGGTTGCAAGTGATCCAGAGTAATGACATATCATTTGATAGTTTCCACATTTTGAACCAGAGACTTATTTGGTATGGAACTGATCGAAATAAGGGCTATGTTATACTGACTTAAGAATAGCACAGTGTCTTGAGTAAGAGATGTGATATTTCTCTGTTTTCTAGGTGGGTCAGATTTCACCCAGATTATCATATTCCATTCTGGGCATGACATTTTAAAAGAATGTTGATAAGCTGGAGTATTCAGAGAATGATAGTCATAAGATAAAGGGTCTTGTGACCACACTATCCATAATAAAATATAATGAAGGAGTTGTGTATGGTTAGACTCACAAAGTGTCAATGGGTGTCTGAAAGGCTGCCATGTGGAAAGGGGAGTCAGATCAGCCTAACTATAGAAAAAGGAACTAGGATCAAAGGATGAAAGATGCACAAAAGCATATTTAAGTGCAACTTAAGGGAAATTTCCCCAATAACTAGAACTATCCAAAAGACTCATGGGCTCCTCATGAACTAGTGGGTTCCCCCTCATTGGAGGTACTATGTCAAAGGCTGGAAGTCTACTTGTTGAGAAAATTGTAGAATGACTTCTTGGTTAGTCACAGATTGAACTTATGGCCTTTTAAGTTCCTTCCAACTCTGGGATTCTGTGGTTCTAGAGACATTTCCAAAATTTCCAGAGTGATCAAGGACTTTTCCTCATATACCCATTCGCTATCCATGGTGCTGTTTCTTTAGCTTCCATGATGTTTTGGCAGCAAACTGAACCCCCTGTATTCCAGATTAGCACAATTTCTGCTTTACTTGTTGCTTTTTTTCTGTCCCATAGTTCAGTAGGGGCTGTATAAATGCATCCACCAGCAAAGGAGTTTAGATATATGCATAATTTGCTTGGCACAACCTGCAAATCATTACTACAAGGATAATCTGTATCCAATTTGTAGACTTGGGGAGTATAGAAAAGAACTTTTTTATCATACTTGCTGGAGCAGCAAGGTCCCTAGCATACCCAGGATGGTTGCTAGCACAGGTTCCTAGATCTGCTTTTCTAAAGGAAAGCAACTCAAAATGGATAAACAATCTTGTTTAATCAAACATATGTCATTTATCTAATTCAGGGGGAAAAGGTCAGCACCCCAAACTTCAGAAAACACAGAGGTTACAATCAGACAAAAAATACAGACAGAGAAACATATCATCCAAACTAAATTCCAACTGTCTGACCATTACATCCACACCTAGTAATCAGTTACCAGAGAGGGAAGCACCAAGATCTAGGTTTTCAAAGCCTGGGGGAAGAGAGGGGGGAGGGGGGCTCAATGGCTGCCCAGAGTCTCATCTGGTCAGATCACACAACTCTTCCCAAAGGGACCCCCAAAGCAAAACCTCACATCAGCGTATATATAGCCTTCTCCTGGCTCAGAGAATGGAACAACCCTCTTGACCCACTGCCCAATCACAAAGCAACAAGGTATGGGCATTCATGAAAAACAAGCCTCTTGCCACAGGCTCCATGTGACCACATTTAACCTATTAGGGGGCAGAGTATATTTTCAAATCAGGGAAGGTTCTAAGAGTCACTTAAGCCTATCAAAGGGCCAAGGGGCAGGGAAGATCTTCGGATTCCCATTCCCATAACACTTGCCAAGAGATAATCTGATTCAGGTGGCACAAATGTCTGTCCTTGAAGAGATGTGAAGATTCAAGGGAAGCCTCCTGTGAGAATAATTAGAACCTTCAGGTGGAATGGAAATAGCAAGGAATGGCTATGGAGGATAGTTTCCATATAGCCCAGAAACCCAGGGGTGTGAAATCTGTGGCCTCGAGGTCACATGTAGCCTTCTAGGTCCTCAAGTGCACCCTTTGACTAAATCCAAACTTCACAGAACAAATGTTTTTATTAAGGGGATTTGTTTCAGTCAAAAAATCCAAACAGGGGGGATTTTTTATTGAGGGAATTTGTTTGGATTTTTTGACGGAAACAAATCCCCTCAATAAAAAGATTTATTTTGTGAAGTTTGGATTCAGTCCAAAGGGCACACTTGAGGACCTAGAGAGTCACATGTGACCTCGAAGCCATAGGTTCCCCACCCCTGCCCCAACCAAAGCTAAATGAGAATATGCAGAGGATATGGAGTGGATTGGAGAAGACAAATCTGGTTTATATATACAGCCAAGCACATATAGACATATGGAAAGTAGAAATAGCTAGGCTAAGATGAAGCATCAAAATTAAAAAGCAGATGACATACTATGGGAGGCCCATAAAGACAAATGATAGACTGAGCTGAGAGGCAGCTCCTTTTGGGAGAGGAGCAGATGGGAAAAGGTGGAGAGGGAAGTGATGAGGAGATAAAGTGGCAAGACAGGTGGCCAAAGGGCAGCACAGAGAGAAACACCCAAAGAGAGGCCGTTTGGGAGATGGTACCAATTTGTGAACTTCAGTGCCTTGTCAATATCACAAGTGACATTGTCTGCTACTTCATCCTTTCCAGCACTGGTCAGTTTTTAAACATGAGGAGAAAGCTTCAAGCGCTTGGCTCCCAATAAATCAAGCAGAATGAGCTGTCTTTGGAGAATAAAGCAACAAAGTATGATGTTGCAATGGGCAAGCGTTAATGACAGATTCTCTTTAAGTTGATTGAAGTTTTGCAAATATGTTTCTCACATAAGGATTTGAAATGGGGTTATCCAGCTTAGCCAGGAAATGGTTTTCTTTTTAATCTAGATTTCTTTCTTTTTCCCCTCCCTCCTTAACATTTAAGCCCACCAACTAGACTTTTCAATGGAAAGTCTGGCTATTGAAATGAAGCAAAGCTTCATTTAGTTGAGACACAAGGCTTACTTAGCTCAATGAAAAAGAAGAAAACATTATTGGAGCAGGGATGTGGCTGGCTATCAAGCTGTGTTATGTTTTCTAAAGTTTGTACAAAGCTTTCAAGGAAAGCAATTAAAAATAGCTCCTCTGTATCATTGGCAAAACACATGCAATAATCATGAGAAGGAAAATGGAACAGACATTCAGTAATAACTGAGGACAAGTCCTTGGGCACAAGATGAGTGAAGTATACAAAAAAAAGTTGCAAAGGACATTAAAGTTTAAAATCTTCCCCATTTTAGAGAAGAAAGATGTTATTTTAAGACAGGATGCTTTCAAATTAACAATGAGCTCTACTCTCATGGGTCAGCAAAACTCTTATTTTTCTGTGGAAGATTTTCTCTATTATCTACTCCTATTCCACTCCTTGCCCTCTAAGCAATTCTCCCCTGTATTCAGAACTGTGCCTCACTGGAAAGAAGAGATGCAGTCATATTCTGGATAACTGAATAGAGAAGAGAACATTTTTGCCTTTCTCTTTCACCATTCCCCTATTAACTTTTCTCTTTTCTAAACAAGTTTCTATTTGGTAAGGGTGGGCTGGATTTGGGGTCCCTAGGATCACTGCCAATGTCCTGAGCCCGATGTCCTTGTTCTGAGCATATCCACAACCTCTCTGGCCACATGCTCTTTCTACACTGGGAATCTCAACCACACACAGAACATTGGCTACTGTTAGCACTTCCAGGATCTGTGATTTCATCAGTGTGGGTAGTCCTGCTCATGGACCATCTATACTCCAGTAAATAGTACCTTGAGTGACTCTAGCCAAAACAACTCATCAACTGTGGCCTGAGCCACTCTGAACTTAGTTTGACCTGTCCTCTGATTTTGGCTGGCTCCCTAATCAAAGCCTTTCCCATTAGGTAGTTGGATACTACCCACCTGTGCTGCTGTTCTGCTAGCATAATGATTATGGACCTAGGGTTATCTTCATGTAGCAGGGCAGGAAAGAAAAGAGGGGAGAAGAAATGGAGAGAAAGGGAAGAAGTGAAGGAAGGAAATAATACTCATGGAATCTTAGATTGTTCTTCAAAGGTTACAAAGGGATTCATATTTTTTCTCCCAGTAAGTAGTATGAATATTATAATCCTTCTTTTATAGAGCATTCAACAAGCTTTGATTAAGTGTTCATTTTGTGTCAGTCATGGTATTGCTCATTTGGGATACAAAAACAAAATGGAAGTTCCTGTCCTCAAAGGGTTTACCTTTCATGGGAAAAGACAAGATAAGCATGCATAGGCCAGAGGAGCCAGCATTCCAACTCTTCTGCCTCCAAGGCCAGTGTCCTTTCCCCCATTATTATATTTCTCACCTTTGGGCACTCAACATATCTCTCTCCACAGCACAAAATAACAGTGAGAATCTTGTGGGATCTCACTTGTCAGTGTCTTCCTCAAATAATATCATTCAAGAAAGAAAAAAGCAAAGCATAGTATTTAATGTGATAAACAGACCTTTGGGTGGGAAATGTGGCCTTAGAATTACTGCATTTTCCTGGAAATTGACAGATACCATTTTGTCCCATCTCTAGGAGCTGTGTATCTCTGGATATCTGTGGTTTTCAGTAAAATGAAAATTACAATAACATTTACTTAGACTTAGCTTTCAGGACTCAAGATAAATGATAAAGGTACTTTGGTTAAACTTCCCCTCTCTTTAAAATAAGGAAACTGAGGCTGTTATAAGTTAAATAACTTAAGCAGCATCCACAAGGCTAGTAAATATCAATTTTATCCTTAGAGAAAGTCTAGCTTGCCTAAAATTATTGCTATCCTCCTTATTTTTCACAAATGGCCTTTTGATTCCATTTATATAAATGTAATGTCACATCCATAAGAGGATTGACTCTGTAGGATTGATAATCATTTCCCTTCAGACAATGTTAGCTGCCTACATTAGCTCACCCATCTTCCCAAAACAACAGGACAAAGATTTATAGATCGTTTCCCATTCTGAAGGTACAACCTGACCATTGACATGCCATTTGTTCATTCAAAAGGCATTTATTATCTTTCTATCCCCAACTTTTACCCTAATGTCTGGCATATAGTAAGGGCTTAATAAATGCTTGTTGACTTATTAAATACCTACTATAGCAGCAAAAGGAAAAGTTCTGGAGTCAGAGTACTTGAGCTCTAGTCCTGCCTTTGTCAGGATGTGTTATCTCAGGCAAGCTATTCTACCTTTGAGACCTCCAGGCCTCATCTGTAAATAAGGGGGGAAGACTAGATGATGTCTTGGGTTTCTTCTAACTTCAGTTCTCTGATTCTTTGTGCCATAAATTATGCTAGGCTGCTGGAGATATAAAGACTGAAACAATAGATGCCATAATAATATTTATCTGCAATTCTTTAACATTTACAGACCCCCCTTTTCTGCACCATCCCATAAATAAGGTTGTACACATATTACTATTCCCATTTTACAGATGGTGAAACCGAAGCACAGAGAGGTACAAAGAGGTTCCCTGCAGTCACAGGATTAGAACTCTAATCCAGGTCTCCAAACTCCAAGTTTAGAGCTCTTTCCACCAAAACCAAGACCAAGTCAATTGTGTCAAGTTAACGCAAGTCAACGATCATTGGTTAAATACACACAAATAGTGGTAGGCATTGCGCCACATTCCGTGAATGCAAAGAAATATAAAACACTTTTCTTGCTCTTAAAGAGCTTAATGAGGAGAGTCAACATGTGAGCCACTGTGCACAAGCCAGATATAGATAAATTAAAAGAGATAACAAGCAGAAGGAAGGCCGTAGCATTGAAGATTGGGGAAGATTTGTTACAGAAAGTGGGGTTTTAGCTATGACTTGAAGGGAGCCAGGGAAGCCAAGAGATGGAGATGAGAATGGAGAATTCCAAGCATGGAGGACGGGCAGAAAAATTCCTAGAGTCAGGCGATGGAATATCCTGTAAGAGAACAGCAAGGAGGCAAATGTCACTGCATTATTTAGTACATGGAGGGGAATCAAGCTCTAAGACTGTAACAGTAAGAAGAGCCCATGATAGGGAGGGCTTAACAGCCCAACAAGGGATTTTATATTTGATTCTGGAGGCAATAGGGACCCATCATAGTTGATTCTATGCAGGAAGAAGGGAGAGTGAGGTGGTCAGACCAATGTTTTCAAAAGATCACTTTGATAACTGAGTGGAAAATGGTTGTTGTTTTCTTGTTCAGTTGTTATCTCAGTCATGTGCCACTCTTTGTGACTCCACTTGAGGTTTCTGTGGCAAAGACACTGGAGTGACTTACCATTTTCTTCTCTAGCTCATTTGACAGATGAGGAAACAGAGGCAAACAGGGTTAAGTGACTTGCCCAGGGTCACACAGCTAGTAAGGACAGACTGGAATACAAAGAGACTTGAGGCAGTGAGTCCAAATAGAAATCTGTTGAGATAGTCTTAGAATGTGGTGGTGAAGTGGTGAAAGGTTGCAAGCCTGGGAGTCTATGGGAATGAAAGTTATCCCAGCAGTAACAGTCAAGTTAGGAAGAGGAGAGGGTTTGAAGGGAAAGGTAAGGAATTCATTCATAGATATATTTTGTCTAAGATGTCTATAATATGACCAGTGTAAGATGTCTGATGGGCAGTTGGAGACATTTATTGGACATTTGAACATGCTCATTACCAGGAGGTTTGACAGCCAGATGTTGCTTTTGTTTTTTTTTTTATTTTGACCACAACCCTTCATGTAAACTAGCAAGGCATAGAGATGGGGGACACAGTCTTATGTGTCATGCCCAACTTTGTCTCTCTACCCTTACTGCTTTGCCTCTCTACCTTTGCTGCTTTGCCTCCCTACCTTTGCTCTGCCCTTCTCCATTTTGGCTCTTCTCTCACTCTTTCACCTGCAGTAGGATTAGATTTGTAAGGTCCCGGTTGCTCTAAGATCTATGCACCTATTCATTTGGCAACAAGGATACCTGGGTTCAAAAATCCACTTCTGAAACCTTGTATCTGGGTAAGTCACTAAACACTCTGAGCACCAGATCACTCTCTAAAACTATGATCTGAAAGCAAGTTTACGAATAGAACATGTCCCAATGGATGCTGTGAGCATAAGATATAATAAGGTATGTGAAGAGCTCTCTAGTCTGAAATAAAGCACTATATGAATGTGAGTCATTGTACAAGGTGCTCAATCAATATGTGGGGGCTGAATAAATGAGTAATGGATTTCTTTTGGAGGCACCAAGAAGGCATCCTCTGGGTAGGAATGGAGGACTTTTCCACCTCTGAATATTTCCCCTTAAATGTTAAGAGTGGCCGCAAAAACTTCAAGGCTACCCAAAGGGGGTCAAAGAAGGAGCAAAACCGGAAGTGCAGGGTCTGCTCCGGGCTCAGTCCTCTCCTCACTCACCCAGGTAGGACCAAGAGACTTCCAGGAGTCTGAATACTTCCAAATCAGGGGTTCTTAACCACTTGGGGGTGTATAGATTTGGGGGTTGTTTATAATTTTGAATAGGAAATATATTTTTATTCAATATAATTGGTTTCTTTTTTATCCTAGGTATTTTTATTTTATGCATTTAAATATATTCTGGGAAGGGGTCCATAAGCTTCATGTGACTATACCAGAGGGGTCCAGGACACCAAAAATAGTGAAGAATCCCTGTTATAGCTGTTCTTGTCTGTTCTGGGACAATCCTGAAGGGTTCTAATTTGTTTCTGAAAACTCCATTGTTGGTATCACCACCACCACTGTCATTTCATCCCTAGTACTTATATGGTGCTTTAATGTCTGCAAGCATTTTATTTATATTAACTAATCTGATCATCACAACAATCCTATGAGGTAGATGCTATTATTGTCTCCAATTTACAGATGAGGAAACAAGCTAAGAAGGGTTAATTGACTTACCCAGGGTCATACAACTATTAAATGTCTGAGGCAGGATTTGAACTCATGTCCTCCTGACTTCAGGTCCAATGCTTTATTACAAGAGTTTATATAGAGTAGGAGCTCTGGAACAGACTTGGGATTACAGATCTAGAGCTGGAAGGAATCTCAGAGGTCATATAATTAAATGTCTTAATTTTACAGATGAGGAAATTGAGGCACAGTGAGGTAAAGTGACTTGTCCAAAGTCACTCAGCTAATAAGTCAGTAACTATTTATTAAATACCTACTATGTGCCAGATATTGCGCCAAATGCTAGGAATCCAGAGAAAGGCAAAAGCCTGTCCTTGACCTCAGGGAGATCACAGCCTAACTGAAAAGACAACACTCAAGCAGCTATATACAAAAAAGATATGTGTGAGATACATTGACAATAATTTACAGAGGCTATTAACATTAAGAGGGATGAGGGAAGGTTCCTTGCAGAGGGTGGTATTTTAGCTGGAACCTCAAGGAAGGTAGGGAAGCCAAGAGATGGAGATGAGGAGGGAGGACATTCCAAGCATGGCGATAGCGAGTGAAAATGTCCAGAAATACTTAATAAATGACATGCAGGATTTGAACGCAGTTTCTTTGATTCCAAAACCTCCTTTGCATTGTACTTTCCTTCCTCTCATATTGACTAGCCCAGGGCCATCATAGGTTTCTTCTTTTAATCTTTTCATGACTCAGTCCCTTTATCTGTGAAGTTAGGACTAACATACTGGCACTGTATAACTTGTGGGGTTATTAGTAGGAAAGTATTTCATAAACCCTAAAGCACTATAAATGTGTTATGCTTTCTAAGGTGTGGCCCACATCCTGCCACTGTGGAGTGGCTTCTAGCAGAAGATGGCTTGGGCCCCCTCCAATGCTGTAATTCCCACCCTCACCCCAAAGCTGCTCCAGGGTTGGCAGCACATGCCAACTACTCTGCTTCTGGGCAGTTAAAGGGAGAGAGCAGTTCCCATCTCTTGGCTGTAGGGAGGACCCTTTACTTTGTAGGAATGTGAGGGTGGGGAGCACAGCAGAGCAGGCCATCCTGCAATCACTTTGCTTACAAGGGGTAGAAATGAAATCATTTAATTACCATGCATGGCTTCCAGGTAATTAATGCACTCCAGCATCATCATATCAATTAGAAAAGCTGATGAAAATGGCACCGTGGGCTGGAGCCTAGAGATACTGATGTCTCAGTGAGCTCCATCTCTGCAGATGGGAACCTTTGGACTCAGTTGGTCTCCAGATCTTTAGACCCAAATATTTGTCATTACCTGAGGATCTTTAACAAGCTGCTTTCCCCATTAATGAAGAGTTCCATGGGTTTTATTCAGATTTCAAACCAATATCACAGTCAAAGAGGTCCATTAACTCAGAACTGATGTCCCTATTGAGGCATGTAAAGGGTCATAACCAATCTATGGTGTTATTGGTGTTAGTTGAAAATCAACTTTGTCATTTGCCTGTGATCATTTCCTTTTAAATCAGAAACAAATCTAATGAAACAAGAAGAGAAATAGTATGGTACTGATTAAAGAATTGTTGAAAGGACTTTGTAAAAGCAGGAGGTGGATATATGTGATCTATCCCTGCTTGTATAGACATCTGTTATATCTACATATATAAATTTATATATACATGTGTGCTTATCTACATATTTATACTTACACACATATACACACGTGCGGATATACTTATATAGTATAATATAAGCTTATATATACATATTTATAAACATATATGTACAATCTGCTCATACATGCATACATTACACATGTTTGTATGTATACATTTATATATACTCCTATGCTTATGCATGCATACATACTTATATAACTACACCATATGTTTACATATATGCATATTATGTGTCTTTATATACACACATGCTTATTACTATACATACTTATAAATACACATTTGCTTATATACATACATAAGTATATTTATACATATACACATGTTTTATATGTGTTTATATGCAGATATAGTATGTATCTACATATATTCCCCCTTAATGTCACAACCTTCTACATATGTCTTCCTTAAGCTGTTAGTGCCCTCTAACAGAGTCCATTTTGTATGTATTTTCTATGTATTTATATGTGTGTGTGAGCGTGTTGTCTCTAACAAAAGACCGTAAGCACCTTGGGAACAGGGCAGGGACTATTTCTTCTTGTCTTTGTATTCCTAGCACACAGCACAGTTCTTGGCACAGAGTATAAATGCTTAATAAATATTTGCTGACTTGTTGGTTGCTATGGTCCTCCAAAGAATCTTCCTTCAGTGTCTCTACATGAAAGTGGTGATGATCCAGGATACTTGAAGGCTTATACCAGTGGAACCATTTCATTTTAAGGGAAAACCAAGTCATGAAGAACCATTGACCTGTACCAGTTGATGGAGACACCGAGGGTATCCCAGGTCATTGCATCCTTGATTCTCTCTTTCCCAATGCTTTACACCATATTTCTTTTTTCATCTAATGCATCTCATTATTGCCCAATCCAAAGAGCTTGGCTGTACTGCCAAGGCCTCATTTGACCTGGTATTAAAAATAGGTCTAGTATTTTAGATTGTGAAACAGATGGAATGGGGGTGTTCTTTCTTTCTGATCACCAAAGAAGGATGATGTATTTGAGGAAACTTTATAAAAATGCTATTGTTAGATAATTTATTGTGGTTTGATAGAGATTTTACTATATGATACTACCTTGCTGTGCCCACACTTCAGTGGCCCATCTTTCTCCTCTTCTTTCTTCCCTTTCCTCTCCCATCTCCATCCTTCCTAGCTCCACCCATGACTTTGTGACCACGTGTACATCACTTTAGCCCCTCTTGACCCTATAAAATGAAGGGATTGTAAAATACATGTGAGGGAAAATGCTATCCACATCCAGAGAATTAATTGATGGAGTCTGAATGCAGATCAAAGTGTACTATTTTCACTCTCTCTTTTTTTTTTTGGAGGGGGGAAGGCAGGGCAATTGGAGTTAAGTGACTTGCCCAAAGTCACATGGCTAGTATGTGTTGTGTCTGAGGCTGAATTTGAACTCAGGTCCTCCTGACTCCAGGGCTAGTACACTGTGCCACCTAGCCACCCCCTATTTATACTTTCTTTGATTTTTCATGTTTTTCCGTTTTGTTCTATTTCTTCTTTCACAACATCACAACATGACTAAAGTGGACATGTATCTTACATGATTGCATATGTATAACCTGTATCAGATTTCTTGCCATCTTGGATGGGAGGGAAGGAAAAGAGGGCAGAATAAAAATTTGCAACTCAAAATCCTATAAAATGAATGTTTTAAATTGTCTTTACATGTAATTGAAAAAGACAAAATGCCATTCAAAATGAGTAATAATAAAAAAATAAGGGGTGGCCAGGTAGCACAGCGATTAAGAGCACTGGCCCCAGTGTCGGGATGACCTGGGGATCAAATCTGGGCTCAGATACTTAGCACCACACCCAGAAATACCTGGCTGTTTAACCTTGAGCAAGTTACTTAACCCTGATTGCTTAAAAAAAATAAACAGAATGAAGGGACAGGACTAGTACTCTCCAGAGCTCCTTCCAGCTCCAAATCTACGACTTTGATGCTTCCCTTGTGACCTGAGCTAAGTCACCTCATCTCTCTAGGTCGCAGGCCTCCCTTATCAAAAGATGAGTTAGCATCAGAATTTCTCCAAGGTCCTTTCTGACTCTATGAACCTAAAGGGAAACATCTACTTAAGAGCATAGGTACACTCTGACAACCATGTCTTTGTTGCTCTTGGTGAGTGGAGTACGAGGAAAGGACAAGGGCTTTGCCTTCTCACTTGAGTCTGTAGCATGGATAATCAACTCAATTCACAGGATGATAGATTTGGCACAAGAAGAAAACTTAGAGATTGTCTAATGCGACCCCCTCAATTCATAAAGGAGGAAACTAAGGCCTAGTGAATGATTTGGCCAAGGTCACAAAAAGTTAAGTGATTTAGAGCTGGAATCAACTTTGGATTTGGTCTAACTCCTTCATTTTATAGGATACAGGATCACAGAGAAGTGAAATGACTTGCCCAGGGTCATGCAGCTTGTATCTTCCGTAAGGTTTGAACCCAGCTCTTCCTCCCAACTCCAAGTCCAAAGCATTCTCCATTATACCTTTAATTCTCAAAACATCTATTAAGCACCTATTATTATTTGTGAGGTACTGCAGTAACTACAGAAATAATTAGCCTTGATCATCTATCCTGATATTTTCCAAAAAGTAATAACAAAAAGGTGGGGGGCCATCCTAGGACCCCTTTGAGAACATAGGTCACATTTTAATGAGACTGGTGAGGTTGGAAACATGAGGGAGATGTGACTAGCCAGGCAGGGGAGGAAGAAAGAACTCAAATATTGTCAAAGAGCACAGGGAGAAGACTTCAGCTGTTTTCACGATTAAGATTTTTTATGTCCAAAGGCCATTATCGCCTACAAATGTCCTGTAATGCTGATCATTTATTAATTCTGTCTGTCCTGATCACTCCTACCAGAAATCCCTCATTTCCCAAAGCTGTTAGCTGGAGTGAGTTCTTGGCAGCAGGGCACTCACTGGGTACAGAAGGCACTCAGATTTCTAAATAAGAGCCTGAACCAGGAAGACAAAGTCCAACTAGGGAGAGCGGATGCTGAGAAATGCTATCATCAAAAATGGACCATGTTTAACCCCCATTTTCCTCATATAGACATGCAGTGGAGCCCCTATTTTGTATTTTCTGGAGACAAAAAGTTTAATATTGCCCCCAGGGGAAAAATATAAATGAGAAGAAATTAACAAAGTACCCAAGATACTTTGCTACTAGAAAGTGTTGAACTTGGTGTCAGGGGGACCTGGATTTGAGTCCCACCACTGATACTTACTAGCTGTGTGACTCTTAGCCAATCCCCTGGTCTCTCTGGGCCCCAATTTCTTTATTTGTCAAATGGGGAAAATAATACCTATAGAACCTATCTCACAGTGTTGCTGGGAAGACAAAAAGGTCACCCAGGGAAGCCCCAATGCTATTCTTCCAGCACAGGCCTTCCATTGCCACTGCCCTGATCAAAAATCTACAGTAAGTCTCTATTCCCTCTAGTGCCAGAGTTCTTCACCTTTTGGGGATCACTGGCAGTCAAGTGAGACCTATAGACCCCTTCTCAGAATCATGCTCTTAAATATGTGAAAAAATGCGAAGGAACAAAGAAGAAACCCATTACAGTGAAATACATTTATCAAAATATTAACAACAGCAATAACAGCCATGTTCACTGCCCCTGGATTAAAAACCTGGCCCTCAGCTAAAATACAAACACTTCTGTTTGGCATTTCAAGTTCTTGAACTGGCTCCAGTCAACTTTTCCAAGCTGATTACACACTATTCCCTTTAATGCCCTCTACAATCCAGCCAAAGTCTACTACACAACATTCCATCTTTCCTCCATGCCTTTCCATAGCCTGTCCTCTTTGCTTGGAATATACCTCTTCCTTATCCTGTAAGCTTTCATATATTCAATGTTCCAGCCTAGCTAGATGACTCTCTGTTCCCCAAGGTTGCACTGACTTTCCATTCATTTAACTAATCTTCTTTCTAATCTATTTTTGAAATCAATCCCTCCCCATCTCTCATCAGAAGTTTCTCATTTAGAACCCCTGCATTACTATAATATGTCCTAACAAGAAGACTGGTAGTGGGCAGCTACATTTGTAGTAAGAAAGAAACTCATGAGCAGTCAGACAGGCATCTTCTAGAAATATATACATACATTCTTTAAAAACAAAACAAAGAAATAAAGATGGACAATTTCAACCAAGGAGAATTTGTGTCAATAAATAGCATTCTGTTCCCTGTGGGTTATTTTTCTTAGAAATCTAACCAATAATGAATGCCATTAGCTCAATAGCTCAATAGATGGCACATTAATCTTTATACCAAAAGCAAGATTTAGGATTCTCTTGCTTTTCAAAACTCCTTTCTTGGAAAAGAACATGTCTTTCAATGCTAGGAATGGAGAGACCATCTATTTTATCTCAAACTTGTCCTTGAAAAGCAGAAATCACACAGCAGGACTATTTTTTTTCCTATTTGATACCAAATCATCCACAGGGAAGCTGACTGTCTAGGCTGCTTTCTTTGAAATCATGAACAAACATAAAACATAAGTAAACCCAGATAAGCATTCAACAAGGTACCTCAGACAAACCAATGTAATTAGGGGAGAGCTTTGATTTGACTTAGCTCTCTGTCTGGACAACACCTATCACCACTTTTCCCTGGCACCCTAAGTCTAAAGCAAGGTGTCAAAACTGATTACTCTTATCTTTATGTAACCCTTTTTCTGCTCTTTTTGAACTCTTAGAGGAGTCATGAGTGAGAGGAAATGTGAGTTAGACTTGGGGGCAGAATTTTTACCTTGATCTCTTTTGACGCTTACACTTGGTAACTGTATGACATTGGACAAGTCCTTTCTCTTCCATGTGACTCATCTGTAAAATGGGGATAATAAGACTTGAAATCAATGCCTAATTAATGGGGCAAGCATGGGGCAGAATGAGATAGTATGTATAAAGCTATCTATGGATATTAAAGTAAATTTCAGCTACAATTATCATTCTTGGTGGTATCATTGTTCCTGGGTGCCTCCAAAGATGATTCCTCCCCAAGCTCCATCAAATGTTACTTAACCTTGAATCTGACAAGCACAGAGAAGTGACTATGTAAGGAAAATGACTTAATAACATTGAAGACATCATCTTCCCCATTTTAACTGGGGATAAAACAAATCAAAGAATGACTCTAGAATACAGGAATTTCAGTCACCATAAAGCTCAATGGGGCAATCTGCAATTATGCATGGAAGGTGCCTGCCTTCTTTGCTAAGATGAAGGAGAGAGACAGTCCTAGTGCTGACAAACTCACTTATGGAGAACAAAGGGTAGCTAATTCTCAATTAATATAGGGCTAATTCTCTTGCTTGAAGCTTATCTGAATCCTTGGCTCTCCTTATTAATCTATCTGAACTTTTCACTCACATAACTGCCATTAGCATGGCCAGGCAATGAGATGGAATGTAAAGAACAAAAATCAACCCATTTTCTCACTTTTAAGATCATAGTTAGAACTAGTAGGGACCTCAGAAGCCAGATCTCTCATTTTACAGAGGAGGAAATTAAGGGCCAGAGAGGTGAGGCTACTTGTCCAAGGTCACACATCTGGTAAATGTCAGAGTTTAAGGAGACTTGGGTAAAAATCCTGCCCCTCCCCAGTCCAACTCACTTTTCATTCATTCATGCCACCATCAAATAGATTTAAAATCAGGATTTGAACTCAGGTCCTATGACTCTAAGCCTCCAACTGCCAGGAGAAACAAAACCAACAAAAAGTCAGAGGGAGACATCTTTTCCAGCCGAAGACAACCTTGTTAAGTGAGGTCTGTGACGCCAGGGTCGAAGCTGACGCAGAACATGACAGTAAAACCAGGCATGGACCTTGGAAGCAGCTGCTAGCACTGCAGCAGCAGCAGCAGCAGGCTGGGCAAGTCTCAGGCCAGAAATGACAAGAGGAGGGCAGACAAATGATCAGAAAGAGATTACAGAGGGCCCTTTGCCAGCACTGGGTGCAACTGGTGCTGACTGGCAACTCTATTGCCCATTTGCATTTCTCTGCCAGTGCTTGTGGCTACAGGGGAACAGGAGACTCTGGGTAAAGACCAGAGCACTGACTGGGAGAGCAATGATCACAACTCTCCCCGGATCACATCACCTTGGAGACACCAAAAACTTGCAGGACCCCAGAACTAGCTCTGAAAAGAATAGCAAAAAAAGCCTAAAGTTTGGGACAATACACAATGAATCCCTACCCCAAGGTGAACACAGCCCAACTTTAACATAAAGTTCAAAATTAAGAAAGATGTTGGAAAATCAAAACAACAGCAAAAATTTTACCATAAAAAGCTCCTATGGTGGCAGGGAAGACAAAGATACCGACCAACTCAGAAGAGGATAACAATGTGAAAACAACTGCAGAGTCTCAAAGGAAATGTTAATTGGACTTAAGCCCAAAAAGAATTTCTGGAAGAGTTAAAGAAAGAGATAAGAATGGTAGAGGAAAACTTGGGAAAAGATTAGAGAGAGAGAGAGAAGAGAGAGAGAGAGAGAGAGAGAGAGAGAGAGAATGAGAGGAAGAAGGAAGAGGAGGATAAAATCACTAAAAGACAATTGGTAGGGGTGGCCAGGTAGCACAGCGAGTAAGAGCACCGGCTCCAGTATCAGGCTGAACTGGAGATCGAATCCCAGGCTCAGACACTTAGCACCCACCCAGAAACACCTGGCCATGTAACCTTGAGCAAGTTACTTAACCCCGATTGCTTAGGGGTGGTCAGGTGGCTCAGTGAGTAAAAGCACTGGCTCCAGTGTCTGGATGACCCAGGGATCGAATCCCTGGCTCAGATACTCAGCACCACACCCAGAAATAACTGGCTGGGTAACCTTGAGCAAGTTACTTAACCCCGATTGCTTTAAAAAAAAAAAAAAAGACAATTGGTAATAGAGCACAAAAAATTCTGAAAAAAATAATGCTTTAAAGAATATTCAATCCCAGCAAGATTCTCCCTACAATTTACTACACTGGGAAGTTGAATCTCACAAAAAGTCTAGCAGAATCACAGCTTCTTGTCATCCAATACATATTAACCATGTGAGATTTTTAGGAAATGCAGATTCATCACTTACCGATCCCTAGGAATACTTAAGGAAAAAGTCATTTATACCAATTTCTATATTTATGAGTGATTTTAACGTTTTTCTCAATAATATTTTATAACAGATAGTATGCTAGCCTTGTACTCTGAAAGGACTGGGTTCAAATTCTGCCTCTAATATTTGCCAGATGAGCCTCAGGCAATTCTCTAAGACTAATGGATTAAGTTCCAGATGTATTATGATCTGCCTCAGGGCTCCAGTGATAAAATCAAAGATCCACAACATATTTTTTGATGTAACTCCTATTATAATCATGATTTTTTTGCACAAACTCAGATTATTTTCATCAAAGCCAAAGACCACTTGCAAAAATGTGGTTAATCAATTTCACTTCACTCTTCATTTTCATGAATATAGCAAAAGCTGTTTTTGTTTGGTGCGGAGATCCACAGGAAATCTCTATTCATCAGCACGCACTGCACTTTTTCAGTTCAATTATAATTGGCCCTGAGTTCTTAAAGAGCGTAAATAAGTCCAATGAAACCAAAACAGTGCTGAATATAATCTTGGCGACAGACTACTTCTACTTCCTAAAGACCCACATAGCAAAAGATAGAAAGTCTCACTCCCAGAAGGGTAGTCATTAGGTAATAGATTCAATGTGTTTTGGTAATAACAAAGAACACTCATTTTGAAAACACTAAGGTGTTGTGAGATTCTGAAAAAAGTTTATTGTATACAATATTATAATACATAAATAATTTATTCTATTTTTTTCTATTTCAAAAGTTGGTAACTCAAATACATATCCTCACATGTATTTATAGAATCTCACAGTAAGAAGGGACCTCAGTGTTCATCTAATCTAATCCACACCTGAAAAAAAGTCCTCTAATCAACAAAGAGTTTACCCAGCCTCTGCTTAAAGATCTCTGATGAAGGGGTGCCCACTATCTTCCCTGGCAGCCCATTCCACTTTTGGAGAGCTATAATTGTTTATTTATGTTTGTTTTAACTTTAGAAAGAAATTTCTTAGGTTGTTTAGTAGAGAAGAAAATGAGGAAGAAGAGTTTTACAATCTATAAAGTTTCAGAGAAGATGAGGAACTATTAAGAATCCTTTTCTGTGTATCAAGTCTAAGTTTTCCTTCATAACTTCCACCCCTTGCTCCTAAGTGCGCCCACTGGGACCAAGCAGTTTAATCCCTGTTCTACGTCATTCGGAAATACTGCTCGGTTGGTTAGTCTCTGTCCTTCATTCTTGAAGAGGACCAAAATGATACCACTATGTTAAAGTCAAGTTTCAATGTGTCCGACTGTGTCTGATCAGACTGACATGAGCTCCGAATGCTCTGCCACAAGTCAGTCATGAATGGTCCGTGTGAGCATTTGGGGTGGATACTCTGAATTTATGCATCCTGCTAGGGGTCTGTAATCCTATCGGTATGACTATTTCTTTTAATGCTGTAGATTGTAAACCATCCTTATCTGCACAGTCTGTGCATCCATGCCCTCAGAAGTTTTCAGATACTTGAAGACAACTGTCATCTTCCCCTCAGCGCATTCCCCACCACACATCTTCTCTTGTCCAGGTTATACACTCCCATTACCTTTGATTGATCCTGACACACATGGACTCAGGGTCCTTCACTGGCATAGTTGACATCCTCTGGGCATACATCTCTTTTCATTAGGAAAGTCAATTCCATCCCCCAACATGCTGGGTTAGAGTTTTTCAGGTAGATAGTAATTTAGGAAAAATATGGCTAATAAAGGAGTGTCAGCCCCATTCTCATCATTGCAAATACCATGTGTTAACCCAGGAACAATTGTTGTTGTATGCAAGTAAGAAGGACCAAATAATAGTACAACTCATGTGAGTCAAAGTGATTGCTGGTAGCAACTTGCATGTACACATAGTGATTTGCCCAAGTAGCCTCAGAAGTTAACTATTATTATTTAACCATTTATCTGGTTAGTTAACCATTGTCTATCTTGTTACCCACTTATCACTTTTAAAAAATGTTATGTTCCTCTTCGGATGAAATGTTTGTTCACAGATTTAGACCCATCCAAAATGTAAGCCCAATTCAGGAAGATTAGACATGAAATATTTTGCAATTAAAATGTAGTGGGGGCAAGAGGGAAATAAAATGTCTTGTGCTACCAAAAGGATGAATGCAGAAAATGGTTTGGATTTCACATAGCTAGATAGTAGCCAAACCTCAGGAGCCCAACAGGATTGAAAGCTAGAGAAGCAGGAGTATTGCATAGAGTCCCAGAAGTAGGACCAGGAAGACTCGCATCCCAAATCCTCCCTTTGGCCCTTCCTAGTTGTGTGGTCTTAGCAAAGTTGCTTTATCGGAGACTCATTTTTCTCATTCATAAAATGAAAGCGCTAGATTATATAACCTCCAACGTTCCCCTAAACTTTAAATCCATGATTTAAATCCTATGTTTTAACCCAACTCCCTCATTTTACAGATGAGGAAACTGAGGACCGAGGGAGGAAGCAAATTGCCTCTCACACAGGGAGCAAGTAGATCTAGAATGTTTCACACAGGTTTTCTGATTCCAGCCTCCTATGTCTCAAAAAGTTTTCCTTAAAAGAAATATCTCTAAGACTTTAGCAAATGAAAAGGAATCTGAACTATGGAAGAGTAAGTGGTCATAGAGCCACCTGAGACTTGATCCCAGCATCTGCCTCCAAGTTCCCCCCCCACACACACACACCCCAGGATGTGCTCAATGAACTTTATTGATTAGATTACTTCATTCTTCCCTGGAGATGCATTGGAGTTGGCCATGACACAACAGAGTGGAGAATGGATCTCCTACCAGTACTGACAAAATATCGACATTAGCATCTATCAAGGTAAAAATAAATCTGGCACCTTGAAGCTGCTGTTGCTTCCAGCTTCCAGCCATGTTGCATGAGGGCTTCAGATAGAGTACTTGGTGTAAGGTCAAGCATTTAATGTAGACTGAGTAAGGGAGTGGCTACATTTAATTGTCCATGTAGTGACCTTGAGGGAGATATGCAGAGAATTAAAAGTTAATAAAGTAATGTAACTTCCCCCATATCCCTGGGATTTACAACATTATTCAGGAATTGGATTTGGCCCTTATGAGTACTTCCACTAGGCTAATGCTTATGTAATTTTTCAGTGGTCAGGAAAATAAGTGCCCATTAATGTGGGCATAAAGCTATCTGTTCTTCAAGTTCTTTCTGGAAAGGAATAAGTTTCAAAAGAGAGAATTAAGCTGAAGCTTTTCAAAGAAATCTTTGAAAGAGGCTGTGAGAAACTGCAGCAAACTGGACAAAATGCTTGATTTTAAGTTCCAACCTTGTGGCTAATAGTTACTAGCTACCTGCCTGATTTGGCAATCTCTCTAAACCTTAAACAACTCTCTAGGACTAAGTACGGGGGGGGGGGGGGGAAGAGGTAGATTTGGAAGAAGAGGTCTAAGGTTCAAAACATGATTTTGCCATTTGCTATCCTGTGGTCCTGGGCAAGTCAGGCAAGTCATTTCACTTCTCTGTGACTCGGTTTCCCCATTTGTAAAAATGAGAGAATTAGACTAAATAGATCTTGAAGTCTCTTTCAGATCCAGATCTATGATCCTATGAGGAGTCATTGGTGGGCTGCAGTAGATAAAGAAGGTTCTCCTACCAGCAACAATCATATGTCAAAAATATGTGGGCTGCAGTAGATAAAGAAGGTTCTCCTACTAGCAACAATCATATGTCCTTGAAATTAAAGGTTATGGTACCAAATAATGCTCATATATAAAGAAATATAATTAACATGTTAATTATATATGCACATATATGTATATTTATACGTATGTGTATATGCATGTATGTGTATACATCTACATCTATACATATTTGTGTGTATGCATCAAATATCACTTTAAGCTCTTAGCTCCATTGGTTCACAACACTTTGACAAAAGTGCTTAATAATGCTGGCCCCCAGGGGGCACCAGCCTCTTAGTAATGTTTTCATGATAGTTGTGCTTCAGGCATAACCCTTGCTTCCTCCTACTGGATTTACAGAGATGCCTGAGTCACACCCAATATTCCAGGAAGATCTCTGAGGTCCCCTAAGGGGCTCCCTTGGCTTCATTATGGAGCCCAAGTAGTGGTCCAGGCTCAACCCAAAATGATTGCTTTCCCCCATCCTACCCTTTCCTCACCTCCATAAGCTGGAAGGATCACAAGGGCCAGTCCTACCCATCACTTGTACTGCTGCCCTTGACCAAAATACCATTCTGGGCTTTCTGATAAAATGATTCTAGTGAACCAGGAGCTACTTTCTGTTTTGAGAGTGTGAAGAGGTGGAGAAGGGGCAAGAACAACATATAGAATCATATATAAATTTTAGAGTCAGAAGGAACATTAGAGGTCATAGTACCAGAATTCTAGAGCTGGAAAGGATCTAGGGGCCATGTAGTCCAACTCCCTCATTTTACTGATGGGAAACTGAAGCCAAAGAAGTTAATTAACTTGTCCCAGGTCATGTAGGTAGCTAAGCAATAGAACAAGGATTTGAACTGAACTCCTGGGACTCCAAATCCAGGCCTTTCCCCCTGCACCAGGCTCTCTTTCCCATATACTTGCTTTTGAAAAGAAGATGCTTGAAAGCTCTCAGATCTTGGTTGATGTTTTTGATAGGTCAGTATTTCAATAGCTAAGTCACTGGGAGCAAATAGGAAGAAAGATACATGAGGGACATTTAGGCAATTCAAAAACCAAAAGTTATCAACAAAAATTTATTTCTTTTTTTAAAAAGACTGAGAGAGAATCTTTATTCAGTAGATGTTTCAGGTACAACTCCCCGATTTACAGAAAGGCGTATTAATGCATCTTTCATTATGATAGAGCTTTTGGCCCATAAAAGTCAACTCTGAGCATAGAAAAGGCAGGTGAATCCATATCATTGATCCCTGTCCAATAAATTACTCTGTTTTACATGGTTCAAAGTTAGGCTTTTATTTGATTTTAAATTAAAAAAATAAATTTCATTATTAAATAGTGAAATGAATCTAACTAATGTTTACATAGTAGCTTACTTAGGAATATACCACCAGAGGAAAAATTATGGTGTAAGTCACCCAAATTAAAATCATTTTAATGTTAGTTTTTTTGTTAAGTCCAACAGTGGCATAATTCAATTAAACTGAAATGCAAAGTCTTAAATGTATACAATGGATGTTGGAAGTAAACCACTTGGTCTAATGCAACCCAAAACTAACTTCCGAGTCAAAGTTAGTCATTCCCAATACTATACCACAGTGCTAATGTCATCGGCTTCGTCTGCTTTCTTTTGCCTGCTTGGTAGGGATTTCAAGTATTCTAGGTGTCTCCTGGCATCCTCCTGATTCTGCCGTACATAATATACCACGTAGGATATCACCATGGTGAACCAGCCAAACATGGTGACCAGCATGGCGTAGTCGGTAGTTTTTTTGGGAAGGTTACAGAGGTCAGCGTCGTTGGCAGCATTAAGGAAAGGCCTCCCGGCATGTTCGTCCAGCACGGAAGTCTTACAGATGACATTGTTCGCTGTCTCGTGGTTAGACGCCATGCTCTTCAGGACCTGCTGTAAGGTACAGTCACAGTGCCAGGGATTGTTGGCAATCCTGGCCCTGGCCTTCAGGTTGTTGAAAGCATTTTTGTGAACACTCTGAATTCGGTTGTCGGATAAGTCCAGCGTCTGCAGGGTCTCTGCCACCCCCTTGAAGGCATGTTCATCTATAAACTCGATGCCGTTTTTGGACAAATTGAGAACTCGGAGCTGATGCAAGTCCTTAAAAATCTCATTGGGGATGGACGTTATCTGATTGGAGTCCAAATAAAGGAGGACTGTTTCTGGAGGAAGATCTCTGGGGATCTCCTTGAGGTTCGCATTGCTACAGGTGACATTTAAACCTCCAGAGGAGGAACAAAGACAGCCTTTGGGACACATACTGGCTGAATGAAAGCACAGTATCATGAGGACAAAACTTTGTAGGAGGAGACACATGGAGAGGGAACGAGTTAACCACAGGTCTACCAAATGCATGCTGGGACGTCAGCATAATCACAAGCCCATTCCTCATTTACCCCAACAAAGGTGGCAAAGGGTCCAGCCCAAGTCAAAAGAATGCCTCTTGGCTTTAGCCGATGGGTCAGTAGGCTGCCATTAATGTGTGTGTGTTTTCCTTGCTCTCCTCCTTACAGGGATACCTGAAGAAAGAGAAGGAGGCAAAGGCAATTAGTTCATTGGAAGGGAGCATCGTGAAGCATCATCAGTATGAAACTAGAAGTGACCTCAGAGGTCACAAGCTTCCTTCATGGCTTGGCTCAAGTGTGAAGCCTTTCCCGATCTTCCCTCCTCTCCAGCTCCTAGGATCTTCCCCCCAAATCACCTTGGATCTTTTGGTACCTATATGAAGTACACAGGTACTTCACGCTGCTGGCTGGATTTGAAGCACTTTATGGGACAACTGATCTTTTTCTTTGTCTCTCCAACCTGTCCTTGCCCATCCCCACTTTTCCAGTTTTTAAAACATACTTTGCTCGACTCCACATACTCTGTGCTTCAGCTATACTGCCTCCTTGTCACTCCTCCCATGTGCCAGACCACGTCCTTACCCTGTGGATTTCCTCTGGCTGTCTGTCCCTCACCCCTTGTCTTCCTCCATGGCCCTCTCTGCTTCCATTTACACTGCCTATGTCTATATGCCATTAGTTATTTGTTGATGTCATTCATTGTCTCTCCCATTAGAATATGAATGCATTCACAACAGAGACCATGTTCTTGCCTTTGCCATCCCCAGTGCTTTCCATAGTGCCTAGCACATGGTAGGTGCTTAATAAGATGCTTATAGTCTGACTGACCCAGCACCTAGCATAATGCTTATTGTTTAATAAATGCTTATAGAATGATTGATCCAGCCTTACCCCTTCATTTTACAGAAGAGGACACTGAGGCTAAAAGACCTAAGGGACTTGCTTAAGTTTACATGCGTAGATCCAGAAATGAAGTTAGGTGGCACAGTGGTTAGAATGCTGGGCAAGTCACTTGTGTAAGCCTCAATTTTGTGAAAGGAGGGTAAAGAGGCAACATGATACAACAGATATAAGGCTGGTTTGGAGCCAAAAAGGTCTAGGTTCAAACCCCACTTCTCACCTTAATATTTTCACACATAATAGCTTTGTGACCCTGGGCAAGTCACCTAACTTACTTGGTTTCAGTTTTCTATGAAAAAGGGGTAAAAATAGTATCCACCTTACTGAGTTGGTGTGAGGCTCAAATGAAAAAAATATATATATATACTCATACATATATATATATATATATACATATGAATATATATGAGGTGTCCTGTAAAACACTCCATAAATGTGGGCTACTAATTGCTATGTTCAGCTCTTTGAACTCCTTAAAATATTATATAACTGTAACTATGACAAGAACACTGTCTCTGAAATCAGAGGAACTAGGTTTGAGTTCCACCTCTAATATTGTTTATGTTATTACAATACAGTATTAGCTGGGCCTCAGTTTCCTCATCTGTAAAATGAAGGATTAGATCAGATGGCCTCTACAGTTGCTTCCAAATCTATCATTCTATGCTCCTATGATTCCCTAAAACATTTTGCTTTATTGACAATCCTGAATTGACAACAGTTCAGAAAATGCATTTGAGTGAAAACTCTCTGGTGATATGGGATGGGGAAATGATGATGGTAGGAAAGGGAAGACAGTGTTTGCCCAAAGTGACTTGAGGGCTCCTCCTCTCCTCCCCCCAAAAAAACCCCAAACAATTTAACAGTGAATCAGCCAATGGATAACAGGGATTTTGAAAGATCTTGGTGCCAGGGTCACCATACACTTGCACATGTATTATGGATGGTCTAACTTAGGATCATACATTCCAAGCCAGAAGGAGTCTCTGAAATCACTGACTCCTGATACTTAAGCCCAGAGTATTTAAGTGACTTGTCTAGAGCTGTATGGGTAAGAATTGGTCAAGTCAACATTTGAACCTAGGTCCTTTGACTTTAAATCTGGAATTTTTGCTATCATCCCACCTGGAAGGATTGTTGTGAGGACTAAATGAGACAATGTATATTAATGACTTTGCAAAACTTAAAACAACATTGAAATGCTAATTGATGTTGTTGAATCAAGCAAAAGCTCGGATATATAGAGCACTTTACAGTTTACATACTGCTTTACAGACAGCACACCTGTGAGGTAAACATGTTATTCTTCCCATTTTACAGAAGGAACTGAGGCTCAGGAAAGGGTAGTGACTCCCCCAAGGCCACACATCTGCTGAAATGGCAGCCCCAGGCCAGGAACCCAGGTCTTTTGACTTCAAGAACAAGCCTCTTTCTGCCCAGCCCTGCCCTGCCATTTAAGAAGTCTCATGCCCCAAATCATGCCCCACCAACTCACTCTTAACCCAGTTTATCTTGTGCAGATGTTGGCTTGAGAAAGGTTTATCAGAAATCAGGTCAAGGGAGAGCCACCACCAGGTTTCCAAAGGGAAGGCTCACACTGCTGTAGCAACTCCATCTGAGGAAGGAAGGGCAAGTGGGGCTGGCATCACCCACATTTTACAGATTGTGGTCTTGAGAAGATTCAAGGATTTACCCTTGGTCAAAGGATCAATAGGTTCAGAACACAGCATTTGAGCCAAAGGCTTCTGACTACCATCTGGATTCTTGAATGGAAGAAGTAGAGTTGGGGGGTGGAGCGGACAGAGATGTAGAAAAATAGGTATAGACAGGAGATTAGATAGCTCATGTAGGAAGATCTTTTACTACATACTTTTTCCATCAGTCATCTACTGTGAATTCTCCTCCCCTCTTCTCTTCTCTTCTCTTCCCTTCCCTTTTCTTCCTTCTCCTCTCCTCTCCTTTTTTTTCTTTTCTTTTTTTAAAAATGAATTTAAATTAAATTATGTGGTGCTAACCTGGGATCCCCAAGGGGCCTGTGGATAGTTTTCAGGGGGTCTGTGAGCTTATATTTTTTAAAAAGCTTTATTGTCATTTTCTTCTAGCTGAACTTCAGCTTCTTCTTGAATTATTTAAAAACATGATGCCGAGAAGTGTTCCAAAGGCTTCCCCAGACTGACGGTCAAAAAGGGTCCAAGACACACAGAAATAGTCCAGAATTTCTGTCTGGTTTTTAAAGCTAGGAAACATCTGAAAATGCTGAATTTGAAAAATATAAATCAATCACTCCTCCCCATACATCACCTTCTATTGTCTAGTGAAGGGGGAGGGGGGTGTACTAATTACCTCGTTATGATTCATGGCCAGGAAGCAAGTTTATTGCTACCTACAGGAGGTCTCTAACCTGAGGGACATCCTCAGCTAGAAAGGCTGTGTCAGTGGGAGAGGGGACCACAAGGGGGCTTCTCTAGGGCCATGTTCTCCTGCCCTGGGCTGCCCAGAGCTGGCTTCCTTGGTCTGAGGTCACCTTAGCCCAGTGAACTGCAGCCATTGATTACTCTTGGCCTGTGGTTCACCCTTACTTCAATCACATCAGCCCCAGGAGGACTGTGCTCAGGATTAGGTAACCTTGCTAGCTCTGCATGGTCTTGAGGACCCAACACACAGAATTTTAATTGTTTGTGAGCTAGTTACCCAACAGAGCACAGAACTGTGCTAAAGGCTCACCTCCTTCACAGCTGACTGATGCTGTGAGTCACAGATAGGAGGATTTGATACGGATGAAGCATTTTAAACAGTCACCGCTCCCAGAAAACAATTAGGGTTGGCATTGTCAAGTTGAATGTTGAGGATGACTCTGGCAAACCAGCGTGCTGAGGCAGAGCTGAGATGCCCTCCCTGCTCCCCCACGCTGGTTCTTTCTGGCGGAGCTATCTACCTCTGGGGGCATTGATGTTGGGGCAATTGATTGATGAAAGGCCAACAGAAAAATTCACATTAAGATACAAGGAAGTAACCTTTACTGTAAAAGGAACGGAGAGGGAGAGGCAGTTTGGTATATCGGCAAAAAAGCTCAGTCAGGAAGACCTGAGTTTGAATACCAATGGACACATATTGGCCGAGTGACCATGAGCCAAGGAACTAAAGTTCTCTGAGTCTCAGAGAAGCATCAGAGTACAATGGGAAAAGCATCGATTTGGAGTCAAATCCTCTGCTCTGGGCCTAGTCCAAATCTGTAAAGTGAGGAGACTTGAGTAGATAGACATCCAATTAGACATCTTCGTTCCTCTCCCTTCCTATGAAGGTCAAAGACCAATTCTCTTTCCCTTTGCCTCCCAGGGCCATTGTGAAGATCAAATGAGATAATGAAGAGAAAGTTCGATGTATGCTTTAAACAAACACAGTGTGAACGATAAAAGTTATAATTAATTTGTAAGATCAGCTGGAACTAGTAATCCCAAAGTACTCCAGGAATGCCAAGTCACCTCTAAGCCTCCAGGAGGCCCTTGTATAGAATGTCATTAGGGGTTAATACTAGCAATGATAACTTCTTTATTCAGATAATGATTTTGCTTAGAAAAGCACAAATTATTTCCCTTACAGCATGCCTATGACAGAGACAGCTTGGGCTAACTAACACAAAGTGGGGACACTGCCCATTTGGCCTGCAATAGCGATGATTTTCAGGCATGCCAAAGACCCCACCAGCACCATCAAACATAAATTGTCTAGTTAAGGAGTATCTTTTATGGTTTTATTTTCCCATGCATTTTATTGAAAATTCTTTTTTACTAATGTCTTTCTAAAAATACTAGGCATCTCCAGATTTATTCTCTGCCCCCTCTTCATCTCTGTGAGTCTTCCTTTATAACAAAGAAAAATCAAGTGACATAATTTATGCAACATTTTGAATGCTCCATATCTTAGAATCTCATGAAATTCTCTTGCAATGAAGGTAAAATTTTAAAACTATGGCCTTATCTATGCTCTAGGGAAAATCAAGAGTCATGGGACAGCTCCCTACTTGCTCTCCTTTACTGCTGGTCCAGGGCAACAAGAAAGCCCCTGTGTCCATAGTTAAGACTATGGGCTCAGATTCTTAACTAAGAGTCTTCTGACAAGTGTCATCTTCTGCAGGGCCAGCTTCAGAAGGGCTCCTTTTGTCTATGGCCATGCCACCCTGAACCTATCTGATCTCATTAGAAAGACACCTCTTCAGGGGGTTCCCCTAAGGGCATTATAATTGTGACATGTTACGTAGACTTGGACCTGGAAGGGGCCTTAGAGGTCAAGTAGTCCATCTTCCTCATTTTACATATGAGGAAATTGAGGCAGAGAGGATTAAAAAACCCTATACAAAGTTACATGTAAGTGGCAGAGCTGAAATTTGAATTCAGATCTTTCTGACTGCAAAACCAGTCTTTTCAATGAGATAAAGGATTATCAGACTTCAGAGATGAATGGAACTTTGGAATTTCCCTCATTCTCTAGAAGAGATAGTTAGGTTTCACAGTGGATAGAGAACTAGGTCTGGAGTCAGGAAGACCTGAGTTCAAATCCAGCTTCAGACACTTATATGTGTGATCCTGGGCAAGTCACTTAACTCTTACCTGCCTCAGTTTACAGATCTGTAAAATGGGATTACTAATAGCAACTAACTCTCTAGATTCTTGTGAAGATAAAATGAGATAAATATTTGTAAAGTGTTTTATATACCTCTTAGTCTTGTTTAAATATTAATCATTAGCTAGTTGGGTAACGGAGGTCCAGAAAAAAGAAGTAGCATGTTCAAAATCACACAGGTAATAAGCTGAACCCAGGCCTTCCAACTCTATATTATATTTAGAGTTTCTTTTTTTTCTCATCAGCTGCCCCTCCGTTCACATTTAGGAATGAGCAGTGAACAGGGTTTTTTAAATTCTCATTTCTAAAGATACAGGATGGATAAATATAGAGGGGAAATGACTAGAAATGTTACCAAACTCTAAGAAGAGGAGTTTAACGTGAGCTGAAAACATAATCAACTGACTTGTTAATCACCCAAAAAATGAGATTAGCCAGAGCAAAGCCAAGTGGCTGTACTTTTGTGAATCCAGCATCTCTTTAAACAAAAGCCCATGGAATGCTGAAGCAGGACCTGGAAGCCTATTGAGCCATCCATCAACCACTTTCTTCATTTGCAGGGAGAGCTCCCCTTCCTCCCACTTGTTCTTTTGAAATCAGCTTTGCATGTTGGTTTGGGAATTCTAGTGAATGTTTTTATGAGAGAGAGACAAAAGCAGAGAGGGAGAAATGGAGCGAGACAGAGGGAGAGAGAGGGAAAGAGAGAGAGACAGAGAGAGAAAGAGAGAGAGACAGAAACAGAAAGAGAGAGACAGAGAAGGAGAGAAAGAAAAATAGAGAGAGAACAAACCAAAGAAGGAAAATCAACTAGCTAAATAGTAAACAAAGAACATATCTACAAAATTAAAACTGCATGGAACCAAAGATGTCTATTCTAGTCCCCTTATTTTGCAGACAAGAAAACTGAGGCTCAGAGAAGTCAGTTACTTAAGGAAAAAAGCAAACAGAGTTAGAATTTGAACCCAGCTCCTCTGATCACAAGTCACAGGCTCAATCAACAAGCATTCATTAAGCTCCTACCATGTTAGGCACTGTGCAAAGCTCTGGAAATTTAAGAAGCAAGCAGTCCCTGGCCATATGAAGCTAGCATTTCATCAGAGGAGACAACAGATAGACCTATAAGTGCATTTAAAATAATGCACTCTCTTCCCCACTCCATGCTACTTCTCCCAGAGGAAAAAGTCTCCCCTACTCTGTTTCCAGATGTGACTTTTGTGGAGCATCTGGTGGGTCTACGTGCCTAACATACTTTACATCTCAATTTGAACCAATGAATGAATATGCATATTTTGGACTAAGGGTGGTTTAATTTAGCTTCACTCTCTCCTTCTCTGGTGGAGAGGGGAAGTCTAGACTGCTAAGAATGACTTTATCTACACAGTAGACTGACCTTCTGTTGGCTTTGCAGGGTAATCTGGAAGTCTTCTGAATGTTCACAATTATACACACATTTAGGAGAGGAAAGACAGAATGGAATAGCACCATTTCTAGATCATGAGATACAATGGCAATGAAGTTAATGGACACAGGTTCAGATCCTACATATGACTTAGCACCTATTTGACCTTGGGTAAGTCCCTTTATCTTTCTGAACCTTAGTTTCATCAACTGTGGAATGAAGGGGTTGTACAGGGTGGTCTGATGAGTTCATTTCCAATTCCAAGGACCTCTCTGGAACATTTGGGACTATATACTGGTTTGTCTCCTAAGGTGGTATAGTGTGTCTGAACTTCTAGGCCTGGAGGCAAGAAGACTCATCTTTCTGAATTAAAATCTGGTCTCAGACACTTACTAGCTGTGTGTCCCTGGGCAAGCCACTTAACCCTGTTTGCCTTGGTTTCCTCATCTATAAAATGAATTGGAGATGGAAATGGAAAACTACTTCAGTATTTTTGCCAAGAAAACTCCAAATGGGATCACAAAGAGTCAGAAATGACTGAAAAACAACTGAAAAAGTGATCAAAAACAGGAAGTCACTGATTTAAGCCTCAATACAGTAAAAGTAGTGATTGTTTATTTAACAATCCTTACAATTCACCCACAAATCCTCACAATGCATTCCCTTCTATCCTCCCCAGTCAAGACAGCCAACAAATGATAGGCCATTCAAGGCAATAATCATATTTATGCTGAAGCTAGTAGGAAGAACCAGAATGACCATGGGAAAGAGAGAGATGAGCCCATGTACATATGGCACATAGTAGGTGTTTAATAAACATTTTCTGCATTGCAAGAAATCCAATGAGAAATTTAAGAGTAAAAATAAGAGATACCAATAAAAGTTTATTCTTTAAATCAACACATATATCAAAAGCAGAAAAGAACATAGGAAACACAGTAAGTATGACCCAGATGAAAGAATATTTTCTCCTCTATCAGAGTCCATGGGTTTGATTCCTGGCTTTGCTATTACTATCTGTGTGACCTTGAATATGTCACTTAATTGCTTTCAGCTTCAGTTTTCTCCTCTGTAATATGAAGAGTGAATGGACTAGATGACCACCAACCCCACTGAGTTCTAAAACTATGATTCTAGAAAAGAAATCTCTCTTAAAATCAGGAAATCATAGGATCCATAATTGAGAACTTGGAAGGACATTGGAATTCAGCCTTAGCCCATTTTACAGATGAGTAAAACAAAACCCATAAAGACAGAGTGACTCATGTCACATCACACAGACAAAGTTTCATCATCCACCCAGTGCAGTCAGAACAATGCTTAGGACCAATAAAAACCATAGGGCTTATAAAAAGATTTGGATCCCCTCCCTTTTTGTTAATAATATATAACTGCAATAGATTTGTACATTCCAATGTATATATACAATATAAATATTTACAACATAAATATAGAATATATTTATATGCAAATGTATCAAGGACAGGCATAGTGTTCACACAAAGAGGTGGAGGGAGCCATGCCAATATTGATCTTCCTTTCATAAAGTCAAAGATATTTACACCAAAGATCTACTTTTTGATATTTTTTTCATTGTGAAATGAAATACACTTAGCAAACTGCATCTTCCAAAGGGCCTATATGCAATCAAAGTCGTGAGAGCTTATGGGAGCCTTAATCCAGCCCTGCGCAGAGGTCTCATGGAAAAATAGAACATGCTTGACTTGGAGGCAGAAGACCTGCATTCATTTCCCAGTTCTGCTACTCTTGAAGGACCCATTTCCCTTCTTTAGGCCTCATTTTCCTCATCTTCAGAGTGGAGGAGTTGGGACCAGACCTTTGCATTGCCTTCTGTCTTCTGATCAGACAATAGGAGAACCTAGACTCAAACCCAGTTTCTCAGAGTCCAGTCGCATCAAGAAGTTGGTCACCTAAAGCCAGAAGCTAGAAAGTGACATACTTTTCACTCTTCTCTGTGCAAATTATCCAAAGTCAGCTGAATCATGGAAGCCAGGCCTTTCCTTTCCCATTCTGGATTGTAGTGTGTGTGTGTATGCATGTATACATGCAAGCATGTGTTTATGTATGTGTGCACATGTGTGTGAGCGTATATGTATGTGTATATACATGTGTGTGCATGTGAGTATGTATGTTTGTATTTATGTGTGTATAGGGAATAAAGGAATAGAAATTCATTGTCATAAGAATTTTGATATTTGCTCCAATAACAATAATGCTGCTGATAACGACAACCATGATAGAGTGCCTTTCTGATAAGGCTTTAACAGTGCTGGCCAGACATCTATCACTGTCCTCCACAGTTTTCCATGAGGTGGACAGGAAGTAGTTTTAATTCCCATAAAATCAGCAAGCCTCATTAAAGCATTCTTTTATTGCTTTACACAAGATAATTCAGACAAGCTGAATAGCATCATGGACATTGAAGTGACCTCAGTCAGGAAGGCCTGTGTTCAGGGTTCCCACAAACAAGTCACTTCACCCCTGAAGGAGGGAAACAAGCATTTGTAAAGCACCTACTGTGTTCCAGGCATTTCCTAAATACTTTTCAACTTCTATCTCATTTAACTCAGTGGCCCAGGAAGCTCTCTAAGACAGACTGAGTTATAGAGAAGTTGCAGATCTTCAGTGGTGGGGGGAATTTCCTCACTGGGAGTTCTTTATACTGAAAAAATCACAAAAAGTAAACAAATAAAAAAGATAATTGCTTCCTCTGTTTTGAAGTTTATTTTGTGAAAAGTTGTTAAGCCAATTCCATGATTTAGAAAGACTAAATCAGGTGGGAATCTGTTTCCCGTGGTTCCTACAATGAGCAAAGATTGTTCTTCCTTAATGCCCTCAACTCCTTGGATGACATTTTAAAAATTCCTCCCACCCTATTCTCCCTAGAAAAGCAGGCAGTAAAAGATTCCTTTTCACTCTGAGTCAGCGTTCCTGTTTGGTCCTTCTCTCCCCCAAGAATGATAACCACAGGTCTTGGCTAATATTTATATTTACTATTTAGCAGGTTACAAGTTAGTTGTGAGACTTCCTAGGAACCCATCCACCCCCTGTTGCTGTTTTCTTTTTCAACTCTATTATTATTTCCCAGCAGGTGTTGCAGCCTTTTCAAACCCTGACACATGTACTGTGGAAAGGAACAGCAGTTGAAATAACATGAGATTTGGAATCAAAGGAACGGAGTTCAAATCCTGACACTTCCATTTACCACCTGAGCAACTGCAGGCAAGTTGCTTATGGTCTTTGGGACTCATTTTCCTTGGCAGCAAAATGAAGAATTTAGATCCTATGATTTCTAGGGTTTTTTCCTATTCTAAATCTGTGGTCTTATAATATTTCCAAAGACAAGTATAGTCTTGGACTTTAGATCTGGAAGGCATTTTAGAGACATCTCATCCAAACACCTAATTCATAGATGAAGATATAGATCCCAAGAGGTTAATGACTTGCCCAAGTTCACATATATGACAGCTGGGGATAGAAAACTAGATTTTGAAACTCCAAATACAGAGCTTTTTCAATCACTCAAAATGAATCAATAAGCATGTATTAAGCCCTTACTATGAGTCACATTCTGGGGAAAACAAAAAAAGGCAAAAACAGTTCCTGCCTTCCAGAAGCTTATGTTCTAATGTGTACTGTGTACCCCCACCTTCAGCCTTTCAGAGAGATGATAACAGAAACTGCTTCTGGATTAGTCAGTCCATGATGGATTCAGCTATTTTGTAGTGTGTAAGGTGAGACAATTAGCAATTTTGAAAAAAGTGACCCTGCTTTGCCCTGGCACAAAATTACTACCTTCCCATTGGTCTTTGCAAGGTTCCACTGGCGACTCTGGAAATAGCCAAGTTTATAATAAATAGGCTTCTAGGCTAAGTTGTTTTCAGAAAACACCTGCAACGTGTTTTTAAAGCTCAAAATTGCTCTTTCTTGGGGATAATTAAGTGAAGAAGGAACTCAAAGAACGCTACAAAATAGCACTGATCTGAGTGTCATCTAACTACATTTTCACTTGCAAAATGCAAAACCTGAGGCTAACAGAGAGTGACGGACCTACCCAAAGGGTCAGTGATAATATCAATGCACATGGAATGCTTAAGGGTTTGCAAAGCATTTTACTTGATATTTACAACAGAATGAAGCTACAAGTATAATTATCTTCATTTTACTGATGAGCAAATGAGTGAGGTAAGAGGCAGTGTGGGATAGTGGATAAGGAGCCATCCTCAAAGCCAGGAAGATCTGTATTCGAGTTTTAACTTTGAAATGTCCCAGATCTGTAACTCTGGATACTAAATTGCTCAGAACTCTAGGGGTCTTGGGAACCCTTTCTAGCCTTAAAAATCATTGAGGGCCCCTTCACAAAGGCTTTTGTTGGGGGGTGGGGCGCTATATTTATAAATATTTTCTGCATTTAGAAATAAAACATCGGTATTATTATGAAAACAATTTTAACCTTATAGATACCTCGAAAGGATCTCAGGAACTCCAAGGAGCCTCTGGTCCACACTTTGAAAATCACTACCCTAGGAAGCACAATAAGATTGTAAATTTCAGAGAAGGTGCTGACCCTGCATTAGTAGCAAGGGTTTCCTCACCCAGGATCTAGACACAGATCCAATCTTTAGACCTATTACTAATGGGTAAACTGAGTCCCAGAGACATTATGTGATTTCCCTGTAGGCTCACGTCTTATAGTGAGGGAGAATGCACTTGAACCTAAGTCTCTCCCAATTCGAAGTGCTTTTAATCACTGCTTCCCTTACCTTGGGTTCAAACCCCAGCTCTGCCACTAGCTTCTTCTGAGGCTCTGGACAAGTGACTATATCCCTCTCTGAGCCATAGTTTCATCAGCCATATGCCAGGAATCATACCTGCCCTGTCTACTTTACAGCTTTCTTGTGAGGCTTAAACAAGCTAATACATGTGAAGCTTAATAGAAGTTGGAAAATGCTCTATAAAGGCAAGGTTTTTATACAGATGCAGAGACTGTCCATGGTACTAGAACCCAGATATCCTGGCCTCTCTTTCTTCTCTCCCCAGTACCTTGTTTTTTTTTTTAATTATAACAAGTATGTTTCAGAAAGAAAATAAATTACTTTACTTCTGAAACAAGAGACCACATGCCAAAATTGGAAGAGTCCATTGGAAGAGTATTTTTGTGTGTCATGGACCCCTTTGGCAATCTGGGAAAACCTACAAGTCCCTTCTCAGAACAATGTTTTGAATTGCATAAAATAAATTAATAGGACTACAATATTGAAACATAGTTATAGAACATTTTTAAAAATCTATGAACCCTAAGTTAAGAACCTCTGATCCAGGCTAATCACCTTCATTTTTAGCTGATGAAGCTGAGGGTGGAGGTTGAGAGTAATTCCTACTGTTACAGAGATAGGAAACAGAAGAGTCTGGAGGTGAACCCCGGCTCTTTGAGTTCATCTGTTCAGTGCTCATCTTCACTATGATGCTTGCTAATAATGAAAGCTAGCCCAAGAGTGACAGGAAAGTTCTCCCCAAAATGACCCCAAATAGGACCAAGATGAGACACAGACATGGTATCCCTATACAATGGACATGAACAGATGCAGTACTTAGATCAGGCAGTGGTATCAAAGACTGTGCATGAGCCTATTCCACTGGGAAACTGGTCCTTTATTGCCCTCTCCCCATCACTGCTTTTGAGTTCCACTGCCTTATGACCTGAGGTGAGAGTCAGTGACTGACATATAGGCAGGCCTCTCTCTGGAGTCAGTGAGTCTCTTTCCCCAATCAAGAGCTTATGAAATGTAAGCCTAGGAGGAAAAGTAGACATCAGTGATACAATGAGCCAATAGATGAGCAATCTTCTAAGACACTTCCCCTCAAAAGTCAGAAGTCAGTCTGTCTTCTCTCCGGAAGCCCCCTCCCCTCAGAGAGGTAGCATAGGGTTGGGAAAAAGTGTCTAAAGCTGGGATACCTGAGTTCAAGTACCAACTTCTGGCATGCATTAGCTTGGTGAATTCTGGCACATCTCAATTTCTCTGGATATCAGTCAATTCATATGTTAAAATGAAGGCATTGGACCAGATGGCATCTAATTTCCCAGCTCTAAATCTTATGATCTATAAAAATGAAGAGCTTGGGCTTGGATCATTGTTTTAGGACAAGAAGGAACCTTGGAGATAAGCCCATCAAAACCTCCCATTTGACAGATGAAGTAATCAAGACCCAGAGGGGTTAATGATTTATTCAAGGTAACCCAGACTTCTTTCATTTCAAAGTTTCTATGGTTCAGAACTATCCCACTCCATTTTTCAGTGAGTTTGGCTGTTACTGAATTACTGTTTTGTTAAACCATTATGTATTATTCCCTTAGTCAATGGATACTAGTAAATATGATTCAATTGAATTCAACAAATGTTTATTAAGTATTTAGTTCAGGGGTGCAGACCCTGTGGCCTCAAGGCCACATGTGGCTTTCTAGGTCCTCAGGTGTGGCCCTTTGACTGAATCCAAAGTTCACAGAAGAAATCGTCATAATAAAGGATTTGTTTTGTAAAACTTGGACTCAGTCAAAAGGCCTCACCTGAGGACCTAGAGGGTCACATGTGGCCTTGAGGCCACAAGGTACCCATTCCTGATTTAATCTGTACAGGGCAGTATGCTTGGTGTTGGGGAAGCAAAACCTAAATTGTCTCTGTCCCAAAGGAGAATACAGCATCCAGATGTCCCAAAAGTCTTAGTTCAGTTTGGAACTTTAAAGTAACAAGTGCACTAAAAATTTTGGAGCCCCTGTATACACAAGTAAGGAAATACAAATAATTCCAACAGGGGGAAAGAGAGAGAGAAAGAGAGGCGCAGACAGACAGACACAGAGAGACAGAGACAGAGACAGAGAGACAAAGAGAGACAGAGAGAGACAGAGAAACACAAAAAGAGACACAGAAACAAAGAGACAGACAGAGAGAGACAGAGAGACAGACAGAGTTCTTATAGCTGGGGCGATCAGGAAAGGCTTCATGTAAGACATAACACCTGAGCTGAGCCTTGGAGAGACATATGGATTCCCAAAGGTCACTAAATGGCATTCCAAGCATGAGGGCCAGCCTATACAAAGGCCTAGAGAAGGGAGATGGAAGGATGAGTGATAGGACTATTATCATATGAGGGGAGAGAAGAGGCAGGCCATGAAATTTCTCAATACTAAAAAGGGGTCCCTGTACTCAGAAAGGTTGGGGACCTCTGCTCTAACAATGATTTGAAATATTACTTCAGAGATCTCAGTGATGACCTCTCAGCAGCCCAGATGTACAAAAATGAAGGGGGTTTTCTGGAGCAGAAAGATGTGTGAGCAGACCCAAAGGTCAATATCTGGTTTTTGCTTTATGGATTAAGGGTTCTGCTGAGCACGGCATTTTTCAATGCCTTTCTTGGGCATCCAGCCACTCAAAAGGAGGCCTGTGTAAAATATCTGAACCCAGTGCTCTAGTGAGCTGACAGGCAGGCACTCTTACAAGGACCATCCTGAAAGATACCAAAAAAAAATCCTATTGCAAACAACATAGGAAGGAAAGCTTCTGGAGATTACTGACTTAGGAGAGAAATAAAATGTTGGACTGATCCTGCCTCCAGGAAGGTTAACTGAAGTCAACTAACAGATTGCATGCCCTACTGAGACAGTCAGTGACTGCAGACCTTGGGAGGTCTTCCACAACCCACTGGATCTTCTGGTAACCTGGAAGGGCCCTATCAAGTGGAGATGACTCCATGACCTGAGCCAACAAGGCAGAGAGCCACTGGATTACATTTTCAGATCCTGAAATCTCACTTCACACACACACACACACAGAGTCACAAACCTCAGTCTTAGAAAGAGCCTCAGAAGCCATCTTGTCTGACCCACACCCAAACAAGACTCTACCCTCTAGCACACCCAACACATGGTCATCTACAGCACCTGAAGACCTGTTATGAGGAGGAATCCACTACCTCTTGAAGCAGTCATATTCACTTTTGTGCTGTCCTAATTTAAAGCAGTTTTTTTAAAATTTGTTTTCCCTGGCATTGAACCTAAATCCTGGGTCCTATAACCACCAACTCCTGAGGAGGTCCATGGTAACACAGATTACAGTTGGAAGAGACATTAGAAGCCATCTAGTTCAAGTCCCTCAATGAATAGATGATGAAATGGAGCCCCAGGGAAGTGATCTGTGCAAGGCCAAATGAGGTTTAGGCTTCTTTACAACTTGTCCCCATCCCTCTCACCTGTGATACTGCAAATAGCCTCCTAGCTCCTGGCCCACCTCCGGTCTCTTCCCTCTCCCATCCATCTTCCACAATGCTGCCAAAGGGAAATTCCCAAGGCACAGGCCAGCCCTGATCAATACATTTCATTGGCTTCTGATTTCCTTTAGAATGAAATATGATCTCCTTTGGCATTTAAAAACCAGGCTATGGCTTTCCTTTCCAGGCTTATCATATGTCATTCCACTTAATGGACTATTTGGGTTGGCCAAACTGGACTTCTTGCTGTTCTTCGTGCATGGTGTTCTGCCTCCCACCTTGCACCAGCTTTTTCTTGTGCCTGGAATACCCTCCTTCTTCACCTCTGCTTTTCAAATCCCCATTTTTCTTCAATACCATCTCCTACATGCAGCCTTCCCTGATCTTCCTCAGTTGCTAGTGCTTCCCCTGCAAAAAAAAAACTGACCTTATGCCTATTAATTTTGCATCTACTTGTGTATAGATGTTCTTTACTGCTATATAGAATTTAAGCCTCTTGAAGGCAGGGATTGCTTCATGTTTTTTAATCTCTAGAATTTAGCACAGTGCATGACATATAAGAATAAACTTAATAAAAACCTTCTGAGCAATTGTTTGATTATTCCCACTTCTTTCTGCAGAGCATAGAGAAAGTGCTTAGCAAATGCTTGTTGACTGACTTGCCTGACTTCCCCACAAAAGACTTTTATTTGTTTGAAGAAACCATTGTGAGTACTCCAAGATTCCTCTCCTCCAGGTAAAGCCTCTATGGCTCTCTCCTAGACACACATACAAACTCAAATGCACACCTACACACTCATATGATTGTCCCTGCTTGTAATTGTGTGTGTGTAGGAGGGGGTGGTCAGGTGAGGGAAGGAGGAGAAAATCTCTCTGGGTGACCAAAGACCAGTCAAACAATCCATAAAATGGAATTTCCATTCACAGTCTCATATTCTCTCATTTCATAGCCACAAAAGCCTGGGGGGATTCACAAGACAGGAAATAATATCATAGATTATAGCTTTAAGGGACCTTTGACTTCCACTGGTCCCACCCTCTCAATTAACAGGTGCTAAACTGAGGCCCTAACAAGTGACTTGTCCAAGGTCCAGAAGTACCAAGGGGCAAGCAGGGATTTGACCCCAAGTCTATTTCCCAATTCAGCTCTTTTCCTGTTTTGCCAAATGACCCCATTCATTCCTGGTTATATTGAGGGAAGGGGGCCTAGACCTCCCAAACTCATTTTCCTTATTCCTTATGCAACCAGGAAGGATTAATTGATCTGTCTCCAAACCTTATAGTTCCCCCCTTGTCAACTGGGAGGGGGGGCTTATTTCCTGATTACAGTTTAAAAGTTTTTTTTTAACGAAGATATAATTCACTTCTTAAAAGTAATAAAACAATAACAAAGAACTCACCTGGTGATTTTCAACAGTAATTAAATTTCTGCAGATGGGGAACCACTACTTGGGCTGCTCCTTACCAAAGATGAACAGCTTACTTTACTCTGGATAACTATGAGTCAGCTCTTCCCTGACAAATGGAGGGGATTCGGTCTGAAAATAGCCTCGCCTTGCTTCTCCCCTCCCTTCCTAATTCAGCCCCCTGCATCCCCAAGGTCAGATTTGGCTTCTTCTAGCAATTCTGCAACAAGATAAATCTCTACCAATCAGCAAAAGAAAGAAATCAAAAGGAAAGCTGGACAGGAGATTCATTGCCCATCCTTTCTATCTTGTCATAGTTCAGCCCAATGCCACAGGGAGCCAGCAGGCTCCAAGTTAAACATGGTTTTCACCTGGGAATCACCCGGAAAAATTAACAGCCACCCAGGGACCTAGTTTTTGTCAACAACAAACCAAAAGAAAGTTTCCAGTGCTGTTTAATTATCAGCGCCAGACACAGAAACTTCCCCTCACAGCTCATTCTGACATCATATCCATTTGCATAAAATAGAATTGAACTTCTCCATCTGAGCCTTCAGTTTAGCTAGATGGAGGTGACAGGTGAGAAGAGAATAAACAGAGAGATAACGGTGTCTCAAAGGAGGATGGAGAATCAGAAGAGAGACAATCAAGAAAAAGACAAGATGAAATTATACAATGTCTGTTCTATATTTTTAAAGGGGTCTTTCACAAATTTAACTTGTTTGTAACTTGTCAACAATGTTAATGTCTTTGGTAAGATGACAGGAAAGGGAATAAACTGTTTTCTAGGAACTTACAGTTTAAAGTTCTAAAGGTGAGAAATTTGGGGTCTTGATTTCGTGTGTGTGTGTGTGTGTGTGTGTGTGTGTGTATAAGAGAGAGACTGGGAGAGGGAGAAGGGAAGGGAGAGGGAGAGGAAGAGAAGGAAGGGAGAGAGAGAAAAAGGGAAGGGAGGGGAGATTTGAAGGGAGAGGAGGGAAGGAGGGAGAAAGAGAGACAGAGAAAAACATAGAGAGAGGCAGAGACAGAGACAGAGATAGAAGGACAGGAAAAGGTGGAGAAAAAGAGACATACAGAGGCAGAACCACACACAAAAATAGAGACAGAAAGAGAGGAGAGGAGAGGGGAAGGGAAAAGAAAAAAATGGAAAGAAGGAGATAGGCAGAGAAAGGATAGAAAAGACAGAGAGACAGAAAGAGAATATATACAAAGCAACCACCTTTCAGGTCCTGGAGATACCACTTGGGGTTCCTAGCATCTCCTCTCTGGTTCTGTCCCTACCTAAACATCCTCCTTTCTCCTTACTTCTGCTATTGCAATATCTTCTGGGAATGGAAAGGAATTTCAGTGACCATCTAAGCCAACTCATATGTGAAAAAGAGTTTATGCAATCTATGACAAGTGGTCACTGAGTTTCTACTTGAAGACTCTAGTAAGGGAGAATCCACAGTCACCCAAGGTAGCCCACTCCACCTATGGACAGCTCCAATTAGGGAGTTCTTTCTAACATCAAAACTAATTTTGCTCCTTTGCAATCCCCCTCCCCCCCACTGCACTACTCATTTATCCCTCTGGAGCCAAACAGAAGGTTGCTTGGCACCTTACTAGCCCTGTCTGTTATTACTCCTGCCATGAGGGCCATGCTCCATTCATAAACTGGATTATTTTCCATTCTCAAACAGGTCCTTTGCTTCTTCACTTCTGTGTTTTGGCTGATACTGTTCCCTGTGACTAGGATATCTTCTTTTCTCCAATTTATCCAATGAATTCCTACCCACACTTTAACACATCAGGCTTGTAACAACCTTGTTTGGTGGGAAGAGAAATGGAGTCATGGGACCAGCTTCAAATACTGGTGCTAGCACTCAATTCCTACTTATCCAACAGGAATTTATTAAGTACCTATTAGGTACACACCCTACTACGGATACAAGAACAAGATGAAAAATGTCATCTGGCCTGTTTCATTGAGTTGGCATTCTTCTGGGAGATACAATATATAAGCATAGGTAGATAGGTGGCACAATGGATAGAATGCCAGACCTGAAGTCAGGAAGACCTGAGTTCAAAATCTGCCCCCCAGACACTTACTAACCATGTGATGTGGACAAGTCGCTAACCTCTCTCAGACTCAGTTTCTTCATTTGTAGAAGAAAGAAGAGGAGTGCCTACCTCCCAAGTTAATGTGAGGATCAAATGAAGCACTTTGCACATCTCGAAGTGCTGTATAAATACTGAAATTGTTGTTGTTACTAAATAAGTATATCCTTTGAGAATTGAGGGTGAACACAAGCAAAAAGGAGGATGACAAAAGACTTTCTTTGTGAAATAGAACAGGAAATGAACCTTGTAAGCTAGCAAGTGTAAGAGGTAGGGATGAAGGAAAGAGAGTGCTCCAGGAATACAGGGCAGCCTGAGCAAAGGCATGGAGGTGGGAGATGACTGTCAAAGTTAAAGGAACAGCAAAAAGGTCAGTCGGGCTGGATGGAGAGAGCAGGATGGAGACAGGTAGTTTAAAAGGTGAAGTGGATTATATTGTCAAATAGTCCAAAAGTTAGTATTTTAATACCTGCATTTGTTACCTATGTGATCCTGGGCATTACTTAACTTCCTCTCTCTGGAACTCAGTTTTTCATCTGTAAAATGAGAATGATGGACATGATGACTTAGAAGGTTCCTTCCATCTCTAAATCTCCATTCCCATGAAGATTAGCTAACATAGGCCAACTGAGGTACCATCCACATGATGGATGGCTATTCATAAACCCTTCCCAGAAGGTCCTTTCTGTCCTTGTCTTGACACAGATGGGTTTCTGTCTAAATCAATCAATCATCATTTATTAATGTGCATCTACAATGCACCCGGCACTGTGCTGAAGAATGGCCAGTTATTTGGAGACAGAGCTACGTTCATCAGCAGGCTATAGCCAAGGCTTTCAGCTAGGGTGAAAATCCTCAAAAATGAGCCCTAGATTCATTTTTGGCCTCTTTCTCCACTTACATTGTATTTCTCTCCTGGTCTTAGGCATGACATCTCTCTCCACTTCTTTATCTCAGATGTGTCCCTATTTCTATTCTTTGGGGAAGAATGCATCATTGAATCGACTGACAGCTTTAAGTATTGTTTAGTGGGATGGCGGTCTTGGGGGTCTGAAGAGGATGGCAACATTTTAAGAGACACAGTCCATTGCATTCATCTCTCATCTACTGCTCTTCCTCTGCACCTTTCCTCATATGCCCTGAAACCAGAGCATATTTTTGAGACATTTAAAACAGGGACATGAGGCTTCCATGACACATCCTCTCCATTCGTATACCTTGGAAGAAAGGGGAAAAATGCCCTGGGTCTCAAAGTGGGGCCCTTTATCGAAGCCATCAGATTTTACAGCTTTTTTGAATTATTGTAATAATAACTGACATTTGTAGGGGGGGGTTCTAAACTCCTGGTGGGCAAGCACTCTCTTTCATTGTGAATTTATGCCCCCAATATGAAGTACAGTGTCTGGTACATGGTAATAGAGGCTACTAGATGATGTGATGAATTGAGTATTGGAATCAGAGTCAGGAAGACTCCAGTTGAAATATTGCCTCAAACATTTATAGCTGTATCACCCTTCACCTTTCTCAGCCTCAGTTTCCACATCTGGAAAATGGGGTGAACAATAGCGCTCACCTCACGAAATTGCTGTGATCATCAGATGAGCTCACATATGCAAAGCACTTTTAAACCTTGCTATTACCATCATTCATGAATGCTTATTATTCTTGTGATATAGCTGACATTTATAGAATTCAACGTAAGCTGCTGGAGGGCAGAAATGCTTTCATTTTGTCTTTGCAGTTCTGGCACCTAGCATGTTGCCTGGTTGTGCACTGTGGGAGTTTAACAAATGTTTGGTCCAAAGATGATGCTGTGAGATTTGCGAAGGACTTTACTTACATCATTGCATCTGAGCCTCTCACAATGTTAGTCATTCTACAGATATTATTATCAGATGAGGAAACGAGCTAAAAGAGGTGACTTTTTGTTCAAGATCACAAGCTAATAAAGGTTTGAGGAAGGATCTGAAATCAGATCTGTCTGGACTCCCAAGTCCAGAACTGACCTGGAAGCCATTAGAACTTGGGTTCAAGTCCTACTTCTGACACAAACTGGCTGTGTGCCCCTGGCCTGGAGAAGTCACTTAACTTCTCAGTTCTGTAGACCAGAGGATGCAGAGAAGGGACCAATAAGTCCATGACCACCATCCCTCACTGGCTGCCCTATGATATGGGTGAACCTCTAAAGTCTGATCTTCCTGATTCAGAGGTTTGTTATTCAATCTGTGAATTATCCAGATAATTCGCTCCTTTCCTTCCCTTCATTTCCTGCTCTGGGTCAATTCCCTGCTCATTATCACTCCAACAGAGGGTATGCAAGGAAATTAAATGCAAATAAATCGATTTTTCTGTTTGTTAGCAGATCTCCCTACAAGTTCTGGAGAGGGAAGTAAGTGAAACCCTCTGCAGATTTCTATTAGTCATGCCACCCTTTGCCCCCTTCTGTGGGCAGTACCATATCCAAGACTAAGGAAGAAAGACAATACAAACAGCCCTCTCTTAAAAGTAGTGGGATCCTCTTAAGGAAATCAAATTATTAATCTTGGGCTTAGCACTCATAAGCTCCAGTTGCATGAGCTTTATGATATGAAGCAATGCTCAGAATATCAGGGCCCATTTCAAGGCTGTCTGCAAAGGAACACTTTGCATCACATTGGGCAAGCATCCCAGCCCAATCCCGAGGACACCATACCAACAGTCAAATGATTATTATATGCTCTTTAGCGTTACAAAGAATCATAGAGGCTAGAGCTAAAAAAGCAACCTTAGAAGTCTTTTAGAGCTTAGACTTCCAAATCTAAACGAATTTTTACAGATGGGGAAACTGAGGCACAGAAAGGTGACATGATATGACCGTAGCTGATTCTTACCAAATCCCAGAGAGATAGATCAGGCAGATGCTGTTATTTTTTCTTCCTATCTTATAGAAGATGAAGTCTGGGAATGATCTGCCCAAGAGTAATGGAGCCAAGTCTCTTTCCACTATATCAGAGTGTCACTCAGAAAGAATTCTTAGACTTCTCCATGATTCTCTTGGTACCTTTATTACTCCTCATAGAGGGGTCAAGAGCTATATAAAAATAGAAATCCACAGATGGTTTTAGTTACTTCCCCCTCCAAATTTTTTCCCTACCTTCTCATCCTGGATGTTTGACCACAAATTTTCCACAGGTCAGTTACCCAGAGTACCATGCCATTCCTCTGTTCAAGATCTTTCAAGGGCTCTATATTGTTTCTAGGACAAAATGAAAACTTGGCACTGGAGCATTTTCTAGTTTGGCTCTAGCTACCTGCCAGATTACCTCCCTTTAGGCACTCAATATTTCAGTCAACTGGCTTCCTTGTTCTCCTTCGATCTCAGCATTTTGTCTTTTCCCTTTATGCTTTTGCACAGGAGGCCCTGTGTGCCTGAAATGCACTTCCTCTTAAAGGAGTATCCTTTCCAGGCACAACTCAAGTGCCACCAGATCCCAGAGTTGTTAGTACTTAATCCCTCCTCAAATCATTGTGCACCCAACTATATGAGAGCAGGTATGTTATATGAGAGGTAGAGTGGTGTATTGGTTAGAGAACTGACCTGGAAGCCGGGAGGTTCAAGACCTGTTTCTGAAACAAACTGGTTGTGTGCCCCTTGAGAAGTCACTTAATTTCTGAGTTCCCTAGATCAGAGGATGCAGAGAAGGAGCCATAAGCATTGGTAGAGAGAGTTTGCTTACCTGGAAGTTCCCTATATCAAGGGAACAACAGATTTGATCCCTAGCCTTCCAGGAAAATAAAAGTTTCTAGAGAAGAGGGGCCATTTTTGTGTTTTGTGTTTTTGTATTTTGAGCACTTGACATGCAATACCTTGTACACATTGAACACTTAATAAGTCCTGGTAGAATGAATGAACTAGTAGGTAGCTTTTTGGTCTTTTGTTTAGCTCAAGAAGAGCTCCGAGTATTCATCTATTTTCTCTCATTCCTGTCTACTTCCTTTTCTACCCTTTTGGATCCTTTCTTTCTGAGCAATTTTTAAAAATTCCACCTCGGACAAATTTTTAAACTTTGTCACCCCAGATACAGATTTCTTCTGTGTATACTTGTTATTATATGCTCTTTAGCATTACAAAGAATCATAGGGGCTAGAGTTAAAAATCAACCTTAGAAATCTTTTAAAGCTTAGACTTCCAAATCTAAACTTATTTTATAGATGGGGAAACCGAGGCACAAGACGATGATGTGACATTACCTTACCTGATCCTTCCCCAACTCCAGAAAGATAGATCAAGCAGATGTTTTTTTCTCCTTCCCATTTTAAAGAAGATGAAGAGGACCCAGCCACACTATGGCAGCATCTATATGCAGGCTAATTAACTATAACTTGGGGATTTGCCCACTGATGTGTGACCTTCCTGCATGGATGACTATGTTGGGTGACAAACCTGCACATGTGGTAGAATAGGATGACTAGCCAGACCAGGAGCTGGAGCTGGAACTGGCCAGGTTCTTCCCCTGGCTAGCAAGCACACCTGAGGAATTATATCATACCATTCAAGGTGCTAGAGCTCTCAGGAGCACCCGCTAATGACTTAAAGATCTGTGCAGGCTATTGAAGAGAGCATGAGAAAATGGGAAATAGTGAGTCAGACTCATCTGGCCAGTCCAAGAGCAGATCTCTAACAGTGCCACCAAAGGGTGGTCTGAGGAAGGCTAAGGCAGTCCTCTGCCTCATCTCTAACAGTCAAAGATGCACACTCTTCATTGTTACCAATCAGTCAACAGCCACTGAAGGAACAAGGAGTGGAAATGGGATTTTAGTGGTCTAGGGCCTCTACCAGGGTCAAGAAATCAACTTTCTAAGGTCACATTCTTCCTAAGCCTGAATCATAGGCTCATTGATTGAAAGCTGGGAGAGATGTTGGAGGTCATCTGGTCCAGGCCTCTCTTTGTTATGAAGAAGAGGCTAAATAGCTTATCTAAGGTCATTGTTTGGTTGTGTTTCAGTCATATCTGTCTCTTCATGATTCCATTTGGGGTTTTCTTGGAGGAGATACTGGAGTGGTTTTCCATTGCCTTCTCCAGCTCATTTTATAGATGAAACTGAGGCAAACAGCACACAGCTAGTAAGTGTCTGAGGCCAGATTTGAACTCAAGAAGATGAGTCTTCCTGACTCCAAGCCCTCAGTACTCTACCCACTGGGCCACTTAGGTGCCCACCAGCTATCTAAGGTCACACACCTGGAAAAACAGGGGTCAGGGAGCGTAAGGCCATGGTCAACATACAGTCTACCTCTCTATCAGAATGATTTCATGTGAGCTCCTTAAGTCAATAAATAAACATTTATAAAGTGCCTAGTGTGTGCCAGGTTCTGTGCTTTCTTGAACCTTACACCTCATTTGGCTGCTAGGGCTGGCATCTAGTTCTCATTTCTCAGAATGATGCTTTCCCAAATGTATAATCCCCATGAACTTGTGGAACTATGTTTGGGGCACCTTGGAGCAGTGGATAGAGCACCAGACTTGGAGTCAGAAAGACCTGAGTTTCTATTCTGCTTCAGACATTTAAAAGCTTTGTGACCTTGGGCAGGTCACTTAATCTCAATTTCCTCATTGACCGAATGGGAGTAATAATTACACCCATCTTTGAGGTTGTTGGGAGGATCTCTATGCCTTAGAGCAATATGTAAATATTTATTACTGTTATCATTATTACAAAAGGTCAGTAAGCTAGGTGAAGTGGTACAGGAAAGGGATGACAGTGGTTAAAGACGTTATACAGAAATCAGCCATCATCAGGATTTGCAAACTCTCTTATCTTCCATCATTGGCACAGAGACTAAGACCCTGTTCTGCTCTCTCTTCAGATAGCACAACAGTCTGGTTCCCAACCCTTTCAGAAGATCATAGATTCAGAACTCAAAGAAACCTCAGAGGTCATTGAACCCAGTTCTTTCACTTTATAAATGAGAAAATCGAGGCCCAAGAGGTTAAGCCTCTTTCCCAAGGTCAAACAAGTGGTAAGAGGATGAGCCAAGAGTCAAACCCAAGGCTTCTGACTCTCAATATAGACATTTTTCCTTCTATGCTGTAATTGCTCCCTAACAGAAAACATAGTCTCAAAACTGCTCATTAGTCTTTCCCCAAACTTAGCATCATAGATCGAGAGCTAGAAGGAACCTCACAGGTCATCTCTCAGAGCTAGAAAAATCAAGGCGTGCCCCGAGCATCCACAAAACTCCTGACCGCGGCTCGAGCATGATTAAAATGTAATTGGGAAATGTTTAACAAAATAAATAAAAATATAATATAAAATGGATAATGGATACAACATACAATAAAATGGACAACAATCTATATGAAATGGATAATGCTCATTTTAGACCTGTTTCTATTTGAATTTAACTTAACTTCAACCCTTTCATTTTATAGGTAAGAGACTGAGTGACAAATGGAAGGTGATAAAGGTGGGTAAGTGTCTGAGGTGACATCTGAACTCAGGTCTTTTGACTCCAGAGCTTTTCCATTGCTGCCTTCTTTGATGAGAACACAAGACAATGATATCTGTAAAGGATTTGTTCAAGGAGCTGGGATCCCAACTGAAAACCTTGAATAAATCATTAAAATCAGTTGATTCACAAGCAGAAATAGCATGTGTTCACAGCAGTCAACTCAACCAGAAGGGGCCTGAATATACACCACGAGTGGCAAGCTCAGTGGACTGAGTATCACCCTCTGTCAGACACAAACATGCCTCACCATCCAGAAATGCCCCCAAACAGCTGGCAACAATATTTGCCAATGCTTTGCTGTGAAGTGAGGACAAAGGTTTGCTGAGTTTTTTTCCCCAAGCTAGGTTGCTTCAAGCTTCTCAGAGAAGGGCTGGGAAAAAGCACAGGGGTCTTTGAAAAGAGCAACGAGAGGGCACATTTCCCATATGCTTGGGGAGCAGCTGTCAACCATTGACAATGACAGAGGCCAGAAGTGGAGGAGGCTGAAATCTAATGCGATGAAATCTTGATGCAAAGACTAAAAATGTACGAGAAAGCCTGCTACATGTCAAGGTAGGAGGTTAGGATCAAAGACTTTGGCTTGGAAAAGGCCTCAGATGTCATGGGATTTGACACCATCATTTAATAGGTGATGAAACTGAGACTTCCATGTCCACCATGAGGTGGCAATGAGTGGCCAAGGCCCTCTGCCAGAGGATGGAGGTGAGCTGGGTCTATTAGGGTAGAAAGTTTGAGGGGGTTAGGAGTGAAAAGATTAAAGGATGCAGTAGTCTAGCTGGAACATTAGGTCAACAGCAGAACATAAAGTAGGAAAAGAGATGAGTCATCAGGAGTTCCGTCCCCTCCAAGTACTGTGTTAAAAACTCTCTGCTCTGAAGACATTTGGAGAAGCACTGCTTATCAAGCAGGAACGCTTCTCAACCTTTGTATCTTAATGGCTAAACATAAGGCAAAGAAGACTGTAATCAAGCTTAAATTAGCATCATCCAAACACTAAACAACTACCTAATAGGCCACCAAGGCTGAACATGGGAATGCCTTTGACTTCACATCAGCTTGAATGTTTCTTTGAATAATTAAAAAATATATAGGTATAGGGAGCTCTCAAGGAAACTCCCTTTTCCAAAGCAGACTATATAATTATAATTTCTTAGACAGTTAACATGCTGAGAAATAAGAGGTCACAAGCAGCATGTGTCAGAGGTCCTTAAACTCAGGTCATTCTGAGTCTGGGGCTGTCATTGTAGCCATTAAACCAAGTGGTCTCCACTGAGTTTGGTGATTCTTGTGTAGTTTAAGCATAGAGGTTTGCTTGGAGCATTGAGGATTTAAGAGATTTATCCAAGATCACACCTATGGTACATATCAGAAAGACTTGAAATATGCTCTCTTATGGTCAGCCCTCTAACCAGGATGTTGGATGCATCTCCAAGATGCTACTCTGAATCTAGAAAATATGTGCTTGTGTAACTCTGCATATATATTTATAGATTATTTATCGTCATGTAAATGTTCATATACCTCTCTCCAAACTATAACATAGGGGATTTCCCAAGTGTGTAGGAAATCTTATTTGGGGGAATCAAAGAACAATAATATTAATTAAAATAAATAGGAAAAGGCTAAAATTGAAGAAATGAAGCTAATTTTAAAGAGTTTTAAAATATTATGAGGCTTATTGATTTATAGATTTAATATTTTAAAACTCATGAAAATATTTAAATATCCTTGTTTGTAAATATAGAATTTTTCCATTAATATTAAATAGGGGACATGGTAAGGTTTACAGAAAGCCAAGGGGTACCAGGATTAAGAAAGATGAAGAACCCTGGAGTCCAAAGCCCCCTGAAGTTCCACAACCTATAATAATTTCTGTTTTCATCATGGTCTTGTGGACTGAGAGGGATTCATTGGAGCTTTCCTTGGTATTCCTCAAACAAAACACATCATCTCCTATGTCTGGGTAGTTTTACTGGTGGTCCTCCATCCCCATCATGCCCCTCTTCATCTTTCCACCTCCTAATTCTCTGACTTCAAGTCCCACCTTTGGCAAAACAGCCCTTCCTGGTCCTCCTTAATTTTTAGTGCCTTCTCTCTGAGACTACCCCCAATTTGCTACTTATATGTGGTATTTGTACATAGTTGTTTGCATGCTGCCCCACCCCACCCCCACTCTTTGTGTGCTTCTTTGGGGTAAGGACTACTTTTTGTCTTTCTTTGTATCGCCAGTGCTTAGCACAATGCCTGGCATGTAGCAGACACTTAATAAGTGCTTTTTGAGTTGGGTGACTTGTGGCCTCCAAATACTAAAAGGTTTTCCTCCTCTGATCTAGGTGAGCACATCCCTGTGGGATTATATAGTATGGGAAGGGGGAGAGAATCTCATTCCCAGGTCATCTCAGCCTTCTGGTAACTGCATAATATTGTTAACAATCTGCAAGTACAATCCTTGATTGACATTCTTTCCTCTGCAAAGACATGAAAAGACCTATAAGGGAAACTGAGGGCACAATGGCCACCATCTGAAGCAGGTTGCTAAATCTGCATGAAATGGGGAGAGAGGTTATAAATTTGAACATTCGACTAAGACAGGTCTGTGGTGATTAAGTGGACATCTGGTTTCTGAATTATAGAATCTTATTGAGAAACCTGGTTTCCAAGCCAGATCCTTCCCCCAGATGTATGAGCACTGTACCCATTCACCCATTCAATTTGGAAGAAATAGTCAGAGAACCAAAATAAATGGAGTTGAGTAAGTTTTCCCTGGCTGCCTTTATCCATGACTATTTTGCAGCATAGAGAAAAGGAAATCTGAGCATATCTGTAAGTATACATGTCAGAGATGGCAACAAGGAGGAAATTAATATACATAAGAAAAAAATTACACAGGCAGAAACCTCCATCCCCAGTTGTCCCCAGCCCTGTTGCCCATATCTTTGGACCCAGACAAGTTTTCCATTGGCAATGCCTAAGGAAGGCACTTAAGATAATAACATTAAAAGAATATTTGAATCGGATTATTCAATCAATCAGCAAACTTTTATTACATGCTCACTAGGTAGAGAAATGAATAGAGCTCTAGGCCTAGTGTCAGGAAGGCTCATCTTCCTGAGTTCAAATCTGGCCAAACACACTAGCTGTGTGACCCTGGGCAAGTCACTTCACCCTGTTTGCCTCGGTTTCCTCATCTGTAAAATGAGCTGGAGAAGGAAATAGAAAACTATTTCAGTATCTCTGCTAAGAAAACCCAAATGGGGTCAGGAAGAATTGGACATGACTGAAAATGACTGAACAACAACAGCACTATGTCCTATGCACTGGGACTACAGAGACAAAAGTGAAACAGTCCCTGCCTGAAGACTCAGCAAGTACAACAATAGGCAGCTAGGTGGTCCATTGGATAGAGTACTGGGTTTGGAGTCATATAGACCTGAGTTCAAATCTTGCCTCAAAAACTTGCTAATGTGGGCAAATAACTTCAGCCCTTTGTGCTTTGTTTTCCTCATCCATAAGTTGAGGGGCTTTAACTCTGGAGCCTCTAAGTTCCCTTCCAGGTCTAAATCTCTAATCCCATGAGCCTCCTTTCATGACAGAATGGGTGTGAGAAAAGAGCGTTGTAAACTTTAAACTGTGCCATTTTTGTTAAGCTGTGTCAGTCGGGTTCAACTCTCCATGACCCCATTCAGAGTTTTCTTGGAAAAGATATAGGAATGATTTGCCATTTCCTTTTCTAGATCATTTTACAGATGGGGAAACTGAAGCAAACAGGGTGAAGTGACTTACCCAGGGTCACACAG
>NW_027185797.1:18383756-18447177 GCF_028583685.1 Petaurus breviceps papuanus | reverse complement strand
CTCTCTCTCTCTCTCTCTCTTTCTCTCTCTCTCTCTCTGTCTGTCTTGCTGTCTGTCTATCTATCTATCCTCTAGCTACCTAGCTAGTTATCTGGTGTCCCTAAAGTCTGGACACATATGAAGTCTCATTAACAATGCAAATTTTCAAGAAGTGAAGTGAATGAAATTTTCAACAACATTTTATTTAATTAGTATAAATTTTAGCCATGACAATTTCATATGGAATAAAAGCTTTCATTAGCTATAGGGGACTATTTTCCATATTAATGAGATTAATTTAATTAATGAGATTTCCTATGTGTCTCCTATGTCTTCCTATGAAAACTCATGTATGCTACTTAAATAAAATGTTGTTGAAAATTTCATTCATTTCGTTTCTTGAAAATATGCTTAGTTAATGAGATTTCCTATGTGTCCAGACTTTAGGAACAGCTGTATATGTATAATCTATATCTATGTCTATGTCTATATACCTGTGTGTGTGTAATCAAAATCAATTTTGGCTCCGAGTTTTAATCTAGAAGTGATTCCCTTCCAGTGCCCTTCCTCTGGCTTATTTCCAAACAATTCCGTACGTGTCTTGTTGGTACGCGCTATTTGCATGTTGTCTCCTTCTTTAGACTGTAAGCTCCTTGAGGCCAGGTTTTGTGCTTTTGCTTTTCTTGTCACCCCCAGCACAGTGCCTGGCACATAGTAGGAGCTTAATAAATGCTTGTTGATTGACTTCAGAGAACATCTAGTCCAGTCTCCTCATTTTCACATGAAGAAACTGAGGCCCAAGGTGGTGAATTTACTTGCCTAGGGTCACACAGGTAGGGGTGGGATTTGAACCCAGGCCCTCTGACTTCTGAGCCAAGGCTGCACTGCACCACGCCACAAAAATATCATGTGCCAATCTGCTCACCATGCTGTTTGTCGCCGGTCGTCATTCTACCCTATCATCTGGAAATCCTGCTGAATATTAGAAAACAACAAAAAGAGATTTGGGGTTTTTTAATAGAATGTCAGAAAGGATAATAAATACCTCTTCATAAAATGGTTTCAAAACCCATCAAGAATCTATTCAAAAAGCAAATCTTTTTGTGTCATTTTTTGACTATTCAGCAAAGATGGGAAATGCTGAAATGGAAATGACATAACTCTTAAGGAAGGTAAAAAATCCAATGTAAGATTTCCCTCTCCTTAAAACAGCAATAAAGAGAATCACAATAGTACCTGTAATAAAAGAGATTTATTTATAAAAATAAATACAGGGAGGCGGCCTCAACTTTGGAATAACACTGTGTGAAGCTTGGTGGTTGCTCACTCTCTGTGTCCTTTAGAAAATCTCTCAGAAATCAAAAATAGCACCAAATCATTGTATCAGAGTTGCTAGGCAAGTCAGTGAGGATGCCTGTTTAGAGGTCCCTAATATGAGAAACCAATCCCAGTGTATGAGACCTCCTTCGAGATGGCCTTGCTTCCCCTGGTCTGAGCAATAATGTTCGTCTCACCTCATGAAAAGAATAGAAAATTGGGCATGGGGCATGGAGGAATGGGAAAACCCTCATGCGTCAGGCACTGCTGGAATCAGCCTCTATGTCTCCTCTATAGAAACAGACAAAGCCACCAAAAACATTTAAAACTGAAATTCTTCCTCTTCCACTGGAGAAAGTGGGTTAATGTCTAATGACTTCTTTCCTTTCTCCTGTTTCCTGTTTTCCCTGTCACTGACCCTGGAAACTCACAACTTACACACTCACTCACACACACACAATACACACACACCACAGTTATCATTGTGTTCCCTCTCTCAGCTCCATTACTGACAGAACTTGTAAATCGACCCCCAGTTACCTAGCACTCAAGGCAATCAAGGACTTCCCTGACTTTTCACACGTATACAATGAGAAAATTTCTATTTAACCTGACAACCCACAGAAAGAATAATAACTTGTGAAAAGATGGCAGATTTGCTAGAAAATACAAAATCAAAAATCTTGGAACTAGGAGACATGGCAGTCATCTGGTCTAATATGTACCTGAACAAGAATCCCTTCTATTATATCTGTAACAAGTGGGCATCCAATCTTAAAGCTGCCCAGTGAAGAGCAATGTGCCATGTCCAAAGACAGCTCATTCCACTTTGAAATCACTCTCATTGTTAAGAAGTTTTTCCTGACATAAAGCCTAAATTATCCTGTCTGTAATATCTACCTATTAGCTCTTAATTCTGCTCTCTGGGGTCATCTAGAATATAACTAATCCCTCTTACATGTAACAGCCCTTGAAATGTTTAAAGAAAGCCACTTTATTTTTTTAAGATCTAAGATATTCAGTGAAATTCTAGGCTGCAGTTGAAAATAAGTGGAAACTAAGAGCAGCTAGGGATCATAAATTCATAGGTCTAGAGCTGGAAGTGAACTCAGAGGCCAATATCTAATTTACAGATAAGGAAATGGATAAAGGGAGATCATGACTTTCCAAATGTTGCACCAGTAGGATCAGAGATAGGACATGAATCCATTTACTCTCACTTCAGAGACAGTGGTAATAATTCTGATGCCTTTGCTGTAAATGGGGAGAGTGTGTTTATACTACTCTCCTAATCCAACACAGTTCAATGACATCTAAGATGCCTCCCAGTTCTATGATCCTATGATTTCTTGTCTTCTTCCTCTTCCCATTAATGGTATTCAAATATCTCTTACACATCTAGTGAGCATTGTGTCCATTTATGTCCAATGCTTTGATTCTGTCTTTTTCCAATTCAAAGATCCCAGTGGACCATGATGCTGCTTGTTGTAAGCACAAAATTTAGCTTGAAAGGATCCATAGTATTTATATGAACCTTACTTTTAGCTCGTTCCCTGTATTTATTTGAGTTTCTTTGCTTTTGAAAAGATCAAGATGGGGGAGGGGGCCAATGGTAGGCTGAAAATCAGATTAAGCTCTCAACATCCCCATGAAGAAAGCTCCATTAGGAAGGGTGGTGCTGTGTTATGGATTTGCTTAAACTTTAGGTGAGAAAGACACAGCAATCTTCCCATTTTTCTTTCTGAAACAGAAAGCCCTAACTCTATCATTCTATTAGAGTTCTATCACACTATTCTGTTTCTCAACAATTGGGGAAAACAATCACTGAGGAATAGGCAGCAGAGAAACTGAATCTCTTGTCTTCCAGAAGCATACTGTCTAAGTCATACTGTTTGCCTGCCTCTCTCCCTCTTTCCTTTCTTCCTGTCTCTCTCTCTCCTTCCCCCTCCCTTTATTTTTATTAAAAATTATTCTATGAGGAGGGATGAAAAATACTTTTAAAAGCATGGGAGAAGACCTGAGGTGGGAAGAATCCCAACCACAGAAAGAGAGCTCCAAGATCATGGAATATCTTGAGCAATATTTTCCAACATCAATTCTGAAACATCTAAGAGCACCACCAGTCACATCAAGGGAGTGTCGTGGAATTCTCAGAAATAAGATTGTAAGCTTTTCTTGACTTTTAGGGGAAAGTATTGCCAAAAAACAAATAGTTTCAGGTTTTCACAAATCCAAAAGTTCTGGGAATTAGTTCCCTGAGATGGTGAAAGTTTACAGTCCAAGGAGTTCACTAGTTTTCCAAATAGAATGCCCCCAATTAGAATGAATTCTCAAACCTAAGTTTAATCACTATATTATTCCTCTTCCCCTTCCAGATGACCTATAGTTATGTATGCAAAGTTACCAAATAGTGTGAGTGGTTCCCCTTTACAGGCATGATTAATGATGATTGGGTAGCCCAGAGACAGGGGAATTGATGCAGAAGTTGATAAACTTTAATGCTTGGGAACTTGAGTAATTTGTGTAATTAAAAGTTGGTTGGATACAAACAGGCATCCTGGCAGGTGGGAAAGAGAAAAGTAAGACAGAAGCAGCAGCTTCCCATTTAAGATGTTATTATCATGGAGAGCAGAAAGTCACTAGTCTGCATCTTCTCTAAAGATACCTGGACTTTACCATCCTTCCTGTCTCTGCACCCTTAGGACCACCAGGCCTTTCCATCTGTCCTGCAGCTGCACTTTTCTATATGTGTTCTCTCCTGCAATTAGAGAATGAGCTCTTGAGAGTAGGGGCTATCTTCTTTTTCTACTTGTATCTCTAGGACTTAGCACATTGCTTGGCATGAATTCACTCACTCACTCACTCACTCACTCATTCATTCATTCATTCATTCATTCCCTACCTGGAGAATAATTTCAAGTAAGAGGCAAACAACTGGGAAGTAGGAAATAGCTTGGTGGTACACTGGACAGTGCGTGGGCCCCAGTTTCAGAAATATCCAAGTTCAAATCCAGCCTTCAAACACTAGCTGTGTAACTCTGGACACATCACTTAGCGACTGTCTTCCTTCCATGATGGGCACAATAATAGAACCTACATTCCTAGGCTGTGAGGATGAAATGATGCAATGTTTGTAAAGTGCTTAGCACAGTACTTGACAGTAGATAGTAGATAGTGCTAATTTCTTTCCTTCTTAAAGAGACAGTTTAGAAGTTTTCACATTTCAAGTGAGTACCCTTTATTTTTTTAAGTTTCTAATAACATGATTTGTTTTTAAAGCAGTCATTTCTGGGTTCATACTCTCCTACTAGCTCGGGATTTGAGCCTTCTCTTTTGACCATGAAAAAGTTAGAAATAAAAATCAATAGAGTAGCTATGTTGGACAATGTATGTAATACTCTGGTCCCATGCAGCCCTCTTCTCTCCCCCTCCAACGGTATGTCTGTTGAGAAGAAGGAGATAGGTTTCATTATCCATCTCCCAGACCAAGATTAGCTTTCCATTTATTTACTTATTTATTCATTTATTTATCTATTTATTGATTCATTCATTTTTTCATTTCTTGGGGATTCACTTCCTTTTCATGCACTTTTATTGTAGTTCTTGTAAATATCATTCTCCTAGTTCTGCATCCTATAAGTCGAGCTTTCAGAGAGGTTAACATAACTTGGCCATGGCCTCATAGCCAGGAAGTATCAGGGGCAGTATCTGGATCCAGGCCTTCCTAACTCCAGATGTAACATTATGCATTATGTTGATCTGACTCTTCATTGAAATATGGATGGATGTTGGTGGCAGGGAATGAAGGGGTGGGGATAGGTGAGGAAAATAATCAGGCATCCTGGCACTAAGCAGTCCTGGGGTCAACTCAATCTGGCATAGAAAAAGCTTTGCCCTATAAAATAACTAAAATAATACAAAAGGGAGCCAGGGAGAAAGAGTCCTTCAAGCCCAAGGAAATGCAATTAAAAATGGAATTTAATGGAGCAAGGAATAAAAATGACTTTGAGCTTTCAATTAAGTACCAGACAAAAAGAAAAAGGGGGAAAAAAGAAAGCAAGGAAGGGCCCATCTGCTGGCATATTCTGCTTATCCAAAAACCAAGAACTCATCTCCCACTTGCAAATGCATGACTTTAGAATATTAAATGATTCAACTTTTGGGAAAGAAAAGTAATGAAGTGTGAAATGGTTTTTTCCCCTCCTTTAGAAAAGTGATGGAGACACCTCTTCCATTTCCCAAGTTATCAATTTGTTCTCTTCTAAGAAGATACATCTGGATTCTTTTTGCCCATCCTCATCCTTCCAAGAACTTGAGATATTTGATTTGGAAAGGAGCATATCTTAACAAACCATGTCTATGTAATTGGTGAGGCTATATGGTCAACCAGACAGAATCCTGATCTTGAAGGCGAGGGTGATTGGGAATCAGATATTGATTCTGAAATATTAGCTGTGTGACCTTAGGTGAGTTATTTAAATGATCCGGATCTGTTTCCCCTTTTATAATACTGAATATTACCTACCTCACTGGATTGTTTTAGAAACCAAATGAAGTTTATTTAAAATTTTTTACCAACATGGAGTCATTATATAAACACCAGTTATCATTAATAGTATTAATTTGGCATCACCATCATCACTATGAAGAATCTCTTGCTCGGTTTACTGAAACTCAGTTTCCCCTTTTGTAATACTGAACATTACCTCACCAGATTGTTTTACAAACCAAATGAAATTTATTTAAAGTTCTTTACCAACATGAAATTACTATATAAATGCCAGTTATCATCATCATAAGGAAAAAAGTCTGATTCAGCTTCCTGAAATGATCTGAATCTCAGTTTCCCCTATTGTAGAATGAAGATAATAATGCTGATATTACCTATTTCAAAAGACTGTTTTAGGGATCAGATGAGCTTTACTTTAAAGCTCTTTGCCAACCTAAAATCATTAAACACCAGCCATTATTATTAGTAAAGAGCGTGACGTGGATTTGTGAGTCTTCATGTGACTAATATTAAAGACTCTCCTTGGTTTTGAACACTGTAACTTTGAGACATCATCTTTGTCTCTATGACTAAACTGTCCATTTGTTATACTGTTAGCCCCACCCCATTTTGTTTAATTGCTATTTTTCACAATCTGGTGAGAAAACTGCATTTCATTAAGAATTCAGCAAGCCCCATAAGCCTCCAGAAGGAAGAACACAGTAGAATACCACTGACATATCTAACTATGAACTTGGACAAGTCATTTAACTAGCCTCAATCATCTGTAAAATAAAGGGGTCAGACTAGATGGTCTCTGAGGTTTGTTTTAGTTCTAATTTAATGAATCCATGATCTACCTGATCAGTGCATTATATTAGGCAAGTCTCCATCCATACCCCTCTGCAAACTGAAGAAACCAACTGCCTTCCTCTTAACTGTGATCTTAGGCTAAAATTAAGAGAAGCAGAGTTTCCAGAACAATTGAAGGGATAGTTCCATTGTCCTCTGGCCAGGTCAGACTGCATTCAGAGATGTGTGGAATTCTGGGGAACACCTTTAAGGGGTGCTATTGGGAAACTAAAGAGTGTCAAGAGGGGGTTACCAGCATGGGGAAGGGAATTGTGATCTCACCATAGAAAAGTGGGCCGAAGGAAATGGGGTGTTTCCCTTGGAGAAGAGAGAGTTTTGGGAGAAACATGACAGATGCTTACAATTACCTGAAGGGTCATCATGTGGAAGAGGGCATTGGATGCATGCTTCATATCCCCAAAGATCAGAGCAAGAGGAATTGGATAGACATTGCCAAGAGACAGACTTAGTCTTGCTGAAAGGAAAATCTTTCCAACAATTAGAGTTAACAAAAGTTGAATATGTTTTCTTGGGAGGTGTGAGCCCCCTCTCACTAGAGTACTTCAAACATAGTTTAGATGATTTATCAGGAATATTTTTGAGAAAATTTTCAGATACAAGTTGGACCAGATAACATGTGAGGTTTCTTCCAGCTGTGACACTCTTTGACTGGTGAGTTGCTATTTTCAACCACTCCTGGGACTAACATCTCCTACTATAGAAAAACCACAATGGAAGGTCTGAGTCCAGTATGTGGCTCTTTTCTCAGTAAACTGGTCAGGGTCCAATACAAGATCATGGAATATGAATTTTCATGAGATGGTGTGATGTTGGTAGTGATGAAGATGGACCCTAAGTTGACAGGGAGATCACCTGGAGGTGAGGGTCATGAGCCCAAGGGCAGAGGTATGGATGAGATGGACAGGCTCAATATGGCAGCATAGGGCTTCACTTACAATAGGCCTCTAGTCTAGTGCTGCTCTTTAGAATCAATGTTTATTAGTGAATGAATATTGTTTTATCTCAAGATACAATCTCAACCTGAGGACAGTGACAAATACATATACTAATGCAGAGGGTGTGTGTGTGTGTGTGTGTGTGTGTGTGTGTGTGTGTATGTGTGTGTAGACTTTATATATATTTATTTTTCTTTATATAATTCTATATATGTACATATACATATAGACATATGTGTATGTATATATAATATATAATACTATGTGTGCATGTGTATGTGTATATATGTATGTATTATATGTGTACATATATATGTATGTATGTGCATATATATATGCATAGTCTTGATTTGTGATCTTATTGGTATAAGGAACTCCCAGTAAGCAAACTCTCTCCTCAAAGTAATGGATAACTACTCTGAAAATTACAGTTTTATTGAATTCCCTGGGGAAGTGGTCTTCAAAGAGAGAAAAAGAAAAAAAAACATTGAGCACATTCCCTCAATATGTATTTTTTTGCTTTTTTAAATTATATATATACATATATATATGCTTACTATTGTATTGTGTATATTTTTTAAAACATAAAAAATAGAAATTTAAAAAGGATGAAATAAAAAGGAAACAACATTTGATCCTAGAGGCAATGGGAAGTGACTAGAGTAGAGGTTATTAACCTTTGGTTATCATGGACTCCTGGGGCAGCTGATGAAACCCTTTCAGATTAATGGTTTTTTTTTTAAATAAAATGCATGGGATTACAAAGGAAACCCATCAGATTGAAATATTCATTTTTTTTGCTTTTTGTTTTTCCATCCAAGGTTGAGAGAACCTCTGAGATCTACCCACAAATTCTGGGTTAAGAACCCCTGCCCCAGAATTTATTGACTGGCAGAATAATATGATTAGACCTGCACTTCAAGAAAACCAATTTGACAAGTGCCCAGAGGAAGGATTGGAGTGAGAAAAGACTTACAAAAGAAGGAGACTTTTGTAAGAACCTAGGCAAGAGATGATGGGGGCTCAAACCATAGTGGTGGCTGTATCAGTGGGGAGATGGGGATCAAAGTGTGAGATAGAGTCAATAGAAATGCTAGATCTGGCAAGTGATGAAACATGTAGAATGAGGGAGGATGAGGAACTGAGGATGATGCAGAGGTTGCAAACCTGGGATACTGGAAGGATGGTATGGAAATAAGGAAGTTTGGAAATGGGAAGAGATTTGGGGGGAAGATAATATAATGAGCTTTGCAATGCAGCAGATGGCAAACTACCCATGCCTGTTCATTTGGTGCTATTCATTCTTTCTGTCCCTCCCAAAATGAAAATGGAAAACAGAACTTTTACTCACTAGCCAGTGGTTTAGAGTGTAGAGACCCACAGAAACCAGCTGCTGAGAGATTTCTTAGAACTACCCTGAGGCAATCTAGATGAGACAGCTGAATAGAAGGCATTGGGGATTTTGCCTATACTCCTTCAGATACAGGTGCCCAGATGTGGTTGCATTCAAACTGCCATTGCCAGGTGGAGAAGGGCACAACCATAGGAGACCAACTGGGTTGGATTGGGGAGTGTGAGAGTGTGGAAGTATTTTGAGACAGAAATCTCACAATTGACTTTCACAGGAAGGGTGGGATGAGACCTGTTATTCTTGCTTTCCAGTTGAATTCACTCCTTGGAATACTTCCCTGAACACCACTCTGGAGACCACTGGTTTACAGTCCTGAGAAGTTAAATGACTTTCCCAGGGTCACACAGTCATTACATGTCAGAGACAGGAACATTTTGACTAATTTATTTTATATAAAAAAATAGACTGTAAGCTCCATGAGGGCAATATCTGTTTCAGTTTTGTGTATTTCCCTGGTACCTAGTCAATCACTCTCACATAGTAGATACTTAATAAATGCCTATATAAGAAGAGCAATTAGTGGTTGAAATTTATGCATGATATGTCAATAAGACTTTTTTTCTGCCTCAGCATAGATAAGAGACAGGAGGTCACCATCCTCTTTGAATAACTCATCACACCCTTGAGGATGGTTAACTTAAATTTCCCTGTATTCTCTTTGCCAGGTTAAATAAACCGCTTCCTTTGTTTGTTTTTCCTTAGAACTGCTGGTTCTCAATAAATTTTGCTCCCTTCTGTGTCCTTTTCAATTTCTATAAAGGTCCTCCCCCCTTCTCAATTCAATAGTAGTCTAAAACTAGGATTACCTAGTCTTGAATACTATAGAGCAATGGTTTGATCTTCTTAAAAGTATGTTGTACAAGCAAGATGTCTCCCAATGTTAGACCTTTAATTAAGACACCACAGTGTTGGCTCCTACTCCTCAAAAAGTACAAACTTAACTGGGTTTTCTAAGACAAGCTACAGCTGTGAATGTGAGAACCTTTGGGATTGCAGTGTGATTCACAAAACAGTTCAAAAGGAGAGAATTGCTGTCAAAAAGACCTGTGGGTATGGTACATTGCAGAAAACATTTAGGTGGTGTGTGTATGTACATGAATATAAACCAGGAGATCTAAACCTTTTTATGCCGTGGACCCACTTCAGCAGGCTTGGGAAGCCATCATATCCTCTTCTCAGAAGAAAGCTCAGCGAGATGGCACAGTGGATAGAATGCTGGATATAAAGTCAAGATCTGGGTTCAAATCCTGCCTCTGTCACTAGCCATGTGAACCTGGGTGGGTCACCTAACCTCTGCCTGCCTCAGTTTCCACATGTGTAAAATGAGTGCTAACAACTATTGCACCTGCCTCACAGGCTTTTTGCGAGGATCAAATGAGAGATAACATAAGAAAAGCAATTTGCAAATGTTACTGTCCCATGTAAGTGCTAGTTGTTTATTATTATTATTAATTATTATTTGAAAGAAATGCTGTTTTTGCTCAAGATCAGTTAAAATCAAGATGTAACTTTTTCCCCGTCCAAGTTCACTGACACCATGGGGACCACTTGGGGTTCATTTTTTTCCAAAGAGAGAGTCAGGTTTCCATTAGGAGAAGGAATAAAGAGTATGAGATAATGAAATCCAGAATGAATGGGAGTAGTTTATAGTCAGAGGAGCAGCTCCAGAAAAAGTGGTGAAAGAGGAAGAGAGGACAATGTGGAGTAAGGGGGGAGGGATATGGGCTGGAGATGGATGACTGTGTGTGGGAGGTAGCACAGGAAGGCATTTCCATCTTGGCAGACTGGACATTGGCTCAAAAGGCGTAAAGAACAGCAGATGGTGTTTTACTGACAAATGCCTGATACCTTACATGACTTCTCACTCCAAAAGCTTGGGAGATGGAGAGAGGCAACCATGAGTATGACCAAGGTGTCAGAGTCTGACAACAAGTCATCTGGGCTTCAAGGCCAGGCAACATCCACACTCGAGGCTGAGTCCTTTACCTGGTTCCAAGATGACAGGGAATGAGGTGTCCTAGAAAGATACACTGGACATGGTCCATGTACTTCCTTGGCTCTTGGTTGGTGTGGGAGGATCTGGGTTGTGCTAGATAGAGCCTCTGGGGACTCTGGATGCCTGCAAACACAGATCTTCTCACTCTTTGGAAGTCACATCAACTTGCCTAGTCATTGAAGATGAAGGTAAAGTCAACCCTTAAAACAAAGGGTTCTTCACTTTCCATCTGACACTATTAATGCAACTTCACCAAAGGATATAACTTGATCCTAAAGATCACAATTCACCCATTTTAAGTATCTAGACACTTAAACTCCATGTTGTACACACATACATACACTTAACTACAGTACATACACGAATGTCCATGTGTACATGCCTGTAAGATATAATGTTTTCATATAAATGAGGGGCAACATAATATTACAAAGAGTAAGTTATACTTAGAGTTGAGAGAACCTGGGCTCGACACCTTCCTCATTAAGACATTGAACCTCTTATAAAATGAGTATAATAATTTTTCCTACTATACAACCTTGTTGAGAATCAAATGAGAATATATGTAATTTACTTCACATATTAATAGTAAGTTACTATTACCACTATTATTTTTTTTAATTAACTGGCCAATTATTTTACAAGCATCCCTGTGGAATGTCATCATTTTACAAACTAGTATTTTCCCAAACTATTCATTTTTGTTTGTCCTTGGAGATTATTATATTATATCCATTTGTCAAGGGTCTGTCATTTTGGCAGGATGGGAATTCCCTTGACCAGCTCTGTTAGAAACTCATTTGTAACAAACAGGCTTAGAGGAGTAATGAGACTCATCCACAATGTCTCACAAGCTAATGAATGGATAAGGTGGGACCTGAGCCTATGTTTTTCTGACCCCAAGTCCAGGCCTCTGCCTACTGTACCAGGTTTCCTCCACAATGGCACCATTAGATAGATTTTATTGGCATGGTTAATTAGTCTCTTTCCCATTGGTCTTTCAATCTAAATATAGATAAAATATTTTTAAAGGGGTGGTGGAGTGGGGGGTGGGGGTGGGATGAGGCCTGAAGAAAACTTACAAGAGAGAAGAAATCAGTCAGTGTTCAATGTTATTGGCAATGACTTCAATATGGAAGCAGGTTGATTCTTAAGAGAGGAGCTGGGAGCAGGAGAATGAGCATTGGACCTAGATTTCGGGATCGTAGAGTCATAGACTTATGAAAGTGGGGCAGGGTGTTAGACTAGATGGCCTCTGGAATCTCTTCCTTGCCTTGTTCAGTTATGTTTCAGTTGTATCCAACTCTTTGTGACCCCACTTGGGGTTTTCTTGGCAAAGATACTGGGGTGGTTTGCCATGGTCTTCTCCAGATCATTTTGCAGATGAAGAAACTGAGGGAAACAGGGTTAAGTGACTTTCTCGGAATCATCCAGCTTAGTAAATTTCTGAGGCTGGATTTGAATTCAGGAGGATGAGTCTTCCTGACTCCAGCTTCAGAACTAGAGTCACCTGACTTCCTACCTGCCCTAAATCTTGTAATACTATGAAACTATCAGAGGAACATCTCCGATAAGTTGTTTACTTAGCAAATTACATTCCAAGGAAAATCACAAAATTGTAGGAACAAATTTGAGATGTGGTGGCCCTGATGGGGCCTGACTCCAGGTCTGACTCTCTATCCACTGTGCCTCTAATGCTTCTTCCCTTGAATATATTCTATTTATCCTGTATATAGCTTGTTTGTACATATTTATTTGCTTCTTGTTTCCCTCACTGAGCTGTGAGCTTCTCAAGGCAAGAACTGTCTTCCTTTCCTTTGCCTTCCTTTTTATCCACAGTACTTAGCATGGTGCATGGTACACAGAAGGCATTTGACAAATACTTATTGACTGTCTACCTGATTGACTTCCCCAGAGTCATGAAGGGGGAGGACTTGAATTCAAATCCCAGTTTCCACTTAACTAACTCTGGCATCATCAACATATCTGTTTTTTTTTTTATATTTAAGGTTTGCAAAGCACTTCACATATATTCTCATTCAGTTGTCACAATAACCCTGGGATGTAGGTGATGTTATTATTCCCATCTTACAGGTAAGGAAACTAAGGCAGACAGAGGTTAAATGACTTGTCCAGGGCCACAAAATTGGTATCTAAGGCAGGATTTGAACTCACATTTTCCTGACTCCAAGTCCAGAAATCTACATCCTACACTCACCTGTGAAACTAGCGAATCAAATTAGATAACCTATGATGTTCCTTTTATTTCTAAGCCTATGATCCTCTGATCCCAAGTGTAAAAAGTGCTCTGCCCAACCAACATGGCATCCAAGTTCTATTAGCAGCAGATAGGTGGCACAGTGGATAGAGGGTTGGACCTGACATCAGGAAGAACAGAGTTCAAATCTAGACTTAGACACTTAGCAGTGTGACTCTGGGTAAGTCACTTAACCACTTCCTGACTTAGTTTCTTTATCTGTAAAATGTGGAACTTAATAGCATCAACCTTCCAGGGTCAGTTGTGAGGATCAAATGAGATAATATTTATAAAATGCTTTATAAATCTTAAAGCCCCACCTAAATTGTACCCTTATTATAATGTTGTTGTTAAAAGGGCATAAAATCTTGGATCTCACTACTTAGGCTGCCATTGGACATTCAAATAAATACTATAGTTAAACACACATACACACCCTTAGTTGTATTGACAGCTTCTATCATCCTTTAGAAGGGGACCTGAGGGTGGCTTGTCATTCTAAGCATGAGAGAAGAAAGCTTAATTGTCAGAGCAGGAAAAAAGTAATTTCAAAGCAAAGGGGGGCCACCTGGAGGTATGTTTGACTAGGGAATGGTCCAGAAATGAGATAGAAGATGAGGGGGGAAAGGTGGCAGAAAGATTAAGCTGGATTCAGAGCCCAGTGACCTCTCCCACTTGGAGCATGAATCAAAACAGGCTTCATTCCTTTCAAGCAGGACTCAGAACTCCGGGTGATGAGAAAGAGATCTTAGCATCAAACAGGGAGGTCATCTCTTTAAGGCAATTAGCAAAGGCTTCTTGTCTAAGACATCTCGGGTTGGTTCCTCAACATGCCTGATTAGAGACAGCTGGAAGCTCATGGGGCGATCTCAGTTTCTTTTCTACTAGCTCTGAGGAAGGATTTGAAAGATGTTACTGAGAACTGCTCACTTCCCTTTGGCCATGCTTCCATGAAACAGAGGAATCACTGGAAAATACTGTCAGAGATCAAAGACTTTCTATTTGTAAGTATTGATTAAGAATGATACAGATTGCCTAATTAACACATTAGAAATGCAAGCACTTTCTGTCCAACAGACATTTTTAAAAAGCATTATTACTGAAAGTAGAAAAAAAAAGTCTTGGCAATTTCTTAGAAATTGAGAGGGTCATAGAAATTTGATTCTAGGACTTGGAAGAGGAAAAGTCATAATGTTTTCAAGAAAAAAAAAATATATATATATATAATGCCAACAGGATGAAATGTGTAGGTAGAAAAAGAGTAGCTAGAAAAGGAGCAAATAATTGGTGAGCTAAGAAAGGGAGAAATAAAAAAAATGTTTTTCAAAAATTAACACAGGAGCAGAACCAAATGCAATTGCCCGATGTGAAGATATTCCAATTAAAGGGGAATCTTCCTTCATTCCAGAAGTCTGATCAGATAGGAGAGTTGCAGGATTGGCAGTAAGGATGACATTTTCAAAAGGAAGTGGAAAAGGGCAACACATTCTGTTGGATGTGGCCAATATTGGCACTTTTTTTTTTTACTTTTTCTTTGTTACAAGGGTTTTATTTCTTCATGACTCCAAATCCAGGCTTGTCTCCACAGCAAATGGTTTTCTCCTATCATGAGTGCTTGATCATTGAAAAATGGAAAAGAAAAAAAGTAACCTTTTTAAAAAAAACTTTCTAACTCTTTTACTTCCCACCTGATTTCTCTTCCACTGGCATCTGAAGAGAGAGATAGCAGCTGCAGCAGGGGCATTTGGAGTCTGATACCCAAGTTCAAATCTGGCCTCTCTGATTATTAGCTGGTTTGGTTTCTTCATTCTCTAAAAAGAAGAAGTTGGTCTGAAGGACCTCAGAGGTCTGATTTAGCTTGAAATCTGTGATTCAATGACAAGAACATCTGAGCTTTATATTTCAGAATCATTAAGAGTTTGTCCAACTGGCTTTCTGAAATGAGACGCATCAGACTGATGCCATATTTAAGGCAAGTGATTCTCAGACATGGGTGTCAGGGTCCTCAGATGATTTCAGGGAGGGATGGTCCTGAGAGAACCGTGGAGCACAGAGCAATGTTGCTCCAAGAGATGGCATAGAAACCATCTGCTGGTTATCTGATAGGATAAGTCACCCTCTTCCAATTTGGGGAGCACTTTCCATTTAGTCCAGCCTTTAACATATGCTATCAGGAAAAATGGGGTTTGGATAAAGAAACTAGGGAGATCTTAGGACCCAGTAGTTTTGAAGGGATCAACTGCAGATGCAGCATGTAACAAAAAACAACCCTCATTAACGTTTAGATCTGGCATAAGTCAAAGAAGCACTATTATTGCAAAGCTAATGAAAATGCAACTGTATAAGGGGGGAATAGGGAGGAAAATGGCAAAAATGCTAAAAATGCAGCTTTGGAGTGGGTCCTGCCCTCTTTTTTTTATAAAGCAATCAGGGTTAAGTAACTTGCTCAAGGTTACACGGCCAGTTATTTTGTGTGGGTGCCAAGTATCTGAGCCCAGAACCAATCCCAGGTCTCCCGACTCTGGGGCCAGTGCTCTTACTCACTGCACCACCTGATGTGATAGTAATGGCAGTTAAAGATTCCCCTGTATTGGCTTGGTTTTCAAACTGATTGTGTTAAAACCCAGAGCTTGTTAATCCCACCTGTGGGATGGACTTGTTGATGTGAAAAGAAAGTCCTGAAGTGGGAGGAGCTAGTGACGTAGATTTGGAGAGACACAAGAGAGAGGCAGAAGAACTTTTTGGAAGCAGCACCCTTGTGGAGGCAGAGAGAGAGACTAAGAGAATTGCTGGTGGCCATTTTGAATTGCCCTGGACTTTTGAGACCTGCCCCCTGAGCTGCCAAGGACTGAGGAGACATGGCTGCTTTGCTGGTACTTTGTCTGTCTGTTTTGATGTTCTTTTGCCAGATTTGTCCACTGATGAAAGACAGTCCTGTTAAAGAGGTCCTGGAACCTGGCTGTTGGCTAAGAGCTCCTGAGACTGTCCTGCAGACAGAGAGTGAATACTATCCACTGGTGAAGGACAGTGCTGTTGTTGCAGGGGTCTGGAGACTGTCCTGCAGACAGAGTGAATACTGTCCACTGGTGAAGGACAGTGCTGTTGTTGCAGGGGTCTGGGAATCTTTCTGTTGGTTCAGAAGCCCTGAAGAAGGATTTTCTTGTTGTAGGTTTACATAAATACTGGGAGAGGGTTTTGCTAATGTTTTCAGGGGTTCTAGGACTGTTCTACAGACAGAGGATGAATTCATGAAGGGACTGGCAATGTATCTTGTGGCCTTGCTAAGCCTTGTCTCCCCAGGAACTAAGATTGCTGAGAACTTGCCTTGTGTCAAGATGAAGAAAAGACCTCCATTTGGGTATTAAGTGCTGTGCTTAAACTTGATGTAACTCTGGGGTAGATTCAGTTGTGATCCAGGGGTGGGGAACTTTTGACCTTTTTGTGTTCTATGGTTGAACAAATGAATGTACTTTACTTGTGTTTGGAAACTAATCTCCATTTGAGAAGAGGGACTTTGTGGTGGACTAAATGAAGGTATAGCCTAGGGGTGGAGTAGTATTTAGAACAGGGACTTTGTAATTGATTGAATGAGTGGAAGGTCCTGGGGTGGGGTAGTCCTTGGAGATTATTTAATCACGCTTAGTAAATGCTGTATTTTGAATGATGTCAGGTTTTGATCTTCTCTGAATAAAATGGAGAGCGCCTATGCTGGTATTCTGAACCTTGGGAAGTTGCCTTTCCTTGGCGTTACAGTACCCCTGACCACCCCCTGCCCTCCTTCTTAAATACTACCCAGGCCTCTGATGTGTAAACACACTTCATTGTGGCCTTTCTGATGCCACAGATCTGCATGTACTCTCATGTACAAGGCTGACTTACATCCCTGAAGTCAGCATTTGTATAATAAGATAGTGGCTCAATGTTACGGTGTCTAGAACACCAAACCTGTAGTCAGAAAGATCTGAGTTCAAATTCCCCCTCAGACACTAAGTAGCTGTATGACCCTAAGCAGGTGACTGAGTTTCCTCATCTGGAAAATGGAGAAAATAACAGAAGCTGCCTCCTCGGGTTAAAGCCCGCTATAATTGCTCTTTATCATTATCATCTTAATACATTATCATGTTAGTATATAACATCATTATATATCATATCATATAGTAGCAATGTTTATATAATAACAATAACAATGAAAATAGTTGTAATAATAAATATCACCTAATGCCAACCCAGGGTGCAGACTTTGGGGGGGGCATCTATAAATTGGTATTCTGTCCATTCTTCAAGACCCATCTCAAATGGTACCTTCTCCAGAAGATCTGACTTGACTGTCTGCCCCATTCCGCCAGCTACCAACTGCCCCTATCCATGCTGGAAATAGGCAGCACCTTTCCCAATCATTAAAGCTGTCCAGAGGTAGAATGAGCTGCTTTGGGAGGTAGTGGGTCCCCCTCATTAGAGATCTTTCAAGCAAAGGTTAGATGACCATTTTTTGAGTATGTTGTAGAAAGATTCTTTTCTGGGTATGGTTTGGAATAGGTGGCTTCTCAGGTCCCTTCCAACTCTGAGATTTTGTGGGTTCTCCTTTATCTGATGCCAAAACATTTTAAATTCACATGTGTTTAAGCAATCAACAACTATTTATTAGCCACCTACTAAGTATCAGGCACTGAGTTGGACATCAGGGATACAAATACAAAACTGAAACACTCCCTGCCTTCAGGAAGCCTCCATTCCCCTCCTGTTATAACTGTGTTCTGTGAGTAGAACACAAGGTCTTTGAAGGCAAGACTCTCATTTATTTATGTTTCTCTTTCTGTTGTTGTTATTTTGGCCAAATCTGACTCTCATGAGCCCATTTGGTGTTTCCTTGGCAAAGATACTGGCATGGTTTGCTGTTTGCTTCTCCAGCTCATTTTACAGATGAGAAGCTGAGGCAAACAGGGTTAAGTGACTTTCCCAGGGTCATACAGCTAGCATGTGTCTGAGGCCAGATTTGAACTTATAAAGATGAGTCTTCCTGACTTCAGGCCTGTCACTCTACACACTGTGCAACCTACCTATGTGTTTCTCTCTCACTACCTAGCAAAGTTCCTTACATAGAGTAGGCCCTTTATATAAACGTTTGTTGAATTAATTAGTAGGCACACACACATATGAAGTATACACATGAAGGATAGAGTGCTAGACTTGGAATCAGAAGGTCCTGGGTTCCAGTGCCATCAGCTGCATAGCCATAGACAAGTCACTTAATGTATTTGAATCTTGGACATATCTTTAAAATCAGAAATCACAGAAGGGGCATAAACTGTTGGCAGAGAGATTTTGATATATTTATATTGACACAGTATGAGGAGTTATTGGCACTTTAGGGCAAATGCATTCTTCAATGACAGAGCCATCTGCTGGCTCTGGGTAAGAGGAAAGTTTCAAGATGATATGTGCTGTTCATCAAAATGAGTAGAAAATTCAGATTTTAGCTATACCCCTCATACACACCTCATACAAGATTGAGCTTTTCTCATAAACAGAAGTTTACAAAACACTTTATATATGGTACCTCTCCAAAGAAGTTTATGAAGTTATATATATATATATATATATATATATATATATATATATATATTTACCCATGTTACAGATGAGGAAACTGAGGCTCAGCTTATAGCTAGTATGTATCAGAAGTGGGATTTGAACTCAAAGCCAGGACTCAATCCATTTGGTCACACTGTCTCTCTCACATTTCTTTTTGCTGCTACTGTAGAGAAAGGTGTTAGTTGATTGATGAGAACAGAAATTACTTTGAAGAATCCAGAAGCATGACCTCAGCATTCATATGGTTTGACACAAATTTATTGTCTTAGAGGTAGGGGTGGAGATATTTCATGAAGCCATTCCTTTAGGCAGCTGGTGATGGCTTCCAGTAGGCTCATTCATATTTAATAGACATGCAGGCAGAAAATGTCAAGAAGAAACAAAAGCACAGAGCTGCTTTATGGAAATGAATCCATCACAGAAGACACAGGCATTAGGTAGATGGACGGAAAATGGCGACGAGGGGTCACTTATCTGGGGATGCTCCAGTATCACTTTCAGACATGGCCATTGATCACAAAAGGGAATTTATTCAGGAACATTCATTTCTAGAACACTTGGGCTTGAGGGCATTTGTGAGAGAAGCACATGTGGGTCTTGGCATTCAATAAAACCAATGGAGATGGGTGACAGACAAAACCCACTATATCCATTCTTGGGAGAGGTCTTTTCCCTCCAAATAAAAGCAAAATAAGTCATGAGAGGCAGAATGGCCTGGAGGATAGAGTCCTGGACCTTGAATAAGGAAGGCCTAGGTACAAATCTTGCCTCTGACACTTAGAAGCTGTGTGACTCTGGGTAAGTCAATTAACTTTGGTGAGCCTCAATTGCCTTATCTGTAAAATGAGCATAATAACATGTTATACTTTGGTCCCAGGGTTAATGTGAGACTGAGGAGAGGCAACATACACCAAAGCCTTTTTATACTTTGTTTATTATTATTACAATTATAATAATTATTTTATTATTGTTTGTTAATGATAATATAATTATAATAAAAATTATGAATTTATTATTCTTAGTATTAAAATATGTTTCCTTTATTTATCCATGCATGAATACTAGAAATGAGGAAGGAATATTCTGTAAAGGTAAGAACAGGGTAGCAGTGCTCTCTTAAAAACTCATAAAAGCACATCGAGTTGTAAATTACTGCTCAATTATCATAAGGTTCAGACTTAAAGGTCCTTATTAATCAACAAATCAAAGGCCTTGATTTTATGGATTAGGAAAATGAAATTCACAGGAGTGGAGAGATCTATCCAACTTTAACTAATTTTATAGTAAATTAAAAAGCCTGAATTTGAATACAGATCATTTAGGTCTGAATCCAACACTCTTTCAACTACACTAAGCTAATTTAAAAGTTAACAATTTAGAGTCATGATCAATAAATCTAATGAGAAACCATAGTAACTAGTAGACTGCTTTTGTACTCCAGAACTCTATAGAAAGTGAGCCAGAAGCACACAAACAACAGGAAATGGGGGTCACCGAAGTCAGAGCCATCATAGACAAACAAAATGGCAGCCTCCCAGCTCAATCAGAGGCAGGCTATAAACACATGTAACGTCCAGGGATTTGTGTCTAGAGACAGCAAGAGCCAAGACATATACCCTCAAACCCCTGGGTCCCAAAGAGTTCAGAAAGTTCCAGAGTGGTCAGTAAACGCTAGGGTAAGGACATTGGAAGCCCCAAGGAGCAGTTGCAACCAATTCAGTTCGGCAGCAATCAATCCCGGATAGCCCAGGTGCTCCCAGGTTCCCAATACTCTACCAAAATCCCAGAAAGAGAAGCTGAAGATCAAAGATCCATGAATATCCTTAGCTGTGGGAGATGGAGATCACTCAGGAACCCAAGGTAAGACCAAGAAGGACTGACTAACCCACTCAAAAATGAAGCAGAAGGTAAAGACTGCCCTTGGCCCCTTAATCACTTTTTTTAAAGGGCCAGTAAACCCTATTAGCTCTGTCTGAGAACAGTGTTGGGGCCTGAGGATGATCTGAGCAATACCTACACCCTCTACATTTTTTGGGGACCACCTGAAATCCTTTCTTGGGCCCTGAAGTGTTCTGAGAGACTAATGGTGTGCAGGCCTGCCCTAAAAGAAGGTGAGAGTAATGAATGGATTTTCCACAAGAACTATATGAAGATCTAGAAGAAAAGAAGCAAGAGATCGAAAAATGAAAGAAAAGTTCTGAAGAAAGGACTGAAAGAAGAATAAAGAGGAGTGGTAAACCTAAGCCAGGTAAAGGATTCCCTCAAAAGAAAAATAGGCCAAATTGATCAATACTCCATGAAATGGCAGAAAATATTAGAACAAAATGAAAATATTGAAAAAATAAAAGAAAATGTAAAAAAAAATAACTGCAATAGTGATGCCAAAAAGACCATTGAAAAAACACTTATTTAAATACACAGAAGTGAACTGAAGAAAGTTCAGATATATATATATATATATATATATATATATACATATATATATATATATATATACAAATTACTATGTAAGATTTCTTATATTTTTTAAATTAGGAGCATGAGATGAAGGTTCATAACTTCATACCACCATCTTTTCATTTATTCTACTACATATATGGAAATGTTCTCTTTTTAGTGTTTAAGTTTGGAATTAAAAAAAAATAAACTTAACAATGATAGGAAGTCACTTTAAAACCTGCCAAATGCTCTGGACTTCAATGACAATAATGTTCCTTGAGATATTTAAATTGATTTCAAACTTAGGAGCTGTTTTAAATCCAACAGCTTGGTTATCAAAAACACAGTCCTCAACTGAGCAATGGACAACATTTACTAAGCACCTGTCACCTTACCCCTGGACTACTGTTTTCAGGAAGACAATGTACATACTTATAGTCCAAAAGAATGAATTGTTTTCATAGGATTAACCAGTTTAAAATATCTACTCTGGAACTGAACTAGATAAGTAAATTATTTATTGTCTGCTATCCATGCATACAGTGCTATTCTGGTCTATTTATCTGTGTTGACCACTCAAAAAATCAGCTGGAATTCTCATAAAAGTTAAAACTCTGTGATTATAATAGCCTGATGATTCCTTTTATGAAATCACCTCTAAAATCACTTATTCTTATCCTTAGAAATGATTCTTTTTTTTAAAAATTTCCTTTTTATGTAACTAAAAGGTCACATTAAACTCATTCTTGGGTTTTTAAATTTTAAACAGCCTAAAGCAGTAGAATTATGAGTGAATTCAGCCATCTGAAACAGTATAGGTGAAATAAAAATATTTTTAGCAACTGTTTTCATAGTGGCAAAGAAATGGAAATAAGAGGAGAGTCCATTACTTGGAGAATGACTGAATGAATGATCAGAGATAAATATAATGGAAGACTCTTGTGATGTGAGAAATGATGAAAGAGAGGTTTCAGAGAAACCTGGGAAGATTTGTATGAAGTGATCCAGAGTGAAATGACAGAACCAGGAGAATAATAACAGTATAAGTACACATGGCTTTCAAGAATCAAGAACGTTAATCAATGATTTCTGGAGACCAATGATGAAAAATGTCCCCTCCTTCCAAACAGAGAAGTGATGGATTCAAAGCATCAAATGAGGTAGATATTTTTGGACATGGCAAGTGAGAGAATTTGCCTTACTTGACTATGAATATTTTTATGAGGATTTTCTTTTTTCTTTTCCCCAGGGAGATGGTGATGGTGGAGGTAAATGGGGGGGGGGAGATGAAAAAAATTAATGCTTGTCAACTGAAAAAAAATTTAAACAGCACAGGTAATGTATCTGGATGTAAATGCATTTGCATAGCTCTGTTCTCTGTGCCAAAGCTTTCTGACCAAATCAAACACAAACAAACCTGAATTTGCATTCAAACTAAGTCCCCAACCACCTTGATTACACAGCCAGTGAATGCTTCCAAAGACTGTGGCCAATAGAAATCAAACAAGACATGACCTAAGAATTCCCCTTCCAGACATGGATGTATGTGTTAGCGGATCTAGTCTATAGCCTTGGGTGATCAATTTGCCTTCCCAGAACCAGTATTAACGTGAAGAGCATTTCTCTCAGGATACAGTCAAATGACCTGAAGCTAACCGACCTTTCTGGTTGAGTAATCACATAGGTGTTTCAAATGAGTATTTATTAAGCAACTGCTATAGGAAAGACATGAAACTGCCTGTTCTTGTACAAAGGCTTCTGACCCACAATGCTCACAACTGCAGCCTGAATCAGATTAAAATGTAATTGGGAAATATATACAAAATAAGTAAAAATACAACAAAACATTGGTTAAATACAATAAAACATAACATTGCATATTAAAATGAAATCATTGTGTGGCCCATAGGGATTCTTATGTACAGTGTAGTGGCCTCGGTCTCTTACTTGAATGTGATACCACTAGGCTAGTGGATAGAATCAGCCTTACAGTCAGAAAGGTCTGGGTTCAAGTATTTCTTTTGACATGTCCTGATTGTGTGAAAGTCACTGCACTGCTCAAGGCCCCAGCTAACTTCTAAAGATTCAGAGTTGCAGAATAATTATTTAACTGCATCAGCAAGGTGATTTCCTGAACAGGTAATGAAAACATAGATCCATACCAAAAAGATGAGGAAGGCATTTTGCTAGTCCCAGTGGATATAGAGATGAAAAGGCAATGTCTGTCCTCTAGGACCTTACATTCTATGGGGATGGGGGGATGGTACACAATACAGTTATCATAAAATGTATACAAATTAATGGTGGGCAGCCATTAGCCATTGGAGAAGTCAGAATTCACATAGGAAGTGACATTTGGTCTGATATCTAATAAAAATGAAATGACATAACATGACATCAGAACTACCCAAGGAGAATAGTTTGACATCAGAGAACTGGGATTTGAATTGATCTGTCATTACATCTCTGTGGACTTGGACAAATCACTAAATATCTCTGTGCCTCAGTTTCCTCATTTGTAAAATGAGGAGGTTGTACTAGGTGGCCTCTGAGGTCCTTTTCAGCTCTAAATCTGTAAGCCTATGATTCTATGAAATGGCTCAATGTACCTTGGAGAGAGATACCCACAGAGACAGGATATAAACTACAAGACAGTAAATAAATTGGATTGACCATAAAGACATTGACAAAGTAGATAAAGAGAACAGCCTGAAGTTCAAGAAAGAATCTTGATTATATCAAGGAATTACTTTTTATTTTCCAAAGGAAATATTGATGGGGTGCTGGAAGCCCTACGGAAATAAATCCCAGCCAGCCTGGAGACAATCTTAGTGGAAATACTGTTGGGAATAATCTTTCTTGAAATGGGAATGACTTTGGTGAGTGAGTAGCTACTTTCCTAGTTATTAGCCCCTATGGAGAATCTATTCACAGAAACTCTGAGCAAAGTAAATGGGAGGAAACAACAACAAAGATATCATTCATTCAAGCCACCAAGCAAAATCGTTTTTTCCTTTCCTGTTACCCAAAATATAAAGTTGAAGAAATGAGTAAAAACTCAAATTTGAGGTAACCCTGAACTACAAAGCATGACACAGTATATGGGAATGCTGGATTTGGAGGCAGGAATATCTGGATTCAAATCCTGCTAATGTCTGTATGGGCAGGTCAAGTCTCATAAACTCTCTAAGGATCAGTTTTCCCATCTGTAAAAGGGGGGGAGCTTGGTAAGTCTCTGGCAGTACAAAGAATACTCACCCTGGAGTCAGATGACCTGCCTTGCAATCCTGGCTCTGCCATGTTGATTTAATGTGGACCTCATCTGTAAAATGAAAAGATTACACTAGAGGATCTCTAAAGTCTCTTGCCTTTCTTGATCTTGGATCTTATGAATACTTGGAGATCCTTTCCCTCCAAAGTCAACTTCCATCTACTTTGCATCAAGATTCCATGTATCTTGTGTTACATAATCATTACATGTTATCTCCTCCATTTGAACCCAAGGTCCCTGAGAGCAGGGACTATCTTTGTCTTTCTTTATATACTCAGTGGGTAGTACATAGTAAGTATTTAATAAGTGCTGATTCACTGACCTGTCTTACAGGGTTATTGTGGGGAACTATATGGATCATTTCCTTCTATTTCATATGTCCCTTTAAAACAGATTTGAAAAGAGATGAATATTTTGTGTGCTTTATTCAGATCTGGAAAAAGAGAAGGTATTTACATCATTGTGAATTACCAATCACTTTTGTATCTGATATCCCAGCAGAGACCTTCAATTAAAATGCTGTGGGAAAGATCCATGTGTCTTCTTAGAGGATAGACAGTTTAAGCCCAGACCTGTCTGCCTGCCGGTATGCAGGTCAGGATCCTGGCCACACTCACTCAGACACATTGGAATTTATTGTTTTTTTGGCTCTTATCACCAATGGAGATACAACCTTTGGTTGGAGAAGTGAGCTAATTTACTTGAAACCACAATTATCCAATGTAGTACATTCAGAAAACTGTAAAAAATGAGTCAAGCTTTTCATTGAGCATAATTTTAGTATGAGCCTTTGAGCTTGCATTTCTTAGTGAGCCTACCTGGTCATCTTAATGACCATTCCTGGTAAAGTGAAGATTTTAAAATTTGATTTTATTTGGGTGAGGGGAGTGGGACAGGACACTGACTCTGATTTGTGTGACCTTAGGCAAATTCCTTATTCTTTTTGAACCCCAGTTGCTTTACCTGCAAAGTGAGGGGATGAGAATCAATATCTTTCAAGGTCCTTTCTAGCTCCTTCATGATTTTATCAATGGTATGTATGATCTGCATGATTTTATCAATTTGTGATCTCTGTGATTTTATCAGTATAAGAGATTCTCTCAAGAGATGCAAATATGCTATGTAGATTTAATTTAAAGCACAGGTTGGTTGTAGAGACCTTTTGAAAAGGGACAGTATCAAAGTAGAGAATAGAACAAGTGGGAGGTGGGATAGGAGGGAGGGAAATATAGTAAGTCTTTTACAATACATCTACTATGTTATTGTTTTGCATTAGCCGCACATATACAACCTATACTGAACTGCTTGATTCCCCAGTGGGGGTGGGTGTCAGGGTGGGGAAGGGAATGAATCTGGAATTGAAAGTCTTAAAATCAAATATTCAAATATATATATATATATATGTGTGTGTGTGTGTGTGTGTGTATATACATATATGTATATATATATATATACTATTATTAATACCATCTCACATGTAATTAAGAAGTAAGATATACAGGCACTGAGGCATAGAGATCCACTGGAAAAGTCGAAATGGGTATGGGAGAAAATATGGGAGAGAGCAGATTAGAGGAGGGGATATCCTGTGGGACTGCTGTTTTGGGGGGATGGGTGGGGGAAAACGGGGAGAAATTTTGTAACTCAAAATCTGGTGGAAAAGAATGATGTAAATCAGAAGTTAATAAAGAATTTTTAAAAAATAAGAAAAAAGTATACTCTACCTAGAGTTTTGGTGTGTTCATTTCCTTGTTTTTTTTTTTTTTTAACAAGTCTTGCTAAGGCAGATGCCGATTCACCCTCTACAGCCCAGAGAAGCAGAGCAATGAGTCACCTTGCCATAAGGTAACTAAGAATAAAGGGCTGGGCCCATTTATTCAGAACCTGGTGAGCCCAGAAGTGAATGAAAAGCCAGGCCAGACAATTACATCTCTGAAGAAGGAGACCCAGCCAACAGGTAACTCTGGAGAGAAGCTGAGATTAGCCTAGAATTTAGAAGTATCAAGGGCCTCCAACAGATTAAAAACAACTTTATCAATCTCTCTCCTGAAACCAAAAAATACATATAGTTCTCAGCATGTGTGGGAGAAAAAGTGAAAGAGTCAGTTGAGGTGACTAATCCCCACCACTTCTAAGAAGGGACACAGCGATTACAAATTCCAAGGGTGATCACCTGGTACTCAGAGGGTGATGGAATAACTCTCCTTCTGTCTCACTTTCCACCATCAAGTACTCCTAAGAGGAGAGGCCAGTTGGGAGAAGAGGTTAGAGAGATGTCTTTGGAGACAAGAAGAGTTGGACTGCATCCTGCCTCTGGCAGATTGGCTGGTGAACCCCAGCAAGACTCTTGACTTGTTGGAGTCCCAGGCAACTCTGAGACAAGTCACTAAAGAGTTGCCTGTTTGAATTGTTTGAAGGAGTTTCTCACCTCTATGAAAAAACAAACCTGGGTCAAAAAACAAACAAAAACACCAAAATAAAGCCCCAGAAACTAAAAGACCATCATCTGATCCAGTCCATTTTACAGAAAAGGAAACTAAGGCTCAGAGAGGCTAAAATGCTTGCCCAAAGGCATGGGAATAGCCATTGTAAAATGGTCATAGGTCAAAGGTAAAACTGGGTGACCAAGGGCATCTCTTAGCCTTGGTCTCCTATTCTGCTAAATGGGAATGAGCTAGCTCATAGGGTTTTTATAAGTGGCTTTGCCATTTTTTAGCTATGTGCCCCTGGGTTGGTCCTTCAGCCCACTGGCCTCAATTCCCTCATCTGTAAAATTAAAGAATAACATGAAATTATTTCTGGACCTTTAATTCTATAATCCTATTATGGTGACAACGAAACATATATAACCGTTGTTCACATTGGTCTAAGGGTTTCTTTGAGAAAGTCAGATGTTTCCTCACATGAACTTGACTTCCTTCTACCTGCTAGGGAATGGGGTCAGTAGTTCTGACTTTCTGGATATTACCATGACCCCCCTTCACTCCAGGTAACTACTTTACTTTTCAGCTCCTTTTGGGCTTACCTAATTAGAATGTAAACTCCTTGAGGCCAGGAGCCATCTTTTTCCTTATATTGGTATTCTCAGCTCTTAGCAGCACTTAGGTATAGGGCATTAGCATTAGGTATGTCCCTGGCATAAATGTGTTGGCTATGGTAAAGCGGCCAATGCTGAGAACTTGGTTAATGATAGGGATGAATCGCTATCCAAGGTCCCCAGGGAGCTAAATTCAGTGGTCTTTTCTTAATGCTCACCATTCTTGACATCTCAGATCTCTGCATCTGACTTTGGCAACCACTCCCTCCTTCTGGATACTGTATACTGGCAGCTCAATCATGGTTCTGTGGGCCTGCATTTTCTCAATCTGTAAAATGGTGGGATTGGACTTCATAATTAAATTATGGTAGCTCAGAATAATAAGTTAGCATTTATATAGTGCTTCAAGGTTTGCAAAGAGCTTTACAAAACTCATCTCAATTGCTCCTCACAGCAACCCTGCATGGTAAGTGCTAATATTAACTCCATTTTGCAGATGAGGAAACTGATGCACAGGTTAAGTGACTTGACCAGGGTCACACAGCTAGCAAGTGTCTGAGGCTTTATTTGATCTCTTCTCTTCCTGACTCCAGGCCTGGTACTCTAGCCAGTGGGCCACCCACCTGATCCAATGATCTGATCTCACGCCGTCCTTATTTATTCTGCCTTGTAACCATCTCATCTCTCCACTTCAACCACCATAGTTCAGGGCCTCGTTAATGCTCTCCTGGACTATTACATTAGCCTCTTCACTGGTCTATCCAATCCATCCTCATAAATTGACCAAATTGATATTCTAGAAGCACAATTGAATCATGTCTCTCCCCCCCCCCCGCCCCAGCCAAGGAGTTCCAATGCCTCCTTGTTATTTCTAGGATAAACACAAGCTCTTCTGTTTGGGATATAAAGCCCTTTAAAATCTGGCCTCAGCCTCTCTTTTCATGTTCCAGACAAAGTGGCCTGCTTCCTGCTCCCCAGACAGAACTCGTTCCCCATCTCTAAGCCTTTGTATAAACTGTCCTCCCTACCAGAATGCTCTCGCTCCTCTGGGGAGCCAGCCCCTGAACAAAAACAAGCCAATACCTTCAAAAGTGACCTAGCATTAGTAAATATTTACTGACAACTCAAGGAGCATAAACATTCTCTGGGGGAGAAACAACATATGAATACATATGTGTGTATCTGTGTCTGTGTGTGTCTGTATATCTGTGTGTATACATATGTGTGCACATGTACATGCAAAATAAATCCAAAGGAATTTTGGAGGAAACTTTCAGAATGAGAAATTTTCAAAAGAACTTTAGCTGAGTCTTTTAGGGCTAAGGGGGTCCAAGAGGCAGAGGTGAGTAGGAAACCAAATCGCCTGGCACATGGTAGACTCTTAATACACGCTTGTAAGACTGAACTGAATTGAATTGATCACAATGAATCAATCAACAAATATTATTAATAGATCTTTCCATGCTGGGATCTGGAGGGTAAATGGTTCTCCAAGTTGAGTCATTCCTATCATAGCACTGTGGTATGATAGAAAGAATAATCTCTCTGGAGTTAGAGTTCCTGGATTCAAATCCCATTTTTGATACTAACTGTGTGATTTTAAGCAAGAAACAACTTCCCTGGGCCCCAGTCTCATCTGAGAAATAGAGGGAGTTGAACTGAGGACCTCAGAGGCCCCTTCCACAGGTAAGATTGACCCATGGATATAAGGCTAGACTTTTAGAAATAGAAATGACCAAAAGAGATGGTCTAGCCTAACTTTTGAGCTCATAGATGAAGGAACCATGACATGGAGAAGACAGGGGGCTTATGTTGGCCAACAAGGCATATCATTATGGTCAGACACAGGAGGGATGGGAGCTGGCCAGCTCCCTTCAAGTCAGATCTCCTGTGGAGCCAGCCCGTTACTTGGTGTGGAAGCTGAAGAGGTGAGGGCCTTGCTCCCCACGTGCAGCCTGTGCCTAAATGAGCCTGGTTCAAACAATGGCACAGCTGGAAACAGAGCTGCAGTCCATTCTGCCTGTATTGAAATGGCAGCACTGAACAAGGGGGGTGCTTTTTCCTATAGACTAGAGAGGATAATACACCTGTGAGACAGCCCTCAAAAGACAAAATTAAACCCAGTTGTTAGAAACCTGACAGATGAGCAGGCAGTGTGTAAGGAGAATGATGGCACATTCTTTCACAATCCGAGGATGTGACTAACAGCTCCAAGCTGTGTTGTCTAACTGTGTCATTCATACAATGCTGGCCTTTGGGAGTCAGGATGGATCTTGGTGCCCAACCAGTTCAATGCTTACTCAAGAACTAGTGCCCTTCCTATAAAGGGTCATCTAATGTCCCTTTGAAGACCGGTAATGCTTGAAGAACCCACTATGTTCCAAGGAAGGAAAACAAAGCCTTTATTAAGCACCTATTTACCAAGAACTGTGCAAAATGCTTTACAAAAATTACCTCATATGATCCTTACAACTACCATGGAAGTCAGGTGCTACTAGTATTCCCATTTGACAAATGAGGAAATTGGGGCAGGCAGAGGTTAGGTGATTTGCCCAGGGTCACACAACTAGTAAATGTCCATGTAACAGTTGAACTCAGGTCTTCCTGACTCTAGGTCCAATGCTTTGTGTACTATGGCACCACACAGTTATCAAAGGGGAATGGCTCCAATTGTACAGTGGAAAGTCTAGTGACTCTGGAATCTAAGGACAGGAGCTCATATCCTACCTCTGATGCTTACAATGACCTCCTAGAGCCTCTGTTTGATCATCTGTAAAATAGGCGGACTGGACCAGAGGCTGCCAAGCTCCTTCTAACTCCAGATCTTCCAACTAAAATCCCACTGCCCACAAGAAGCCCTCCCCGCCCCTCTTAATCCCAGTGCCTTCCCTCCATTAATAATGCCCTGTCTATCCTGCATGTAGCTTGCTTTGTCCATATTTGTTCACATGCTGTCTTCCCCATTAGACTGTGAGCTCCTTGAGTGCAGGGATTGTTTTTGCCTCCTTTTGTAACCCGTGCACAGGTTAGCACCGTGATGGATAGTTTTCTCACCAAGATTCACTCCAGGTTCTTCCACCTGGATCTGGATTGGGGACCTTCCCTCCCCCCTTTCAGCTCCTTTTCTATGTGTTATCTTCCCCCATTAGAATGTAAAATCTTTGAAGGCAGGGACTATCTTTCTTTTCTCTTATTTGGGTAAGACAACAGAGACGACAACAACATGGTGCCATAGTGTATGAAGCCAAGGCTTGAAGTCAGGAATAACTGAACTTAAATCATGCTTCAGATACCTTCTAGCTGTATGACCCTGGGCAAGTCACTTAACCCTGTTGGCCTGAGTTTCTTCATCTGTAAAATGAGCTGAAGGAGAAAATGGCAAACCACTCCAGTATCTTTGCCAAGAAAACCACAAATAGAGTCACAAAGAGTTGGACGTGACTGAAAATGAATGGACAACAGGAACTTAGTACTGGGTCTTGGACTTAGTAAGAACCTAAAAAATGCCACTTGATTGACGAACAAATCTATGATCCCAGTATCCTTATCCCTCATCACAACTTTCACTCCCTATTCTTGGTTCTGCACCCTGGGGACAAACAGAACAAATCTATTCCTTCTCCTACATGAAAGATTTTTCAAAACATGAAGACAGCCTACAACTCTGCCCCACCCCCAAGTAGTTTTTTTTCTTCAAGCAAAACATCTCGTGTCATTTAAACAAGTCCTCATATGGCATAATCTCAAAGTCCTTCCCCACTCTCTACTCCAGAAACGCGCTAGTCAATCAATGTCCTTCCTAAAAGTTTGTGCCCAGAAATGAGCAAAGCATTCCAGATGAGATTTCCATCTATTTAAGTAAAATCCCTTAGTCATTCAGACTATTAAGGGAAGGCTCCACATTGCTTTTTAGTTAATAATCACTTACAATCTCAGACAAGGCAAGATGTCGGCACTCATCTACCTCACAGGTTTCCAGAGGCTTAGACAGAATGGAATTTTCTTCTCAGCTGGGTCCAGCCCTCAAGACAAGCAGGCAACAAAGTGAAGGCTAAGAAACCAAGATTACTGGTTTGGATTCCTTCTTTACATTGCATTTGTGACTTTGGGAAACCTGAATTTCTACTATGGTATTTGGAAACACACACACACACACCATTCATAGCATCTGTCAAAATAGAATTACCAATGTAAAAAAAAATTGTCATTTCTATTTATTTTCATCATACCAAACTCTCTATTCAAACCTGCCAGTAAATACTTTATTTTAAGAAAGGAAACATCCTAAGTCAAGATGTGTTTAGTTAGGAAGCAGTGGAGAAAAGGTGATGAATTTGGAGGGAGAAGATCTGAGTTCAAATCCAGTCTCAGCTACTTAATACCAGTGTGAATCTGAACGTCACCAGCTCCTGATTATCTCTGAGCTCCTCTGCTAAAATAAGGCAGCTTAATTAAACAAGCTTCAAAGGCCTTCTAGTCCTAAATCTATGATCTCATCACTGAATCCTACAAGATTTCAGGTTAGGATCCTTTAATAAAGCATTTATTGAGCACCTATTATGTAAAGCCCATGATGGGACAGTCAACATCCATTAGATAATCATTTATTAAATGCCAACTGTATGCATTATGTCTGGTTCCAGGAACACAAAAATAAAAACCAGACAGCTCCTTCTACTCCTACATCTGCCCAGGAAGTCTCATTCTAGAGGGTTGATGTGGATATTTACAGCAATAATAATTATTATTATGGTAAGAATAAAGATTTATATAGCACTTTAAGGCATGTGAAATGTTTTACATGTTATTTTATTGAGCTTCACAACAACCCTCTTATACTCATTTTTCAGATGAGGAAACTGAGACTGAGAATTTTATTCAGAGTCACACAGCTATTAAACATGGAAAACAAGATTTGAACCCACATCTTCCTGATTCCAAGTCCAATAATGAGAGATGTGGGCTGCATAAGACCCTGTTGGTTCCTTGAAGGACCTTAGGGTTGTCTTGGAGATTAGGGTGTTTGGCACATTCTCTCTCTCTCTCTGTGTCTCTGTCTCTGTCTTTGTCTCTCTCTCTTTCTGTGTGTCTCTGTCTCTGTCTCTCTTCACTCCTCCCCCACCCTGATAGATGACTCCCAGACCCATATCCCAATCCCTGGCTACTGTCCCAACATCCAGGCCCCTATCTCTAGCCCAATATTAGAGGGAGTTTCTCTCCCGGGGCTTCACATCCCCACCTCCCATGCAGCCAGTCTAAAGCCAATGCAGAACAGTGGAAACAGCATGGAATTCAAAGGCTGAGGTCCCAAATGAGAATCTTGGCTCTTCTATATATTTATTTATGTGATCTTGAGTAAGCCTTTTCTCACTCTGAGCTGCAGTTTCCTTATCTATAAAATGAAGGAGCTGGAGTGAAAGACCTTTAAGTTTCCTGCTAGCTCTAAATCTGCAATCTGGCCCTCTAGGATATACAATTTAACAGTAGGGATTGTATTGTCATAAATATAGTTAGGTGACTTGATGGATAGATGTCTAAAGCTAGAATCAGGAAGATTAAGTTCAAATCCGACTTCAGACACTTAATAACTGTGTGATCCTGGGCAAGTCACTTAACTTTTGCCTGCCTCAGTTTTCCCATCTGTATAATGAAGATAATAATAATAACATCCATCTTCCAGAATTGTTATGAGGACAAAATCAGATAACATTTGTGAAGTGCTTTGCAAACCTTAAACACTCTATATAAATGCTATTATTAATTGTTAATTAATGAAACACATTAATTCATTAATTGCATCATCTTCCCAATGATGCCCCATTAAAAACATTAGCAGCAAATATTTTTTTTTGGAGGGGGGCTAGGACAAGTTCTAAATGGGAGATGGGAAAGTTTATTCTGAAGGCAAAATGAGAGATGTTGTTTCTTTCCTCTGAGATGTATCTTTCTCTCTGGTGTAGGACGAGTCTATGATGTATAAGGGATTAGGCTTCAGGATAAACTTAGCTGAAATCTGGCCTTGGGTAAATGTCTTACCCTCATCATGTTCCATGTTTAAAATTGTGATCCCATGACCCTTTGCTCTTTATAGAGGTTTTAAGAACCCCCCAAGACAGAATCTGGCAAATAGGGTACTGAAATGGACCTCTCAGTGGGGAAATGTGACCCATCCCTGTTTCACAAAGTCGTCAGCGAATGATGGCGGCCACTAATTCAGCTATGCAACAGGCTGTCGTTTCAGAAGTAATACTGGGGGCAGGGCCTGGCCCAGTTGTGCTGAGCTACAACATGTTTGCTATATTGTCTTATTTTATTTTTAATTCCAGGCTATCTAAAGTCTGTGGTGGCTTTAAATCAAGATCTTATTACATTCTTGTTTATCTCATCAGAAACAGAGCCCTGGGAACTGGAATCCATCACTACTCTCCAGCCAACCCTTGGACGAGGTCCATGCTTGGGTGGAATGTGCTGGGAAGGTTATTTTAGCTTGCTAATTAGAGATGGAGAAAATGGCCATATGGAAGCACCGGGTATAGGCAAGGAAAACCATCTTCTAGAAATCTATACCCAGGAGGCAACACGCTTCCCCTCTCAAGAAAACAAATGGCTGCCATGGATTTGGCTGGCCACCAGATTCAAGATGGCATGTTTCATTAATGTCATTAATAAGCAAATAATAAACATACTGAGAGGCAGTATGGTACATTGGGTAGCTGAGAAAGAACTACCTTCCATGCAGAAGGACCTGCGTTCAGGTCTTGCCTCTGACAAGTATAAGATCATTCATCCCCAGCTGCTAATGCTCCAATAAATACTCAATTATACATGCAGACTCAGATCCAGTCCAACCTCTGACTCATGCTGGCTGCATGACTTGGGCAGGTCTGCAACTTCCACATGCTCCTGACCACTTTCTAAGACACTAAGTTGCAGAGAAGGCGCTACCTGTATTAGTAAAGAGTTTCCTCTTCCAAGAGTTCCCTGTACCAGTGAAATCATATGTCCTGTCCCTCCTTTGGTCTAGACTTTTAATATATATTCTTTATATATTTACATATATTTATTGTTATGTTTGCATATGTATATACATATACATGCATCTATACAGATACATATGTGTCCATCCACATGCTTGTATGTGTGTATACACAGTATGTATGTGTGTATGTATGTATTATGCATATTGTTTTCCCCAATAAAATAGGAAGTCCTTGAGGGAAAAGGTGTTTCATTTGTGACTGGCATAGTAACTGATGGGGATGGGGAGAGAATAAATATTTATAAAGCACCTACTATGTGCCATGCACTTTTATGACTATTACATCTTTTGATCCTTACAGCAATCCTGGCAGGTAGGTGCTGTTATTGTCCCCGTTTTATAGATGAGGAAACTTAGGTAGAGGTTAAGTGACTTGCCCAAGGTCGTGCATCTATTAAATGTCTGAGGTCAGATTTGAACTCAGATTTTCCTGACTCCAGACATAGTGTTGTATCCACTCTGCCACCTACCTGCCATAATAGGTACATGATGAATTCTTTAAAAATGAGTATTGAGTGACTCATTGATCTGCATTGGTGGAGAGAGTTTCACCACAGGGAGTTCCTTTCATTGGTAAAATTACAGGGGCAGATCTAAAATTTTAATTGAAATAAAAAAATAACATGGGATTTTGGGAGCACCATAGGCAAGGACCTGGCATCCACTTTCATTCATCTGTTCTTAAAAACAACAGCAACAACAGTTTAACATCCAACCATTTGTATAACAGTCCCACCCCCAGCCAAACCAAATGCCTCGACACAGATGGAGATTTAAAAGCCTCAAACTTTCGGCATCATCCAATGTTCTCAAAATCTCGGCAAGACATCAGGTAAGCCCAGTGTCAGCTAAAGAACACTCCCAATTCCCCTCCATGTGAGCCTTCAATCCAACAGCTCCAACTTCCAGCCCCATGGAAAAAAGGCTTAAAATCAGTAGGGACAAGATGTCAGATTCTCCAAAACAAAAAGGCTAATGTCATTTGTCAGCAATTCTGAGAGCCTTTAAACCCATGTTTGTATGTAGGCCCACCCAGGAATATTTCCAAATGCCAAGTCTGCAGTGTTTGGGGGCCTGTCTATAGATTATGAGAGAGAATCAGGACATCATGGAGAATCAGGTCATCCGGATGAGAGTCTGAAGGGGCCAACCATCCATTGACGGGGAAGCTGCATTTCAGTAAATCAGGATTCTCAAATCCTAGCAGGAAAAATATGTGGTGGTGTGTAATCCAGTGATTTTTCATTTTGTGATCATCTTCTTTCCTGTTATGCCCTTTTCTTTCTATATGTGTCTATAATGTTAATATCCCATCATTCATTTTTTTAAATCCGCATTTTATTTCATCTCTCTCAATTCCCCATTTCTATTCTAGCCCTTATAGTTTAGCAGGCAGGGAGAAGGAACCTGTGACCTTGAGACCACACATGGCCTTCTAGGTCCTTGGATTCGGCCTTTTGACTAAGTCCAAGTTTTACTGAACAAATCCTTTCATTAAGGGATTTGTTCTGTGGAGTTTGGATTCAGTCAAAGGGCTGTACTTAAGGACCGAGGGGGCCACATATGGCCTCGAGGCTGCAGATTCCCCACCTGTGATTTAGCTTTTCCAGCTTCAAATCAATCAGCATCAAATCAATAAGCATTTCTTAAGGGCAGTTAGTTGTTACAGTGTATAGAGCATGGGGCCTGCAGTAAAGAAGACACATATTCCTGAGTTCAAATCTGGACTCAGACACTTACTAGCTGTGTGACCCTGGGCAAGTCACTTAACCCTGTTTGCTTCAGTTTCCTCATCTGCAAAATAAGCTGGAGAAGGAAATGGCAAACCACACCAGTATCATTGCCAAGAAAATCCCAAATGGGGTCATGAAGAGTCAGACATGACTGAAACAGCTGAACTACAATAGACTCAGGGTCAGGTACAATGCTAGGCGCTATAAAGACATGTGACAAAACAAAACAATCCTGCCCTCAAGAAGGTGACATTCTACTTGGGGGAGATCCACTAAGTGTCTCCTATGTTCCCATGTCTCTGTCCCTGGCTGCTCTCTCTTGGATAATCCTCTTTCTGGGATAATAGCCCCCCTCTAAAAGGTTAGGGCTTTTTCCCTCCCCGTATTTCTGATTTTTTTAAGGATCCAACTCCAAGCATACAGCAGGCAGGAATGACATGAAGGGTTTTCTTTGATGATGAATGGGAGAGGGGAGATCATGGTCTCAGCACCTGGAAGGCATCTCAGAAGCCATCTGGCCCACTTTCCTCATGTTCGAGAGGGAGAAACTGAGCTCCATGCACAGGGTTACTGTGAGATGTAAAGCACTCTGCGTGCCTTAAAGCATTATAGAAGTGCCAGTTATTATTAATTATTAGGCTATGATCTCCAGGCCTTGCACTTCAGGGCATTCCTGCTGAGCTCCAGCAATGTTTATGCAGTAATACTGGGCTCTTCTGAGGACTGTGTCACGAAGTGGGGGAGGGGGGAGATATATGCCCCGACTTCTAGGTTTAATCTGTATCATTAATACCTTCTTCAGTCTAGACAGTCAACAAAGCAATAAATAAAGCCCCAGTTTGTATATGGGTTTCTGAGGTGTATCACTGAAAATTTAACCACCAAACTGCTTGTTAAATTGATTATTTTTAAAATAATATTTTCTCAATTACATGTAAAATAATTTTAACATTCATATTTTCTTAGTTTGAGTTCCAAATTTTCCCCTTCCCTCACTCCTCTCTGGAACAGTAAGCAATTTGACATTGGTTATACACATGCAATCGTGCAAACATATTGTTAAACTGATTGTTAATCACTGTAGCCACCAAAATTTTATTCTCCAACTGGAGCTGGTTCTAGGAGACCCCCTTGCCCATGCAAGTCATGACTTGTCCAAGGCCTCTTAGGTTTAAGATAGTATCTGTGGCATCATTTGAACCCAAGAACTCTGCCTTTGCAGAAATCATTCAGCCTCCTCATTTTTTCACATGGGGAATGAGGCCCAATGTGGTTAAGGAGCACATTCCCCAAGTCATATGGGTAGACAGCAATTCAGTCTGGATTCAAACCCAGAGTTTACATTTATAACATCATACATTTAGGACTGCTTCCCTACCTTACCCTTTCTATTTGTGTTCTGTGTTTAAAAAAGGATCGCTTTCAGGATGGGGGAGGGCATGTTTGAAAATGAAGGTGATATGTAAACAAATATATTAATTAAAACTTTTTTAATGGGAATTACAAAGATTTCCTCTGCCCCTGTAGGAGCTGGAGCTACCAAGATGATTCTCTTTCTTTTCCTCACTTTCTTCCCTCGTTTTCAATTGCTTTTCCTTCCATCACTCCCTCTCCCTCCCTCTCTCTTCCTCCCCAAGTTCACAGCTGTGCTGCTGTATCTGACACCTCCCAGCAGCATATGCTATTGGGAGCAGGTGTGGAAATAAGAGAGACAACCAAGAGAGAAAAAAATGGACAGGATCCCAAACACCTTCATTCTCAGATAATGCTGGGCCAGAGTTGAAGGGGGGAAGAGATCCCCCTTCCAGAAGAAGCAGGGAAACCAGAGCAGAGCATCCCAAAAGAGGAGATCCTCCTCCAAGGCCTGGCAAAGAAAGCCAGGAATCAAGCCGAATGCCTGGAGAGGACTCTGGCTTCTTCCTTGTCTTGACATTAGCACTGAGGGACCACCATCCTGAGCCTTTTTATCAGCCCACATCCTCTAATTCTACATGCTCAGACGGGGTCTCCAAATTCCAAGTGAAGTGTGTATGTGTGCGTGTGTGTGTGTGTGGTGGGGGGGGGGAGACAGACAGAGAGAGAGAAGGAGAGAGAAAGAGAGAGAGGAGAGAGAGGGAGAAAGGAGAGAGACAGAGAGACAGAAGGAAAGAGAGGAGGGACAAGAGAGAGAGAATTAGCACAATCATATATCTTTTAGGAAAATCCAAGATTCAGGTTGAAACGGTGCAAGGACTGCAGGTACCCTGGGTTTGATTTCCAATTCCAGATCTGCTTGTGTCATTGGAGAAGTCACTTCAGATAGTTCAGTATCCATTTTATTACTTATAATGTGAGATGGTTAGACTAAATTATCTTATAGATAATATAACATAGAGCCTTCTTTGCTCTAAATAATAATGGTTCTAATTGACATAGCCCTGTAAGGGGCACCCAGCACATTGATTGTCACACCAATCCTGGGAAGTAGATAATGTTATCATCCCATATCACAGAAAAGGAAAGTGAAGCCCAGAGAGGCTGAATGACTCACTCACCCAGGGTCACAAAACAAATAAATGCCTGGGGTAGGATTTGAATTCAGGTCTTAACTTCAATTTCATTTTGCTACCTGTCAATCACAACAAATAGTCTGAGTGACTGCCAGATTGCTCTGATACTACGTGGAGTAAACCACTTAGCGTCTGTGGGCCTCAGTTTCCTCAACTGTAAAATGATGCCTATGAAACTAGATGGCCACAGAGGTTCCTTCCATCTCTCAGGCTTGGTCCTATCACCCTATCACTCATCAGACACCAGTGCCAGGATTCATTCTGCCATCCCCTCCTGCCGACCCACGCTATCAACTTCAGGGACTTCTGCCCATCCTTCAGTTCACAGTATAAGCCTTTTCCACCCAGCCCAGCCCACAAGGATCTCTCCTTTTCTGGAACCCTTATTTGGAACATCACTAATCACTGGATACTTATAAACTGCCTCCCGTGGTTATCTTTTTAAATGCAATTCACAGAGACTTGCACACAGTAGGCACTTAAAATCTTGGATGGATTAGATTTTAATTCAGTGGACACTAATTCAGTTGTTTGCAGAACCCTTTAGCAATCATGAGGAAGATGCTGAGTTTAGACCCTACCCCTGCCCTCATGGAGTTTGTACTCTAACAGATGGATAGAGGACGTAAGAATAAATAAAACAACATGGTGTCCAGTTAGAGATTGAGTGAATAGAATGTTTATAAGGTCCAGGGGGAAAGCTTATTATCAGTGGAGGTGTCGGCTGGGGAAGAAGAAGGGGAAAATTCTAGAGGGCTTTTGATAATAAGCAACCTAAAATGTGCCTGTCCTGACTCCCGGACAGGCAGAAATCACAGGGAAGTCTAAGGTAGAGATCTGTGCTCCTCCCGGGGAGAGAACTTATTGTTTTTAATTTAAAGGCTGTCATCATTGCAGTGAGTTAATCACAAATCAGTTCGGCTCATGGATTTATCATCTCCCCTGAGTTATCCCAGACTCATTCCATTCTTAATGAAGAATGCTCTCAAGGTGAGGAAATGACTGGAAAGAACAACCACCCATGACTCTCTAAAAGATGCTCACTCCTAGTGAGCTACCCTCCCATTGGCAGCAAAGGAATAGACCCATCTATGGCTTTGTTAGTGGATTTAGCATTGCAGGGAGGTAGAGTGGAAAAACTGGTGGCCTTGGAATCAAGGAAATTTTTGTGTTATTCATCCATGTCCAACTCTTTGAGATCCCAGGTTTTCTTGGCAGAGGCTTGCCATTTCCTTCTGCAGCTCATTTTACAGATGAGGAAACTGAGACAAACAGGGTTAAGTGACTTACCCAAGGTCACACAGCTAGTCAATTGTCCGAGGCTGGATTTTAACACAGGTTTTCCTGAGCCAAGGACCCATGTTCAAATACTACCTCAGACATTTAATGTCTGATTTAATATGACCTAAAGCAAGTCACTCTACTTATAGCCAGGTAGCACAGTGGATAGAGGAATGGATCTGGAGTCAGAAAGAACTGAGTTCAAATCCAACCTCAGACGTTGACCAGCTATGTGATCCAGGGCAAGTCACATAAACCCTTGTCTTTCTCAGTTTTCTCAATTGCAAAATGGGGATAATAGCCCCTACCTTCCAGGGCTATTTTTAAGATCAAATGAGATAATATTTGTAAAATACTTTGTAAAAGTACTACATTAATGTTAGTTATTATTAACATCTGTGAATCTCAGTTATTGTGAGGATCAAATTACATAATAGTTGTCAAGTGTTCCACAAACTTTAAAGACCAATATGCCAGCCATTATTGTTACAGTTGCTATTATTATATATTATTGTTAACTATTAATATTTTTTCATCCTCAATTATTTCTCACTCATTGGATACACATATACACACATACTATATATAATATATATACACACATAATAGGCTGTGTATCTATACATATGTACACACTCATATACATATATGTATGCACATATATGTATACATTTATAGCATATTCACAACCAATATATAACCCCTGTGTATATGCACATATATATACACATATATCCTTATGAATACATACATATATGTGTATATATAACTCATATATCTTATATACACACTACATGTGCCCTACACATACATACCATGTATGTACATGTACATATAAACATACATACATACACATATATGCATACATGTAGAGGCTATCCCTATACCTGCAGGACACACACACATACATAAATATATGTATGTCCATATCTCCTTTACCCTGGTGGATCTCCTGCCACACTCCAGGATGTTTGCATGGCTCTCAGGCTGTGATAGCAAATTAACGTTTGAGCTTATTTAATTGACTTCATCTTAATAAAGTTCCCCAAGACACTCCATATACCTTTAAAAGGTGCTAAAGGGAATGTCTTTCTTAGATACTTTGAGGAGGAGACATCCCAGAGAACATAGGTTAATGACAGTTAAAGGGAGACTTCAGGAATAAAGAGCCAGTGGTAGAGTCGGAAGTCCAAGGTTCAAATCCTGCCCCAGACACGTCCTGGCCTGGTGACCCTGGGCAGGGCCCTCTCAGTGCCACTGGGTATATCTCTCAGCCTGAATCTGCAGAGAAGGGGATGATCTGTAAAGGCAATTTCCTAAAGGGAACTCCCTCACAGATGCGCTATGGGTCCAGTCCAAAATAAACAAATAAAGGGAAAGATGGATTCAGGTCATTATTCTAGGCCCTGTGTGTGAGATAGGTGTGTGCACACACACACACATCCAGTGACACGAGCCTCTGTCAGCACTCCCTCCCCTGATTTCCACCATTTTCTCTGGCTTCCCCACCCATGCCCAGCCCCATGCCTAGAACTTCCATCCTCCTGGCTCCTTCAAGTCTCAGTGACCACAATTCCTAATCCTCCCTAGTTCCTTCCCTCTGGGATGCCTCCTCACTCATCCCTTCAGTTTATTGCTCTCCCATTTATCTGCATCTTATCAGTGCATTGTTATTTTCATGTTGTCTCCCCCTTTGACTGTGAGCTCCTCAGGAATAGGGATGACTTTTGGCCTTTTCTTATATCCCCAGTCCTTGGCATAGTGCCTGTTATATAGTAGGCACTTAATAAATGCTCAAACACATATACTGATGAAATCTGGTTGGGGAAACTTTTAAAATGCAGATTCTTCAAGATACTTCTCTGTTCACTTCTGAACACAGAAGCATGGCCCAAGTTTGGTTCTGTCTGTATATAAACAGCAGACAAGGAGCGTGGTATAGTGACCAAAGTGCTTGGACTGGGGAAGGGGTGGTTGTTAAGTGTACACTCTCAGAGGGCAGTGACCACTTCATGTTCTTTTCACATCCCCAGTGCCTTACACAGCACCGTCTAGCAAACAACAGATGCTTAATAAATGTTTGTTGATTGATTGTTGTGAGTTCAAACATCAGCTCTACATGTAACTGTGTGAGCCTAGGCAAATCCTTTAACATATCAAGACATCTGCAACATGGGGTTTGGGAGGCAAGTAGATCCTCTCTGAGGTCCCTTATGGTAAGCTATGGTCCTACATCTACAAAACAAAAGCTTCCTTTTAAAGAGGTCAGTGTCATTGTTGGATTATTACAGAGAGTTTTTTGGGGGGTGACTTTTGTCTTTGCAACTACAGGACAAAGTGACTTTCTGAAATTAAATAGTAAATTCCCTTTTCTAGAAAGCTGTATATTAATTTCTATTTAAAACAACAAACCAAAAGGAAGCTTTTTCCATTTCCTTTTTAAAATGAAAGGATTACTCCGTCTGATCATCGAGCTAGGAGGGGGCATGTAATGGTGAATGGGGGGCTTTGAGTGGAATGTCTCTAAAGGGAGCTGTCCTCTGAATGGCTTAGCTTCCAGCAGAGGGGACTTCAAGTCTCTTTATACATTTTTTCCCCAGCAACACGCATAATGCATTGTGATTTCTGAAATTTCCTCCACAATTTAAATCAAGTGCTTTTCAAAGGCAACATGCTACATCATGATTTAGATCTGAAAATATCTTATGTCTCAAAGTTTGAAAAATTTCCACCCAGGTAGACACACACACACACACACACACACACACACACACACATTGCTTTCCAGGAGCATGTGGCAACCCATTATCAGCCTGGTTTCACTTCATCACTTTTCATCATAAGCTTTGTTGTCTCCAAAGGAACACAGGAAACTGTGATTGCCTAGGAGCTGAGCCCCAGCAGGCACCGTCTGCTTGGTAAAAACCATTAAGATGGCTGAAGATTTCTCAAAAGTCCAACTTGTCATGGCAATGGTCATGGGACTTAAATCTTTAACAAGGCAATCCCACAGTGGGTGAGTATTGTTTCAATGCTGAATGATCCAGACTAGAGCATGTGCCCACAGAAGAGGTGAGCACCTGCAAGCAGACTCCCGGCTGCCAGTTTTCTCCTGGCAAGATCAGCCTCTTGTTTCCAAAACCCCACAGGTTTAATATGAAAATGATGCCCATCCATGGAAACTTGACTAGATTTGAAAGAAGAGAATTCTCTCACCACTAGAGACTTTGGGGTAAATTCAAGTACTGCAGACCAGATGGAAATAACCAGATGAAGCTTAAAAGACAATAGGAAATAATCAGCCTAGGACAGGCATTGGATGACTCCAATATACTAAGCTTTCATAAAAGCTTTGGAGTCAAAAGACCTGGGTTCAAATCCTGTCTCCATTATTTACCAGCTTCGTGACTAGGATTGTCCCTTACCCTCAATGAGCCCAAATGTTATATGTAAAATGGAAGGAGGTCTGGACTGGATGAACTCATAAAATTGGAGTCAGGAGGACTTGAATTCAAGTCCCTAGAGACACTAGCAGTTGTGGATAGAGCACCAGATCTGGAGTCAGGAAAACTTGAGTTCAAATCCAGCCTCAGAAACTTACTAGCTGTGTGACCCTGGACAAGTCACTTCACCTGTTTGCCTCAGTTTCTTCACCTGTAAAATGAGCTGGAGAAGGAAATGGCAAACCATTCCAGTATCATTACCAAAAAAAACCCAACAACTACCAAAAATATGAATTCAATTAAATTGAAGGTCCCTCCCAATTCTAAATTGAGGGAATAGGGACTAGACCTATAGTTTTATTATAAGTTCTATTAAAGAAAATTCCCTTTACCAATGAAGGGCAACATCTTCTTTGTAATTTTTAGTCTGAGAGAAAAGCAGGTGAAGGGACTTTTCCAGTCCCTGTGTGAAAAGTAGGATGTCATCCCAAATCTTTTTGACTCCTAGGCTGATTCTATATTTACTATGTCTCAGATCAATGATGCTATTATCCTATAACCCAACATGAACATAGCAACCATGTGGGTCGAATTCACTTAAACATCATTATTCACTATTTACAGGTGGAAAAACAGAGGCACAGAGAGGTTACTAAGAGTCAGAGAGGCAGTGAAGTGAGGTAGATAGAGAATTGGCCTCCAAAGCTGACCCCAGAATGAGACTCTAATCTTCATAATACTGTGAGGCAGGTTCTATTATTGTCCCCACTTTACAGATCAAGAAAATGAGATGGGTGGAGGTAAAGTGACTTGTCTAGGATGTCACAGCACTACCTTTTACACATTTGACTGTATGATGCTGAATAGGTCACTCAACTTTTCAATGGAACCAGCAACTCTCTAGGCCTATAAATTGTTAATCTGCATCAATAAAGTTTCTATCCAGGTAATTATCTACACTAATGAAATCACAGGTCTGCCCCCCCTTCCCTTCCTTGCCCAAATGACTACAAGTCTTTCTTCTACTTTGAAACAATACCTCATGTTTATATAATAATTTAAAGATTACAAAGAACTTTCTTCCCAACAATTCTTTGAAGCGGATAGTGTGAAATAATATCATCCTCACCACTTTAAAGATGTGGAATTTGAGACACAAAAGTCAAGTGACCTGAATAAAGACACATGAATTAGGAAGCATCAGAACCAGGATTGGAACCCAGATCCTTTGAGACCAATTTAAGCATTGTTATCACACTATCACTCTCCTCCCCTCCCCCATTTAACGTCTGTCTCCAGTACACTTTGGCCTGAACTCCATGGCTGCAGAAAGCCACCATATGCATTAGCAAAAGCCAACATTAATTCAGTGCCTTGTTTGCCAATATGGCATTACTGAAAATTGCTGCTTGGACCAGGTCCTGTGGCATTCTTCGAAGCCAATCCCTCACTAGCATCACGACACGTCAGCCTGGGCAAATGATGGGTATTCTGTGGCTTTTTGATGAGGCTTCTGTATAATTCCATCACAAAGATGAGACAGTCTACACGGCTCAAGCCGGTCACTCCAGGATAGCCAGCATTTGTCATCAGGACAAGAGAAATCATTGTACGTACACACCATATGTCCCCTGACTGCAACCAGAAGCATGCAAGTCAAGTCAACCCCTACTATGGGAGTGTTGAGCACACACCCATACTCTTCTAAACAAATGGTTCACACTGCCTAGACTGGATATTTATAGAGTACTTTAAATACATCCTATCACTGGAGCAGAGACAGAGCCAGCCCTGGAGTGAAGAGAACCCGAGTTCAAATTCAGTCTTGCAGCCCTGGGAAAGTCACTTCACCCTGTTTGCCTCAGTCTCCTCATCTGTAAAATGAGCTGGAAAAGGAAATGGAAAAAAAAAAGAAAAGAAAAAAGAAAAGGAAATGGCAAACCACTCTTGTATCTTTGCCAAGAAAACTCCAAATAGATTTCAGACATGACTAAAAATGACTCAAAAAGGGTTTCCCCTTTTCATATCATGAACCCCTTAGGCAATTAGGCAAAGTCTATAGACCCTCTCTCAGAATAATATGTTTTTAAAGATATAAAATAAAAAGGGAAATTATATTGAAATACATATATATATAATTATAAAAAAATACAGGTACCAAAAATATGTATTTGGTATAGGTACCAAAAATATGTATTTGGTATAGATAATATATGTATATACATGAGATACTATATATACACACAATATGATATAAGATATGCACACATACATAGATACATGTATGTATGTACATACAGGCACATAGATACATGTCTGTTTATACATATACATACATACACCTACACACACAAAGAATGCCTACATTTTGGTATGAGATTAGCAGGAGATTCCAGGATGGATGAGTCTACGTACAGAAGCCAATAACATCATTGCAGCATCGAATAATGGCAAGGCTCTTCCAAGGTCATATAATCCAAGAGAGAACTGAAGAATCCTCTATACCCAGTAAGTGTTATGGAGATTTTGCTTGAAGGACCCCTCCCCCAGTGAAGGAGATCTCACTACCTCCCAAGACAATCCACCTCACTCTGGGATGGGACAGTTGGGAAGTTGTATCTTAAGTCAATTGCTTCTGGTTATTCCATATGGAGCCAAGAATAACAAATCTAATCCCTCTTCCACAAAATAGGACTTCAAATATGATCATATTTCACCTCCGCTCTAACCCCATGCCTTCTCTTCAGGCCAAATGTGCCTAGCTTCTTCAGCGGAGCCTATTCTTAGTACCCTTCACTATCCTGGCTGCCCTCCTCTGTACACCTCTCAGTCTAACATTGTCTATCCTAAACCATGGCAGAACTGAGCACAATAGAGGCAGATAGGTGGGCACAGTGGACAGAGCATTGGCCCTGGAGTCAGGAGGACCTAAATTCAATCCCAGCCTCAGACACTTACTAGCTATGTGACCCTGGGCAAATCACTTAGCCCCGATTGCCAAAGAAGTAAGGAAGGAAGGAAGGAAGGAAGGAAGGAAGGAAGGAAGGAAGGAAGGGAGGGAGGGAGGAAGGAAGGAGGGAAGGAAGAAAGGAGGGAAGGAAGGAGGGAGGGAAGGAAGGGAGGGAGGAAGGGAGGGAGGAAGGAAGGAAGGAAGGAAGGAAGGGAGGAAGGAAGGGAGGGAGGGAGGGAGGGAGAGAGGAAGGATGAAGAATGATAGCTCAGATGTACTCTGACCAGGGCAGAGTATGACAGGACTCAAATATGTCAATCATGGTGTGCCTGACAGACATGCTTTGTCCCTGCCTGCCTCACAAAGCCCCTCTTTGTGACCATTTCCTTCCTGGAATGTACTTCATCAGATCATGGACTTTTAGAGTAATGGTGTGACTTTCTTTGTACCTCCATGATTTACACAATGACTAGTATATAGTAGGTGCTTAGTAAATGCTAGTTGACTTGGTTTGAAAAGGATATTAAATGCTTCAACCAGTCAGTAAACATTTACCAAGAGCCTACTATGTACCAAGCATTTTGCTAAGCCTTGTACAAAGAAAAGACCCATCTCTGAAGGAGCTCCCAGTCTAATTGGGGGAGACAAACATGGACAAAGAAGCTGCAGATGAATAAATAGGGGATGATCAAAGGAAGGAAGTCACCTGAATGAAAGGGAAAGTCTTCTTATGGAAGATGTGCTTTTAGCGGGACTTAAGTCAATAAAACTAGGAAGATGAGGAGGGAGAACGTTGGACACATGGGAGACAGCTAGAGACAATGCCCGGAGTCAGGAAACAGGGTCTTGTGTGAAGAATAAGAAGGCAAGTGACCCTGGAGGGCAGAGTATTTAGGAGGTAGGGAGGGTAGCCCTAAGGTGTAAGGAGAATACAGAGGGAGGAAGGGCTCAGGGATCATCTAGGCCACAAGCAAGCCCCCAGAGAAGAGCCTTCTTTCTAAAGGCAGGGGACTACAGGTGTGGAATAGCACATCTGGCAGGACAGAGTTGGTGGGTTAGTCGGCTTTTACTGATCTGCTTGTCTTTCTTTCTTCTTTAATATTTCTAGTCAGAGAAGGAGTTTCTGCCAGCAAAGAGTTTGATCTTCCTGCTTAGCTGACATGATAGAGAAAAGAGGAAACAAAGGGAGGAAAAAGATTTTATTTTTGAAAGAAAAAAGGCCATTGTAACAATGGGGGAATTCCTGGAAACCAATTGTATCTTATAATTTCCACTTTGAGATGTCAATGAACTAATTTATTCGAATTCAGCAAACACTTATTAAACATCTACTATGGGCAAGGTATGCTAGAAACTGAATACACACACACAGAGACACCAAAAAAAAAAAAAAGCTGTCATGAATTGGAAAGACTGACTAATCCAGCCACCTTCCATTTTACATACAGATGAGGAAACTGAGGCCCAAGAACACACAGGTAAGTCCATGTCAGAGATGGAACTTGAACCCAGATCTCCCTGATTTCAGTGTCTGGACTCTTTCCAGGGTACCATACTACTTCTTCAAATGTTGCCCTCCAGAATCTTACATCCTTCTGGAACTAAAAGAATTTTGTGCTGGGCAGCAAACCCTAATTTCTCATAACTCACAAAATTGCCGTAGATTTTATTAGAAGCCAATCTGCTTTCCTCCAGTTGTGAAATGTGTACGTGTCTTACCTTGTATTTTTCTGACTGAACACAATACCGTTACATAGCTAACAAACCCGAAGAACCCTTGAGCTGGAAAAATGGGGAAGAGGGCTCACCCAGCAAGCCTCTAGCAATCAGCTCTAGAACAACCCATCCTGGAATGCCAGATTTCTCCACACTGTTGTCCCAACAAACAGTAACCCCCCTGGCAATAAAAATGCCCTGGAGCTTTCAGAAATTTAATAGGGCTTTTAAAAACCTTGAAAACCAGATTCATCCCACAACTTAAAACTGCCAATATAGATTCCTCATTGCACAATTGGTGGAACAACTGTTACTTAAGTGCTGCAGGCTCTTCGAACCCCCCCACCTACATGTTCTGAATTCATCTGCATGGAGGTATGAATAAAGATGAAGACGTTCTCTCTCTATTTCCTTCTAAACTGGGAAAAGACACAGGAGCTTTTCATTCTTGGCAGTGATTGAGTTACATGTCACTGAAGAAAGCCAAGATGAGCAATGGGTTTTCCTCTCAAACAGCCAGACCTCCTTTCCAATATGACCCTCAAGAGGGGCTCCTTCGAAGTTGGCAGAACTCAATTAGATATGGCTGTTCTGTTCTATTTGTTTAAAAAAAATCAGTGGTATTGCATTAGGGTCTATTTCATCCTCTAAGGTCCAGCCTTGCTCAGGATTGACTTGGAGTCCTATCAATTCACCAAGCAATCAGTCTCCGACTCTTTACATAGTGCCTGGCACACAGTAGGCACTTAATAACTGTTTGTTGAATTGAATGTGTACCTACTGTGTGCTGAGTACTGTGTTGGGTGCTGGGGATATAAATACAAAATGAAACATAGTCCCTCCCATCAAAAACTTTCATTCCACTGGCAGTAGCTTTTCCCTTCAATGGGCATTTACCAGATAAGGACGTTCTCTTGAGCACACAGGCCAGTCACTTCTAGGCCTTAGGTCTCAGTTTCTTCAATTACCAAATAAGGGAGTTGACTTGGATAAAGTGTCCTTAACCTGGGGTTCACAAAGGTGTTTTGTTAAAGAAATATTGATAACGTGGGGGTGGCTAGGTGGAGCAGTGAGTAAAGTGCTGCCCCAGAGTCAGGAGGACCCTAGTTCTGTTCTGGCCTCAGACACTTAACGCCCACACAAAAAAACTAGCCATGTAACCTTGGGCAAGTTACTTAACCCCAATTGCCCTCCAAAAAGCAAAAAGAAAAGAAAAGAAATATTGATAATGGGTTTTCAATAGAATTGATTTCATTATAATCTTATTTTGTGTTTTTAAAAAACGGGATTCTGAGAACAGGTTCATAGGTTTCACCCAACTGCCAAAGGGGTCCAAGATGTAAAAAAAAGTAAGGTTTTTGTAACTATTCATTGACTTGACTAAGAACTGCTGGTCTAGGTGATTTTTTTTTTTTAAGCAATCGGGGTTAAGTAACTTGCTCGAGTTTACACGGCCAGGGCCAGTTATTTCTGGGTGTGGTGCTGAGTATCTGAGCCCGGATTTGATCCAGGTCATCCCGACACTGGAGCCAGTGCTCTTACTTGCTGAGCCACCTGGCTGCTCCTAAGAAATTGGGGTTAAGTAACTTGCTCAAGGTTACACAGCCAGGTGTTTCTGGGTGGGTGCCAAGTGTCTGAGCCCGGGATTCGATCTCCCGGTCTTCTCAACACTGGAGCCAGTGCTGTTACTCGCTGTGCCACCTGGCCGCCCCTGTCTAGATGGTTTCTAATCAGCCTTTCACCCCATCTACATTCCCTGATCTCAGTACCCTGAAGTTCTACCTACATGCAAGATTGAGTGCTAAGTTCATTAAGGTTCCTTTCAATTGCAAGACCACATCACAAGGAATGAATTTATTTCCCTTGAAGCATAAGTAACATTTATACCATATTTTATAATTTGTAAAGTCCTTTTCCTTCCAACAACCCAAGCTATTCAAATCACTGATCAAATTTTACACGTCCTTACTGTGTACTTACTCTCTGGGTTCCAACAGACTTACATTAAAATCAAAATGTTGAAAGTATATCAGTCTTAGAAATAGTGAAAGACCCTGAGTCCCTACTATATGAGGCTAAAGGATGTGGAGATGCAAAAGAGAAGATTTAACCCTTGAGGATCTGGAGGAATGTCACATGGGAAAAAATGCTGGAATTGTTCTGTTTGGACACAAAAGCCAGAACAATGTCGAAAAAAACCTTTTGGGTTTGATTCAGGGGAAAACATCCTAACCATTACAGCTGTCCACATTTGATACATGGTCAAAGGATAAGGAACAGCCTTATTCTCTAAAGAAGAATTGGAAACTGTCATGGAAGACTTCTCCAAATCACTAATGATAAGAAGTGGAGAGCTAACGGTTAGAGCTGTCCAAAAGTAGAAGGCTTGTTAATGATAATGACTTGCAATTACATAACACTTTTAAGGTTGGCCAAATGGCACCTCCTCACAACAATTCTGACAGGTAGATGCTACTATTATTTCTATTTTACGGATGAGGAAACCAAGAAACAGAGAAGTCTTGCCTAGCGTCACACAGCTAGTTAGTGTCTGGATTTGAACTCAGATCTTCCTGACTGTACTTAGCTACTTCTGGGAGAGAGTGGGGTCCTCCTATTGGAGGTATTTAAGTAGCACCTGGATAACCATTTTTACAATATGTTCTAGTGGAGATTCTTGTTCAGATATTCGTTAGTTCAGATGGTTTCCAAGGTCTCCTCTTGCTCTAAGTTTCTGTTATTAACTGTGAAATATGCATTAAATGATGACTGAGGAAGTGGAATCACGTGTTGATTTTGTTAGCAATGTACCCTCAAAAGGCATGTGGGGAAAAATCCCACTTGATTAATAAATTATATGTACAAGGATGCCATATATCAGACACAACTCAATTGTCTCTGTCTCACTATGTCTTCTTCTCCCCTCTCTCTACGTCTAGAATAATAGGACAATAAAGAATTTATTAAATGCTTACTATGGGTCAGAGTGCACTAAGTGCTTGGAATTCAAACATAAGCAAAAATAAAGTGCAGGCCCTCAAGGATCTTACATTCTAATGGGGGCAAACAACCAATAAAAGGGAGAGGGAGGGAAATACCCCATGGGGTGGGAAAGTGGGGAAGTCCAGAGAATCAGGAGCAAAGTGGTCAAAGAAGGGAGCATGGTTGGCTTGAATGGCAGATCTACATAGGTACTCACCAATAAGAGGAGGGGGCTGCAGGGGCAGAGGCATCTCCAAGGTGAAAGGGCTCCTGGGATGACAAGCAGTCAGATCCCCAACTTAGGAACAGGTTGTGTTCCAAACTGGTCTACACACCAGACAACCAACCTATCTACAGATAGGTTGTCTGGGAATTCACAAATTTACAGAAGTTAACAAAATAACAATGATTCACATTCATATGGTGCTTTGTAGTTTAAAAAGTGCTTTATATATAATCTCATTTGAACCTACAATAACTCTTTGGGGGTAGAAAGTATATTTATTGTCTCCATTTTACAATCTATCAATCAACCAATAAGCATTTATTAAATGTTTACTATATGCAAAGTCCCAGGAATAGAAGTACAGAGCAAGAAATTTGCATTCTAACAGGGGAAATGGCATGTATATAAATACACATGAAGGGGATGGAGAGCACCCTTGGAAGGGAAGGTTCTAGCAGCTGCAGAAGACCCAACTGAGGCTTCTTTGAGGAAGGTGGTGTTTGAGCTGAGCCCGGAGGGAAGGGATCTTGGAGAGGTGAGGAGACAGAGCATTCCAAACTTGTGATGTTTCTACTTCCCAACATTGCCTCCAGAAGTCATGCTTAGACTCATCAGTGGCTTAGACTCCCAGGCTAGCCCAAGACTCAGCTGCACTAAGAATTTGTTTTAAAGATGAACTTTTAATAACCACTTTTTATCAACCTGTTAAGTCATACAGTTACAAAGTAGTTAGGAAAAATAAAACATGAAATTTCTGTGATTTTTTTTCCATTAAAAAAATCAGGGGAGATGGAAAATTCTTTCACTATATAAATAATATATGGCACTTCATTGGGACTCTTAGACAAAAGACCTTCCCCAAATAATCCCAAAGAAATGAACTTGTTCAAAACAAAACAAAACCACCAGATCTGACCCAATTTTATGTCAAGGGCCACTTTGTTAGGCTTGATTATATTCAGAATGTGAGGTCTCTAAATAAAGAGAAAATACAAAGACTTCCAGAGACCAAGTCATTGGCCGATACCTATTGCCTCCACCTAGGGAACAAATGGCAAGGCCAAAATTGTTTCTGGTTAGACTTCATATTTGCATTCATTTTTCAATGAGGCAACCATAATATCTAGCAATCTGAAATCTGATCAGATCTCAAAGCAAAACAAACCAAAAAAACCCACCTAAATTTTATTATGATTAAGATTACTAAATTCACTGGAGTATGTCAGGATTATATTTAGCAAAGTTCAGAATATTTTTAAATGTTAAAGGAAAAACAAGCCCCGTTCATTGGTCAGGGAATAAAGAGGAGGACTTGACTATTATGAACTGGATGTTAGTTTTTGCTAGATAACTGTACACAACTGATAAACTATAAATGATATTGTTCTTTTCAGGTTATAAAAATACTAGCTTCTTTTATCCACATTTATAGACATCTCACTGCTTGAGTCAAGGTTAGGTTTGATAAATGATTAAAGGCAATTCTATTACAGCAGCATGGTTTTTTCTTTTTCATTTTTTTTTTTTTGCTTTTTTGGAGGGCAATTGGGATTAAGTGACTTGCCCAAGGTCACATGGCTAGTTTTTGTGTTGTGTCTGAGGCTGGATTTGAACTCAGGTCCTCCTGACTCCAGGGCCGGTGATCTATTCACTGTGCCACCTAGCCACCCCAACATGCTTTTTTCTTTAAAAGGGAGCAAAACATTGGCTAAAGAGAAACAGTCTATAATTCCACAAGTCAAATGGAGGTATTCTGCTGATGTAAAGTAACAATCTAACTTCCCGCAGTGCACTGAGATTTAAGCAATTCCTTAGACTACTAGGTGGCACAGTGGCTACAGCATTGGTCCTGGAGTCAGGATGACTCGGGTTCAAATCTGACCTCAGACACTTATTAGTTGTGTGATCCTGACCAAGTCTCCTAACCTCTCTCTGCCTCAGTTTCCTCAACTGTGAAATGAGGACAATATTGGTGCATACCTCCCAGGGTTGTGGTAAGGGTAAAATGAGATAATATTTATAAAGCAAAGCATTATTATCAGTATTCTTCAGGACACAGAATTGTTCTGAGGGGGGAAAATCTTACAACTCTAGTTATTAGGGTCATATCTGCCTCTGCCCTAGCAATGGGAGTGGGATCTTCTTATTCAGGGAGTTCTTTCCTGGACCCTGAGACTGTGGCCTCTCAGTGGCTTCAAGGGCTGGGAGTTGGGTTTAGTGTTTAGAGGAAAGAGTTCCAGCTCCAAGATGGAACAGAGGGCATAGGGATGGGAAGGGGAGCTTTCGAGTCCATCCATAGTCATTGTTAATAGTGGTGGTGAAAACCCTCATGGCAAAGGAATTAGGGCAGAGGCAGGGGTCCCAGTGGCAGCAAGTAGCCTGCTGATGACAAAAGGATGGCCCTTCATACCTGCTGGTAACTCACAAGTTAGAGCCTTGCCATAGACTCAAAGTTTCTCAGGGTCAAGTTCAAATCTGGCCAGCACAAAGAACACGAAAGATGAGCAAAGAATTCCCCTGAGTCCCAGGCTTTCAAATACCAGGCAATTACCCAGCGCCTCTCCTAAGCAGGGCTAAGCGAGCCAAGCAGACCAAGCACCAAAGGCCGGGCCAGAGGGCCTCACCTCTACTCAGTGGGGAAACAAAGCTCTGGGAATTCCCCGCCTCACCTGAAAGAAAAGCTTTCAGCTGTGTTACTCTGACAATTTCCTGAAAAATGAGCATGATCAAAATGGGCCTGAAACTGAAAGGAAATAAAGGAGAATAAAAATAGCAAAAGGCAGTCCAGGTTTGGTATGGCCTGAAAGCTTCCGACTGTTCCTTGGTCTTTCATACAAATTCCCTTTCTGAGCCGTAAGGCAGCAATTAGCAGAGAGCCAATCTAACAATGGTAGCCAACATTTCTGTACTGCTGAAAGTCTTCCAGTGTGCTTTATTCTAAAACCTGTAACACTGATCCTTGTAACCCTGACAAAGTAGCTAGTAGGGACTATATTGTCTCCATCTTACAGAAGAGTAAACTGAGGCTTAGAGTGATTAAATCACTTATTATGCCTATGCTTATACCATTCAAGTATTAGAGGTAGGATTCAAACCCAGATCTTGCCTATTTTCGAGACCAGAGTTCTCTCCACCATACCAAGCTCTCCTAGTACAGAAGACGGAAACTCCTCCTCATGGCCATTGAACAATTGAGGACAGAGACTGTCTTTTTTTTTAAGCAATCAGGGTTAAGTAACTTGCTCAAGGTTACACAGCCAGTTATTTCTGGGTGTGGTGCTGAGTGTCTGAGCCTGAGATCTGATCTCCAGGTCATCCCAACACTGGAGCCGGTGCTCTTACTCGTTGAGCCATCTGGCCACCCCTAAGGAATTGGGGTTAAGTAACTTGCTCAAGGTTACACGGCCAGTTATTTCTGGGTGGGTGCTAAGTGTCTGAGCCCGGGATTCGGATCTCCAGGTCATCCTGACACTGGAGCCGGTGCTCTTACTCACTGGGCTACCTGGCTGCCCCAAATTTGTCTTTTTATCACCAGCAGCAAGCATGGTGTGTGGGACAAAGTAGGTATATAATAAATGTTTATTGATCCATGGAAGATCACACACAGAAACATATACATACATACATACATACACACATACATACATATGTATGCACACATATTCTCACAATTGAGAGTTAAGTTCCAGGACATTTTTTAACAGAATGCATCCAGAATTCTATGGGCTATCATTCTCTCACACATCAATATCCTCACCCATTAATACTGATTACTGGAAAAGTCTCTATGTGTTCTCTATCAGAATGTCCTTGGCAGAGCGGGGGAAGGGGAATGTCTAGACTTCTGAAGTCATCAGTATGGGGAATTCTCAGCATGGGGACTCCTCCAGTAATGCAGATTGGCAATGTCTACAAATAAGCACTTACAGTGTTAGTGATTTGCCTCAACCTCCCAGGCAGAACTGGAACCCAGGTCTCCATCCATTATACCATGCTGCCTCTCACCTGGATTCCAAGAGGAAGGAGAGCAAAGCAGAGGGAGCCAAGAGAGAGAGGTTCCACTTTTGTTAACTTGATTTCTGGGTTAGCCTGGACAAGTCACTATCATTCTCTAAGCCTCAATTTCTTGTAAAATGTAAATGTAATATGAAGAGGTTAGCCCAAGGAAATCATTGATTATTTAAGGTCCCATATACACTAAACTATGCAGCACTTTGTATAACAGCAAAGAACTAGAAACAAGGAAGATGCCATTGATTCATGAAGAGCCAAACATTCATGCATGGTACGTTACTGTTGTGTAAGAAATAATAAAGATGAAGAATACAGAGAAACATGAAAAGACATAGATGAACTGATCCAAAGTGAAGCAAACCCAGGAAAACAGTATACACAAGGAATAGAACCGTGGAAATGGACAGAATAACAACAAATCAATCAAAATTGAATGTTGTGAAACCATAATGACCTAGAATGGTCCTGAGAAAGGACTATTAACATGAGATTCCTTTCCCTCTTTGCAAAGATGCAGGACCATGGGATGTGGGGTGTGGATCCCTAGAATTTTTGACTTGGTTGAGCTGATAATTAGTTTTGCTGAACTATTTTTTTAAGTTAATTTTTTTTTATTATAAGGGATGATTCTTTGGGAGTCAGAGATGGTAGGAATGTATTAGGATAGGTAGGTGATTTTAAAACAAAAGATACTGATTTTTTGTTAAATAAGGAAATCAGACTAGCATTCCCTAAGGTCCCTTACAATCCCAAACTCTATGATAATAACCATTTTCAAACCCATACAAGGATGTAATTGATTGGCAGTGATCAGACGTTTTCTATTTTTTTCCTAAAATAGAGGCCCCAGGGCCTTAGGTAGCCCTAGGGAGGCAGCTAATAACTTTATGAGAACCATAGAACAGTAGAACCAGAAGGAACCCTAGGCATCATCTTGTGTAACTCTCTCATTATACAGATTAAGAAACTGATACTAATTGACATTTTCAAGTCAACCACATCCAAAGATCTAACTAGGTGCTGTCAGAGTCAGGGCTAGACCCTATCTCCTACACTTCAGTGAATAAAAATGTCATCTGAATGAGATTTTGTCCCCATTCTTAGAAAAAACAAAACAAAAAGTCAGATATCACCCATCAGGAGAATACAGTCTTCTGAATTACTTGAGCTCCACTTGACCAGTTATAACAGAGAGGAACTCCAAGGAGCCTCAACCATAAGAATATTTTATCAGCTTTTCTTCCCCAATGTGGGACAAATGTGAGCCATCTGTTGGGTGGTGCTCAGTGACCAGAATGGCATAACCCCAGTGCCCGCACAATTATTCAAAGGCTAATCGCCCAGCCCATGAGAGAACAGCCCCTTTGCTCTCCCACCCCCTCCTCCTGCTCCCTGCTGTCTTTATGTCACATTGTTCTATTGCCTCATCTCCTGTAGCAAAGAAAAGGAAAGCAGAAACCGGCTGAATAGCTCCCAATGAACTGAATTCTGAAGGAAGGTGACGCTAGGATACTATGAGGAAGCCACATGGTCGACTGCAAAGGATGTGGTCTTGGATGCTGGAAGTCTAGGTTTGAATCCTATCTCTGACACTGATCAATGGCTTTTGTAACTAGGGGCTAGTCAATTACCTCTCTGAGCCTCGGTCTCCTTATGTGTACAATGGGAATAATAAACAAGACCTACACAACCAGGTTATTGTGAGACTCAAATGACTGTATACAAAAAAGATCTGTGAATTGTCAAGAATCATAAAATATTATATATACATATAACATATATCTCCATCAATATTGAAATAGCTATCAATAGGTAACTGTTCTAATATCTCTTAACCTTCACTTAGTGGCATACGTTCTACATCTTACAGGCTTACAAAGTTGCCTAAAGAACTGGGAAGATAAGTGACTTGTCTAATTGAACAGATAGTATTTGTGAGAGGTGGGGTTTGAATCCAGGTTTTCCTAAGAGACCAGTTCCGTACTTACTACACAACTATTACTTAAAAATTTCACATAATTGATGGAAAATTTGAAAATGTCTTTCAATTCAGTCCATCTAGGTGAGATTTATGTGCTTCATAAATTATCTCATTGAAAGGGAAAAGAATGTCCTCCTCCTTCTACCAGAAGTTTTATATGATCCATGAGATATTTTCCCTTTCCCCTCTTCCCTTTCACTCCTGGAAGGATTTCCCCATGGACCTCTGGGACAGGACCAGGGTATAGTGGGCAAATCTCCAGGTCATAAATTAGAAGCAACAGTAAATGAAAATCCCTTTGGAGGTGCCACAAGAGTCAATGCCCAGCTGGGAAAAGGACTCCTGGTATATGCCGAAAGTGACAACAGGAGACTGGGCAGCAACCCGGGGAATGATTGCTTAAGAAGTGACTAAATAGGGGAGGCTAAGTGGCACAGTGAATAGAGCACCGGCCCTGGAGTCAGGAGGACCTGAGTTCAAATCCGGCCTCAGACACTTGAGTGTAACTGTGGGTAAGTCACTTAACCCCAATTGCCCTCCAAAAAGCAAAACAAAGTAAAATAAAAGAAGTGATCAAATATCTCAGGATATGAAGAAGAATAAGGAAAACATAGTGTAAGAAAAGGTGAAACTTGTTGAATTCCCACTAAAATAGAACATGTAAAGATGGAAGGAAGAATGAACTAGATGGCTTTGAAAATCACATGTTGAATTTATTATCCACTTAAGGAGAAAATGAGCTCACTACAATATAGGTGCATGGTCTCATGTACATTTCTCTCTAGTTGTACAGTGCTTATAGAAATGCAGGCTTTATTTGGTGGTTGCTAAGTTCAAAATAAAAAATAATAAATAAAATGGAGGGGGAAAAATAAAGCATGGAATATGAAGGACAAATTAGAACTTCTTGATCAATGACACAGAACTGACCATATCAGTGGATTTCAACAATATGGGCTTCTCCTGAGCTCCACTGGGCAAAGAAAGCTTGGGAATGATCTCAGCAGCTCAAGAAACTTTTCTCTTTACCCTTTTCTGCCTTTGCCTCTTCCAAACCTTCATTCTTCCCACTCTTTCCCCTTTGTCTTCCTTCTTTTTTCATGCCTGGTCTATATGAAACACACACACACACACACACACACACACATGCACACACTCCTCAGTGAAAGCTCAAATCTCTCCTATTCTGCCTCTACTTCCATGTGCTAAGCTGCTTCTCACTTTTTTCTATCCTGTTTCTGTTGTTTCATTCTCTAGAAAAATCACAGTAATGATAGCTAGCACTAATATAGCACTTCCAGATTTGCAAAGGACTTTACAAATATCAATCTCATTTTATTGTCACAACTGTGAGAAGTAGTTTCTATTATTATGCCCATTTTCAGATGAGGAAACTGAGGTAGACAGAGATTAAGTGACTTGCCTTGGGTCACACAGCTAGTGTGAGGATGGATCTAAACTTGGGTCTTCCTAATTCCAAGTCCAACACTTTATCCATCTCTCCATCTAGATTCCTTGTATATGGAATCCAGAATTTTCCCTCCTATCCACTTGCTGCTTGACTCAGGTCTTCCCAAGAGGCCAACTCTCTATTCACTTCACCACACTTCTATAGGCTTATAGGTTTAGAGGTAAAAGGCATTTCAGAAGTCCAACATCCTTATTAAAAAGAATAATTATAGTAAACAAGGAAGTTCAATGCCAGAGTAGTGGTTTGTCTGAATGTCCTGAAGGCATTAAGTGACAAAAGTTGAATTTGAGCCCAGGTCTTCTGCCTGCAACCTTCCTCCTTCCCTTCCTTCCTTCGTTTCTCTCTTCCTCTCTCCCTCCTTTCTTCCCTCCTTTCTTTCTTTCTGCCTGTCTCCCTCTGGCTTCCCTCCCTCCCCTTTTTCCTTCCTTCCTTCCTTCCTTCTTTCCTTCCTTCCCTCTCCTTTTCTCTTTCTTTTTTATTAAGAACTTAACAAATATTTCCGTATACAAACAAAACAGGAGTTTCATAAGGAACTATGACCTTCTGAAGGGAGAGGGGATGGTAATAGATACATATGAACAAAAGCATCCCACTCTTTTTCCTGAGTACTTCTTGATCATGTTTGATCTTTGTGGAAGAGTTGCCTAGAGATGGACATGCCTGTCCCATTGACTGTTGTTTCAAAATGATGCTCACCCATATAGTAGAAAGGGTTTCTCCCTTTGCTTCTTTAACCTTGGACTAGGAGGCACAATTTAAAGCCGCCATTGAAAAGCATCAAAGTGGACCCTAAATTTCCTCTTCCTGCTCCCTCCCTTACACTAGCTGTAGATGTTGGATCTACCACTACACAGGTACAAATTTATCTTATATATAAAACAAAAAATTAGCCAGCACTCAATCTCTGCTGGTCATGAATCTATGGAAAGTTATGCCAAGGACCATGGTCTGTGCACACAGACTCTGGCATTAAGAAGAGAAAAAACTGCTTAGTCACTTTTGAACCTTCTCTAAATTACAACCTTTCTTTATAAAAGGTAGATGCTTGACCAGGTGGGAGCAAGGGGTAGTATCTATTCCTGACCTTTACACTTTAGCTATGGATGAGTATATGAAGGCCCTTCACCTTCATACCAACTCTCAGCCAAGGAAAATATCGACAATAAAATCCAGGAAGATCCAAGTACCCTCTAGCTATGCAAATCTCATACATGCAAGTTTTCTTGAAGCAATCTGATTCTAAAGAATTTACTCATAGATAAACCATTAGCTCTCCAATTAAGAAATGGAGTGGTGACCAGGTGGCTCAGTGAGTAAAAGCGCTGGCCCTGGGATTGGTTCCAGGAGTAGGAAGACCTGGGATTGGTTCCGGCCTCAGATACTCGGCACCCACACAAAATAACTGGCCGTGTAACCTTGAGCAAGTTACTTAACCCCAATAGCTTTAAAAAAAAAAAAAAAGGAAAGAAAGAAATGGGGATGCATCAATGGTTTTAACCAACCTTTAATTTCAGGAATGTTTGCTCTAGTCCAGAGATGGGTAACCTGTGGCCTCTAGGCTACATTTGACCCTCTAGGGACCCAAGTGGGGCCTTTTGACTGAATCCAAACAGTTTGAGGACCTAGTGGGCCACATGTGGCCTTAAAGCCACAGGTTCCCCACCTCTGCTCTAGCCAGCCAAGTATCTTTCAGGGCTCTTGTATAACTTAAAATAACTTATTTCTTTCATAATATTAATTCTGATTTTATCTCCAAAGAAAGAGGCACTAAAAATACTTCCCTGACTACATGTAATCCTAGAGATCTTTCCCTGGCATTATATTAACATACTAATCACATGAGAGGTGTGGCAGAGCAAACCTGTGATTTCATTGGTATAGAGTATTCCAAATGAAGAAATTACCTTCACCAATGTAGAAGGTCACCTTCTACAACATAAAGTCATAAAGGGTTCCCTGGGGCACTAGAAAGTTTAAGGGACTTGTCCAAGGTCACAGACAGAGCTTGATCCCAGGTCTTTCTAGATAGCTTGGGTAAAACAATGGACATTGAGTCAGGAAGAGCTAAATTCAAATCTAGCCTCAGATGCTTACTAGCTATGTAAGCCTGGGTGAGTCAGCCTTTGCCTCAGTTTCCCAATTTTTAAAATGGGGTGGGCACAAAAGTGCCAGTTTCACAAGGTCATTGTAGGATAGCCGAATGAGATAAAGTACGGAAAGTATTTTACATACATGGTATATAGATGCTAGATATTAGTATTATTATCTCTAAACAGATCATTTCAACGTTTCCTCTCAGTGAAGAATAAGACATTTGTATAGATAGCACTTTAAGGTTTGCAAAATGATTTACAACCATTAGAACAAATAATTGTTGACAAACCCCTGAGAAAGAATTTCCAATTAGAAAACCATGAATTCTGCTAATTTTATTTTCCCTCCCTGAGGAATAATACTTAAACTTACCAAGTTGTTCCTTTTAAAATTTTATCATCTGACTTTGACACCTACTATTAATTTATAATCTTGAGGAAGAAAATATCTTTTCCGGATTGGCAGCCTAGAGAATGAATTCTCATGAAAAAAAATGCATATTTTATGAAAAACCTTTTTTTAAAAAAGCAAGAGTTTGCCAAATCTTTATAAAGAAGATTTATCAGGAGGTGACTAGGTGGTACAGTGAATAGAGCACTGACCCTGGAGTCAGGAAAACCTGAGTTCAAATCCAGCCTCAGAAATTTGACGCTTAATAGCCATGTGACCTTGGGCAAGTCACTTTACCTCAACTGCCCTGCCTTCCCCCCTGGGGAAAATAAAGATGCATCACCCTTTCTCTCAAGATATCTTAAGGAAAGTGTTATTGAGACAACATCTATAAAGCTAATAAGGGCCTACAAATGCTAATACCTAGAATATTAAGACTTGTAAAGCCCCTTCTCATGGTAAAGAAACTGTAAGCACCAACTATTGTTTTTATTAGTTATTAAAAGCATGCTTAAGCTTTTATTCTACTGGTAGCACCCAGGCTAAATTGATAAGATTCTACATGTTAAGTTGATCAATCCCATTTATTGCTTCTAATATAGCTTTTAATATTATCTTTTTTTTACATCCAAGATAAAACCTCTGCCACCAAACTCATTTGAATTTAATTTAGAACCTCACTTCAGTTTTAGTAATTTTCTTCCTTTTTCTCCCACCATCTTCTTCAAACTGTTTTTCTAAGAACCTCATTACCCAAGCTCTCAGAAGTCTTTCTATTAAAAATAGCTCAAGGTCAGATACTCTGCCCCTTTTCTTCTTTTTTTTTTCCCTCAAAAATGACAAACCTAAAATTCGAATTAGAATAGACACGTGCCTGGAAGGAGCCTATATAAATATTGCTTCCTGAATCAGAGAATATCCATTCTTTCCATGACTCTTAACTTCGGCATATAGCATGAAGCTTATTCCTCTGTATGATTACCCCCAAGACCTCAGCAGGGTCAGAGAACCAGGGTAATAAAAAAAGAGTATTTTCCTTAATTAGCCCTTAACATGGCATGGTATCTACGGTATTAATAGCAAGGACTTATTTTGTGGATGATATATTCACAATCACATCCTGCCAGTACCCACTAACCCTAATGTCCCCCATCAGACAATACAGTTTCTAAATCCATAAGTACTTTGAAATTTTGTAGAAGTTTTTGATAATTATTTTTGTAGTACTTCAACTTTATCCAATTCCACCTTTTTTTCTCTGTTAGACAACTAGAAAGTCATAATGTATTCCCTAGATGCCTAAGTCTGGTACAATGTTTCTCAGGTTACGAAATACTAGGGAATGGGGAAAAAAATTTTTGAAAACAATGAAACACAGGGGTGGGGGTGGGGGTGGGGGTAAGTAAAGAGGGGCAGGCAGGATGAAGAAGGGAAAAAAAGGGCCAAGGTAAGGCATGTTGTTATTGTTGTGGTGGTGGCGCTGCTGCTGGTGGTATAATTATTGTTTTTTTAAGAAGTAAATGTCTTTCCTTTTAAAAGTTTTGCAGGTTAGTAAAAATTTTGCCCATGAAGCAATGGATTGGGAAACATTGACAAATCCAAGACTTATTATTTGGGGACTTGTCATCCTTGTCATTGTCTAGTTATATAGTGCTCTCTGCTCCACCCCAAAAGACCTATATTTTAGTAGAGAAGCTTAAAATTAATTTTTAGATTTAAATTTTTATATACCTTGTGATAATTGGAGATAATCAATGACGGGTCCCAAACTGTCAAACCTAGGCTCATAAATAGCATTTTAGAGTTAAAGAATACTAGATAACATTTATATAGCGCTTTCAAGTTTTCAGAAGGCTTTACAAATACAATAATAATTTTAGTTCTTTATAGCTTTAAAGTTTGCAAGTGCTTACAGCTATTATCTCATGTTCTTCCCATAACAATACTTCGAGATAG
>NW_027185797.1:18349227-18383746 GCF_028583685.1 Petaurus breviceps papuanus | reverse complement strand
TTACAGCTATTATCTCATGTTCTTCCCATAACAATACTTCGAGATAGGTGCTATAATTATTCCCATTTCATCAGTGAGGAAATGGAAGCAAACAAAGGTTAGGTGAAGCTGCCCAGGATCATGTAACTAGTAAGTATTTAAGGATTAATTTGAACTCAGATCTTTCTTACTCCAGGTCTAACATTCTATCCACTCTGCCACCTAGAAGGGGCCTTGGAAGAATATCTAGTTCAATTCTCTTCTTTTACAAATTCAAAACCTGAGACCAAGAGTTGATGTATCTCATCCGTGGTGATACTATACATAATGAACAATAGAAGAGGAAGGATTCAAACTCAAATCTTCTGACTCCAGATAGATTTCTGTCTGCTATTCAAGGTTCATAGACTGAGAGCTGGGAAAAGACCTAGTGGCACTTAATAAATGCTTATGGAATTGAATTCTGGTCTTAGCCATACCCAACTGTATCAAAGGATAATCCATTTATTTAGAGCTGAAAGAAACTATAGAGATTATTGAAACTAACTGATTCATTTTGCAGATGAGAGAAATGAGTCCCAGAGATTTGCATAGGGTCATTTAACTACTAAATGTCTGAGGTGAGAGCAGAACCTATGTCTTACTGATTCCAAGTCCAGTGCTCTATCCTCTACCCCACTTAATATGATTAATTTCGGGTCAGCCTTGGTTGCCTGTCTTACCTAGGAGAGGTGGGGAGTGTCCTGATAGGGAAGGAAGTCTGTAATCAGATGTCCCCAGATTTAAAATCTGTTGGCATGAATTCCAATTGGTGTCTTATCAACAGGACTCCGCAACTAGTTATTCCTAAATTCTCCACTCCCATCACACACAGAAAAAATAGGGAACTCCTACCTTAGGCTATTTCAGAACAAGGAATGGGGATAATTCTTCTAATCAATATAAAATGATCCAAGTAGCTATTTTCCTTTATCTTGGCCCTTTCATATTAGAAATTTTTTTTAAATGAGGCTTTTAATTCCCCTCTCTGGCAGCACTTCTCTGCACAGGCAGCAGAAATGAAAACCACAGGCACCTGGCCCAACCACCTCCCACACTCTCCTCCTGGAGCCCAGCTTACCTATATGTTGGGTTGGCTCCAATGGAAGAAGTCCAGTCCTGTAGCTGGAAAACTACATCATTTCTATAAGGGTCTAAACAAAACCCATAGAAATTATACAGTGGGTCCTTATTTCTTTGGTCCCAGAAGACACCTGAGGACACAAATATTCCCTATGAGATATTTTGGGTAACTCGCTTCCTCTCAGGCCTCACCTGTAGAATTAGAGGGTTAGTTTAATTAGATGGCCTCTGGGGTCCCTGCCAGCTCCTGGATGAAGGATCTTAGGACGTGAATGATTGGCATAAAACTGTATTTGGAGAAAACTTCCTCCAAACTCAGAAGAGTTCTTCCTTCTTTCAACACTTAACCTTTGGAGGCATCCTCACCTCACCTTTGTCTCAACTTTTTCTTGAGGTCAGAGAAAGCAGGGTTGAATATAATTATTTAAAAATCTATATTCTTGGGGCTGCTAGATGGCTCTGTGAATAGAGCACTGGCCCTGGAGTCAGGAGGACCTGATTTCAAATCCCACCTCAGACATTTAACACTTACTAGATGTGTGATCCTGGGCAAGTTGCTTAACCCCCATTGGCCTGCCCCCCTCCTATATATATATATTCTCAAATGAATCTTGGTCTGTAAATTGTGAATTGAGCCATTTCTCATGTAGATTTAGACCCTTTCCCTACCCAACAACAACAAAAGTGGGAGAAGGCAATGGAAAGAGTGCAAACTTGGAGAGTCACTGGACCTGTTTCAAACGCACCTGCCACTTTCTAGCTGCGTAACTTTGGGTAAGTCATTTAACTTCCATGTGTCTCAGTTTCCTCATCTGTAAAATGAAGGAATTGAATTAGATGTCCTCTGGTCCATTTTAGTACTAGATCTAAGATGCTGTAATGCTAAAAAAAAAAAAAAAGCAGGGGGCCGGGGAAAGCAGAGATTATTCTTCATTTAAGGTAAGGAGTATGTGACATAGACATAAAGCCTTTCTAGGTTTTTGTACTAGGATATTACTCCTCAATTTTTGCTGATTATATACACTATTATTTTTCAAATGCAGTTTCACAAATTCTTGAGAGATTTTTTTCAAGGCTTAGGCTTTCCTTCTTATCCTGGCCAAACCATTTATATTAGTGAAATTGCCTGAATAATAGTTTGCCCTTAAAAAATAGCTTCCATTGTGTTTTTAAATGTTGAAAAACGCAGCATTTCTAAACATAAATATATTCTGAGAAGTAGCAAAGGAGCAAGAGTCAGTGAATGGAATGTGGACTTAAGGCTGGCCAGGTCACTAACAAGTTGTGAATACAAATCATGATGGTCTGAGGGTCCTTAGCTGTAAACTGTGAAAGGGAGAGTCTAGATGCCTTCTGCAGAGGGTCCTTTCTAGATATAAAAGTGAAATTCTATGCTGCACCCAACCAAGCATGCTCAAGGGGGAGAGGGAGAGCTAGATTGCCAGATAGGCATTGTTTGGGGGTTTGCTACTGCCTCTGGGCCCCCTCCCTCGGGCCCATGTTCCTGACCACCCCATCCTCCCTCTCCCAAGCAACAGGCTCTGCAAAGGAAGCAAAGAGGCTTTGAGAAAAAAGCACTGGACTTGGGAGTTCCATTCTCTCTGCTTTTCCTACCCACTCCCTTTTCTCACACACAAAAAGGGGGGAGTCAGTCTGATGCAGGGGAATGTGGGCTGAATTTAAGACTCAGAGCACCTAGATGTGTCTCTTTACTGTGGGAACTTGGGCAAGTCGTGTAACTCCTCAGCCTCAGTTTCCTCATCTGAAAATTGGAGAGGAGAGAATGAACTTCATAGGGTGTATTTTGAGGATCAAATGAGATAACAGATGCTAAGCTCTTTGCAAATTTTTTAAAGTATTATATAAATGTCAGCTATTACCATTATTGTCATAGTAAGGAAGTGCAGTGGACAGACCGTTTGGAGCTTGGAGTCTGAATCAGAGAATTTCAGAGTTAGCAGGGACCTCAGAGGCCATTTAGGCTAACTAGCCCATGTCTACCCAAAATCCTCTACACCATCCCCACTAAGTGTTCAAGTAGTTTGTGCTTAAAGGCTCAGCAACATTGGTTGAAAGTACTCCAGTACTCATACCACCTCTGATACTTATCGATTGATTGACCAATCATGATTTTACCTCCCCGATCTTGTTTCCTTATCTATAAAAGGGGGACAAAGAAACCAGAAGGATTTAATCTCAGGATTGTTTGTGAAGATCAAATAAATTAATTATATCAAATGCTTTATAAACAAGGCAGTAGAACCTGGATTCCCAGTTAAACTCCCCACCACACCCCCCCCCTTACTAGTTGTATGGTCCTTTGCAAGTCTATTAAACTGCTCTTCAACTGGATTTTCTTGTCTACACAATGAAGGAGTTGGCCTTCCTAGTATCTAAGGCCCCTTCTAGCTCTAAAGGAATCTACTTTCATAAATCAGCTGTGGTCTGGGAATGTCCTCACAGGCAGAATGGGGTGGCTATTTTCAGGATGACTAAAGCCAAAATTCAATCAGTCATCATTCATTAAATGCCTACTACGTAGCAGGCACTGTCCTAGGTGCTAGAAAGTATTAGCAGCTTATACCACCAGTTAACCTATTCAAGGATAATAGATAAAAAAAAAAAAAACAGTAAAGGCAGATGGCTGAGCAGGTGAAAAATGGAGGTTTAAGCAAATATCTAACTCAGGCCTTACTTAGTTCCTGCCTTTTCTTCAAATTATCTAGGCAATTTAGAATCAAGCCTGGATGGGAGGGCCTCAAGATGGTACACAGAAACCCCGACAGAACAGATCAGGTTTATATGTGCAGGGAATACATTGGGAGAAGACACAGCAAACGGGAATTCCCCTTTCCCCACTTCTTGGGTCTCCTGGAGCTCACAGCATCTCTGGCAGCCAAGCAGCATGAACATGTCTAGGCAATCAAATGTAAGGAAATCACTTTCAGGGGTTCTCCCTGGGACGAAGGGAGGGCAACCACGGAATTCCTCTTAGGAGGCCTAGGGGATGTGACTTCTCTTCGAGGAGGGCCAGGGGCGTGTTGGCGTGGGGCCAGGAAAGGAGGAGGGGAGAGGAGGAGAGGTTTCCCCAGCCCTGGTTTCCCCTCGAGGTAATGGAAGTGGGAACGAGAGTGAACTCATAGGGGTCAGCCTGTGCAGGGCTCTGAAACCAAAACGAAACCCTGAGGGGTGAGAGATGCACACAGCCCCAACCTCTCCCGAACACCAATCATTTCCCACCTCCAAAAAAAACCTTCCAACACCTTACTAGACCGGGCTTGGGGGAGGGAGGGAGGTGAGCCTCCCCTGGGCAGCTGTGCCCCTCCAGGGGTGTGCGCCTACTTCTGTTCCGGGGAGGGGAGGGTTAAGCCCGGTGTTTCCCCGCCCCGGGGAGCCTAGCTCCAGGCTGCAGCTCGGGAACCCGAGCCCCGGAGGGGCCCCTGGTAGAGGGGGGCAGGTGGTAGACTCGGCGGGCAGCAGGCAGGAGGAGGAGGGGCGACTAAAGCTTTTCCTGCGGCAGCCTGGGCCACCGCCTGGTGCTATTCGTGCCTCTTATTCCAAGGTAGCCAGAGGCGGAGGAGAAGGAGGAAGAGAAAGAGGAGGAGGAAGAAGACAAGAAGGAGGAGAAGAGCCGGGCCGCGCCTTTTCCAATCTCAACCTGCAGCATCTTTCTCCCTACCTCCTGGTAGCAACCTGCAACTAGCGGCGGGCGACAAAGTGGAGAAGTCCCCAGAAAACCCCTCCTTCCCCTCAGTCTTGGAGGAATTGCTTTCCTCGCCATTCAACCTCCCTCCCCCCCCACACACACACACTCCTTTTCTCGACCATCCCACCTTTTACCCTCCAGGCTCAGATCACTGCCTCTTGTAGCCCCTCTCTCCACTTCAGAATGCAGATCAGGATAAGCCCCAGCCAAAAACAGCAGACAAGCTGCTTTCTCCAGAAACATGCTGGAGCTACATAGCTCTCCCAGACTAGAGGCTTTCCCTTTCCCTTCTGCCTCTCCCTTCACCCAGGTATGGTCCTCTTCAGGACAGATGCAGAGGGACAACGGTGAGGTATCTAACTGTAGCCCACTCCCTAGCCCCCCGCCCGCAGAGTCTCAGATTCCTTCCTCCTCGAGCCCCGCCCCAGGTGCTGGAGAACTTCCTACCCCCACCCAACCTTATCCTAGTCCTAGGAGCTCGGAACTCCGCGTTTCCTTCTCCTCAGCCTGCAGAGCTGGGTAAAGCACCTGGAGCACGGGGAGGGGATTGGGAACCCTGACAAGAGCCGTGGGTGGGTGGGTGGGTAGGGGGATTGGGAGACTACGGAACGAGCTGGAAAGGTGTGCAGGGTGTAGAAGTGGGAGCTCTCCAAGAGGACTAGGGGTGCTTTAAAATGTAAAGCACTATGATGTTTAGTCAATGAAAGGCAAGGCTTGTTTCCATGTATAATCACCCCACGCACTCACACCATCTCCACCTCTAACACCACAAGCATCATTCCCACCTCTCGCCTTATTCCTGAGGGGCTATCCCCCACTCCTTTAAACAGAGGCATTATCGCCTCTCTCCAAAGCACTTCTCTGGCTCCTTGGGGTCTAAAATTCGACTACTCTTAATTCCTCTATTTGCTTCACAGACCCCATCCTCCAACGATTTACACACACACACACACACACACACACACACACACACACACACACTTAGGCCCGCACACTTCTGATTCTACTGCCCTCCCCCCTTTCCCCGCATACTAAGCGCCCCAGATCCCTCCCATTCCTCCCCCTTGACACTGGTCAGCACCTTTACTTGGGCTGCTACCCAAGACTCACCCAAGCCCGCTTGCCCCCCGCCCAGCTCCAGTCTCTCCAAACCCCAAGCACTTACCCCACCCCCCCTGATTTGTATTCTCGCAGTTGCCGGTGCACACATCAGCCCTAGTCCAGGCTCGGAGACTCAGCCGGCCAGCCTCTACAACTTGGCTAACCAATAAATATCGGGGAAGGGGGGAGGTTGGACTTCCCTTGGCCCAGCCCCCCATGCCGGGTCCTGGCCGATCTCGGCCGAGGGGCTGCTTCCCAATCCCTGGCCGCCTCCTTCTTCCCTCCCACTCTCCTTCCTTCTTTTTCCATTCCCTCCCCCTCGGCCCCACCTCTCGGATTCTATTTTCTCTTCAGTATTATTTTGTTTTGCTCAGTCCCAAATGCAGACCTCGAGACGCCCTGCGGAGTTGAGCCTCCCCGCACTACACACGCCAGGGGGGGAGGAATGCCTGCTGTCTGGGGGAGGGGGGAGGAGACCACAGTGAAACTCACCAGGTAACTTCAAAGGAAGGGGGCCCCCGGCACCCGCAGCTCAGCCCAAAAGTTCAGCGAGTTCGCCCGGCCCCCACACAGCCTCGACAGTGAGCTCGCTCCGCTGCACCCCCCGCCCCCCTTCCCCGCCATGCCCAAGCCGGTATCCATCTAGGAGACATGGAGAGAACGCCAGCCACACTTGGCCATCCTTGCCCGCAGGATGGCGAGCCCGCCGTGGGGGCGCACTCGAGGAGTCGGGCCGGGCGCAGGGAAAAGCAACAGGCGGCTGGATCTTACCTTGCGCCAGCACGGTGCCAGGCTAGCTGCTCCATCGGAGCGGCGCCTTGGAGAGGAGGTGGGGGAGGAGGGGAGGAGGGCGCGCTGGAGAGGGGGCACGGGGGAGGGGGTGTGTGTGGTGCGCGTGTGCGCCTGTGTGTCTGTGACTGCGTGGACGTGTGTGTGCGTGTGTGTGCAAGAAATGGGGGGAGGGGGTAGGCGCGTGCAATGGCTGCTGCCCGCCAGCCAGCCAGTCCACTGCGCCCAGGCTAGGCAGCTGAGGTTGTGGGGCCGCGGCTAGCCTCTCCTCCTTCTGCCGCCGCGGCCGAGGGCCGGCGATGAGCGCTAGAACCGCAGAAGCATCTCGGCAGGCTGCGGAGCTGGGAGGAGGCTCCCAGGATCGCTCCTTCCAGCTACCACGGGCTCCCTGAGCGCGCTCTGCCTTCTCCTTGGTCCTGTAGCTGGGCTGCTGCTGCTGCTGCTTGCTGCTGCTGCTCCTGCTGCTGCTGCTGCTTGCTGCTGTTTGGTGCTGCTGCTGCAGAATCCCAACCCAGAGAGACGACTAGAAGGAGGAGACAAAGACAGAGGAGAGGGTAGCTTTCCTCGAGCAGAAGCTCTCCTCTGGATCGCTAGCGGGAGCCTCTTCCAACCTGGGGCAGGGATTGAGGGAGAAGGGGGTTAGGCAAGGCTGAAGAGTCATTCCTGTATTGGCCTGAGCTTTCTGCGCCCATTTCCCTGGGTGGGGGCCGGCTAGAGGACCAAGGAGAGGGGGGGTGGGGGAGGGGGTGGGGTGGGGGGGGGGGTGGGCGGACGGAGGGGGGGGGGGGGGGGAGGTGGGTAGGGGGAGCTGGTGGTGATCATGAGAAGGGGATGGATATTCCTTCCGAGAAGAGGGAAGTGAGAAAACTGCCCGAAGAGTATTAGGTCTTTCCATTCCACTCTCTGCTCCCCCATTTTCCTTTTTAAAGGAAGGACGCAGTAAATAGCAAAGACCTATAAAGGAGAGTTGGTGGTCTAATGTTCGCCACCCGATAAAGTGCCTCTAATTCCTCCTTTAGAGAAGGGGGGAGGGGGCATCAAGTGTGCTCACTCTCCACCTTTTCCCCTGTTCGGAGGAACTATTAAGATCAGCCTGTCAGAATCATAATCATATTAATAATAATAATAAATATTTATGTAGTGTTCTAATATTTGCAAATTGATTTACATATATTAACTAATTTGAAAGACTTAGAGGGGAAATGGAAAAATAAGGTAGTGCATATGAGGGAGAAACGTGTGTTCTGGATCCAATCCAAGCTCTAGCCTGGATTGACCCTTCTTTGAGGTTCACAATAGTCCAGCAGCATCTCTAGAGCACAAAGTTTGGGGTTTGATTTGGTTGCTCACTTACCTTACTAAGCCTTATGATTAATCCCATCTTTTCCTCTAAGATGACCACGTGATACTAGCTAGGTTCAGATGAAATGTATCCTGAGGTTTCACCCCCACCCACATAAAAATGGATTTTCTTTTGAAACTTTAAAGGCAAAGATAAATGATTAGTCGCTGTGGTGTTCCTATTTCTTATGTTGAATTATAAAGGTTCAGTAAAATAAATAAATAAATAATCCAGCTAGTTTCCTACCTCCAAGGACAAGTGATTGAATAGATCTAGTATTTAAGGGACCTTGGGAAGAACTTTGATCAGTCTGGTTAAAATGATGCCACCTTCTCCATGAATCCCTCCCCCAACTTCTAATGCCTCCCTAATTACTTATAACTTTGGATGCATTGTTTGCATAGGATTGTGATACACTATAATCTTCCTTGATAGAATGTCAGCTCCTTGTTGCCTATACCCCCAGTACCTAGTGCCTAAAACAAGCTTTTTGATTTATTGGTGGTAGTTCATTCAAAGTCCTTTAATTCTGACTTAACTATCTAATGCCAAGTCTTAACTCCTTCCATAATTTCATAAGGTCTCCTGGGGTCTATGGGAATTTCTCTGCTGCTCCCTCCCGTTTCTCACTATGCTTCAAGTCCAGAGCTACCACAAACAAGAAATGTTGAGAGCCATACATAAACAAGGGCAGTATATTCAGCAGCCAAGCACCTCATGCAAAGCCATTCCAGGTGGAGAGGGACCAAAAATCTATCACCTGGTGACCTATGTCAAGCAAACTGCAAGTCTGCCAAGTTTCCCCTTCTTTAGAATGAGACTCTCTTCTTCTGGGTGAGTCTGTAAGTTCTTTTAGAAGTGTTTCACTGCAGAAGAGCAAAGGACGTTGTGGAATAGTTTAGTGAGAAATTTAACATCTCCTATTTCCTCCTAGTTTCTGCTTCTTATAAATGGCAGACCTGACAATCTGCCAGTAACATGGCAGGGGGAATTCTGGCATTGAGAGGAAGCTTATTGACTTAGGAATCAAAGGGCCAGGGTTCAAATCTCCCCTCTGAAACTTACCTGTGTGACCTTGGGCAAGCTACTTAACAGCTCTTGGTCTCAATTTCCTCATCTCTAAATGAAGGGATTGGACTATGTGACCACCAATGTCCCTTCCAGCTCAAAGGCTTTGAGGCAATGACCTTGAAGCTACTTCCTAATGATTTAATGATGGGCTTAGGGCTATTGACATTAGAAAGCCCTAGAGCTCGTGTGTAATTACCCCCAGCTGGTTCAGGAAATTATTCCCCCAATGTTTAACATATATCGGTTGTCATCCATAGCATTAGGCACTCTAGATGATTGGGGGAAAGGGGAAAGTGGGTGAGGTTTTCTCTCTTCCCATCAATCATTCAATCACCAAGCATTTATTAAGTGCATACTACATACCAGGCACAACACTAAGCACTCATCCAAATCTAGATTAGTTTTGTAGCAACCAGAGACCAAGGCAACCTGAAAATCATGTGTTAGTATGAATAGTTGGGCTCCGTTCCCTTCCTGGTGTTCAAATCCAATAAAGAAGAGGAAGAAGGAGGAAATGAGAGCTATATTTGGCACATTTTGATTAATAGGATCACAAAGGCAGCTTAGCACTGATAGGACCACAGAGGCAAGATGACCTTCCCATAGCAGTGTTCCCTCAGGGTCAGAGGTGAAGTCATTTTAATTAAATAGAGAACCTTGTCTGTGTACATTGTATCTGTTCTGTAAATACAGTAGAAGATTTCAATCTAGGGTCCTTTCAATGGTACTTTTCAAAAGTACTTAAGGAGCAGACTGATGCATTCCTAAAAAAATTTTCCCATAAAGCAAATTTCTTTATATTGAATTATGTTTTCCCATGAACTTTCATCATAAAATTGGAATTTCATCCCCTCAGAAAAAAAAAGAAATTAGGCCCCAAGCTCAATTATAAGATCATAGCTCTAGGTTTGGGAGGGACCTTATACCTTAATCTTCCTCATTTTACAGATGAAGAAACTTTAGCCCAGAAACATCGAGTGACTTGGCCAAAGTAACAGAGCAATGCACCAAGTTTGTTTTTTTTAACTCATTATTGAAAGAATGATAATTTGTAATAAAATATTAATAACAGAATTTGAAATATCATGAAACATGAATACAAAGTAGCTGGTTATTTTTATGGTTGCCCCTATAGCTTGAAGGAGCTATACACGTGACAGCTTCTCTAAGCGGGACCAACTGGATCCACACAGAAATCATTTAAGTTGTTGTAAAGCCCTCTTCAGTTATTCTAGAGGATGCCTTAGGTTGTTGAAACCTAGTTTTTTAGCAATTTGTGAAGGCGGATGACTTTTTAGAAATAAATATGTTTATGTGGGCTAAAGAGATGTTGAAAAGCAGCTGACGAAATTATTAAAAATGAAGGGGTAAATGAACACATGCTTACTGGGATCACGGACAGTAAGTATAGAAAATGGGGAGCCTATGGACTGAAATGCCCAACAAACAGGATCTGAAAATCCTGCAAAAGCAAACCAATACAGACTCACTTCTCTGCTTTATTTTAATGCTCTAATGCACACCCCTGGGTACTGTTTCCAATTAATGTAGTGAGGCTGAACCAAAAGACATCTCTAAATAAAAGGTTAAAAAATGTTCTCTCCTTGTCTGGGCTTGGTCCTGCAGTTCAGCTAATTTCATATGAGCTAAGGAGAGCGCCAGGAGGCCACTGCAGCCTCTCGGGGCAGAGGAAGGAAGCGGCAACAGTCGGGATGGTTCTCATGGCACTCCTACTTCCAGCTGAATCGGCAAGATGATTAATGCTAAAATGTTTCTCTTTCTGCAGCAATTATTAAGCAAATTGTCACAATGCTTTAACTTCATTTGTCTGTAACTAGGGATTTTTGTGCCTGGGACAAATATCACAGACTGTTTCTGGAGTGGGAAGTTGACAGGGGACACTGTCACATTCATTGTTCATGGGAATACCTGGACACCCAAGAAACAGCTGCGGTGAGGATTACATGATTAGTATGAGGAAGAGAACAGCACCTCAGTTTGCCAGCTGGTAGAGAGCTGTTTTGTAAAAGTATTCTTGTTAACTAGTTGCTAAGTTCTTTTCGTTTCTATGCTACTGAAGACAACAAGCATTGTCAGTGCCTAAATTTGATGCCCTAGGGAATAACCCTAACTGCCCCACCTTATAGTTCTCTCTATGTACACTTAGCTGTGGAGGATCTGAGAATATATAGCTATGACAACTTTAGAAATGACTTTAATGGAGGGAATCCGTCGCCTCTTAGCATGCTTCTATCTTATCTAGCCGGCTACCCAAGCCATCTGCCTAGCTTCTCCCTACCTAGACCGAGACCCCTGATAACAAGGCTCCCAGAATCCATGCTCGCAGTCCTCAAGGAAGTGAATCATTATTCTATTCATTTTATGGAATTATTGTCCCCTTGTTGAGTCATCTTGAATCATCCCAAGATTGTCTAACTGAGAGGTCCCAAACCAGACCACACTTCTCTTCATATGTCATCCATCTCTTCCCTCCCATCTTATCCTTCTACTACTTCCTCTTGGGATAGTTATCTAATTGTCAGTACTATTGCCTTTGGAAAAGGGCTTGTCATTCCATTGCCTTATGGATCATATCATAAATTTAGAGATCGAGGAGGGACTTTGAAGGCTGAGTCCAATACCCTCATTTACAAATGGACAAAATAAGCCCCAGTCAGGGTAACTGACTGGCCCAGGGTCAGGAAGCTAGTAAATGTCTGAGGGAGGATTTGAAGCCTGGTTTTCCTGACTCCAAGTCCGGTGTCCTAGCCACTACAGCAGGCTGAACCTTTACTATCCCTGTGACTCCCCGGACCAAAAGTTCTTAGTTATTTTCCCTGTATGTAATGCATCCCTCTACTAGAATGTAAGTTTCTTGAGGGTATCACTTTTCATATCCATATCCCTTGTACTTAGCAGATATACTAAACACTTAATATATGTGTTTTTTCCCATTTATTCATACTCTGTAAACTTTTAATATTATTAGATCATAGATAATGATAGATGGGGCAGCTAGCTGGTGTAGTGAGTAGAATACTAGGCTTGGAATCATGAAGATTTATCTTCCTGAGTTCAAACCTGGCCTCAGAGGCTTACTAGCTGCGTCTTCCTGAACAAGCCATTTAACCCTGTTTGCCTCAGTTTCCTCATCTTTAAAATGAGCTGGAGAAGGAAATAACAAACTACTCCAGTATCTTTGCCAAGAATATCCCAAATGGGGTCATGAAGAGTCGGACATGACTGAAACAACTCAACAACAAAATAATAACGATGTAGAATATAAATAAATTAATATAAATAAAAGTAATCAAGGCAATTGCCATCTTCCAGGAGCTTGGTGGTTGTGGTCCGTCATTCTTTAAGAGGACCAATGACGTCAGAAGGGAGATGTCTTGACTTGTAAGTGAATTATATTTAAACAAGGGAGAGATGTGGGAAATCACCAACCTCACTCTCCTCCAGAGTCATTAGCAATAGCCCCCTCCAGAAGCATGCATTCTAATGAGAGAGGGTAACATATAAGTGGGAGAAGAATACAAATACCAGGTCAAATGACTGGAGATGTCCAGCACTTGTAAATGAAGAGGAAGATAAGGCCAAAGCTGACCTGTCAAACCCAGGGTGACTCCAGGGCTCACATCTCATTCTCAGGTGGGTTGGGAATGGAACTGATGATCCAAATGGAGTGAAGACAGCAATGGCTGAAGATATCCAGGAATTATAATGATCATGACAACTAATTTTCATAGCATTTAAGATTCACAAACTGGTTTCCTCCTCCAAGCCTTTGAAGTGAGGTAGGGAGACTCATACTGTTGTTACCCTCACTTATGGACCAGTAGACAGGCTGACAGAAGTGAAATAAATAACTTCCTCATCCTCGTGTTCTCCCAGCTGGGAAGTGTTTGATCCAGGACTGGAACCCAGCTGTCCTGACTCCAAATCCAGCACCCTTCCTTCTCCTCCACGTCACTAACCTAACCTCAGATATCAGGGCTGATGGGGGATAGATCAAGGAACTCACCAGGCAAGAGAAACTGAAGAGCTGGACAGAAATTTCAATGATTTGGGGAATGCAATTTTTTCTTCAGTACCTTGAGCTAATTTAGATGAAATGAGAAGCATCTTGGTAAGCCGGCTTCATGCTTAGTTGACATTCCCACAACTTTCCATCTCATTTTCTCCTTTTCCAGAATGGTGACATCCTCCTTGCCTGCCCCACAGGGGAGCTAATTAATTCACTGAGATTGGAGAATTTTTGAAGATGGAATATCCTATGAAAGTGTTTAAGAACAGCCATACATGCTATAACGGCATTATTATCACCTCCCTGACACATGGATGGTGAATAATCTTCCCTTAATGAGTTTGTTTTGAATAGACAATTTGGGGTTTTTCATCAAAAACTGACATGACATTGGCCTATTCCTGCTCAAATAAGGCCTGTGTGAAGTGAATGATATGCTGTCCTGACACTAACTATGGTTTCTTGTCCCTCACTTTCAAAACTGTTATTTTAATTTGCTTTATGCCAATCATTATGCTTGGCCAGCAAAGCAATCATCATTAGGGAAGCAGGTTTTCGATTGGCCCTAGCTGTCAGCACAGGAGGAAAAAGATTTGAATTGAGCTTGTCAGAAAGTATCTGATTGGCTACTGGTGACAGATAATGATCAGGGTCCTATTTGCAGTAGCTCTCAAACAAGGCCCACTATGGAGGGGTTAGAAACCTGGGTTTCAATATACTGAATATTCGATATATCTCAGTATATTCCATATTCTAGATCGGCTGGTTTAGATTGTATACAAGTTATATAGGCCTGGGATCCTGTTTTAATGATAAAAATAAAAGGTATGGATATTAAGTCAAAAAGAGATGGGGTCAAATAGTGACTATACCCAAAATGAAGGTCTGGTTCCTAGGTCACGAGTATCAGTCCCACATAAAAGAGGGAAGATTTTGCAGGGAAAAACAACATGGAGAGCAGAAATGGAGAAATGCTAGTCTGAAGCTTAACCCTAACCCTCTCCTTCACTCCCTATGGTCTGTGCAATGATATTGCTGTGACTGCTTCTGCTGTAACAGAGAGAATAATTTTGCCTTTGTTATGCTACTGTGACTGTCCCATTTAAAGTGGAGCTTGGTAATGCTTAAGGATTAGAGCAGTTAAAAAGCTGTGAACAGTTATTAATCAGCTAATCAAAACTTCAAAGGCCAGCGATAACATTCTCTAAATAACTAGCAGGATCTCCTGATGGCACCTCAGAATCTTTTTAGCCTCTCTCTAATTTCTGTCACCTTCTCTTTTTCGGCGTATCTGTCAGGTTTCTCTTTCCTCCCTCCCTTTCTCTGTCCTTTCTCATTTTTTTCAATTTATCACTGCCTTAATAAATATATCTGTCTTTCTTCTTCCTTCTTTTCCTGACTTTCACTCCTCTCTGCTTACCCTTCACACTTGGTATCCATTTGTTGTTCAATTTGTTTTGTTTTGTTTGGTTTTTCAGTCACGTCCAACTCTTCATGGTTCCATTTGGAGTTTTCTTGGCAAAGTGGTTCACTCTTTCCTTCGCCAACTCATTTGACAAATTAGGAAAATAGAATTAAGTGACTTGCCCAGGATCACACTGGCAAGTGTCTGAAACCAGATTTGAACCTGGGAAGATGAGTCTTCCTGATTCTGAATACAGCCCTTTATCCACTGCACCACTTAGGTCTCCTTTTTTCTTTATTCCTCCATGGTTTTTTTCTGTCACTCTTTCTCCTTTCCTTCATGTCTCCTTGTCTCTCACCTTTCCTCCATTTCTCCTCTTTTAACTAGTCATATGGAACCCTAAATTTTATTTTTGTCATCCTTTACATAATCAAAATAAAGTTTTGTGTTCATTATTCTTGACTTAAAAAGCAAATGTTGAGTTTAAAAAATATCTGAGAACAAAACTAAATTAAATTTCATTTTGTTAACATGGAAACCCAAATTTAGTTATCCACTTGTGAACTAGAGGGAAGGGAGGAAGGAAGGAAGAGAGGGAGGGAGGGAGGAAGAAAGAAAAAAGGAAAGAGGAAGAGAGAGAAAGAAGGGAGAAGGGAGGGAGGGAGGGAGGGAGGAAAAGGTCGCTAACTTGGCTCAGTCCTTAGCAAAGTGCCTGGCATTTGGTAGGCACTTAATAGATGCTTCTTGATGTGACTACAAAGCACAGACAGTCCTCTGCTAGTAACCCTCTGGGTCTTGAACCACAGTAATTTTCATTCTCTGAGACTCAATTTTCTTATTTATAAAATAAAAAGATTGAGCTCAACCTATCTGAGGAGTTTTAGGAGTCCCCAATCCTCATAGCAGTGGGAAGTGGAGCACAGTGCCTACCTCGATGCTCACATTAGCTTCAACAAAAAAAAATGATAATAACCATATAGCAGTCCTCTAAAGGTATTAAAGCTGACCTAAAGGTTGCAGTCCCCAGAATTGTACAAAGACCTCAATGGCTCCCTATTGCCTCCAGGATCAAGTACAAATTCCTTGCTCTGGTGTTTAAGATCTTCTAAAATCTGGCTCCAAAATATTTCTCCAGGCTTACTTCATATGACTCCTCTTCATCCACTCCATATTCTTGGCAAATTGGACTAATGCTAGCTGCTTCCCAGTCACAACTCAAGAGGTCCTCTCCCAACATTGTTCTCCAAGCCGGGAATATACTCCCTCCTCCTCATATACTTTTAGAACTTCTTTTTTCCTTCAAGGACTTCCCTGAAGGGAAGGCTGCTCTGATTCCTCCCAACTAAATATGTTTTTCCTCCTTCCAGAATTTCCCTTGTTCACATCTCTCCTTCTCCATCACTTTCTCTTATGCTTATCTGTATACATGATGTATCTCTCCTACTCCTCAGAAGAATGAGTGTAAGCTCCCTAAGAGTGAAAACTCCTTTTTCTGTCTTTGTACCCTCCAGCCTGGCATGTAGGAAACATTTAATAAAGGATGACTTAGAGATCGGGCTGAAGAACAAATAATTATTGAGAAACTACTCTGTTTAATTCACTGTTAGGAATAGAGAAATGGCTCCAATCACTATTTTAATAGAGGTGAATCCAGCCATACTGTCAGGGTCAGAGAGGCAAATTGGAGGCATTTACCTGCTAGCTCTGAGTATCAAGAGACAGAGTGGTCTGCTAGCCACAACCAAGCTGCATTAGAAAGAGAAAAAGCAAAAGTACTCTGAGTACTTTTGGGTCATCTTAGTGGAATGCACACCAAGAGTAGTGGGAAATCCTTGGACAAACATTTTGGCCAGGTCCCTACTTGGAGCATCATTCTAAGTGAATATGATCTATCTTATGGTGTTTGAGGCCTGTCTGCCACTAGGGGGCGAAGGCCAGCTCTGAGGATGACCACACATGCCGAGTGCATTGAAGTTTTCTTGTTGCTGATCAGCTGTGTCTGACTCTTCATGGCCCCATTTGGGGTTTTCTTGGTGAAGATCCTAGAGTGGTTTGCCATCTCCTTCCCCAGTTCATTTTACAGATGAGAAAACTCAAGCCAACAGGGTGAAGTGACTTGCCCAGGGTCACACCAGTAGCAAGTGTCTGAAGCTGGATTTGAGTTCAGGAAGATGAGTGTTCTTGATTCCAAGCCCAAGCAAATAGATGATAATGCACCCGTTAATGAAACATATTGGTTCCTAATGTTGAACCTTCTGACAGTGGGAAGGACTTTAGTACTGTGGCTGCTGAGAAGGTGGAGGCTTCAGCACCTTCAGAGACAGTACCTAGAGATCAGTCCTCCACAAGGTTCACCCCTTCGAATGACAGATGTCAGTGAGGATATGTCTAGGCAGGTGGGGTTACCTTGGGCCAGTCCATTAGTCAGCCTGTTCCTTGTGGCAGGGATGATGGACTCCTTCTTTACAAGGGTTAACACCACCACCACCACCAATAATGGCCATGGATCCTGTCTAGAAACATGACTGGAAATAGGAGGGGTGGATGTGTGTGTGTCCTACGCTATCTCCACTAGGACCCAAGGGGAGCTGATGTTTGAGGTAGTAGGGGTGGTCTGTCCCATCTGAGAAATTCTGACCTCCTCTCTTAATCTCAGGCCACATTGCCGCTTCAGCCAGATTCACTTATCTGCCTATAGGTGACAAATGACAAATAGTAATTGTAATGCCTAAACAGTGGCTGTCTGGGCCGGGGTTGCTTCCTGGACAATGTTTGTAGTCTAGACTGGTGTCCTGAAAGAAGTGTCACTGTTTCCGGATGCAGACTGCAGCCCTATAATTTTGTGGATGGCCTATGATCTTTGAGAGATGCTTAGGGCAAAAAATTCTTCACCTCACAGTTAACCCAGTGATGAACTTCTCTGAATGTTAATTAAGTAACATTTTCAGACGTTGGATAGTTTTTCTGTCACTGGTCCTGTGCTTGAAGCATTTCTAGGTTGGTAGACTGCCTGAACTCGAATACAGGGCCACCAACACACCCCAGTGAAACACCAAAGAAGGACTTTAGTGGAGGGAGGCAAATATTTTTGTCCTGATTTTGCAAATGAAGAAACCAAGGCAGACTCAGAGTAGTTCAATAATTTGCCCAAGAATCCAGAGATACTAAATAGTAGAACTTCATCTCCTTTTTTTTACTATACTGTGAGGCATCTCCAGTGTTTTTGTGTTTTATTGTTACTTCGTTCTTCCATTGTTATAGAGTCTTGGGTGTATATGACTTGCCTTTCCGGATGGAATCTAAAATTTAAGGACAAAGATTGTGGCTTATAGTTCTTTGTCCCTGGCACTTAGGGAATACTCAATAGACACTTGCCCACTGATGGAATGATTTGATTAATTTATTCAAACGGGGGCAGGGATCACTGGTTAGAAGAACCTGATAGCAAATATGCCCCTTCCCACAGAGATGGCCTTCCCCTTCTCAATCCCCTGCTCATGCCCCTCCTCTTCTTTGTTCCCTTAGTCCGTATACCTGAATAAACATACCTTTTTCTAAACCTGGGGATTGTTGCAAGAAAGTTTGCAGTAGTTAGGGCAGGGGTGGGGAATCTGCGGCCTCCAGGCCACAGGTCTAGGTCTTCTTCTTTGACTGAATCCAAACTTCCCAGAACAGATTAGATCCAAAAGGACACATTTGAGGACCTGGAGGGCCACATGTGGCCTTGAGGCCCCTGAGAAAGGGTTTTCTGCCTTTCTTTGTATTACTAATGCTTAGCAGTGCCTGGCACATAAATGCATGTTGTGATGGTGGTGATTTTGGAGTCATGGAGACCTGAATTAAAATCCTACCTCAGGCACTTACTAGTTGTACCATGGGAAAGTCACCTAATATTTCTGTGCCTCAGTTTTCTCATATATAAATTGATTTGAGTGGATTTTAAGGTCCCTTCCCAGCTCTAAATATCCCATGATTTCTGTATATGGCGATACCTCAGCTCTGGCTCAGGCAACTGCTTGGGAGATGGCCCATTTCCTCTTAAGAACTCAGTTGTGCTTTAATTTCCCCTCCCAAGTTCCAGATGCAGGCCTTGGCCCAGAAGCTTGCAGTCAATATTTTTCCTACTCCTATTTAATGGATTTCCTGAGCCTACACTATCAGCAAAGCCAGAGACTTACTTGAATAGCTGCAAAACCTTAGCAGTTAAGTCTGAAAAGAAGTGGACAAACATTCTGCCTTCTGGCTTCCCTCAGTAATGATTTGTTCTTGAGCTTTGGGGGTTCTGTCATGGCCCTTTTATTTATCTGTGTTTTATGAAAATGCTTCAGTTCTATACAAACCTGCGTTGAAGCCCCGCGCTGCTAAGGCGTGTATCTTCTTCTCTGGCTTTCAATGGTTAGCAATGCCAGCAGGGATATTTTTGTTACTCGATCTTGGAGTCAGTTCTGTGGGTAATTATGGGTGTGGGTTCTCTCCTTTTGTATTGACTGTTCTCTAGCATCATACAAAGGGCACTGCAGGGATTTAACAAGGAAGAGGTTCCAGGCACTTTCGATTTAGCTCAATGAATATTTACCAAAGACCTACTATGTGTAAAGCACTTTAGTTTTAAGTTCAGGGGATTCTAACAGGAACAGGAAATAGACCTTACATTTAATGGATATACAGTTAATATTAAATAGCGACTTTGATAAAGTGCTTTTGCTTCAATTCAACATATGTACACACATATATACATGAATATGGTGCATGTAAAATCACATATGTGTATATAAGATGCATATATTTCATCTATTTCTTTAAAATATTATATATAAATAATATTATTTCCTTAATGTGCTATATAGGTGCTAGCTATCATTTATACATATATGTATACATGTACATATAGACACCCGCATACACATGTGTGTATATTTGTACATGTATAAGCACATATATATGTGTGTCCATATCTATTTATATAGAAAGATGTATAATAGGTAGCATTTAATGGCATTTTAAAGAAAATACCTACTAGGTGGAAAACAGCACTAGGTCCTGGGGATAAAAAGACAAAAGCCAAGCTATCTCTATCATGGAATTTACCAATAGGTAGAATATGACAGCAATTAGTAGGGACCTCACTGGCCATCTAGTCTAGCCTATATAGGAAAAAGAATACATAATCTGCTAGAAGACCTCCAAGGACAGGTAATAACACTTCTTGAGAGGCAATCCCTTAGGGGACTTCTATGTTACTGGGGTGATGATGGTTCTACCCACAGACACAAGAAATCTAGTGTTGTTGATGATGATGATGGTGGTGGTGGTGGTGGTGGTGGTGGTGGTGGCGGTGGCTAGCATTTATACAGGACTTTAAGGTTTCCAAAGTGTTTTATATGTTAACTCATTGGATCTGTATAACAACCCTAGAAGGTGGGTACTATTAGTATGCCCATCAGATGAGGACCCTGAAACAGACAGGAGTGACTTGACTAAAATGATGCTGGATTTGAACTCTAGTCTTTCTGACTCCAAGCCCAACACTCAATCCACTGAAATACCTAGCTATCTGCAAAGCACATGTCAAGTCATCTCAAGAAGAGAGCATTGACACTTGGGGGAGATCTGGTCCCAGAGCTGTGTTTAGGTTTATTTACTTTATCCCATTTGAGCTCCAGAACAGCAAAATGCAGAAGGGTTACAAGCATTACTGCTTAAATTGTGCAGATAGGTAATGTGATACTGAGAGATGGTAACTGACTTGTCCAGGGTCACCCACCTAACAAGTACCAGAGATCTTATTTTTTAACATATAACTTTTATTTTATTTTGCTTTTTAATTAATAACCATTTATTTTTCTCTTCTTCTTTTTCCTCTAGCCCAATGGGGGAAAAATGAAAACAAAACCCTTGTAACAAATATACATATTCAAGGAAAACACATGCCCATTGTCTGTCCAAAAATCAATGAATCAATGGTAAAACCATGGTCTTCTTTGTTGAAAGGCAGTAAATTTCATTAGAATGTATGCTGGCTTTAGAGTCAGAAGACTTGGATTCAGATTCTGCCTCTTTTACTTACTATCTTTGTGTTTTGGGGATGTCTTTCTCTGAGCCTCGATTTCTGTGTTTGTAAATGGTAGGGGTTGGATCAGATGAGCTCTAAGGGATCTTCCAGCTCTCAGCCTAGGTTTCCATAATTTGGGACAGTCCTTGATGACTCCAAGTACAATAAAGGATAAAGAATGAGGGGAACTAAGAAGAGGACCTCCCTACCCCACCCTCATTCCCTGGAACTTTGAGAATGTGTGAGGAAGAAGAGAACACTAAAATCTGGAGAAATCAAGGGAAGCTGCAAGGAGTTAAGACCCTTAAGCTGAGTCTTGAAGGAAGTAGAGAGGAAGAAGGAGAGTCTTTCATGCATGAGGGACAAACTATGTGAATATAAGGAGGCAAGAGATATTCTATCTGCTTTGGCATATATACAGAATGTGTAACACTGGTCAAGTCACTTGATCTCACAATGCTCTAACTCTAAGACTGGAAGTTGCAGAGAGAAGGTGCCAACCTATATTGGCAGAGGTAAACTTCTCATCTGGGAATTCCCTATAGCAATGTCAACTGGCCATACAGTCAATACCTACCTTTATCCCTTCATCCATCCCTATCCTTATCTCTTTCCCTATTGCCATGCTTATTGTTATCTCTATAGAGTCAATGAGGGAAGTAATTTTAACTAAGACAGGAATGCTAGATTGGAACCTGATTGTGAAGGATCTCAAATGTCAAACTGAGAAGAATATATTTTATCCTAGAAGGAAAAGGGAAGCATTGAAGGTTTTTTAGATGGAGAGTAACATGAGCCAAACATTTTCCCTGAAGCATTATTTGGGCAACTGGGTGAAGCACATATTATAAAGAGAAGATGTTGGCCCTGTGCCTTTGCTTTCTCTGTTATTTACACTCAAAATTTCCTCCCTTTTCTTTATATCTCTAAATATTATCATATTTCAAGGCCAAGATCACATCTCCCTTCCTTTATGAAGCCTCCCTTTACTAAACTTTGTTTTTCAATTTTTTAATTTTATTGATACTCTTTTTTTACATCATGCTCATTTCCAGAAATATCTCCTACCAATGAACACTCCCTCGTAATTGAGAAAAAAAAACATTTAAACATAATCACCCAATAAAGTGACTGCATCTGACAATGTACACAACATTCTGCCCTAGCAGTCATTGATCTTGCTACTGAGAAGACAGAAGTAGAATCTATTCTTAGAGACCATGATTATCTTCTTTTGCTTCCAATTTCCTTTTTCCATTTACATTGTTGTAATCATGTAATCAACATTATTCCTTGTAATCTCTTTGTTCTATACTGCATCAGTTCATGCAGATCTTTCCATTTTTCTCTTAATTCCTCATTTACGTCATTTCTTCCTACATAAAAGTATTACATCACATTCATATAAAATGTGTTATTTTTTTCATTCTTCATTTGGAACAGACCAAGCGTTTTTTCCTCTCTTTCTTAGCATTTTATATTTGCATGAATTATGTATGTAGTATGTCTGTATGTATCATACTGCATGTATTTGTGTGTAGTATGTATTTCTCTTTTAGTATGTATTTCTGTTTTCATTGTCCTATCCTCCTTTTTTACTATCCCTTCTCCTACCCAAATAAGAATGTGCTTCAAAATATTCCCCTTTAGACTTATGATGAAAAATGTTATCCATCCCCAGAGAAACAACTGATATGTCTGAATACAGAGTGAAACATGCTTCTTTTAAACATTACTTTTCTTGAGTTTTTTGTCTGTTGTCTTTCACAACTGACTATTATGGAAATGTTTTACATGACAATACGTGTATAACCTATATTGAATTGTTTGCCTTCTAGGTACGGGAGGGTGCAGAGGAGGAAAGAGAGAATTGGGAACTCAAAGTTTTAAAAACTAATGTTAAAAATTGTTTTTACATGTAGCTGGGGAAGAATAAAATAATAAATAAAATCTCTTCAGAAAAAAAAATATTCCCCTTTAAAACATCTTAGCTTAAAAGAATATTTTGTGGAATTCTTTCCCAAGAAGTTTTCTTTTATTGTCATCCTCCTTATTTCTATTCCACTCCAGTCTTCTCTGTATTTCAGTTTCCCATTCATGATCTACATCTTTACTTGTTATTTTCTTTCCTTATGTAACTCTTGATGATAAAGTTTTAAGACCCCAAAATGAAACTACCACTTTTTATATAATCTTTATGTTATTTAAATAGTAGATTTCACTTCATCCTTCCTTAACTTCATATATGTTATGTGCATATACATGTATATAGGTCAGGCTTTTTTCACTTTTATTTGGACCATTTATATTTGGCCTTTCTCTCAGATATACAAATTCATCAAAGAAAGGATGTTGTATGTTGAGAATTATTCTGTATCCTAAGTCATGTTGTTTAGTCCTAGGTCCTGCCCTTGCCATGATCATCCTTGTATCTTAAAGTGAAATATCTATCTTTGGTTCTATATTTATCCAACCATCTCTGGCTTTGGCTTTCTCTAGGTAGCCACTTATCTCCTCCTAGGATATGATACAGTTCTGGGGAGTAATATCCTTCTTTGAACAAGATGGCCTCATATTGTACCCATTCCTCCTAGATAAAATCCAGTAGAGTGAGCACACATGAACACACACACACACACACAAACACACACACTCTTAAATATGTAAGTATATGGGTGTCTATTTTTTGAAATCACCTAATATATTTAGTCTTTTAAATTTTTTTCTTGTAGTCTGTTAAAAAGGAAATTAACTTAATTGCTTCATCTTTTGTTAATAATTTCATTTGTTGACATTTTTCATGCTCTTTTCATTATTTCTTCATTTTTCTTATTTCTTCTTATTTTTCTTATTTATTTCTTATCTACTTTGGCAAGTCAAATATTCTGCTGACCTCTATTTTTGTGGAGGGATAGGAATGCTTTCAATGCTTCTCTTTTGTGGAATTTCACTACTTTTCCACTGATAACTAAGCTTAGATTTTCATGCTATATTATTCTGGATTATAATTTGAGCTTTTTATGATTTTTGAAATATATTATCCCATGTTTTTTCTTGATTTATCATGGCTATGGAATAATCTTATCTTTTATTTAAAGAGCTGGATATATATAGCTGGAAAGTCTTTGACTGAAAAATTTGTCATTTGGTATTAAAACTCTGAAACATGATCACTACATGCTTTGGAATTGCAAGCATAGGATTTTCCCCTGGCAATGATTTGTGGATTCAATCAATCAATACATTTTCATTTATAATCAAAAGTTATGGGAATTTTAAAATTATTTTCTGCGGTATAGTATTGAGATTTTTTTTTTAATTCATTATATTCTTTGAGAGGACCTATGATCCGTTATTTCTCTTCTGCCACGTTTTCTTTCACTTCTGTATTTTTGAGTTGCGAAATGATCATCTTTTTAAAAGATCTTTTATTCTTTGGAATATATTATATTTTGAGTTTCATTAGAATGCAATTATTTCTTGTCTTCATTAATTCTGCTTTGAATACCTTTGTTTCTGATCAATTTCTGATTTTTGAAATTTTACTTTCTTTTGAAGTATTCTAAAATTTCTTGTGTGTTGTTCCACGGTTTCTGAGAAGTCCACAGAAATCTTTTTGTTGCTGGAGATTTTTGGTCATTTTTTCCTTTGCAGTATAATATGTGTTAAACATCTTATGGCATTTACAATTTTCCCCTTTATTATTCTCTCTGTATTTATGAGTTTAACTGTTGGTTTATCTACTTAGGAACTAAGCTTATACAGAGCCATTCTCTCCTGAACTAGACTTTTTGTACTTTGACTTGCATTTCTAGTAGCTTATTTCTGGATTCTCTCCTCATTCTTCAATTTCACCTTGTCAGCTGCTACACAGATACTCAAGGCTCAATATCCTTCATAGGTTTGGGAGGTGCTAAGAGCCAGCTAATCACTGACCAGAGTAATGTCCATGTGAAGGTGACTAAAACCACCTAGGCTTCCAGTCTCTTTCCCATCTGATCTTTACACCCCCTTACCACTTATACTCCCCTTCCTTTATGTGGCTGGGCAGATCTAATGTCTAGCCTCTTGTGGGGTGTTGTAGAGTTCTGAATCTCACTTCCCTGAGAGGATGTGGGCAGGGGACCCAGCAAGCATACCTTAAAGAAAACATAAAATATTGCTTTCATTGGCTGTCTGTGCATGACATGGGATGGACTGAATGAGGCTGGTGAAAGAGAGCTTTAGACATTTGAATTCCCTAGTATGTTTTTTCCATGATATTCTAAACTTGTAGGCTGTTTCCATTTCTGATCTTGAGAGTTCAGTTTTGATTGTTATATCCTTGACCCATAACCTCTTTGTCTTAGGTTTTTTGAGTTGGAGAGGCCTGCAAAAAGCAAGTGTTCCTCCATCACACTGATTACATTGACCCAGATTAATGCTTCCCTAGAAGCTGGAGCTGGAAGTTCAATCCTCTTCATTGCAGGAAGTATATTCACAAGTTTAGTGATGATCAGATTCCAAACTCCAGGGGAGTATTGATCTTTTAATAATAAATATGTCTTTTCATCTGCTGTCTTTACAGTATCTGACTAAAATTTCAGTGAGGAAAGCAATAAAGTGATATTACATCTTTGGCATTGTTCTGAGCAAAGGTTTATGTAAAGTGAAAAGAGAATATTATTTAGAGGCTGAATTCTCATGAGAGGGACACTGGTCATTTCTTTCCTCATTTTTATTATGAATCAGATACACAGAATGCGACTACAAGCTATGGCATATGGCCAGAAGATGAACATTACATAAGTGTAATTTAACTGTCTGTGTTAATCTTTGCCAAAGTAATTGCCTTCATTCTATTTTTGGTGCCCAGTTGGTAATTCTACAAGGCCTACTGACAATTGTTCGATAAAATTAGAGATCACATGAAAGATGAAAAAAGTCATGTTCATGGGTAGCCATGTCCCACTTTTAGGATCCATGTAACTCAACAGCAAAGACAAGTGAAGTGATTGACAGATGCCACCTTTGCTTACATGTAACTTGGCTGGGCTGCAGTTCATGTGAACCTACATTTAAAGTTGGAAAATACCATCCTTTGTAGATTAGGACAGGAAGGAAACAGCAAGGTGGACTCTTGCTGGGAGGATAAAGCTTTTCTGATTAACTTTTGCTGAAACAAATGAACTGCTTGTCATATATCTGTCAAGAACATAAGAATGAGAGGTGCTAAGAATCAAATGTGCCTGATTAAAGAGTAACAAACTCCCAAAAGACCTTTGGGTTTGATTACTGGACAAGATTGGTAAAGACCAACAAATAAAACAAGGTGGAATATTAGGGTTGGACTGATGCCAGAACCCTGTTAGTTCAAGTTTGATTTGGGGACAAAATTCATAAGTCATTGAACAGTCAACAAAAGTTTACTTAGGTATAACAAAGAAAGGCTATGCAACAAAGATACAGTAGGGTTTAGCTTAGATGTGGTTCCATGTAGGTCTGCAGAAGGACAGACTGTGCCTACTCCTGTGATTTTCAGATACCTACCAACTTGGAAATCTTCCAGCTCTTTGTGGGTGAGATTTTTTATGACCTTCAGGGACTAGAAAGCTGTCAAAGGAGGCAGCAACTGATCTAAACCTGGGGAAAGTTTTGTTAACTTTTGGGCAATGTTCATCCTTGTTCGAGGACCCAGGTCCTATCACATGAGAAACAAAATCCCTGATGACAAATTCTGGTAGAAAGAAAATTAATGGAAGTGACATCCCCTTAGGTAGTGAGTGGCTTTCCCGTTGGGTCATCAATTACCAGAGTGAAAGCCATACCCATTATATCAAGAGTAATTTGCTAGGTTTTAAGTACTAAACCTCCCAACTCATTTTCCATGATGTTGTTCAGTTATTTTCAGTCATGTCTGACTCTTCATGACTGCATTTGGAGTTTTCTTGGAAAAAATACTGTAGTGGTTTGCCATTTCCTTCTCCAACTCATTTTACAAATGAGCAAACTGAGGCATACACAAGGAAGTTACTTACCCAGGGTCACATAGCTAGTAAGTTTCTGAGGCAAGAATGATGAGTCTTTCTGACTCCAGGTCTGGCAGTATATCCACTGCACTATCTAGCTGCCCGATTACCAAGTATCTAGGCATAAATGAGAACACAGATGCTACAAATCAGACTAAGTTTGTTTAACCCTGTTACTGGGCTTTATAGTGTGGAGGAAAGATCAAGGAAAACCTTAGGGGGAATAGATTAACAAACTTCAGTATGAATGCCAGGCAATATTATTGTACCACTAAAAAAAATGACCATGAGGGGTTCAGGAGAATAGAGGATGAAATACAAATTTTTCATCAATTCAACCATTCTCTTATTATGCCCCAGTCCCTGTGACAGATGCTAGATATTCAAATACAAAAACAAGGCAGTCCCTGCTCTCAAAGAACTTATATTCTCTTGGCAGATTGATGGGAAGTTATGAGTATTAAATGTTGTTATATTGTCAGATAAAATTGCTGTCTCAGTTAATTTTGTTTACATGTTGACAAGTGAGGGTTCAATTCATTTGGTGGCATGAAGCTTATTTTGGGGAATAAAGGAAATAACTGGTATAAAATCAAAAGGCATTATTAAGCTAAAAAAAGAAATCTTAGATTATATCACTGCTGAAGAATTATTTCAACCCTCTGCATTTTTTCTTGGTTTGTCAAAGCATTTTATTACTTACATACATAAGGGAAGAACTGGACTATGGGCATACAAGCAGGTCTCATAGTCATGTCCCCAACCAAATGAAATATAGCTGACTAATTTATAGTATTACAAATGGGTTGAAAATACAAAAAATAAATATGGATAGTATAGAAATATGTATTTCTATATGTAGAAACATAAAATATTGAAAAATGCAATCCTGAGCAAGAGAAGTATAAATTTAGGATATCAATGAGAGTGTCATTAACAGGGCACAAGGCACAATGGTCAAATTGTGATTGGCATATTCTATGTGACTTGCCCAGGGTCACATAGAATATTCGAATAGTTGCTATCCATTGTACTAACTAGGGATAGCATCCCCATGGGAACACACTTCCTCATAGTTTCTTCAGTCTGTCCACAGGCCTTTGCAGTTATGTTAATTGCTACAATAATTTAGAAGTACAAGAAAATAAAACGGGTCTAGGGTTCTGGGCCCACAATGCCTTATAGTTTAAATGTATTTCTATCAACAAGTTTCATTGCTACTCTCTTTATAGCCAAAAGCTTGAATTCTACATTGACTTTCAAATGTATGACTCCCACCTGACCAATACAACCTCCCACTGTGAGCAATCTAGGGAGGAAGGCATTTGTTTGGCAAAGGTGCAATTTTTTTTTCACGTACTTTAAGCTAGCAGTGATCTAACTACTTTTCTATTCTGTTAATTTAATAACTCCCTTTGAAAATTGAGTGACCCTGGAAAAGGGAGCAGCCATGATCTTGACCTTTTAGCAAATGTCATATTTAGCATACCACATGAATAGACAGGATAGCCTCTCCTAGGACCACTGCAGTCTGTTTTTAAGAGGGGGTGGACTTGAGAGAGATATTTCCTGAAAAGCTGTGCTTTAAGATGAATTATATTAAAATGAATGATATTAAGAATAGAATCCAAGCAGTGTAAATGGTTAGGCAGTTCTATTTAGACTTTCTTGAAGGAGAATAAGTAGATGGCATAGAGGCATGGTCTTGATATTACACATGTTCAAGAGCAGAATTTTCAGAGTCATCATCGTCTTCTGAACATAGCCTCTGGTGTCGTGCCTGGCATCACACCATCTAGCATTGCTAATAACCTCCCAGACCGAATGGACTCTCTGAGAAACACTTATCTATACCACGAGATTTATCCAAGCAGATTTAATACCCAGCCTTATGTATAACACCCTTTTACTTGTGTGGTGTCTGCGAAAGCTACTCTAGGCATGAGGTATGTTGTGGGCATAGATAACCACTCACTCAAAACCATAGCTCATAAGCCCCCACTGATAGGCTTTTTATATCAACCAAGTAAAGTTCACATTATAAGAAAGTGAAATGCATCTAATTTAACAATATAGAAATTCAAATGAATAGGAAGATTTGTCTTCCTACCCACAAAGTTACAATTTACCATAGATTATCATATAACCAATAGGGGAGTGAATGTATGCAGGGGACATGTGTGAACAAGCCAACACATGGGAACAAGCATGCAAAGGCTAAGACACAAACATGGAAGATGTATATATAGGGAACATGTGTGCTCTGCCACATGTATGTCAAGGGACAATTCATGAAGTGGGATAGTTGTCAGTGTTGTCTGATAATATAGGAAGCTGTTTCTTCTGCTGATCTGAGTTCTGCTGTTAGACTGATATGTCTGCCTCACCACTCTCTACTGAGGGATCTCTACTACCATCTGCTTATTTATGCTTAAATACAATGTCTTGGCTGAGTTGTTACTGCTAGGTTCTCAGTTCATAAAAGTCCATAGACCTAGGGTAGCTTTTTTTTTCAAACTCAGATACTAGTCAGCTATACCCAATTAGCAACATAGGGAAAGCTTTTATGTACTGCAATTCTATCCTTTGAACTAGCCTTTCTTCTTTGCTTTACCTTATTATTCTGTTTCATTCTGGTGGTTGTCATTTAATTCTTTCAGTTGTGTCCAACTCTGTTACCCCACTTGGGGTTTTCTTAGCAAAGATACTAGAGAGGTCCACCATTTCCTTCTCCAACCTATTACATATGAGGAAACTGAGGCAAAGAAGGCTAAGTGACTGGCCCAAGGTCACCAAGCTTGTAGGTGTCTGAGACCATATTTAAACTCGGGAAGATGAGTCTTCCTGATTCTAGTCCCAACACTCTATCCACTGAGTCACCTAGTCAGCTTAATGCTTATCATCAGAATTTCTCTTAAGTTCCATTAAACCTCTTATCCCATTAAATAATTTTTTCAGAGCCCTATTTAACAAATTGCAAAGGAACTAGGTGAAAATGCAGTGAGAAAACTCTTCTCCATCCCCATTCTCCGTTATTATGTTACTCATATACCAAGAAATTCATAAGATCTGGGTTGAGTGAAAAACGACTGATGATATTTTTAGTTATCAAACTCACATAGCACAAAGAGTGAGGCCTAAACCAGATTAAAATGTAATTGGGAAACATCTAATGAAATAGATAAAAATACAATTCAACATAAAGTTAATTTGTAGTTTTCTAAATGAGGGGTATACTTTTATTTGAATTTGACACCACTATTCTACATTGACATCAGCAACATAGTCAATTGACTATGTGGAACTGATACCCATTGGAGACAACAGGAAGCAAGGTCATCTACTATAGACAAGGGGTCTGAATCATCTCTAAGCTCAAGTGAGGTTTAGTAAAGAACATTTATTGAATCTCTTTCAGATATATTCATTTGTCAAAGTTAATGGGATCTATACACACTTGCATTTACCTGTAGGACAAATACCTTTTGACCTTTAGTAGCTTACTACAATGTTTCCAGCAGCTTTCACTTATTCATATTCCATGAATGGTCCATCTTCTTTTCTAGTCCTACATCTCTCCAGTGACATACTTTTTCTATTTCTTCTTCATGATGCTTGTAATGTGTTGTAACCTGTTCATATCCATCATGTGCCTCTCCAATGTCCTATTGATGACCCAAAGATACAATACTTTGGAGAATAATATTCCAACATACATCCACAAAGAACCACTGGAAATATGTCATTGTGAAAAATACAGGCCTTTATTTCCAAGAAAATAATAGGGTCATTAAAATTAAGAAGAAAATGGGGTAATATTAGTCTAACAACAATTTTTAAAAGTATGAAGCTATAGTCTCTGCAAAGGGACTGGTAGGTCCTGACTTTGATTGGCAGATCAGTCACACTCATCCTAAGTGATCTCAGAAAGGATAACCCAGGAAGTCACACAGGAATGAGAGAGCACAAGTTGCTTCAAAAGGGCTGGTATCATGTTAAATGGGCACTGGTACTCTTGAGACTGAGGCCATATTATCACATCATTAATGAGAGTTAGTATAGCTAGAGGCAGATACTGAGCAGTTGGAAGTGATTAGGACTCCTGAGACTGAAGCTAGTGATCCTTCACTTTCCTTTCCCACTTTTCCCCCTCTATTTTCAGAGAGAGCAAAAGTCTGATTTATTTTGTCAAGCAAGAGGCTTACAATGCTTCTTAAAAGTTTGATTACTTTTCTGTATTTAAATGTTTACTTTGTCTCTTAAGCCGGCAATTATGATAAAATTTGTTAACTCACTTTCTCTGCTCATTCTCAATGTATTATTGAGGAGGCGGTAGAGAGGAGGTGGGGATAATATGTCTAGAGAAGAACAGAGAGATATTTAAAACCATTATTTTGCCATAACTTGATCTTTGACTGGGGGCTCAGAGCTACAGAGCACAGCTATCAATTCATTTTTACAACTTCCCAGCACTTATACTAGGATTTCCTTAAATAATGAGTCAAAAATGTTTGGAGCTACTGTAGCAAGCTGGTGTAGCATCGAGACAGCCTCTGAATCTTCCCAGGCTTTGTTTGAAATGAAAACCATATCAACAGAGCATGTCAAGGGTATGGCTAAACAAGAAATCATGCCCTATGGGAAGAGTAACACTATCCCCCACTTCAGTGGGACTGTGATTTCTGAAGTAGTTAGACCTAGAAAGTACCATAGGCATCATCTAACCTACTTTTTTACTTTACAAATGAGGAAGCTGAGACCAAGAAAGGAAAAGAGATGCTTGAAGTGTCACAGTGAGGAACAAAACTAGGATTCGAACCTGAAACCTCCGACTCAAAATTCAGTACTCTTTTCATTTCGCTGTGTAATTGGGCAGAACCCAAGTGCTTTAGTGTCTTTCGGTAGCAAGGGAAAGGGAGGATGATAGTTCTGCTATTCAGGCAGATTTCTCAATCAAGTTAATCGAAGAATGGTTAATGAAGAAATGAAAGCTATGTATTCCAAAAAAACCCATATCTGATATGTCAAAAAAAAATGGGGGGGGGGGGGTTGGCTGATTCTGCTTCTAACATTACGTTGCACTAGCTGGCTATTGATGACACGGCTATCTGGCCAGACTTGCTCTCTGATTTCAGTGCAGGGAAAGGGATAGACTACTTTTATTTTATGGTAACCTTAAACTTCAAGCACAAAACATTCATCAGAAAACGATGGTTGGGAATCTCTAAAATGGAATAACATTTTCAAACACTAAAATCAATAGATGACATAGCTAACTTAGCTAAATAGGTCCATGCTGATACAGTACCAGTGTAGTAGTAGTAGCAGCAGCAGCAGTAGTAGCAGTAGTAGTAGTAATAGCAGTAGTGGTGGTGGTGGTAGTAGCAGTAGAAGTAATAGTAATATCAGTAGTAATATCACTAGCAGTAGGAAGAAGAGTAATTATCATTATATAATGCACATATCATTTATATATGCATGAAGTATATATAATATATTTATGCATGTATAAAGCAATAACTTATATTGATACAATAATTTAAGGTCGGAAAATCATTTTTATCATGTACATAAATATTTAACAAGCAATACATATTAGGCTCTATCACGCTGTGGCTAGAGGACCAGCCTTTAAGAAAGGTTTCCAACATATATGGACTGTGTGTCCACTAGGAAGTCACCTAATCTCTCAGTGTCCTCAGATAATTCTCTAAAACCAAATTGCAAATGAGAAGAGAGAGTTTACATACAGGGAACTCCCAACACTAATGAAATCACAGGTTTAGACCATTACCCATCCCCCACCAACAATACTACTAATTATAACTAATTAATTCAAACAGTTGGTAACCTCCAAATGTGCACACATTTAGGGCCAAGAAGGAAATCCCTGATACTCCTTGAATCAGCAGATAGGACAGATGCATGATAGCAGATTTGCATTCCTTAAAAGAATCTGGCACAGACTGACATCAGAGAAGGCAGAATGCTGGGATAAATACACAGACCTGCTTAATTTTTCATTTAATAAAAAGCACCCGCCCATTTAATAAAATGCCCCACTGCCTCATTGGATAACCACACACCCGTACGTATACCTAAATGAGTGGGCTTCTGGCCCTTTGAAAGTTAAAAAAAAAAAAAGAATCAAATCATTCATACTCCTATTGTATCGTTCTGTAGAGACTTATTGTTACTTGGCATTTCCAGACCATAAAAAGGTCAGAGATTCATGTTCACATTCCAGCATGTAATGTTGATGAAGTGTTTTCCCAAATACTGTCTTCAGAGTTGGAACAAACATAGCCTACATGTTAAAGCAATAGGAATCTGAAGGGACAGGAAGCATAAACCAAACTGTAACTCAATTCAACCATTGTATTTCTAGATTTCCTGCACAATCCTGACTACCTGATCCAGTTAAACTTCCTACAAAAATTGTCTATGAGTTCATTCATGGGAGTTCACACACAAATTTAAATCAGGGAACCATTCTACCTCTCTCTTCCCCCCTCTCCCAGTGCATCCCTCTTTCTCACCTTCGATTATTTTGGGGGGATCATCCCAACATAATTGACTCATACCTGTGCCCTCTGTCTATGTACACTCCTTCTTACTGCCGTAATAATGATAAAGTTCTTAGGAGTTACACATATGTAATATTAATGGAATAGGAAGATCTTCCCTGTCCATTAATAGGCCTATGTGACCATATGTGTCCCATTTTCCTTGGAACAGGAGCCGTATCCCAGGTCTAAGTGAACACAGGTATTACAATCATAGCTGTCATACATCCTGAGTCACAAAGAGACCAGTGGGGGAGGGGATTGCCTAAGGAGGAGCTTACTTGGGAGGAAACTTGCTTGTAGGAAGGTTTTCACACCTTTTGGTACTAAGCTAATTAGGCACTGAGTCATGAGGGTTGTGATGCCTTCTGGATCTGATTCTATTAGTTGAAAACGATATATAATTGGAGGTTGATATTTTACTTTGGGGGCTCACTCATGAGAAGGATCTTTTGATTCCCTGGATGGGACTCTGGCCATTTGTTAAGAGTCCCCCATCAACCGTCACCCAGCCCCACTACTCAGATGTAATATAGTGAAATTCCTATAGTTAATAATTTTCTATTCTATGTTCTGTCACTGTCAGGGAGCCCTGACTATTCCTTGATGTGGCTAGTTCATTACGTATGGAAGAGGGGAACCCAACATGAGGTTAGGTCCCAGCCAGTCCCAGAGACTACTGGTGCCATTGTGTTCTCTCACTTCCTTGACCTAGAGTCCTTCAGTTCCAGTTTTCAATGGCCAAGAGAGCACATCACATCCTTTTTGTCCCTTGGGCTTTTCAATTTTATTGGCAGGGATAGCCTAAATTATAGATGTGTGGTACTAAGAGGACCATAGATATTTAACCCTTTGTTACATCTAGGGGTTTAAGTTTGTGTATCTAAACTCTTATACATATATATAATAATAATAATATTAGTAAGTAATATAATATATATTATATATGTAAGCATATATTTATACATATACACATATGTATTAATAACCATATTTCAATATAATTAGTTCCTTTTATAATTCAATATATTTTATTTTATGCCTTTAAAAAATGATTCTGAATGGGGGGGTCCTATAAACTTTATCAGATTATCAAAAAGGATTATGACATAAAGAAATTAGCAGAAACTTTTTGATTAATCAGTTAACAAGTATTTATTAAGTACCTACTTAATAAATGTTCCAGGCACAGTACTAAGCACTAGACAGAGAGAGGGAGGGAAGGAGGGAGGGAGGAAGAGACAGAAAGAGAGAGAGAAAGAGTGGGAAGAGGGGGAGAGAGGAGGAGAAAGAGGGGGGAGAGAGAAAGAAAGAAAGAAAGAAAGAAAGAAAGAAAGAAAGAAAGAAA